>NC_133414.1:94529583-95200000 GCF_049350105.2 Macaca mulatta | reverse complement strand
CTAGATTTCTTGTTTTCCTAACAGGATGCAAAAAAAACTACGCTGTGGGGTGGGTAATATCTCCTTACTAAACATTTATGGACTGATTTTGTCCCTACATAATTGACCAGTGTCATATAAATCAAACTCTCATTACATATTTTTGAATTGTTGTTTGAACTCCAGCTACTATTCTCAAAGCTCACCAACTTGCCCTTCTAGCTGAGGCATTTTACTTCTCAATCTACTTTTTATTCAATGCTTATTTATTTCGTTAATCACGAATTGGGTCATTCTACCAAGTGTTGAGGAAAATATAAGTAAATGAGACAGTCTCTGTTCAGGATTTTATAATGTAACCATGAAAACAAACATTACATGACACGCTATAAAGGAAAGATGGACATTAATTTTGATTGGGTGTCATCAATAGTAACATTGAAGAACAATAAATAAATTAGTATCAAGTAATAAGTAGAATTTTAGAAAAATCTGGAAAGATAAACTTTTGTTGAAATTTTGACATTGTAAAATAACAGGACAGCATGTGGCTATTGCACTTCAAACTAAGATAACAGTTTTGCTCTCAGGTTTCCCACAGAATAGTTGAATCACAATGAGAAAGCAACTTAAGTTCCCTGCTTCTTTATAGTTCCCTGATCTCTAAACTAGACATAATAATAAATACTAGTAATTATTATTATAATCACAAGGACCCTATGGAGTACTTGTGAACATTAAAGAAAATCTATATAAATAAATCCATATAAAATCTATATAAATCTATATAAGAATTTAATTAATAAATTCTTAATAAATGTTAGTGGTTATTATTAGTGACTGATGCTTACACATAAAATGATTATTGATGTGATTCATAATTTCAAGAGACTTGTTGAGTGGTATATTAGTCTGTTCTCATGGTGCTATAAAGTCATACCTGAGATTAGGTAAAATATGAGGAAAGACTTTTAATGGACTTACAGTTCCACATGGCTGGGGAGGCCTCAGAATCATGTTGGAAGAGGACGGGACATCTTACATGGCAGCAGACAAGGGAGAGAATGAGTATCAAGCAAAAGGGGTTTCCCCTTATAAAACCATCAGATCTCATGAGACTTATTACCTACCATGAGAACAGTATTGGTAAAACAGCCACCATGATTCAAGTATTTCCCATGGTTCCTTCCCACAGCACATGGGAATTATGGGAGCTACAATTCAAGATGATATTTGGGTGAGGACATAGCCAAACCATATCAAGTAGGTAGGAATTATGTGTATGAAATAAGTAGGAACATCACTTAATGGTATATAAGAAGGCACTAAATACAATCAGTGGCAAAAAATGAACCCTACAAGCAATCAATCAAGAATAACTTCTAGGAAGGAGGGAGAAAAAGAGAGAGTGAGTATTGTTGTAAACTGGAGTTCCACAAAGGAACTTGAGCTTATAAATGAGCCCTGAATAGATGGAGTATGAGAAAGAAAAGGGCAAAGAGAGTGTACAGTAAGAAGAGCAAAAATATTTTAAAACAATATATAGAGAAGGAAATAAAAATGTAACATTCCAATAATGGAAAAGAATACAATGTGACTAAACAATTGGTTTATGTTGAGAAATTCTGGGAAATACTATGAGTAGGCAAAGCAAGAGTATATCACAAAGGGGCAAAAGCTAGGATACGGACACAATCCAGTAGTTAGTGGAAGAAATGTTAGGAGATACTTGAAAAAAGTACCGTTTTAGGAAATAGAGATTAGCGGTTGACTATGTTATTAAGAATAGCTGAAAGAGAGAAGCTGAGTCACTTCAACTTCTGCAGTAAGCAAAGTCGCAGTCAGCAAACTGGCCTTTACATCCATGGGGGAATGTATTATCTCACTTTCATGGTGCATATCTATCATGGGTAGGTGAATGCAAGGGAAGCAGAGATCCACTCCACCTAGTCACTCAAGGATAAGGGCTGACTGAGGCATTACCTTGTATAGCTGAACCGTCTGTGATTCATGTCTTCCTAAGTTGTTTTGACAGAAGAGCGAGAAAATGAAGAATTTCACATAGATTTTTGTTGCATCAGCCCAAGAATAATATGTCATACTTGCTTATATTTCACTGCCCAGAGATAGTTATACAGTTCTGCCTAATAGATGAATATTTAAATGACTCATCAGAACAAACTGAATATTTGCAAAATATAACTGTTTCCTACAAATGCAATGTGACAAAGGTCTAAACTTATTTATTTATTTACTTCACAAATGCATATGAAACAACAAATATGAACTAAGCTACAAGATTTCAGTGACAACAAAACCACACCTACCTTCCCAGTTCTTATGTGCAAGGAATTTAATGTCAAATTGCAATTTTCATTGAATAATCTAGGACTAAGCTGTCCTAGGAAAAGGTAGTAAATGTAGACAGAAAATGACATATTACCTTGTACTGTCCGATTTATCTCAACAGTCATTCTGCTTTGAAGGAATTATTTGGTCACATTTTATCTTCTATTCACACCTGCTACTTTCAGGACCTTTCTTTCCCTCCTCTTTCTTTGAGATTTTCAGTTGCTGTTTTGCCTTGTCGTCTGTGTCCATTCTTAGCTCCAATCCTGGGACTCAGCTGGAGTCACAGAGGCTTGCATCTGAGACCTCTGCATTGCTCAGTGACTAAGGCAACTGAATTAGGGCAAGGACAACTGGAATAGCTCTGTCCTCCACAGCAGGTGGGGTCTGATAAAAGCTATATGCCTAAGACCCTGCAGTATCAAAGAACTAAGACTCACAGGCATACCTAACTGGAATCTATCTCTATTTCAGTGTTATGGGCTAGACTGTGTTCCCCCAAAATTCATATATTGAACCTCTACCCCCTAGTAACTCAGAATGTAACCATATGTGGATATAGGGCTTTTGAAGAGATAATTAAATTAAAATGAGTCTCTTAAGGTGAAACCTATAAGAAGAAACTAGGACACAAGGAGAGACATCATGGGTGTGCCTGTACAGAAGGGCAACAATGTGAAGAGGCAGGGTAGATATCTGAGAGCCAAGGAGTGAGGACTGTGAGGCAACGAGCTCAACTAGTACCTTGATCTTGGATAATTCCAGTCTCCAGAAGTGCTTAAATTTCCTGTTGTTTAAGCCATCTAGTCTGTGGTATTTAATTATGGCATTCCTAGCAAAAGGAAAGCTTTTATCTCTGTTTCCAATAAACATTTCAATCCTATGGTAGGAAAACGACAATCTGCCTAATCTCTGCCACTTCCTAACAAAAATCTTGTTTTATTAGGAATACAAACAAAACATATTTTATATATTTTTCTTATAATTTTATGTCTGATGTACCAGAAAATGATACATATGTATTGTATGCTTTGTCTTATTTGAACTCATGATAACCCTATGAGATAGGTAGTACCATTTTCCTCATTTTATAAACAAGAACAGATGACTTAGATCAAGTAGCTTGACTCTGATAACATATCGGTTAAGTAGAAGAGCTCATTTATCTAACACTGTTACCTTTCATGACAGTGATGATGAAAACAGCTAACAGAGTATCCATGTGACCATTATTTATCTAAGCCCCTTATATTAAATAATTGAACATTCATAATATTCCTAAGTATTCCTACTAGCCATGTGTTATCGACATGGAAATTTAAGCAAAGAGATATTGTGTAATTTACCATACCCACAGAGCTACAGAGATTTGGAGCCAGGACTCAGATCTAGGCAGTCCAAACCAAAGTTGTATATTTTTAACCACCACACTCTACTGCTTCTCAAAGTTTGGAGTAGGTATATTAGCATCTGGTAAAGGCTGCTGAGGATATTGTAAACCTAAGGTAATGACTTCTGCTATTGTATACTTTTAGAAAACTGGATCAGGATCAAAACCGTCCAGTACATGCTATTTTGTTACCTTTGGATTCTTTAATACCTAACCTTGTGTGATTGGGTTCATATCACAGCGTTTATGATCGTTATTGCTGCAAACAGATAGCTATACATATCTTAAAAGCACCAACTCAGTCTTCTTCAAATTTTTCCTGAAATTTCCATATGCTTCTCAAGTTCCTTACGTGAAAACTCAAAATTCTTCCTGCAAACATTTTCTGATCATCTCTTCTCCAAAATGTTTTATCAGTTAATTAGTTAATTAAATTTTTAATTGGCAAATAATTGTGCACATTACATATTTTGGGGTACAATGTGATGTTTTGATATATGTTTACCTTGTGAAATGATTAAATATACTAATGCACAAATTTATCAACTCCTAAACTTGTCATTTTAGGATGAAAACATTTAGAATCTACCCTTTTAGTAATTTTGAAACACACAATGCAATATTATTATTGTTACCATTGTGTGCAATAGATCACTGAAGCTTATTCCCTCTCTAATTGAAATGTTATAATCTTTGATCAAGAGCTCTTCTTTCTCATCTCCTTGCTCACTCTACCCACCAGGTTCTGGTAACCACCAACCACATCCAGTGGATAGCCAGTTAAATAATGAGAAGTTAGAGAAAGTAGACAGTTGCAAAGGAGATGATGTTATTTAATTGTTCAGAATATATCCAAATGTGTTTATAATAGGAGATAGGCCCTTATGGGAAAACAAATGAGAGTGGGACAATTTCAAAATCAGACAAAAGTAAAAAGTAGTATATTCACCAGAAGATGGAGTAGAAGTCTGATAGGGAGACACTCAGAAAAGGTCAGTACAGAGAACCTCTGAGAAAAAGAAAGCTGCAGGAAAGGTAAATCAATAATGCTGTTTGCTGAAATGCTACAAAATCATAGTACTTGTCTAAGGAAGTAGTTACTGGAAGCTATAGAGAGTGCACTTTCAGTATAGTTACAAGAAAAACCAAATTGCAGAGCTTAAGGGAATTCGTGAAGAAGTGGTAGCAACAGATACAAAGATGTGACAGAACATCCAACAACAACAACAAAAAATCTCTATTATGGATTGTATAAGTCATTGATGACTCAGAGCCAAGCAAGTTTATAATTACATTTTTGCTCAACTTCAATTTTTATAAAGAACATTTAAAATGAGTTCTGCTTTTCCATATAATTAGAATGTGGGCATTTTTCAATCATTCTAAAATTTTCAGATTATGAGAACCACAAAGACAAGCATCCACCTTACCAGGTATTATTGATTTTATATGCATTGCCTGGACTCTGAATTAGACCTTTTATTTCTTTTTCCTGTCTCAGCAGGACAAATAAGAACGTCTGAGCACCAATACTGGCATATTCTAAGTTACCTCAGAAATAACATCTTTGGGTAAGGGGTGTGGGTTTAGTGGGGCGTGGGTGTGGTGAGGGTGTGTGTGTGTGTGTGTGTGTGTGTGTGTGTGTGTGTGTGTGTGTGTGTGTGTGTGTGTTTTAGCAGAAAAGAATCTTCTAAGTACAATGAAATGGGCTTCTATTTATCAGTACCTTTTTTCTTCTCTCTCTTTTAGTTCTGTTGCTTTCCAGGATATACACATGGCTTTAACAGAGTCTATTACTGGAATACAGAGAAGCTATTGAAGTAATCCTTCAAGGCACAAGGTCAGAACTTAGAGAAGTCACAGAGTTTATATTTCTGAACCTGATTACCAGAAAATTGTTATAAAGCAAGAAAAGATATATGCTTTCAAATTGTTATCCTACAACCAAATCCATTTTGGAGACACAAGGATCCACAAGATTACTCACCTTCAGAAAAACATGAAGACACGAAATGCTAGTCTTGGTACAACCTAATGAAAGGACACCGCTGAGATTTCATATGAAAATAACATTGAGATTGTTTAGAAAAAATTATTGGAGTTAACATTGAAAGTAACAATGGTATTTCTTGTCATCCCTTTCTAAATGGCATATATGGTATGTAATCTAGAAAATGTACATATACATGTAATAGCTTACAAAGCTTCCAATAAAAAAGACAAAGTCTCAAGATTTCACCATCTAAGAACATCAAAGTAGTTACTATTAAAACTTGAATTTAACCTCTCAGAATAAAAATACAGTCAAAGTTTTTGTTTATTTCTTTGTTTTTCCAAGATGGTTGACTGACATTGGATGCTAGTTCTCAGAAAGATCAAAGTTACAGGTTAATGGTAATGATCTGAATGTAAAACAGTCAAGCGACAGCCAGGACCCATCAGAGAACCCACAGGAAGAAGCTGGGGTACAGAAAAAGAAAGAGGAAGGAAGAGTCTGGCAGAGATTGACCCCCAAGGAACTTAGAGACCCAATAAAAGTATAGGTGGGGGTGCTTCTCTATTCCCCTCACCCTGGCAACAACCTGCTGAACATCAAATTATTAGAGAGTCCATCTACCCTCACAATTTTGGGCAATGCTATCCATGGCAATTTGGAAAATTCCCAAAGACAGAAATCCATGTTGTTAGCTCACACAGGGGTGCCCACACTCTTCTCAGGCCTGAACTGAGATGTCAAGTGCTGTACTATTGTGTACACATAGTGGGCCACTACTGTGCCTGTAGAACCTCAGTCACTGAGCTACCACATCACAAGATCCCCTGCAAACATACCCCATAACCTGCTCTGACATCAACAATCAAAGGGAAACAGAGAGTCCCTGAGGAACTGTGGCTCCCTGGTAATGTAACCCTCAATGTGGCCTACCCATAGGAAATGGGGGTTCACAGCCCTCCAAAGCCTGCCTTGGGAGAAAGGAAATGTAGTGTGACACAGATCACTGAAGGGAGCGGCACCGGCAGCCGGGAATGGATATGGAGAGGTAGTCATCTTCTGCTCCTCCTGTCTACTCTTGCAGACACAGCAGAGAATTTACCAGATAAGGGCCACCCCTTGTGAAACTGGAGTACATTTTTCCAGGGTTTTTCACAACAGCTACACCTCCATTCAAAGTGAGCCCCTGCCACAGAGGCTTTCATGAAGGGTGAGACCCATGTCTCCCCTTCTATACAAAGAAAAATTGTCCCAGTAACTGAAGGCAGACAAGCTACAAAGTTGTCTGTCATGAACTTGGGGAAGAGGATTTGCCCTGAGTCCATTTTGTTGGTAGCTGCCGGAGGTGCATACACATGATCTCCAGCTGCACTATAGCCAGGAGTCAAAGAACAATGTATATTTAAACTGAAGGTCATGAGCAAAATGCAACAGGGGCATGATGGGGAAGCAGATCACATTCCTGCCTGCCTAGGATGAGGACCCGGTATAGGCCTCCAACCCCCTTCCATTGAAACATCGCCACAGCCCAACAAGATCTTCACCAGCTACACCTGCCAGGGTGGTTGCCTCTAGTCATTACTGAGCTACCAGAGAATGAGCAGGCTCTTATGTGTAAGTGACATCACTGGACTGGAAAATAAACTGCACCACCAAATGGAATACCTGTTCTCAGAAAGGCATAGGGCTAGTGAATAAGATAAGCTTCCTGAGACCTCTGTACTCTCAGCCTCACAGGAGATAGTGTCAGCTGACACATCTAACACATCACAACAACAGGCAACATTTAAGAAAGTCACCATACAAAGATTATCCACAATCAAAGAACCCATATAGAACTTTGGCACACTGAAAGCACCTCAAAACAAAGCATATCATATGCATCATAACATAAACCACAGTCATTCCCTAAAGGAAAAATAAAAATATATATAAAGAAATTTAAAGCTTTACCTAAATGATATAAAATTCGAAAATAAGAAGTGATATCTCCTTTAGATGAGGAAGAATCAGTGTATGAACTCTAGCAGTATAAAAAGGTAGAGTGTTTTGACATCTCTAAAGGGTTACACTGGCACTCTAACAGTAGATTCTAATCAAAATGAAAATTCTAAAATGACAGATAAAGAATGCAGAGTATGGAGTGCAAGGAATCTCAATCAGAAAAATGATGAATGTTATAAAAGGCAAAATAACAGTATTAAAAAATAGAAATTCATGAATTGCAAAAGTAACTAAAGGAATTTCAAAACATAGTTGAAAGCTTTAACAATACACTAAACCATGCAGAAGACTGTTTTTTTTTTTTAATTAACCCTGTCAGACAAATATTAAAAAAATTTTAAAAATGAATAAATCCTTCAAGAAATACTGGATTATGGAAAGCAACCAAATCTGTACTTAGAGGAATTCTTCAGGAAGAAGAAAAGGAAAGAAACATGAAAAATATAATTGAGGAAATAATTGAGGGAAATTTTCCTCTTCTTGTCAGAGAGGAGGACATCCAGATATAAACAATTTAGAGAATATCTGTAAGATATTATACAGATGAACATTACTAAGGCATAAATTTATCAGACTATCCAAAGTCAATGCTAAAGAAAAAATCTTATGCAGTAAGTATCAAATTATCTGCAAAATATAGTCCCATCAGACTAACAGTGGACCTCTCAGTAGTAACCTTAGAAGCCAGAAGAGAGTAGAGGTCTATTTTGAGCCTTCTAAAAGAAAAAATATATATATAATAAATGGCAGCCAAAACTTTTATATCCTTCCAAACTTAGCTTCATAAACAAAGCAGAAAAAAAGTCTTTCCTAGACAAGCAAATGGTAAGGGAAATGTTCACGCATAGACTGGTCCTTCAAGAAATCCTTAAAGGACTTCTAAACATGCAAATGAAAGGATAATACTTGCTACCAGAAAAGCACATATAAGTACAAAGTTCACAGATCCCATAAAGCAATTACACAATTGAACATACAAAGTGACTAGCTAACAACAATATGACAGGAACAAAACCTCACATGTCAATATTAATCTTGAATGTAAATGACCTAAATATTCCACATAAAAGATATGCATTTGCAACTTGGATGAAAAAGCAAGACCCAACAATCTGCTGCCTTCAAAAGACTGACCTACTGTGTAATGATATCCACAGCCCCAAAGTAAAGGGTGCACAATGATGTGCTACACAAATAGAAAACAACAAAGATCGGGCATTGCTATTCTTGTATCAGATGAAACAGATATTAAATCAAGAAAGGTTAAAAAAAAAAAAAAGACAAGGATACTATATAATGGTAAAGGGTTCAATTCAACAAGATTTAACCATCCTAAATATATACACCGAACACCACAGCACCCAGATTAATAAAAACAACTAGATCTAACAAAGGAGATAAGAAGGTCATACAATAATAGCTGAAGTATTTAACAACTATTAACTATATAATCTGTCTGGTGACAGCACCATATAGATTATCAGGGCAAAAGAAAACTAACAAAGTAACTCCAGACTTAAATTGAACTCTTGATCAAATGGATGTAATAGACATCTACAGAACATACCATGCAACAACCACAGAGTATACATTTTTCATATCTGTGCATGGAGCGTTCTCTAAAATTAACCAAATACTTGGATTTAAGGCAAGTCTCAATAATTTCAAAAAAATCAAAATTATGTCAATCATCTTCTCATATGACAGAGGAAATAACATTAGAAATATATATTGGCTGGGTACAGTGGCCCATGCTGGTAATCCTAGCAGTTTGGGAGGCTGAGGTGGATAGATCATTTGAGGTCAGGAGTTCAAGACCCGCAAGGCCAACATGGTAAACTCCTATCTCTATTAAAAAATACAAAAATTAGCCAGATGTTGGTGGTGCACACCTGTAATTCCAACTACTCAGGAGACTGAAGCAGGAAAATCGCTTAAGTCTGGGAGGTGGAGGTTGCAGTGAGCCGAGATAGCACCACTGCACTTCAATCTGGGTAATAGAGTAAGACCCTGTCTCAACAACAACAACAAAAAAACACATGTCAGGAGAAACTCTCAAAACCACACAAGTCCATGGAATCTGAACAACTTGCTACTGAATGATTTTAGGCTAAATAAGAAAATTAAGGCAGAAATAAGAAAAGTTGAAACAAATAAAAATAGAAATACAACTCACCAAAACCTCTGGGATACAATGGACACAATGAAAGCAGTGTTAAGAGGAAAGTTTAAAGCACTAAATGCCTACATAAAAATGATTAAAATATCTTAAATTAATAACCTAATATCACACATTAAGGAACTAGAAACATAAGAACAAACCAAATGTAAAGCTAGCAGAAGAAATAACAAAAATCAGAGCAGAACTAAATGAAATTGAGACTGTAAAAAACCAAACGAGATATTAACAAAGGAAAAGGTGTTTCTTTGAAAGGATAAATAAAATTGATAAGACTGATATTTAAGTTAACCAAGGAACAAAAAGAGAAGATTCTAATAAGCACAATCAGGAATGATAAAAATGTGGCATTACAATTGATACCATTACAACCGATACCATCAAAATACAAAATATATTCAGAGAGTAGTCTATGTAGATTCTTAGAGAGTAATCATGGTAGACTATGAACATTTCTATGATCAAAAACCAGAAAACCTAGAAGAAATGAATAAATTCCTGGAAACATATAACCTGCCAAGATTGAACCGAGTGAAATTGAAATCCTGAAGAGACATATAATGAGTTATGAAATTGAATTAGTAATAAAAAATCAATTTTCCAAAAAAAGCCAGGAGCAAACAGATTTACAGTCAGACTTTACCAGACATACAAAGAACTAGCAACCACCCTGTATAAACTAATAAAAAAACTGAGGAGGAATGACTCCTCTCTAACTCATTATATGAAACCAGTATCATCCTGATACCAAAACCTAGGATTGAACACATGCACACAAAGAAAAATACAGGCCAATATCCCTGATGAATAGACACAAAAATCTGCAACAAAATACTAGTGAACCAAATCCAGCAGTGTATCAGAAAGATAACTTGTCACAGCCAAGTGGATTTTATTCCAGGGATGTACAAATGGTTAAACATATGCAAATCAATAAATGTGGTTCACCACATAAACAACTTTAAAAACAATAGCCATATGATCATCTCAATACATGCAGAAAATACAGTCAATAAAATCCAATATGCCTTTATGATAAAAACCCTCAACAAACTAGGCATTGAAAAAACATACTGCAAAATAATAAGAGCCATCCATGACAAACCCACAGCCAACATCATACTGAATGGGAACTGTAACAAGACAAGGATGGCCACTCTTAGCAATCAGGCAAGGGAAATAAATAAATGTCTTCCATATTGAAAAAGAGGGAGTCAAATTACCTGTGTTTGCCAATGACAATCTTACACCTAAACAACCTTGATATTTCCTCCAAAAGATTCTTTTACCTGATAAACTACTTCAGTAAGGTTTCAGGATGCAAAATAAATGCTTGAAAATCAGTTTCATTTCTATAGATCAACACTCAAACTGAGAACCAAATAAAAATCTCAATTTCATTTACAATAGACACAAAAAAGAAAATATTTAGAAATATATTTCACAAAGGAGACCAATGAAGTAAAAGATGTCCACAACAAGAACTATAAAACACTGCTGAAAGAAACACTACATGACAGAAACAAGTGGAAAAATATCCATGATCATTGTGTGGAAGAATCAGTATCATTAAAATGACTGTACTGCCCAAAGCAAGCTACATAGTCAATATAATTTCTGTCATAGTACCAAATTTATTATCCATAAAATGATTTTAAAAATTCTGAAATACATATGGAACCAAAAAAAGAACCTGAATAGCCAAAGCAATCCTAAGCAGAAAGATAAAGTTGGGGGCATCATATTATCTGACTTTATACTATAAGGCTATAATAATAAATAAATAAAAAAACAGCATAGCATTGGCATAAAAATAGACACATAGATCTATGGACACAATAGGGAAACCAGAAAATAAAATCACATATGTATAACCACGGTTCTTCAACAAAGCTGACAAAATTAAAAATTGGGAAAAGGTCACCCTATTCACTAAATGGTGCTAGGAAAACTGGCTAGCTAAATGCAGAAGAAAGAAACTTCACTCCTATCTCTCACCACATGCAAAAATTAAGAATTAAAAATTTAAATTTAAGACCCAAAATTATAGAGATCATAGAATAAAACCTAGGAAAACCTCTTTA
The DNA here is from genome assembly GCF_049350105.2 of Macaca mulatta. Classification (NCBI taxonomy): domain Eukaryota; kingdom Metazoa; phylum Chordata; class Mammalia; order Primates; family Cercopithecidae; genus Macaca; species Macaca mulatta. Next base: position 95,188,022 of record NC_133414.1, on the reverse strand, counting down.
GACATTAGCCTAGGCAAATAATTTATAAATAATACCTCAAAAGCAAATGCAGCAAAAACAAAAGTAGACAAATGGGACTTAATTAAGCCAAAGAGTTTCTGCACAGCAAAAGAAACAACTATCAGAATAAACAGACAACCTATAGTATGGGAGAAAACATTTGCAAGTAATATATCTGACAAATGATTTATATCTGGAATCTATAAGAAACTTAAATCAACAAGAACAACACATATAACTCCATTAATAAGTGAGGAAAGAACATAGACACTTCCCAAAAAAAGAAATGGAAGTGACCAACAAACATGAAAAACATTCAACATCACTAATCATTAGAGAAATGCAAGTTACAACAAAAATGAGACACCATTTCATTCCAGTCCATTTGGACTTTTTATTATTATATATATCCTCAAAATCAAAACTAAATAAACCACAACATAAATGCTGCACACAACTTAGTTTGTTTACTTAACTGGGGAAAATATATTCGAACAATGGCTATGCATTACATATCTGTTTAAATCTCTCATAACATACAATTTAGCACAGGGTCCTGCTTCCTCTGCTTTCTGAGAAGATCTGCTTCCTAGGTTCCCCACACTCAATTTGGGATCAGGGCACACTTCCCAATTCAAATAAAATTTTCAGGATCATTAATGCATTAAAAATAAATTCAACATAAATCCTAATGCTTTTTTTTTTTTTTTTTTTTTGAGTCAGAGTTTCATTCTTGTTGCCTAGACTGGAGTGCAATGGCACAGTCTCGGTTCACTACAACCTCTGCTTCTGTGGTTCAAGCAATTCTCCTGCCTCAACCACCCAAGTAGCTGGGATAACCAGAGCCTGCCACAATACCCCGTTTTTTTTTTTGTTTTTTTTTTTGTTTTTTTTTTTTTTTTTTTTTAGTAGAGACAAAGTTTTACCATGTTGGCCAGGCTGATCTCAAACTCCAGACCTCAGGTGATTTGCCCCCGTTGACCTCCCAAAGTGCTGGGATTACAGGCGTGAGCCACCCCTAATGCTCTTTTATCAGGGCAAAATAACAAAATGATACACCATAAACTATAAATCTATTATGTACTCTAATTTTCTAGTAGCTCTATCAGCTACATTCTGACTTTTTAAACACAAAACCATACTATCAGCCTCATTTATGTTACTAGTACTTGTATAGATCTACAATCATTAACCAAATGAAATGTCCATTATGGAATTGACCACCTATAAATTTTATTGCTTCGTCTAAAATCATCCCAGCAATTTGAAAGAGAAATTTTTAAAGATTCAAAATTTAGCCAAAGTTTTCAAGTAAAAAATATTGTTACATGTTATTAATAATAAATTGTCCCTATAAATAATTTCACACAAAAGGATAATAATAGAATATTCAATTTTAGGATGAAGTGTTTATTAAAACAGCAATCCATTTTTTTCTTCCAACTCCCTTACATTTAATTAAAAAATACACAGAAAAGCAGAATAAATTATTCTTAATTTAAAATCCAGAAGTGTATTATTCTTTAATATGGATATACTAAGGATAGCTTAAACATATTTTCCTTCACTTTTCTCTGAAGCTCCTATTTATGTAACTACATATGTAAAATCATAATAGGCTAATCTAACCAGTAGATTATCTATAACAAGTTTTATTTTCCTTTTGGCCTTTTCTTGCAACTCTCTATTCTGTTTACTACCATCACCACTGCCTTCTTTGAACCTAACCACGTACCTGCAAACCCAAAAATTTGGATAAAAATATTTATTCAAGTTATTCATGTCACATATTCCAGTTTAGTGCTAGTTTGTGTTAGTCATGATTTGCCTAGTCCTGATTTCAGCCCTGCATGGCACAGGCTCATGATTTTATATGGATTAAAAGAAAGGAATTATGAAAATCATTTTCAGTCATACATAACTGAATAATTCAATAGCACTAATGTCAAAGAGTCTCTAATTAAGGGAGGTTTGAAAGAGATAAAGGATTCAAAGGAGTCTGGGTGCGGTGGCTCAAGCCTGTAATCCCAGCACTTTGGGAAACCAAGGTGGGTGGATCACCTGAGGTCAGGGGTTCAAGACCAGTCCGGCCAACATGGCAAAACCCCATCTCTACTAAAAATACAAATAAATAAATAAATAAATAAATAAATAAATAAATAAATAGCCAGGCGTGGTGGTGGGCACCTGTAATCCCAGCTACTTGGGAGGCTGAGGCAGGAGAATCACTCGAACCCCGGAGCTGGAGGTTGCAGTGAGCGAAGATCGCTCCATCGCCCTCCTGCCTGGGAGACAGAGCAAGACTCTGTCTAGACAAAAAAGAAAAAAGAAGTAGGAGGAGACCTAAAGAAAGAGAATGCATCATTATATCTGGAGGCACATTGGAGGATACAAGCATGGAAGAAATAGTGAAATATACACACAGTTAGAAAACTGATAAAACACTAAACAAAAAGTAAGTTTATCTGTCATACTTCCCATTTCTTCAATATTCCTAAGAACTGAGTCACTTCCAAGAGGAGAAACCCTACAAAGCATTGCAGCTGTGTGAATATAGTATATTAAAGTCAGCCCCACGGTGCTGTATCCCTTGGCAAGTCTGAAATTCCACTGGGATTCAGAAAGTTGACTATGTGATGCCCAATAATCTCATATTAGAGGCAATGCAAATATATTTATAAGACTAAAAACTGTAACAAGCTTATGAAAAAAACCAATTTATAGCATTACAGGTTATACCAGAAGTAATTTCCTCTGTTAACTAAAATTACATTACTAAAAAGTGTATGGTTTGTAGATGTCTAATGTGAAGACAGACAGATAGTGAATAGTTGCCTGCTCAGTGTGAACACTAAATAAGAATGAAAATAGAATGCCTTATTATACAAAGTAATACCAATACATTGATTTGCAATCTACTCCTCTGGCACAATTTAAAATGTGTTCTTTAACTACAGAGTCACAACTCTTTTTCATTTCAATGTGTTTTCCTTCAAAATAGCAGTTATTTATATATACTGCTTTGAAATTCATTTTTAGGCTGCAGATTCACAATCTCCATAAATGCCAAAGATGTGAAGTTAAATTCAGATGCACTTGAAGTAAACACTGTGCTAACTAGCAGCAGTGTTCAAAAGATTATGCTGCCAATTATATGAAAGGGAATACTATTGTGAATTATTCCGCAAATCCCCAAAGAAGTTTATCTCTCACATTATTGAAGACTGGGAATGTCTTAATATATGCACAACTTGAACATTGTTTGGGAAAAAGCCAAACTAATTCATCTATCTTCTGATCAATCAGTTCAGCCAAGCAAAGCACAAAATAAATTCACATCCTTTGCTGCCATTAAGAGCAACCAGTTTGCTTGTCTGTGTACCACGAATGCCGAACAAATCTTGAATAACAACAATGGAAAGTTAAAAGAAAAGAAAGACAGGAAAGAAATAAAACTCAATTTTCTTCAATAGAAAATTTCTAGGGAGGAAATATTTTCCATTTTTTTCTTCTATCAAATTTAACATATTATATATATATATCCTAACTCTCATTATAGGGTATTCTAAGACAGATTCTGCCAATATTGAAATATCTAAGACTGGCACAATTGGGCCATTGCAAGCAAATTTAATGTATTAAATGGATTCAAAGGAACCTGAAAATTAATAAATCTTTCTAAAATGACTGACTGACTGTTAGGGGAAAACTTAAGAAATCAAATACCAAATCTTTTTTTATTTTTCTATTCTTTCCAAAAAAAAAAAAAAAAAATAGTGGGGGATAAAATAATGCAATGCCCGGTTAAAGTGCCAACAACAAAAATACTTATGACTGCTACTTCTGACCCTTTTGGGGGGTCAAATTTTGTTGTCTTTTGTATTTCTAGCTTTGTTTGAGACCTTTGTTTGCATATATTCAAGGGTTAGTAAATACAGTTTAATATTGTTTCTATAGCAATTAAGCATTTACCTAGCAAGAATAAGCAAACAGAGGTCTTGCATTAGATTTTCTACTAAACTATATTCCTTCTACCATACTGCAATCTTTACTAAGAAACAAAGGACATGTGATTTCACTTTTCTAAGCTTATTTTAGTTAAGGTTAATTATTACACGGAGATACTAACCTTTCAATAATAAACTACAAATTAGCATTATTCATATCTGTGGTGTGTTTTCAATGTAATAACAAAAATCCTGGCTTGCTCTAAAGATCAAGCTAAAAGCAACCTTACCATCATCATACTGGCCCAAGCAGATTTTAACGAGAGAGCCCAGGATGATCCCTGAAGCTAAACACGTCCAGAGATAAAACTGTCGAAACATCTTCTGTCAAAGCTCACTCAAAGCTGATCTGAAATAAGGGGAGGTAGAAAGAAACATTTGACATGTTCATTAATCTGTTACAGGTAAACGCAATTGTCACAGCACAGAAAAGCCTTAATGACTTCATAGTTAATTACCTGTGCCATGTTATCCATTAACGAAGTAACACAATGGTTTAATGCACTGGAACTGTTTATCAACATAAATTTTCAGACAAGTAATCTCTAAGGAAAGACTTCTTTTCTGTTATTTAATTTTCCAGCAAGCAGGTTGAGAAGTTAACATACTAACACACTCTTTAAAATTTAAGACCTGATGGGTAACTCAAATGTTAATCAGTTTGAGTAACTAAACTTACGTTGTCTACAGCATAACTTTACAAACAAGTGTAAGATAGTAAGCCAGTTGTTAGTATCCTACATGAGAATTTCAATGAAAATTTGTCTTATGCAATTAAGTAGAAAAGTCTATCATTAAAACGTTAATTCCTTTCTAGTAGAGTGATCAGAAATTGACTTAACTATGCTGGGAAAGAGTAAGGAAAATCTGTCAATATTCACTACATCTGCTGTATGAAGCATTTGGATGCATTCCATTTTAATTTTCTTGTTTTACTTTTCAATCTTCCAGCAATTAAAAAAAAAAAAAGAAAAAAAGAAAAAGAAAACAACTGATTGAGAAATTAGTGGCCTGTGAGCACACACAAGAAAGTCTTATTGAAAGAATGACATGCTCATTTTCTTTGTAAATTTAGGAAATTATCCACACAGAATTGCTCAAAATGCCCCTGATTATAAATTGTGGCCCTGATTATAAATTGGAACACTGTTTCTCTAATTCAGAGGTTCCAAACTCAAATGCCTACAGAGTACAAGCAGACAAAGGAAAAGAATGAATTAGCCTAAGGGCACAACAGTGATGGTAGAGGCTGTGATAAACTGTGCAATACAAGGTTTTCTAAAGAGACCAGCTGGTGCTCAACTTCTGTCAATGGTTGTTAATGTGGGAATGCAAACCAGTGTTGCTGGGTCTTCTGATTTTCAAAGAGAAGGCAGAAATCCAAATTTTCATGTGATTTCCAAGTGTTTAGATGATTGTGCAATCTTCTTTATAAGACTAAATGCTTCTAGCACCTAATATTGATTCCTCAAGTTCTCCAGTTTTCTATTTCTGCCCAGGATTCTCTCCACTAGACTAGCTGTGGATAAGGTTTATCAGAGGGTATAAAGGAATGATTTTAATTCTGCTTTTGTCTACATTTTATCTATTTTTGATTTATTGCCAAGTGTTTAATGTTTATTTGTCCAGTAGCACTTATAAATATATATATATAGAGAGAGTATTGTAAAATTGTATTAAAGGTGTAAGCTCTTTTTTAAACTAATGGGATACACAGTTCTTGGCTTTAAAAAATCACTGCTCCAGCTTACACACATTTTAAAATGAATTCTATTCTTCTTTGTTTCTTTGTCTAAGATAAAAAAGGAGCCTGCCTTCTTTTTAGCTGGGCCTTCCACATTTTTCCCTAACTGGCAAAGTGCTTGGCCCCTGCATTTATAATTTCTAGGGACAGAAAGCCCAAAGAAGAACTTACTATTAGATGCCAAGTCCACACTAACGTGTAGAAAAAAAGAAAAATAAAATTGGCCAATGCTACTGGTTGTGTAGAGTAGCGGATGAGTGTGGCTTCTTTTGAAATTCAAGCTTTTCAGCTTACTAGTTATATGACTTTGAAGAAATTAATAGCATCTTTATCTCACATTCCTCATTATCATAATGGATATAAAATAGTATCTACCTAATAAGATTGTCTTAAACATTAAATATGTAAGGGAATATAAATACATGCTTAACACAGTGTACTTACTCACAGAACGAGTACCCCCAAAGCTTAATATGAGTCTTTCTGACTCAGCATTTATGGAACTTCCAAAGTCTTAAATACAGATTTACTCAATCTATCTTTAGCAAGGGCTATAAAGTAGATATTATTATCCCCATTTTATGGAGGAAAGGTCAGGCTCACAGACAATAAGTGACTGGCTCAAGGTTATAAACTGGTGAGCGTCTGAAGAGACCATAAAGTCTGTGAGTAAGATACTTTTGCTCATTCCCTCAGAGAAAAGTATTGGAAAATATCCCAGAAAACGCAGGGCTCAGAAGTTTTCAAAGGATATGGAGGCCTAGGATGGCTTGCTGTATTGCTTCCCTTAAACTCTGAGAGACAGACATTGTAACCCCCTTCTCAAAGGATTATAGCCCTACTAAGATTTCTATACACAATGACTTCAAATCTGTTTTTTTATTTGGAAAAATAAACATGACAACATTAAGAAATAAAACAATGTTACTTAAATTTTAAAAATATAAAGAGAAACCATAGATAAATACAAAGGATATATATTAGATATATATATTAGAAAGGATATATATTAGAAAACAAAATTAATACAACCCGGAAAATATATGTATTAGAAAACAAAATTAAAGAAAAAGCAGTATCTTAGCAAAGGACAAAAGGTCATAGTTGTGTTCCTGTGTGGGCCCTTGACCTGCCAGCTTGACTTCCTTTATACTAGTTTATACTATTATGCATTCACAAATTATGGTATATTATTTTATTTCTGACTGAAGCTAATTTGGTTTCATGGAGCAGTCTCCAGGATAAAAATAACTGATGGATCATTATTTTAAAGTCATTAATGCCACTGCCATTATTATGCCTCCAGAAACAAAACCTCTTGATCTATGGCTCTGCATGTTTGTAGAGGATTATATGTATACTTTTGAAAGCATCACAGACAAAACTCATATAAAAATCAATTTAGAATAGATACAGCATTTACTGCCCAGAGGAATGAGATAATTTTAGGGGAAATATTATACTTATTTGTCTTTGAATAATGAGAATAATAATAATTTCTATAGTTTTTTTTTTTTTACTGGTTCATATGTATCTGCCTTATTTCCAAATAAATTTTAATCACTTCAATGGGCTCAATATTTACAGAGACATGAAAGAAAGCTATGACTCATCACATCAACCCACCCAAAACACAGAACACATATTGACTTCGTGAGAAAACCCAGTTTCTAAACAAAGATATAATGAAAGGTACCTCCCACAAAGAGACTGTGTAAAAGACTACAGGACCAGCATGTTTAGTACAATATTGTGACAATCAACTGACAACCTATAGTGGCACTTCTGTGATTGCGATCAAATTAATTGGAAGAGATCAAGTGCTTTAGACAAAAGATTGTCTTCGTTACTAGCTTTATAATCTCTAGAATTACAAGAGAAAGTCCTATAGGAGACGAATTCCAAAATCTTGCTAAGTGACTATAGGTAAATGAAAAGCATGTCAAGCAACACCTCTGTGGTGGTGCTTTACTTTTACTACAAATCCCACATCAGACTCTTTCCATGTTCCCCGAGGACAAATTTTTCCTCCAGAATTTCTTGGCCAATAATGTTATGTTCTAAAAATCCAAAGCATGTTCAATTCTAAAAAGAATTGTAGGTGACCTATAAATGAATACATTATTATACTTGTTTTTCAAGAGATAATTACATTGGTGTATTCAGTACTCTAATATAGCTAATGAAGTTATCATTTTGCAATCATGACTTAAAAATAGTATTCTTTTCTCAAAATACTGGGGAAAAGTGTTTGTTTCCTATTATAGTATAATATTACACGTAAGTGGTTTGCATTCCATGCGCATTTTATGACACATTTTCCTTAGTCTTAAGAATATTTTACTGCAATTATTCAAGACAAACATACTAATTTTGAATTTCACATCATTTGCATTTCCTGCAAGATAAATCTCATATTTATTTCTCTGGCATTCAATGTTCTCAAAAATTAATTTCTTCAACAAGCACTTATGGAGGGTCTACTAGATACCACTCACTCTTCTCGGCAGTTAGGAAATATCAGTGAACAAAGCTGACATAATTCTATGCTCCTGTGGATGTTATATTCCAGCAAAATAAAGATCCACCAACAACAAACATAAATAAGTTATATAACACGTTAAAATGTAATAAGTGACATGAAAATAGCAGCTATCATTTCAAAACTGTATATTGTCACTTTACAATAATTTTCATTCAGTAAATGAACTGAGATTACACAAAGCAACCAAAATGCTATCTGATAAAAACTGAATGAGAACTTTACAGTGAAAGTGTAACTATTCCGACAACCCTGACAGCATCCTTGATGGTATCTACTACTCTGAGTACAGATTTCTGTTCATCTCTTGGAAGGAGAATAAAGGTCTTTCACTGCCTTTCACTTTCAAATATAAATCCAAAGACTGGAAATACACAAAGGTCCTTCTTTTTTCTGTTTATCCCTGCTCCCTGAGTCTTGGGTGGTTGCAGTGACACATGGCAAAAGCAGCCACGTTTGACACCACAGCAGTTTTCTCTTAAATACATTTTTGACAATGTTAATTATTTTTTAGCCTATGTCTGTGACTGCTATGTGAATAAACACTAATCTTCTTGAGATATCAAAGATTGGAACACACCATCATTACGCTGATAAGAAACCCCATACCAATACACAACCATGAAGCAAGCTCTACTCTCACAGTGAAGTGAGCTGTATATATGCAGTCTGCCCTTCAATAGTTTGTTCAGCCAAACTACTGTTACTGCTGATCTATAACAATATCTAGATAAAGCTATAAAACTAAAACTTGTCACTGCTCTGTATTCCTCGTGAGAAACATATGCTACTTACCTGCTGGAATAAAGCAAACTTCCCTTCAAAGCAACCTCAGCTTCAAACTAAAAACATGAGGCTTTCCAAAGTCACTATATCTTACCACACCAAATATGAATTTCCTTAAATGCCTAGAGAGAAAACTGTCTTCTACCTCAGCATGGTGGTAAATATTAATAATGTCTTCATCACTACAGAGAGTACTTATCACCCTTCAGCATTACCAGATGAATCAGCTTTTCTTTTTTTAAAATGTGTAATATGAACTTTGGGAAAGTAAAATTTCAGACAGCCTTTCAGATACATTCCCTCCTTCTAGATCACATTATATTTTTCTTTACTAAATATACATACGTATACATTTATATCATATATTCATCTATAAAAATATATTGATATTTATTGACAATTTTATAGTACATTTATACATAATATATTTATATATAAATTTATGTTACATAGTCACATATACAATTTATATAAAGTATATATTTTATTTAAATTTACATTAATGATAAGTAGATATTGATATTATCTCCCACTTTTTTAAAGTTTGCAATTTAAATTCAAGGGGTTCCGTTGTAGCTAATTTGAAGTATGGTTGGAAAGTAACCAATGTTTTTATAGGACACTGTGAGGTCCAAGGCACCTCTCCCACCTGGTCCAGCTAAATCAGGCTTACTAGATCTTTGCTTGGGCTTACAGTTTTTTGTTTGTTTGTTTGTTTGTTTGTTTGTTTAACATGCTACTACATCTGAATGTGCCTTCACTACCAAACTTAAAATATGTCTAAATTTGGCCAGGCATGGTGGCTCACGCCTGTAATCCCAGCACTTTGGGAGGTTGGGGTGGGTGGATAACTTGATGTCAGGAGTTCCAGACTAGCCTGACAAACTTGGTGAAACCCCATCTCTACTAAACATACAAAATATTAGTCGAGTGTGGTGGTGCACACCTGTAATCCCAGTTACTCAGGAGGCTGAGGTAGAAGAATAGCTTGAACCCAGGAGGCAGAGGTTGCAGTGAGCTGAGATTTCACCACTGCACTCCAGCTTGAGCAAGAGAGCAAGACAGACTCCATTTCAAATAAAAAGAAAATGTTAATTTGCTTTCTGGGTGCACGCTGTCTCTACATATAGATTTGCCCTAAACATGGTGGTATAAAATAAAATTGATGAAAATCAATTTTAAAATTAAGAATATAAATTATTAAGAATTAATCTTGCCATCACTTCAATCATTTGCAAGGTCTTACATTTCAGTTTTAAACATTTTAAATATGTAATCAACAGTTGTAAACATTAAATGAGACTAATTTAACTCAAAATATATTTCCCAAAACCACGTGAAACACAGAAGGTAAGTCCAAGCTCAGGCATTCTTATTTTACAGCTATGGTGAATTCTTGGAAAATTCAAATCAGTATCTTAACATGTCTGTTGAGTCTATTCATTATTAAATTCTGGTTTTAATAATAGAACTTTAAATAAAACAGGGAGGAACACTGGTTTTCTTTTTGGGGAATACTACTTCTCAAGAAAACAAATGACTGACCAATATAATTAATCTGTTTAATTTGTGTTCAGAGATTGTATCTTCACAGAAAAAAGCTAATATTCAGTTTAGTCTATAATAGATACATGCCAAATGTTATAATTATATAGTCATACTAGCTGGTTTAATAAAATATGAATACACCAAAAATGTTTTTAAATGAGTGGAAATGTAATCTGTATGTTTACTATTGCTATTATATTGGATATTTTTCTTAGTGTTTACACATACGTTTACTCAATTAGTATTTATTTTATATTTAGTGCGTGTCAGACACTAATCTTCTATAGAAATAAATTATTCAATTTTCTCACAATGACTTTGCTATTGAGCATGCACTATATTTCAATTTTTTTAACCTAATATACATTTCAAGGCACTTTAGTAAAATAATTCCAAATTAGGAGATAAAGAAATTTCAATTGCCAATTTTTTGAGGTTTCCACTCAATCTACGTTTTTGGAACTTTCATCTAAATGTTAGTCTTTTAGACAAACACATTTCTCATTATTTCTTAGAAAAGTCTTCGGAAAAAAGCTTAGTATGAAAGGAGTGAGCAAACTGAAATACAAAAAAAGAAGGCCAAATATTATTTCATCAGTGGAGTGTGTAGCTTAAAAATATAACTAAGCAAATTTAAAATGGAGTTTTAATGCTCAAGCAAATGCATGCAAAATTTTAAAAAGGAAGCTTGAAAGACAGTTCTGTAGGATGTCATTCCCTGGCACAGGAAAATGATTCTGATTAATATTCTTGTTTGATGAATATTATAGATTCTAAGAAACAAGAATAAATTAATGAGTACATGAGTATTTTCCTAAGGCAAATCCATCAGCACAAAATTCAAAAGTATTAAGTCAGTCAAGAGAGACTAAACATAAAAATATGAAAATGCCAGTGACTTGTATGATATAATGTAATAAAAGTCTTGGCTCTGGAATGAGAGAGTCTTGCTTTGCATTCCTAGTTATGCTGCTTTGGGAGGGCTATATAAGGGTAAACTAGTTAAAACTTGTAAGAATCAGTTTAAAATTAGGACAGTAAAATCCTTGTTATTCTTCTGTAATTGACAGATGAAAATTTGAACAAAAAATAAAAGTTAAGAATATTCATTTGTTCATTTATAGCATAAGTGTTTGATGGGCGCTGATTCTGGATAGCATACTTTATAAGATGCAGCGGCTACAGCTTTATGAGAAAAACTGAATGAATTAATAATAAATAATAGTCTATATAGAGTTTTCAGTCTAACGGTGTGACAGCCACACCTGAAGTAGTTCACAATGAATCAAATCATCATATAATACTATTCTATAGATCAGGGGTTCAGTGCTGGTCCATGGCCTGTTAGGAACCAGGCCATGGAGCAGGAGGTGAGTGGTGAGTGAGCAAGCAAAGTTTCATCTGTATTTACAGCCCCTCCCCATCATTTGCATTACCGCCTGAGCTCCGCCTCCTGTCAGATCAGTAGCAGCATTGGATTCTCATAGGAGTACAATCTCTATTGTGAACTGCACATACAAGGGTTCCACGTTGCATGCTCCTTACAAGAATCTAATGCCTGATGATCGATCTGTCATTGTCTCTCATCATTCCCAGATGGGATCATGTAGTTGCAAGAAAACAAGTTCAGAGCTCCCACTGATTCTATATTATGGTGAGTTGTATGATTATATCATCATATATTATATTATAATAATAATAGAAATAGAGTGTATAATAAATGTAATGGAACTGAATCATCCCAAACCACTCTCCTGCTCCCAGCTCAAGAATATGATAAAGAACAAAGTGTCATTTTCTTGTTTCAATTAAGTTATATAAAATTCAGTCTTAGCACATTGGAGAAAGAGAAATCTTCCTGCTCTGTGTAAAGAAGCAATATATTGTAAACTGCCTTTGGAGAGGGACATATGCCAGGGAACTCCTGGTGACTTCTTGGACCACACGATGGCCCCCAGACAACAGCCCTCAGTCATATAACCAAAAAGAAATGAATTCTGCCAACAATCTAAATGAGCTTTGTAAAACAGTTGCATTCTATACTGTTAATTACATTTTGAAAAGAAACGTAAGTTAAACACTAAATAATGAGATTTTAATTATTTTATATATGATCAATTGTATACATTAAATTCATTTTTCTATAAATCTAGTTACTACTTTTCTGTTTCTTATATTGAATAAAATTTGAACTATAACTCAGTCATATTTACTTGCTTTTGCCACTACCATAGCTTGGTAGGAAATAAGGTTTTAAATAATAGTCTTCTAAATAGGTGACAGATTTAGAATAAAAGATTCACAACAGTTCTAATTTTAAGAAATGACTTCACATGTTTAATGAAATAGCAAATGGGTAGTATTTACATTTCTAATTTGTTTTTCTTAAATCTGCTTGCATTTAAACAATCTAAAATTAATTAGCAAAGCATGTCATTAAAAAAAAAAAATTAAATTAAAGTTCTAGGATACATGTCCAGAATGTGTAGGTTTGTTACATAGGTATACATGTGTCATGGCAGTTTGCTGCACCCATCAATCCATCATCTACATTAGGTATTTCCCCTAATGCTATCCCTCCCCTAACCCCTACAACCCCCGACAGGCTCCAGTGTGTGATGTTCCCCTCTCTGTGTCCATGTGTTTTCATTGTTCATCTCCCACTTATGAATGAGAATATGTGGTGTCTGATTTTCTGTTCTTATATTAGTTTGCTGAGAATGATGGTTTCCAGCTGCATCCAAGCATGTCATGTTTATTAGATATAGTTGGTAATAGAAGGAAACATATAACTTTTTTGTTGTTTTATTTGAGACTCAGTTTCACTCTTGTTGCCCAGGCTGGAGTGCAATGGCAGGATCTTGGCTCACTGCAACCTCCGCCTCCTGGGTTCAAGTGATTTTCCTGCCTCAGCCTCCTGAGAAGTTGGGATTATAGGCATGCACCACCATGCCCGGCTAATTTTGTATTTTTAGTAAAGACAGAGTTTCTCCATGTTGGTCAGGCTGGTCTGGAACTCCCGACCTCAAGTGATCTGCCCGCCTTAGCCTCCCAAAGTGCTAGGATTTATAAACTGAAATGTGTTCACTGAACACAAAGGAAAGGCTAAGAAGGATTATCGCAAAATATTTGACCTATACTTGGGGGAGGAAGCGACTTGTCAGAGAAGTCTTACATGAGGAACAAATTCTTAGGTTGAAATATGAAAGTATTTCTTTCATATTGTGCCTGGCCAACATATAACTTTTAATATTTATTTAAATATTAACATGTATGTAAAGGATACTAGAGTAAATACTGATTGGGAAACACAAACTGTCACTAATAAAATGTTTGTTTTCTATATAGCTTTAATATGTACTTTTAACATGTACGTATAACATTTATTTAACACGAATAGAGTAGAAAATGTGAACTTTAATACTTTGCCAGGTGACATGTTTAAGTAGAAGGAATAAAAGTAGGTTTATCCTCCATTGCCCCTCTTCTTATAAGAGGGGTCATATTTCACATGTCATATCTTTTTTACACTTTATTTATACTTCACATTATATGAAGTCTAACCAGAGATCATAAAGTTGCACAGTATATCAATTCAGACGCAGAACCAACATTCTACACACATCACTTTTTATTTGCAGGATTTTTTTAAGGTAAGGTCTCCGGCCAACTGACCTGCAACTGTTTAATTTATAATAATTTTAAAATAGTAAAATTATCTCAAGAACTAAGTTTGTACATTTGATGTTGATAAAAATAACACTAACGGTGAATATTTTTTGAGTATAATGATGTCAATACAATTGAAATCATTAGATATGCTTTAATAATTTTAGAAACAAATGGTAGATTTGTGTTTCATTTCTCTTTGTACTTTACCAATTATACTAAGAAAATCATGTTTCAAATTTATAGTCTAGAACGTTTGCAGAAGTATCAGCTCAAAAACAGTAACTCAAAGTCTAATACAGAAAGACATCCATATAAGGAAGCATTTCACAAATATTTCTAAGCTTTGGGTTGATAAATATTAAGCTTTTATCATTTATCTCATAAATCTACATGATTAAAGAAATGATCAACCTTCTCAATTGGCAAAACGTGAAGATGAATAATTTGACTTAGAAAAATAACTAATTGTGTAGTCATGTAAGCCCTTCATTTATGATACAAATCCATAAAGGTCACTGTCATATTTCTTAGAGATTGGATTTTAATGTAAAGCTGAGTTTTACTTTTCTAGAAAACTGTAACTTTTATTGAAAATAGTTCATGTAGAGGCTGGGCATGGTGGCTCACTCCTCTAATCCCAGCACTTTGGGAGGCCGAGGCGGGCGGATCACAAGGTCAGGAGGTCGAGACCATCCTGGCTAACACGGTGAAATCCCGTCTCTATTAAAAATACAAAAAATTAGCTGGGCGTGGTGGCGGGCGCCTGTAGTCCCAGCTACTCAGGAGGCTGAGGCAGGAGAATGGTGTGAACCCAGAAGGCAGAGCTTGCAGTGAGCTGAGATTGTGCCACTGCACTCCAGCCTGGGGAACAAAGCGAGACTCCATCTCAAAAAAAAAAAAAAAAAAGAGTTCATGTATATAAGCAGATTTATGGAGTTCAAACTCATGTTGTCCAAGAGTCAATTGTACGTAATTTTATAATTGTAAAACTCTGTCTTATCTGTAAATGATAAGATATTACAATTAGTTGGTTCTTTATGTTTGAGGGGCAAATAAAATTTAAATAAGTTCTCTTACAAAGACTATGCTTCATGAGTAATACACTAAGAACATTAGTCTCTTCCTACAAACACCTAATTTTATAGTGTATCCTCGCATTTCAAAATTACCAAACTGAAAAGTAGTCGTTCTCTCTCCTAGTGTCAATGCTCTGTATGGTACATTCATTACTAGAGTACATTTTTTCTAACTTAAATTTTTAAATTTATTACATTAAGTATTAGATTATGCTATTATATAGTAAATTCAAACTGCCTGTATATTTTTATCCTATTAAAATGATACAGATATTAAATTTTATAGGCATTCTAATGATTGTTTTTCATTTTTTTCATACTTTTAAAATAAGTTGTTATATGTCCCTTGGGGTTGGGCATTATTTTAGGAATATTTTACTACTTATGAATTTTCCAAAAGTCAATAATGAAAAGTATTTAGTTCCCAACACACCATGGCAAGAAATTTTATAAATGAAAGACATAATTCCATTCTGACCTTTTTTATTCCAAGGCCTTTTCATGTTTTTTTTAAATCTGAACTAATTTTTAACTCTCTGTATTTATTACCATAACCGTATTTCATTTTATTTTATTTTTTGCTAGTTATTTCTGCCTAGGCATTTTCTCCTTTTTCATATTTCAACCTAAGAATTTGTTCCTCATGTAAGACTTCTCTAACAAGTCACTTCCTTCCCCAAGTATCGCTCAAATATTTTGCGATAATCCTTCTTAGCCTTTCCTTTGTGTTCAGTGAACACATTTCAGTTTATAATTACATTGCTTGTCAGTGGGTACTTTGGCAATATTTGTGTTTCACTTTATTCCCCTGAGAAGAGGAATCATTATGAGCCAAACTCCTATCCCAGCTTTTTATCTCAGAGCCCAGAAAATAGCTTAGCACAGATTAGCATTGACGTTTTGAATGAATGAATTTTAAAAACAAATTTATCATTTTCACAAAATGTCCTGTTATTTACATTAAAGCTAATTTGCTCTTGTCAAATCTGTATTATATATGAAATTTAGTTTTATCACTTATTCCTGCAGCATTTGCTGAATACGCAAGGATCGATAATTGATAAATTCTAAAGAAGTTCTATCCTTTAAGACACATTTAAGGTATTGTTGGAGAAAGGGCTATGAATACTGTAAATCCTCATAGAGAGTAGGAGATGTTTGTACATAAATATGTATTTATTATAAAATAATATTTTAAATTGTTAAACTTAGATGAAATATATGCTTATAAAATATAAGAATACAATTCTAATATACTTGAAAAATAAGAACCAAATCTCAGCCTGTAAATTAAAATTTATGGTTTATATACAGTGAAAACTATTGGGGCTGTTTTTGTTTCTGTGACCCAGTTAAACTAATCTTTTCTCAAATTTCATCCCTATATCTGAGTATACTAATATTGGCAAAGCCCTCTGTATCCTAAAAAAAATCTATTTTAATATGTCTTCATAGAAAAGTCATTAAAAAGCAGTGAACATAGCCACCAAGTATTATTTTAGTATTTTTGTTGAAATGACTAAATTAATAGAAAGTGAAAAAAAGTACCTTAAGAAGAATTTTTAAAAACAAAAAGATTGAACAAAGCACCTGTGGAAATATAAATTATAATTTTCTTCCACTTTATTAACACTCTTGTCTAATTAGGCAAAAATTACTTTAAAAACTAATCCTTTCCCCTTAGAATTACTGCTGAAGTTGAAAGGTTCAAGTTTTTAATTACTATTCATAAAGCATGCAGCGAAACTTTCAAAACTATGAAAAGTCTACTATTTTACATGATTCAGCAAGATATTTATCTTAGAAAAACATCATTAATAAGTACAAAATTTCATTTAAATGAATAGCAAGAAACTTTTTTCATTTTCCTTTCCAGTGTCAGAGATGGGTGGAATAAATCAAAATCAAGGATATTTTGTGGATGAAAGGGAGTAGAAATCTTAAGATTGGAAACTCACTAATGTGATGCCCATGGGCAAAGATGAAATCAGATATTATAGATGATTTTGAAGTTGCAGTTTTGATAATGATAAAGGTATAGTGAAAGGGAGAATTGAAGCAGAAATGAATTTCATATTGTTGCCCATACCAACCAACTCAACAAGCATTTCAAAAGTGTATTCTGGGCATGACATGGTGGCTCACACATGTAATCCTAACACTTTGGGAGGCCAACATAAAAGGATAACTTGAGGCCAGGCGTTTGAAGTCAGCCTGGGCAAAGCAGCAAGACCCAGTTTCTACAGAATAGAGAAAATAAAAAAATTAGCCAGGAGTAAGAGCACACACCTGAAGTCCTACCAGCCTCCAGAGGCTGATGGGGGAGGATGGCTTGAGTCCAGGAGTTCAAGGTTACAATGAGGTATTATCATGTTACTTGGGGAACAGTTTGAAAGCCTGTACCAAAAAAAAACCAAATAAACAAAAAAGCATATTCCACTAATGCCTTGTAAATGGGGGTGTATGAAGATTTTTAAATCAGATATAATTGTAATAGCGTGTGTGCATGGCAGTGTGTGTGTGTGTGTGTGTGTGTGCGCATGCACGCATGTCAGATCGCATCGCATATATTCAGTGTAAGCACCATAGTTATTTCAGGAAGGGATCATAAATGTGTAAGAATCTAAGTGTCCACAAAATACTGTAAATAAATAACTAAGGCTGATTGAGAAATAATGGGGGCTCTGGAAACTTTGCTGAATTTAAACTTAGCAACTTTGCAGAAGTCTACATCTATTTTTTCCATCTTCCAAATTTTTAGATAACATTGAGTGTCTAGATTTTCATATGAAATTATGAAATTTAATTGTTTTAATTAAACTGTTTTTAGTGTATAGTGTTGGCCAATAAAATGCAGCTTTTTGTGCCATCCAGACCACGTTGCAATAGTTCAAAAACCTTGGGCTTAAGGATCTGTTAGTAAAATCACATTTGTTTGATCAGAGCTATCTCTCCATATGCATTTAGGACCACTGTACTATCATCACATCCAAAACTTACTTTAATAACCATGATCTTTGAAAATTATCATACTTTAGAGTATCTTCCTGCCTAGAAAAAATCTTAATATATGCACTAACCATAAAGATAATGTACCAGGATGTCCACGCTACCTGACTTCAAACTATACTACAAGGCTACAGTAACCAAAACAGCATGGCACTGGTACCAAAATAGATATATAGACCAATAGAACAGAATAGAGCCCTCAGAAACAATACCACACATTACAACTATCTGATCTTTGAGAAACCTAACAAAAACAAGAAATGGAGAAAGGATTCCCTATTTAACAAATGGTGGTGGCAAAACTGGCTAGCCATATGTAGAAAGTTGAAACTGGATCCCTTCATTACACCTTATACAAAAATTAATTCAAGATGGATTAAAGAATTAAATGTTAGACCTAAAACCATAAAAACCCTAGAAGAAAACCTAGGTAATACCATTCATGACATAGGCATGGGCAAGGACTTCATGTCTAAAACACCAAAAGCAATGGCAACAAAAGCCAAAATTGACAAATGGGATCTCATTAAACTAAAGAGCTTCTGCACTGCAAAAGAAACTACCATCAGAGTAAATAGGCAACCTACAGAATGGGAGAAAAATTTTGCAATCTACTCATCTGACAAAAGGCTAATATTCAGAATCTACAAAGAAATCAAACAAATTTACAAGAAAAAAACAAACAACCCCATCAAAAAGTGGGCAAAGGATATGAACAGACACTTCTCAAAATAAGACATTCATACAGCCAACAGACACATGAAAAAATGCTAATCATCACTAGCCATCAGAGAAATGCAAATCAAAACCACTATGAGATACCATCTCACACCAGGTAGAATGGCAATCATTAAAAAGTCAGGAAAAAACTGGTGCTGGAAAGGATGTGGAGAAATAGGAACACTTACACTGTTGGTGGGACTGTAAACTAGTTCAACCATTGTGGAAGACAGTGTGGCAATTCCTCAAGGATCTGGAACTAGAAATACCCTTTGACCCAGTTATCCCATTACTAGGTATATACCAAAAGGATTATAAATCATGCTGCTATAAAGACACATGCACACGTATGTTTACTGCAGAACTATTCACAATAGCAAAGACTTGGAACCCAAACATCCAACAATGATAAACTGGATTAAGAAAATGTGGCACATATACATCATGGAATACTATGCAGTCATAAAAAATGATGAGTTCATGTCCTTTGTATGTACATGGATGAAGCTGGAGACCATCATTCTCAGCAAACTATTGCAAGGACAAAAAACCAAACACCGCATGTTCTCACTCATAGGTGGGAACTGAACAATGAGAACACTTGGACACAGGAAGGGGAACATCACACATGGGGCCTGTCAAGGGGTGGGGAGAGGGGGGAGGGATAGCATTAGGAGATATACCTAATGTAAATGATGAGTTAATGGGTGAAGCACAACAATATGGCACATGTATACAATGTAACGAACCTGCACATTGTGCACATGTACCCTAGACTTAAAGTGTAATAATAATTTTAAAAATATAGATAGATAGATAGGTAGATAGATAGAGAGAGAGAGAGATAGACAGATAGATAGATAATGTACCAGGATGCCGAGGATATGTTACGTGGAAATTTTAGAACTGCTGTTGTTCAGGATTTTCTTGAAACAGAAATATTCAGAAATATCAGGTTGTTACTTTACAAATTTACATACACACATACATACACACACACACACATTTATATATGCACAAAGGGTTTCTTGAATGCGTATCTACCTTTAAAGTAAGAATGCATTTCGGGCATAGTCATCACCAACACAAATTTCATTCTTGTCTCATGTATTGATATATTCTCTAAATTTTGTAATCATATGAGCAATTTTTTAAAACGATACCAGATTCCTAGATTAAAGTCATTTGGATGACATTTATTTACATTTTTCATACTATTTTGAGTTTGAGGGATGATGTTAGAAAATCCTATAAACTATCTTTTGGTGCTTTCTGCTTTTTTTTTTTTTTTTTTTTCTTGGTGAGCAACACTAAGACTGGCATTTCAACTTCCAATGAGGGTCCATATATAATACTTAGTTAAGCATATTGCTGCTAAACTCAAACAAATTTTAAAAACAAAAAGACATATAAATGATTGAAAGCATGAGTATTGTTCCCTGTAGATGTTTTCTAATTTTTAATTAATTGAATTGAAAATAACCCTTTCCAAGTGAATTGTAGACATTGGTTACCATCTTCAAGATCATCATTTATGTATTTGTGAAGGTAAAAAGAGAAGGCATACATAATATTGTATTTGTAATAAATATAACTTTTTAAAGTAACATAACATCTATATATGGCAGGAAATAATAATGATACAACATTTAATAGATATAGATCTGATGATATAGTTGGAATTCTCCAAACCCTTGCATAACAGTTATGTAATCAACGTGAATTGAAAAACATATAATTGATAATAATATATGTGATATAGTAGACTGTCCAATACTTTGTTGGTCTAAACTACAAAATTTGCCCTGATGATTGCTGTATTGAAGAGAAAAACAATTACTTGTATATCATGATACTTATCAAAAAAATCTGTAGACAAATAAAAAGCACACTAGCAAAACACACTCTGTTTCATGTTAATTAAAGGGAGAAATAATGTTTATAGAAATTAGCCTCCAAAAATCACTTTGTGAAAACACATAAGTAAACTAATTTTAATACTCTCAGTTATAACTAAAATGGCATCATCCACTATCTTCCACTAACTAAGTATTAAATACAGAGCATAAGCTATTCCAACTGTCATATTAAACAACTTTAAGTATGGCTTATGTCTATAATTTTCTTGTAATCTCATTCTGAATGGAACTTTCTTGAGCAACAGTAATTACAGAGGAGGTAAGAGTCTGGAAATAGTTATTTGTTTATAGAAAGAAAAACTAATAAGAGAATGAAATACTTCGTGTAATTAGAAAAGTTTCATTTAAACTTCCATTAGAAGTAAAATAATGCCACAAATTGAAATGAATCCCTGGTTATTTTTAAAGCATTATTGTTACTTTAGTTTCTTAAAAACAAATTAAGCAGAGCACTCATTTTTTCCAATAGCTTGTAAACTTTTGAATCTTGGGTATAATTTTAATTCTTGAGAGTATCACATATTTGATAAAGAATGATTGTCTAAGATATCTATGCATATGTGTATTTGAGTACTTGCTATATTAATATATGTGTATTAGTCTGCCAGGATAAAATATAACTCATCAAAGCATTTATTATTTAACTTTGATTAAATATATTAGCTCCTTTATAGATGCTGCCCATTTATAAGAGGTTAGGTTTCCTCCCCTAGGAGAAAAGGGATGAGTTATCTGTTTTCCTTGGGGCAGATGTAGCGTGGTAAATGCAGTGATAAGAAATAAATGAAAATAAAGAGAAGCACCTAACCAAACAGAAATGAAAAGAACAATAACAGAGAAGAGCATGTGGGAACAGTGTTTGAGGTTACTTTTTCTTTTTTCTAAAATGATTTTTTGCAATTCATGAAAACAAGCCTAAAGTGTAAACTTGTCATCTCATTTTGAGATGCATTTCTCCTTATATTAGGTATTAAAATATAATGAGCAGGCATATTTGTAGGACTCTTTTCACCTTGTTTGAAATGTATTACTTCACAAAGTCTTTGTGGAGCTTTCATTTTTTTTAAGAAAAAGAAGAAATAATACAGATATAGTATAGGTTGTGTTAATGCTTGAAGAAAGACGTAAAGAGAGTGATATGTTTTATTTGTGTCCCCACCCAAATCTCACCTTGAATTGTAATAATCCCCACATGTCAAGGGTGGGGACAGGTGAAGATAATTGAGTCATGGGGCAGTTTCCCCCATACCATTCTTGTGGTAGTGAATAAGTCTCAGGAGATCTGGTTTTATAAATGGGAGTTCCCCTGCACAAGCTCTCTTGCCTGCCGCCATGTAAGACATCACTTTGCTGCTCCTTCACCTTCTGCCATGATTGTGAGGCCTCCCCAGCCATGTGGAACTGTGAGTCAATCAAACTTCTTTCCTTTATACATTATTCAGTCTTGGGTATGTCTTTATTAGCAGCCTGAGAACAGACTAATACAAGGAAAGAAAGAAGGTTGGAGTAGGGAGAAGGTTGCTAGGGTATTCAAGGAAAACCCTCTGAAAATGACACTTGAGCTGAGACCTGAATAAACCAAAGGACATTTTAGAGAATCCCATAACAGAGAAGCAGGCATACCACTTTCAATGGCTCTGAGTTGGGAGCATGCCATCCATGGATGAGAAACAGTGAATAGGCCAGATTAATGAGAGGGAGGAAATAGTACTTGAGATGAGAGATGTAGCCAACGGGAAACTGAGAGAATGGAGGTGCCACTTACTGGAATGTGTTCCTCCCTATTGGGGAGCAGCAGGTTTGGAGTAGAAATCAAGAGTTTGGCTTTGATTGTGCAAATACAGTTTGAAATATCTATTAAACTACCAAATAAAGATGTCCCATAGATCATAGATTGATATGAATGAATCTGAAAGTCAGGGTAGACACAAAATTGCCAGTCATGAAATGAACATGGAAGTAACATAGGCTATCTATGGAGGATGTACAAAGAAAGTAAAATCAGGACTTGCAAATATTTAGAGGTCAGAAAAATAAAGGGTATGTAGCTAAAGAGATAAGAAGGAGTGAGAGGGAATGCCTGAAGCCAAATGAAGCAAGGATTTCTTTTTTTTTTTTTTTTTTTTTTTTGAGACGGAGTCTCGCGCTGTCACCCAGGCTGGAGTGCAGTGGCCGGATCTCAGCTCACTGCAAGCTCCGCCTCCCGGGTTCACGCCATTCTCCTGCCTCCGCCTCCCGAGTAGCTGGGACTACAGGCGTCCGCCACCTCGGCCGGCTAGTTTTTTGTATTTTTTAGTAGAGACGGGGTTTCACCGTGTTAACCAGGATGGTCTCGATCTCCTGACCTCGTGATCCGCCCGTCTCGGCCTCCCAAAGTGCTGGGATTACAGGCTTGAGCCACCGCGCCCGGCCGAAGCAAGGATTTCAAACAGGAAAGAATACTAATACGTCAAGTGCCACTAATAGGTTGAGGAAGATAAGGACTGAGGAATAACTACTGTGTATTTGCAAAACAGAAGTCACTGACACCCTTGAGAGGAGTGGTTTTAGTGGAGAAGTGGAAACAAAAGCCTGACTAGAGGTTTTCAAGAAAATAGAATTCATATAATTTTTTAGTGTTTTTTTTTGTTTACTGCGCAAGTGAGCAACAAAATGAGGAGACAGGAAGACAGTGGAGACAATGAGTCCAGGAACTTGGCACATGTGTGCACTTGTGTTAAAGACAGAGCTACTACTAATGAAAGTAATCAATTAAAAGGTACAGTGAAGATAAAAAAGCAGAGAGAATGGGCACATCTGCACAGTAAGAGAAAAGTCTTTTCTTAGGTTGGCAGAGCAAATTAGTTCCTCTAGACACTGGTAATTAACCAGAGAGAAGGTCCAGGATAGGTGGAAGGTTGGGGATGAGAAAGATGTATTGGAGCTTTGAGGATAAAGAGAATTTATGAAGGATTCCTTTGAAAAGTAATAGTGCAAACTAACTGGGAAAATGGGATACAGTTATTGCACAGGGATGATGGACCACTTGATGTTTGTTTTCTCTTTTATTCTCCAGACACATGAAGCTGTTGGCATGTAGGATTAGAATAGACAAACTACTAATTATTTTTTTTTTTTTTACGTTTAGTTTTCTTTAAAATACGTTTCTTCAAGTTTGCCTAGTAAAATATTTTGAATCTTATAATTAAGTCTTAAATAAACATGTTCATGGGTAGTAATTACTTAAAACACTTGGATAGTAGCAAAGAATGAAACTTGTCTTTCTCTTCTGTTGTATTCACCACCACTTTAGCCTGAATAACTGAACTAATACCAGGTTCTTGGAACACTGACATAAACTGTGTATCTAGAACTATGGCTCTATCCATCAGCACAAGCCACTAAAAATTCAGAAATTCGTCATTTATATAATGGCATTTATTGCATCTTTACCACGAACAAGGTAATTTTTTTTTTTAACGTGGTTAAACTATACTATCCAAATTATTCAGCTGTGTTTGATACTTCTTATATGTAAGAATCGCTTTCCTTTTTATAGATTACCATTCCTCTTTTTTATTATTATTATACTTTAAGTTCTAGGGTACATGTACATAACGTGCAGGTTTGTTACATATGTATATTTGTGCCATGTAATATCTCGAATTTAAGGACGCTTCCTCAGAGACCCCTTTATTTATGCAGGTAACATAAGAATCTCACATTCTTGAAAACTAAATAGCTACCCATGTGTGTGTGCATAGTGATGTCAGAAGTTCCTGAGTCATAAAATCCAAAGAATCTTAGCTAGAATGAAGCTGATATCTTGCTAATTCTTCTCAGCTAACCCATAAGAAAACAGAAGCTCAGAAAAATTAAAAGATTTTTTCAAGATTTGCTTGATAACAGACTAGGGTGGATTTAGGACTTTAGGCTCTGAATTGCTCAACATGAAAGTGTTGCTCAGGGAAAAGTCCAAACCCCAGCATTACACAATATATCCATGCAACAAATTTGCACATACAGCCTCTGAATCTATAATTTAAAAATGTGCAAAAGCAAGCATCTTTGAGGAACAAAATTCCTAGATATTATGAGACTTTGAAGGTGACATTAGGCTTTGTTATTGTTCAGATTTTTAAAATAATTTTAATTTTTTATTTAAATTTTAAAACTGTGTTGTGGTAAAATGTACATAACATATAGTTTTAGCCATTTTAGCCATTTTAAGTTTACAGTTTAGTGGTTTTAAGGACATTCACATTGTTGTATAGCCATCACCAACCATCCATCTTCAGAACTTTTCATCGTTACAAATTGGAACACTACCCATTAAATAGGTGATCCCCATTAAGCCCTGCTTCCACCCATGGTAACCATTATTCTACGTTATTTCTCTATGAATTTGACTATTCTGGATACGGTATATTTGTGAAATGATATGAAATTTGTGCTTTCCATGGGCAAGCGTTTGAGGGTATTCAAAACTGAGTTATTTTATCATGTTTCAAATGCAACTACAATTATTCAGCATCATCATTTTAGACACTTTACTAGGAACCTTAAATAAATGTTTTATTTTAAATTCTGGATCAAAATTCTGAATTAATTGATTTCATTTCTTTATAAATTGGGCAGAAGCCGAGCGTGAGAGATTAGGTAGCGCTCTCAAAGTCAAACATTAAAGGCAAGACTAGAAGTGGAGTCTTCAAACCCATGTCCATTAACGTTTCACAGAACTTTGAAGTTCATTAGGCTGGTAGTGATAAACGCTTGTGATCAAGTGTCTGACTAACCTGAGTTCCAATCCTGACTTTGCCTCTTACATGCTACATTTTGGGCAGGTTTCTGAACTTTTCAAACCCTCACTTTCTCTTCTGCAAAATGTTAAAATGATAGCTTGAAATCATCTAGAAAGGGTGTTGATTATAGCATAGCACAAGACAGAGACTTTTCCATAACATAAAAAGAAAACAATATAGGATTTTTGAGATACTAAGAAGATTATCATTTATATCTGAAAGGGAATTCAGATTGCTTAGGGAAATTATACCTAAGATGAGACTCATAATGACAGATAATATTAAAATAGGCATATTTTTCAAATATTAAAATGCATGTGTCATTGTATTTAACAATTATATATTTAAAATTGTCCTTTAAATATACTCAAATGTGTCTTCAAATACCTTCATATAAGAATATTTACTGAGGTATGATTTATAATGCAAAGAGGTTGTAAACAATCAGAATGCATAGCAATAAAGGATACAATAGGTTAAAGAAAAAATGTATTGTAGGTATAGAGTATTTGCTATGTATCTGATTTTTTAAAATCATATTTACAAACTAAAATAGATATTCTAGGATATGTCAAGGAGCTAAGGAAATAATTTAGTTTAATATTTGGATGTTTACACTGAATCTTCAAAGTGTTACACTTTCTTAAAAGAAAATGTTAAAGCATATGTGGCATTTAGTCAAATGTATATGAGTATGTATTTTATGACTATTTTATATAAATGCATATATGAGATGTTCTTCTTGAATTAAAAAATAATTCTGTGTTTCTCTCTCGATACAATTTGAAGCTATTGCAAAAGTTAATTATTTAATTAAAATAACACTGGAAAAAATGTTTTAAATTTCATTCATTCAGCTAGAAAATATTTAGGAAATGAGGAAATAATTTAGATGAATACCACGTGTATATTTAAATTATATTTTCAAAGTTTGAACTTTTTACAGAAAATCTAACAGCAACAATCATTTCCAGCTTTATTCCAAGTCACATCATTTGACAGTGTTATTTCTTATAGAATAGTAGTGTGTATTAGAATAGAATGTCCATATACATTTAAATAGAGAAATAGAAAAATACATCATTATCTCTGACAACAGTAAAAGAACAATTGACTTAGCACTTCCCTGATGATGTTCTTACACTGAAATTTGTGAGTTATTTTCTCTTATAAATATGTTAATGCCATAAATTGTTCAACCAAAAAAAAGTTCAATAGGAAAATTAAAACAGAACTTTTGTTATCCTTACTTCATTGTACTGATCATGCTGCAATATGGACTCATATCTCCCTACTTGGTCCCTCTCTCTCCTTACTGCCCTGAATCTATATTCCCCCCCTACATGCAATGCGTCAGGTAGTTTTGTGGTTCTACACACAGTCACGCATTAGTTAAGGATGGAAATATAATCTGAGAAATGCATTGTTAGGCAATTTAATCATCGTATGAACACCATAGAGTGTACTTACACAAATCTAGATAGTATAGCCTACTACACACCTACTACTCCTAGGCTACAAACCTGTATAGCATGTTGCTGTATTGAATACTGTAGGCAATCGTAACAAAATTATATCTGTGTATCTAAACCTAGAAAAGGTACAGTAAAATTATTGTATAAAAGACTTAAAATGACACATGTGCATACAGCACTTACCACAAATGGAGCTTGCAGGATTGGAATTGGTTCAGGATAAAAGAGGTAGTGAGTGGTGAGTGAATGTGAAGGCCTAGGACATTACTGTATGCTACTCTAGACTTTATAAACACCGAAAACTTAGGTTACACTAAATTTATAAAACACATTTTTTTTTCACAGTAAACTAACTTTAGCTTACTGTTTTTTATAAAATTTTTAATTTTTAATTTTTTAACTTTTTGACTCTTTGTAAGAACACATTGTATAGCCATACAACATATTTTCTTTCTTTATATTCTTATTCTACAATCCTTTTCTATTTAAAAAATTCTTAATGTAATTTTTATTTTTAAAACATTTTTTAAACCTAAACCTAAACATACACATTAGCCTAGGCCTACACAGGGTCAAGATAATCAATATCCCTGTCTTCCACCTCTGTATCTTGTCCCAGTACAAGACTCTGAGAGGCAAAAACATGCATGGAGCTGTCATCTCCTATGATAATAATGCCTTCTTATGGAATATCTCTTGAAGAATCTGTCTGAGGGTGGTTAACAGTTAAATTTTTTATAAGGAGATGAAGTATACTCTAAAACAACAATAAAACTTACAGTATTGTAAATACATAAATTAGTAACATAATCATTTGCTATTGTTTTCAAGTATTATATACTGTTTATAAGTGTATGTGCTTTTTTTTTTTTTTAATCACTGGCAGCACAATAGGTTTGTTTCTACCAGCATCACAACAAACTTGTGAGTAATGCTTTCTGAGATGATGTTACAAGGGCTATATCACCAGGCAATAGAAATTTTTCAGCTATGTTATAGTTTTATGGGACCACCATTGTATATGCGGTCCATTGTTGACCGAAACACCATTATGCAGAGCATGACCATACATATGTACAGATGCTCTTCAAATTATAATGAGGTTACATCCTGATAAAATCAAGTCAAAAATATTGTAAGTTAAAATGCATTTAATAATCTTTGTCTACTGAACATCACAGCTTAGCTTAGCCTACTTTAACCACACTCAGAACACTTGCATTTGCTTACAGCTGGGCAAAATCATGTAACACAAAGTTAATTCTTATAATAGTGTTGAATATAGTATGTGACTTATTGAACTGCACTGAAGTAAAGTTTCCACTGAATGCATATCACCTGGCACCATCATAAATCCAAAAAATTGTAAGTTGAACCATTCTAAGTTGGAGACTCTCTGTATATAAAATGTGTGTGTGTGTGTGTGTGTGTGTGTGTGTTTATGTATTTTAAATCATCACTGCCTCTACTTTTCTACTTTTTGCATGGAAATCCAAATCCAAGGGAGCAAGATAGCTAATTTTAATAATAACCCAGGGCTGAAAATTTCCAGAAAATTAAAATCACCAGCTAATAACCAAACTATTATA
Source organism: Macaca mulatta (assembly GCF_049350105.2). NCBI lineage: Eukaryota > Metazoa > Chordata > Mammalia > Primates > Cercopithecidae > Macaca > Macaca mulatta. The sequence continues at coordinate 95,159,154 of NC_133414.1, read as the reverse complement.
TAAATATAGATTACTTTCTAGAAAAGAAAAGTTCAAAGGCCATTTAGTATTTGAAATTTTATGATGGGTGCAAATTTTGATGTAATATGTTTTTCTTTAGATCCTTAAAATACTAAATAAGGAATGCTTTACAGTTATTGAAATTTTTTTTAGAAAAAGAAGTCATAATTTTTGTTTTGGTTTCCTGTGCTTTTGGTGTCATATCCATAAAATCATTGACGAGACAAATATGAAACTTTCCCTGTTTTTTTTTTTTTTGCACTTCAATGATTTGAGTCTTATATTTATGTCAATAATCCATTTTGAATTTTTTGTGTGTATGGTGTAAAACAGTGTCCAATATAATTCTTTTGTATATTCTTATCTATATTTCCACCACCATGTGTTGATTAGACCATTGTGACTTCTTGGCACCCTTAGTGAAGATCATTGACTATATATGCATAGATTTATTTCAGAGTTCTGTATCATATTCCAGTATTCTATATGTCTGTTGTATAAGTGGTACTATATCAAATTTAAAAGGCTCTGTACAGCAAAGGAAACAACAGAGTGAAGAGACATTTCACTTTAACAGAATGGGAGAAAATATTTGCAAAACGTATATTTGATAAGGGGTTGATCTCCAAAATACTTTATTTTTGAAACTCCTGGCCGGGCGTGGTGGCTCAAGGCTGTAATCCCAGCACTTTGGGAGGCCGAGACGGGCGGATCACAAGGTCAGGAGATCGAGACCATCCTGGCTAACACGGCGAAACCCCGTCTCTACTAAAAACACACACACACACACAAAATTAGCCGGGCGAGGTGGCGGCGCCTGTGGTCCCAGCTACTCGGGAGGCTGAGGCAGGAGAATGGCGGGAACCCGGGAGGCGGAGCTTGCAGTGAGCTGAGATCTGGCCACTGCACTCCAGCCTGGGCGACAGAGCGAGACTCCGTCTCAAAAAAAAAAAAAAAAAAAAAAAAAACCCTGTAACTCAATAAAGCATGTGACTTGATTTTAAAAATGGGCTAAAGACTCGGAAAGGCAGTTCTCCCCAAAAGAACTACAAATAGTCAATAGATGTATTTTAAAATGCTCAATGTCCCTAATCATAAGGAGAATGCAAATCAAAGTCAACAAGAGGTATCTTCTCAAACTTGTCGGTATGACTATTTCAAAACAAAAACAAACAAATCAAAACAATAAAACCCCAAAGACAATACGTTTTTAGTAAGAATATAGAGAAAGTGGAACTCTTGAAAACTGTTAGTGGGAACGCAAAATGGTGCAGCCACTATAGAAATCACTACAGAGGTTTCTCAAAAAAAAAAAAAAAAAAAAATTAAAAATAGAACTACCGTATGATTCAGTAATCAAAATTCTTGGCATTTATCTAAAAGAATCAAAATTATAGTCTCAGATACTATCGTATATTAGTACTCTTACGCTCATTGTAACACTATTTACAATATCCAAGATGTGGAAACAACCTACATGTCCATCAACAAGTACATGAATAAAAAAATGAGCTACATATATAATAAATACTGACAAAGACTCTCTCCTTTGACCAAAACTTTATTTGGGCTCATTTGAATCTTATGCTTGGCTAGGTCTAACCTTCGGCTTCTCTTTCTGTCCTTGTTGAATCCAATTTAAGCAAGCGTCCTGCTAAGTCAGCTTAGGAAAAAATCTGACCACCTTCAATATCTTATGACACTGGACTCCCTTCAGCAATAATTTCATCAGGTCAATGTAGCTAGAAATCTTATTTTTCTGTATGTTTCCTCTTAGCAATTTTCCATTCACTGAACTCCACCCTGTTTTTTGGCTGTAAGTCTCCAGTTGTCATAGTGGAAGTCAGAATTGAGTCTAATCTCTCTCTTCCACTTTAAGACCCCTTTGCAGGGGTCCCAATACCTATTACCATGCCCATCCTTGAACAATATCTGCCTTAACATCTTTAAGAAAATTCTGCAATATATAATACAATGTTGTATGGTAGAAAGTTTCAGTCAAGCAAGGTAAAGAAGCCCTAGAGATATGCCATACAATGTTATGCCTATGGTCAAAGATTATGCACTTACAAGTTGGTTAAGAGGATAAGTCTCATGTTAAGCATTCTTACCACAATAAAATAAAATTTAAAAATAAAATTTAAAAAAGTCTTCACTAACATTAAAAATTATTAATTATAAATTTATTACAGAGCTATCTTCATTTAAGAAATCAAATTATCAGCCCATTGAAGGCATTATCTTAAAAATTAGAATTAATGTGCAAAGAGTAGAATAATGGGAGTGGTAAAAATTGAAGTTACAAAAGTTATGTTCTACCCTCAACCATCCCATTAGTTAGGTAGGCTGGGTAAGTCATTGTTTTTTTTTCTAAATCTCAATTGTACTTCTTTAGACTTGGGCTAATCATACTAAATAAATGGGATTGCTATTATGTTAAAACATAGACATTAACAAATAGCAGTTCAATCTGACTGTGGCTAAATATATACTGAATAGTATGCTTAATGTCTTTTAACCATTCTCACATAAGTAGCATTACAATATAAACAATAAATTTCTGAATCCAAAGATTAAGAGATGTTAAGGCAAATACTGTATTGTCTGAAGAGTATACGCTTGTGAAAAATACATAGGAATAATATTGAAAAATATCAGAATATGCTTAAACAAGTATGCTTACATGAGTTTTCTCCTTTCGTCTCAGTTTGAAAATCTAGCCATGTAAAATCAGTTTCAAGTTACCAGTGATTCACAGATAAGCTTCACCCATTAAAATTTCCATTACTACTCAAGAACCAGAAAGAAGTTAAACTCCAAAAGCAGCATCTCAAAATCAACTCTGAAAGGCAATTACTTTTTCAATAAGCAAAATTCATGAGGAAAATTTGTCATTACATTAGCAAGTTGTCTCTCCACAGAATAAAGAACCAAAGTTTTACTCGTTCATTGTGTTTGAGATCAGGATCAGTCAGTTAATGCTTGTGTTGAGAACATTTATAATGTCAAAATAAGGTTAATAAATCCTAAAAATTAGATAACTTAATAAGGCAGCATTAGACTACTTAAAAATTCCAGTGCTCAAAAAGTAATTCAATATTATTAGATATGCTAGACTGGGTATCTGCTTTCTCAGTAACATTTCCAAAATACCTATCTTCTCTTCACGTTCAATTTTTCTTTCTTACTACAACTCTTTAGACACAACTGCATAAACCTTAAAGTAAAATTTTCTATTAGTAATATATATATCCACATAGGTAGATAAAAATGGTTATAAAATAGGTTATTTTTAAAGTATATGAGCTAAGTGATGCTAACAGAAGCAATTCTACAAATACATATGCAAAGTGTATTATTCATTTAAATAACACAAAGCACCCTTTTTTGGATATGGTAACTACCAAAGTAAAAAAAAAAAAAAAAAAAAAAAAAAAAAAAAAAAGCTTAAATATTACGTAAATTGTTCACAGAAACTGTTGATCTCCAAACCAGTAAATTATTATCAAGGCTTGAATGTTATATAAAATGGTAGAAAAATTCTTGATCAACACTTACATTTTGACTCTGACTCCTTTCCTCACTAACTTACCAGCCATGAAAAGCACTATGCAAAGTTAGCAATTAGGGACTGAATAAAGTCTTAAGTGGATCAATATATCATATTTGGCATATCTATGACACTTCTATCAATATTCATCAATCTATGAAATAATGACATTAAGTAATTATGTTCATCCCAAAAACCCAAATATCAAATACTATATGCAGGACTGGGTTATACATAGAGCAGACAGCAATGAAGACATGATCTTTGCTCTTGTCACCTATGAAGACAAATATATTGAGTCACCTATGAATACAATATATTGGAATATGCTCTATAAGACAAGTAGATGCCAGCTCTACTGGTCTTGGAGAAAATGTAAACAATTCTGTTGGATGGGAGCAGCAGAGTAGGTAGCAGTTTCACAGAATGGGTGGTATTGGGGCATGTTCTTGAAGGAGTAAGAGGTCATCAAACAGACAACAGTTTGAACACACGTTATAAGCAATACAGAAACTGTGGAGGTGCAAAAAATACAGTATGATCAAAAAATTGTACAGTCATGTGCCACTTCACAATGTTCCTACTAATAATGGACCACATATATGAGGTGATCCCTTAAGATTGGAATGGAGCTGAAAAACATCTATCTTCTATTTAAATTGTAGCTGTCATAACATTATAACACAATGCATTACTAATGTGTTTGTGGTAATGCTGGTGTTAACCTACTGCACTTCCAGTGTATAAAAATAGAGCACATACAATTATATACAGTACATAATGCTCAATAATGTTAATAAACACCATATTATTGGTTTGTGTATTTACAAGACTACCTTTTTTGTTTGTTTTGAGACAGAGCCTTGCTCTGTTGACAGGCCGGGCTGGGGTGCAGTGGCACTATCTCGGCTCACTGTAACCTCTGCCTCCTGGGTTCAAGCGATTCTCCTGCCTCAGCCGCCCGAGTAGCTGGGACTACAGGGGCACGTCACCATGTCCAGCTAATATTTGTATTTTTCACAGAGAAGGGGGTTTCACAATGTTGGCCAGGCTTGTCTTGATCTCCTGACCTCGTGATTCGCCCACCTCAACTTCCCAAAGTTCTGGGATTACAGGCATGGGCCACTGTGGCCAGCCACAAGACTATATTTTTTATAGTTATTTTAGAGTATACTTCTCCTACTTATAAACTAGAGTATTTGAATTTTGCATCTTAAGCTGTGGGAAATTGCTAAACCAGTAATAACTATAATACTAATATCGACTAACGTTTGTCAGTACTGTTAATATCATTTGCCAACTTTTAAAATCACCTATTATATTAGAAACAGTTTGTTATCTCAGTGTTCCTAGAAAAGTAAGTAGTGCATTAGGTGCATAAGATGATGCTTTTCATTGAAGGTCAGTGAGCAAAATGTCCAATTTTTTCTCAACAGAGGAGAAATGAGACAGAGGAGTTCCTCTGAGCAGGTGAGGTGTGGTCTATGCTTATGACTTACAAATGGTCCCGAAAAACTTGTTATACAGTATGGTGTAAATGACAGTACAAAATAATTTATGACAGTGCATAGCAGAAAAAAAAGGAAAATAGGTTTTAGTCATCAATTAAAAATTATCTCCAACCAAACTTCAAATATTAAAACCCACAAATACATTGCATCTCTGTTGAAATAGCACAGACACTTCATGGTTTAGATTTGTAGAAATGTCTCTGAAAACACCATATTCCCTACTTTTATGTTTATTTATATTTAGGAGCAGCCTACACACAATTTGGTTCACTTAAAAGATTTTCTTAATGAGTAGTAATCTACATAGTTCCTTGCTGCATTATTTTTTAGATTGGGCTGGGGGAGTCAACAGCCACTAGAAACTCTCAGACCAAGAAATTCTCCTGAAGCAATCTTTCAGCTGTAAACCATCTCAGCTAGGAACCCATTGTATTCCCATAACTTTCCTTCAATATCCCTAAGACTAAACTAATATGAACCTCATGACTGACAATGGGTTGAGAGTGACCTTTTGCACCAATGCATTAATTGTGAAAGCTTTCTCCAGCAGGAGCTGGGAAATTACTCTTCTGAGTACAGCAGCCATTTCAGCACTGAAATGGCTCTGGCTGCTGTACTCAGAGGAGTATTTTGAATGGCAATGCTTAAATCTTCAGCCACACATCATCTAAATTTTTATATTTTACAGACATTGTAGATGTGTCCATTATCCTCCAAGGAAATTGGATTTCTGAATAATAAATTTCTTTTCACCCTGGCTGTGATTTCTACATGATACTTATAGAAACAGTTTGACAGCTTTGGAGAGGATATCCTATGCTTCATGTAGACTTTCTGCTTATGGAGTTTAACTCACTCAGATATTTAACTTTACTGACTTTACAATCTTTTATATGAGAACAGAAAAGTCAGCAAGTTTGGAAATAGAAAGTTTATGTTCCACCACATCTAAAGTATGCCATGGTAATTCTTTGGCCAGTTCACAAGGAAGAAAAGGATATATATCCAAATTTATACAACATTCAAGATAATCTTTAATTATATTCCAGAGCCGATAATTTAAAATTTATCTTCAATAATTTTTATTTATTTCCAAACTACTTGCTGCTGAGAGAAAAATAAGAATATGCAAGTTGAAGGCATGGCTTGTAGTGTATCATAGCTCCATTTATTATATTATTATATTCATCTGCATACATTGAACTGAAATTATAAAGTTTATTTATCATTTAGATCAACTTTTAAGAAGATATATTTCCAATTCTTACCTGTGCATCTCAAATTGAGCTCACTATATTCACTTTATGTATAAATAGTATATATACATAGCAAAATATAAATACAAGCAGTGATATATTTATTACCCTTTACATCTTAAACTAGTATACATTTGTTTCCAGCAATATTTTGATTTTACTGAAATTCCGATATTATAATTATCTTTTACCTAAACTTTAACAATCAAAATAACTTATCACTCATCTAACTTTATATTCCCTCTAAAGTCACAGTCTTTGTAGATGAAATCTAATTAGGGTTAAATGTTCTTCTAGTTCTCTTTGATTGAGCCTTCCCTGGGACATCTCATGCATAGAAAAGAGTTCACAAATAAAAATCGGTTAAAGCTCTGATTCAGTTTACATAAGATCTAGAAATACAAGTTCCATAATTTCTAAATGAAGTCATATCCCTGAGCTACTCTTAAACTTAAAAGTGAATAACTCTAAACATCCCTGATTGAATAACTCAAAATAATAAGCTCATCAATCTGATAGGAATGTCAATCTCGGATACATTGCCAAGAAAATGGAAATGATGTAGTAAAGATTAAATGAGAAAATGATGCCACATACTTAGCATATATGCAAACACAAAATAAATGCTCAAGTAAATGAAACCATTCCTTTAATGTATTCTTAAAAAATAAAAACAACAACAACAATACAACAACAACAATAGCACCACCACCAGGATACAGGTGCAGAACATGCAGGTTTGTTACATAGGTATACATGTGCCATGATGGATTGCTGTACCTATGTCCTGTCCTCCAAGTTCCCTCCCCTCACACCCTACTCCCCAACAGGCCCTGGTGTATATTGTTCCCCTCTCTCTGTGCATGCATTCTCATTGTAGAGTAACTCCTACTTATGAGTGAGAACATGCAGTATTTGGTTTTCTGTTCCTGTGTCAGCCATAAAAAGAAATAAAACCATTCTTAGGATGGTATTTCTCCTTATCCTTCTCTTTTTACACTGAGAAGAATTATCACTTTGACAACTGATGCTCTCCTTGTTTCTTTCCTGAAAGTAAGTTACACTGTAACTTATATGAGTAAATGCGCTCTTGATATGAAGCTTGACATTCAAATTCTAAAGGATTCTTAAACACGTGTGTAACACCACCATGTGTTAGTTAATCCTATCATAATATATCATGTTCATATATTAGATTAATACAATTGATCACATTATAAATTGACAACATTTTCTGAGATCTGGGTTTCTTAATATTTGTAGTAGAAACAAATATTTTTTCTGACCCTTGAGAATTAAAAGTGAAGCAGAAACTTTAGAGTCATGTTAAGGTGCTGACTATCTAACTTGATTTCTGAATGATAAAGTAGACTCTAATGGTGATTGTTTTTTCAGTAACAACTTTCAGTTATATTTGTATTTTCTATCACTTACCTTTCCCTGAAGAAGAAATACTTTCAGATGAATAGAGAAAGACTCTCTAAGTATAGGTTTGAGTTTTACAACTGGCTAGATTGGAGAGTTTTAGATGGAAGAGGCAGGTATCAGTCAAGTACAGAAGTTAATGCTACAATAATTACTTGGGAAAATTCTTACACTTCAGTGACTGACAATCAGCCTGCACTATTCACTGAATGAAATGTCTATGGTTATCAGAAATTGTACTAGAAAAAAACAAACCAAAAGAAAAAATAGTGCGGTTCTTTTCTTCTCAATGACGTATGTTTAAGAGCATTAATTTAGATCCAACTAAGCCTAGGTTTGGGCACAGCATTTTCCACTGTGATTATCTTAAACTCTCTTGTTCGAAGTTGTCTCACCTATAAAATTTGGGGCAATTGTAGTAATTCCAGAATGAAAATAAAATGATGTACATACATCATTTAGTATATTATAAATTCTCAATAAGAATTGATTTTTCTGTTAATATAATTACATACTTTGAGGCTACAACTAAAGAATTAAATGAATAGAAATGTAAGCAGAATGGTCACTTTTGAAAGGTCTTATGTTTAGAAGAATGTATAGACATGATCAAATAAATGTTCAGATAAATTTACAGGGATGTTAAATAATAACTGCAAATTGTGCAATTCAACATACAATGTCAAGAGACAATGAGATTAAATACATTTTTTATTCAAGTTTTAAGAAAAATTATTGAAGTTTACAAAATCTATGGAATAAATAGAACAATACAGGCATGCCTTGTTTTGCTGCTCTTTGCTTTATTTCACTCCACAAATATTCCAGTTTTTACAAACTGAAGTTTTGTGGCAACATCTATTGGCACTGTTTTCCCAATAGCATGTGTGCACTTCATGTCTCTGTGTCTATGTTTTGGAAATTATCACAATATTTCAAACTTTATTATCATTATTATTGTTATTATTTCTGTTTGTTATAGAGATCAGTGGTCTTTGATGTTACTATTGTAGTTGATTTGGGCCACCACACAGCAGGTCCATAGAAGATGGTAAACTTAATTGATACATGTTGAATGTGTTGTGACTGCTTAACCACTTCAGCTTCCCTGTTTCCAGAGGCACACAGTATTCAACTTAGGCCAAATAATAATCGTAGAGTGGTCTCCATGTGTTCAAATGAAAGGAGGAGTCCAAGGCCTCTCATTTTTAATCACAAGCTAAATATAAATAAGCTTAGTGAAAAAGGCATGTTGAAAGCCCAGAGGCCAAAAGCTAGGCCTCAGTCACCAAACAACCAACTTGTGAATGCAAAGGAAAAGTTCTTGAGGGAAACTCAAAAGTGCTACTTCAGTGAGCAAATGAATGATAAGAAAACAAAACCATCAGAAAAATGCAAATTAAAACCACAATGAGACACCATCTCACACCAGTTAGAATGGCGATCATTAAAAAGTCAGGAAACAACAGGTGTTGGACAGGATGTGGAGAAATAGAAACACTTTTACACTGTTGGTGGGAGTGTAAACTAGTTCAACCATTGTGGAAGACAGTGTGGCGATTCCTCAAGGATCTAGAACTAGAAGTACCATTTGATCCGGTCATCCTATTACTGGGTATATACCCAAAGGATTATAAATCATGCTGCTATAAAGACACATGCACACGTATGTTTATTGTGGCACTATTCACAATAGCAAAGACTTGGAACCAACCCAAATGTCCATCAGTGATAGACTGGATTATAGCCACAAGACTATAGCTGCCATAGGTAGCCATTCTTCTTATGCATATGGGCAAAGTAAATTGAAAACCTTCCATTCTAGATGACATTAAGAACATTTATAAATTATAGGAGGAGATCAAATAACAACTTTATCAGGAGTTTGGAAGAAGTTGATTCCAAAACTCATGAATGACTTCGAGAGGTTGAGACTTCAGTGTAGAAAATACCTACAGATGTGGTAGAAATTGCCAGGGAACTAGAATTAGAAGTGGAGCCTGAAGATATGACTGAATTGCTGCAATCTCATGATAAAATATACACAAATGAAGAATTGTTTTGTAGGGATGGATACAACAAAATGTGGTTTCTTGAGATAAAATCTATTCCTGGTGAAGATGCCATGAACACCATTGAAATGACAACAAAGAATTTCGAATATTACATAAGTTTAGTTGATAAATCAGTGGCAGGTTTTGAGAGGACTGACTCCCATTTTGAAAACATTTCTACTGAGGGTTAAATGCTATCAAACAGCACTGACATCTATGGGGAAACCTTTCATAAAAGAAGAAAAGTAGCACTGGCAGTTGAAAGTTAAAAGCTTCCCATTTCTGATCAAAAAGATCATTTCAAATAAGAAAATAAACAAAAAAAACCACTCTATTTTTGTATTTTAATTTCCACAGTAAATTTCTACTTCAAGTTTTATTTTATAATGCCCATTCCTTAGGTTTCATTTTGTTTTGAATAATACTTCCATAGCTATCCTGAAAACTTTTAACAAGTTTAAGTAAAATGATGTGATTATAAGTTAAGTCATGGCAGGGATGGATGTTTTTACCTATGTATGTGTCTTTTTTCCCAACATCTCCCCTGACCATCGGGCTGTCATCTTACAGGATACAGTGGCAATTTACGTTTCTTTTAGAGATGGGGTCTCACTATGTTGCCCAGACTGGACTCAAACTCCTGGGGATCAAGCACTCCTTGGCCTCCTGTGTAGCTGGGATTACAAATGCACATCACTGAACCCAACTACTGGCGATTTTTGAAGATATTGTTATTATGTCTTTGCAGAAATAAAGTTATTTTATTTATTTGTAGTTACTATATAAGAAATGACTTTGATAAAAATCAGTAACAAATTTCAAATAGAATGGAAAGAGTAAATTATTTAAAATATCAGAAATTAGTTATTTTAGTTTATATATACTTGATAGTTTAAAAAATGTTTTTTTCCCTCAAAATAGTATACTATATTTCTGTTGTGAAACTTTGTTAGTTCACATATCATGATCTTTTAAACTTATTTTATTTACAGGTATATCTGCATATAAATTTAAATCTTCATGTTGAAAATACACGATTACCCAAGAACACAGTTTAATTTATTTAAAATAATTTTATTATATTAGACATATATTTTGTTTCTATTTTTTCATAATATATATAGTTATGCTTATTAAAAAGTGTGTGTGTGTGTGTGTATATATCTTTACATGCTTGCAATAGCTAACCTCTGCAGAAATGTTTATGCTTATTTTTGCTCATTCCATTAATGCTGAGAGAGCAAGAGAAAGAAGGAAGGGAAGGGAAGGGAAGAGAGAAAGAGGCAAGGAAGGCAGGAAAGGAAGGAAGGAAGGAAGGCAGGAAGCGATGGAGAGAGAGTGAAAAAAAGAAAAAGAAAATAAAAATAGCCAGGAAGAATGTTCTTACATAAAAACTTTCCCACCTATTGGTCATTTCTCATTCTAACAGGCACTTACAATACTATTTAGGCCACCTGCTAAGTTCTCTATACAGTGGCTTCTGTACATTCCCTTCTTATCATTGGTAGAGAGACTCCCGAATGAGTACTCATCCTGAGAGAGAGCGTTGATATAGGATGGGTAGTATTTATAAGTAACAAAGCAGCCAAGAGGAAAAACAAGTCCATGTTTATCCGAAACGACTATCTTCTCATTCAATGAAGTTACAGTCACCTAGAGAAAGGGAAAATCATTCAAACAGAATTTAAGAAAGAAAGTTTATTTGCACATGACTGGAAATCACAGGCAAACTGGTTTGTTGGCATGGGATAAATGGAGGTTAAACAAGTTTGGGTATTAGGAGAGACAAGCTAATTTGAAGTATTGGAATTTTTAAAAAAAGTACATAGATTTCTTGAAACAATCACTCACTCACAGATACAGTGGCATGGGTTTGCTCAAAGAATAGAGAAGACTGGCATATTTCAACAGAACGTTGCCTTGGGTTTATTATTTGCATCAAATCTGGTCAATAATTAAGTACTATATAGATTCTGTGTTTAGAAGGATTTCGAGGGTGTCTGTCTGCTGCTGAGCAGAAACAAAAGCTGCAAACTATTTGCTATATCAGCCAGGGGAAACAGAAAGAGATGAGATATTTGTCATGCAGGTGGCAGTGCAAAGATCTGCAGCTGTGCTGCCTTACAGAACCTGGTTTTCCACCCTCTAAGTCATTTCAAAACTATATAAATTTGATCAATTACTTAATCTTTTTAATTCTCTATTTTCAATGTTACCACTTGTAAAATGAAGATAATAACAGCTACCCTGATTACTTACAGTGAATTTAGAGGTCACAGGCAAATGTTCTAACATTATGCCTGGCACATGATAGCCAACATTTACCTAGTGCCTTCTATTATCGTGATTTCTTCCCTGACCATTGAGCCACCTTTTATCTTTAGAAGGAACCATTTTTAAACTATTGCCAGTGTTATCTGTGTAAAAATTTCTTAGTAAAGCAGTCTTTGATAATGATTATGACTTTTCTGTGTCCTCAAGAAAGGCTCCTTGACTTAATAAATTCCTCTTTGTCTTTGACATTTAAAAGGGAAAGTCAATATTAATCAAATGAGTGTGTTCATAAAAGTAACGTCCTCCTCTTCAGAAGAGAAAAAAGAGCATAAGTTTACCCAAAATCTGTTTCTGTGCTTAGAAAAAGATCTAGTGTCTGAAATCATAATGGCATTCTAACAAAGGATTAAACAAATAAGCTTCAGAAAACATAATACACCTTAATGATATTTCAAAGTATTTATCAGTGTTGTTGTCAACTTTGAAAGGTCAGAATTTTGTAACATGATTTGACAATGCTGAAATACAGGTTTTATGTAAAAGAAAAACTAGTCACTTACATGTTCTTCAAATTATTAGTTCATATGCTACAGAAGAAAATGTTTGCAATATTTCTGAACAAAAGTCATCAAAATGTTGTGATCTAGATGTTATGTAAACTTTATTATCAGAACCTTATCTTAAGTGACTCTATCAAGACCCAAAACCAGAAGTAACAGAATCTCTGAAGGAAAGGATTTCTGCATATTTTCCATATGATAGAAAATTATTTTTTATTGTTCTACGATGATAATGATGGCAATGCAGTCCCATCTCACTTTTGAAACCAGACTTCAGTGTTTTTCTGAATACTTTTAAGTGTGGCCAACAGCAAAGTGGCTGAAATAGTAGGATCGAAGACTGTTAGCCTTAAGGACAAAAATAGTAATATAATTTTCATAATACTATAATTTTACCTAATATTCTTTACACTGAATGTCAGGATAAATATATGCATACATATTATTTCTGTTAATGCATTTTAATAATATATTTAGAATGTTACATTATTTAGCATCCCAGTAGCAATAGTTTTTTTTATTTCTTTGTCTTTTTAACACTTTGTAAAGAAAATACATTTTACAGGTAAGTTAGGCATTGCATAGGGGAAAACAAATGGACAAAATGAACATATTAAAATCAGCTATGCCATAACGATTATATTTTATGTATTTTAAATATAGTATTCTTAAATCTATTTTACAAATGATGCTCACTAAATGCCTCGCCCTCTCCATTGCAGCAAGTTCCCAGCATGAAGGGCCGAAACTAACAAAGCTAGGGGCCTGGCATTAGCCCTTAAGTGTTATTTGCAAGCAGGCCTGGAGTACTAAACTAATCCTTGGCCCCCTAAGATCTTCCAGAGACAAAGTCAATCGACTGAACCCACTATACTCCTCTATCAAACTCCCAAGGAAATCAAAGAAGATAAAAGCAAATACCTTATTCAAAGGGCAGCAACTTCCAAGATTGAAGGAACATCTGCCCGCACAGATTAGAATGAACCGGCATGAAAACTCTGAACAAAGATACAACACATCAGAATCTCTAGGACACAGCTAAAGTAGTGTTAACAAAAAACAAACAAACCCTAAAACCAGCAACAGACAAAAAAGAAACCAGAGTCAGATCTGAACTGAACGAAATAAATTAAGACCTGAAAACTGTACAAAAGGTCCACAAATTCAGTGGCTGTTTCTTTGAAAAAGCAAGTAAGATTGATAAGTAGACTACTGAAAAAAAAATACCTGAATACCCACAATCAGAAATGACAAAGGAGACATTACCTCCAATTCCACAGAAATACAAAAAAAAAAAAAAAAAAAAAAAAAAAAAAAAACCCTCAAATAATATTACAAACACTTCTATGCATACAAACTAGAAAACCTAGAAAAACTGATAAATTCCTGGAAATAGAACCTTGCAAGATTGAACTAGAAAGAAATTGCAATCCTGGACAGAGAAATAATGAGTTCCAAAATTAAATAAGTAATTAAAAGCCTACCAACCAGTAAAAGGCTTGGACAAGACATATTCACAGCTGAATTCTACCAGATGTATGAAGAAGAGCTGCATCATTTCTACTGAAACTATTCCAAAAACATTGAGAAGGAGCAATTCCTCCTCACTGATTCTATGAGTCATGCATCATTGTGATATCAAAACCTGGCAGAACACAACAACAATAACAACAAAAGAAAACTTCATGCCAATATTCTTGATGGACATAAATTCAAAAATTCTCAAAAAACAAAACAAAAACAAAAACAAAAAACTAGCAAACCAAATCCAGCATCACATCAAAAAGCTCATTCACCATGATCGAGTAGGCTTTATCCCTGTGATGCAAGGTTGGTTCATATGAAAGTTAGTAACATAATTCACAACAAATCCACATGATCATCTCACTAGATGCAGAAAAGGCTACTAATAAAATTCAGCAGGCCTTGAGGTGAAAAACCTCCACCAAATAAGGCATTGAATAAACACACCACAAAAAGTAAGAGCCATCTATGACAAACACACTGGAAATATCACACTGAATGAGCAAAAGCAGGAAGTGTCCCCCGCTGAGAACCAGAAGAAGAAAAGAATGCCTACTCTTACCATTCCTATTTGACACAGTACTTTAAGTCCTAGCCAGAGCAATAAGACAAGGGAAAAAATATATATATATATACACATATATATATACACACACACACACATATATATATATATGTATACAAATAGGAAGACAGGAAGTCAAATTGTCTCTATGTGCAGATGGTATGATTCTATACGTAGAAAACCCCACGGTCTCTGCCCAAAAGCACCTAGATCTGATAAACAAATTCAGAGAAGTTTTAGGATACAAAATTAATGTACAAAAATCAGTAGGATTTCTATACACTAACAACATCCAAGATGAGAGCCACATCAAGGATATAATTGCTTTCACCATAGTCACAAAAACATAAAATACCCAAAAATATAGCTAACCAGGGAGGCAAAAGTTATCTATAATGAGAATTACAAAATACTGAGGAAATAAATCAGAAATGACACAAATGGAAAAACATTCCATACTCATATATAGCAAGAATCAATACTGTAAAAAGTGCAATACTTCCCAAAGCAATTTAAAAGAACAAAGCTAGAGACATCACATTACCTGATTTCAAACTACAATGTAAGGCTGCAATAACCAAAACAGCATGGTATGGGTAAAAAAGCAGACACATAGACCAATGGAACAGAATAGAGAACCCAGAAATAAAGCCACATGCCCCTACAACCTTCTTATCTTAGACAAAATTGACAAACAAGCAATGGTGAAACAATTCAGTGTTCAACAAATGGAGGTGGAGTAACTGGCTAGACATGTTCAGAAGATTGAAACTGGACCCATTCTATTCACCATATACAAAAATCCACTCAAGATTAATTAAATACTTCAATGTAAAACTCAAAACTTTAGAAACCCTAGAAGATAGCCCAAGAAATACCATTCTGGACATAGGCAAAATTTTACAATGAAGATGCCAAAAGCAATTGCAACAAAAACAAAAATTGACAATTGGGACATAATTTAACTAAAGAATTTCTGCATAGTGCATGAAACTATCAAGTGTAAACAGACAACCTACAGAATGGGAGAGAATATTTGCAAATTATGCCTCTGACAAAGGTCTTAATATCCGGAATCTCTAAGGAACTTAAATTAAGAAGCAAAACAAACAAACAAACAAAAACCACACAAATAAACAACCCAGTAAAAACTGAGCAAAAGACATCCAGAGACACTTTTAGAAAGAAGACATACCTACAGCTAACAAGCATGTGAAAAATGCTCATTATCACTAATTATTAGAGAAATGTGAATCAAAATCACAATGATATACCATCTTACACCAGTCAGAATGGTTATTATAAAAAGTCAAAATAACACATACCTGCATGGTAGCAGAGAAAATGAACACTTATACCTTGCTGGTGGGAACGTAAATTGGTTAAGCCATTGTGGAACGCAGTTTGGAGATTTCTCAAAAAACTTAAAACAGAACTACCATTTGGCTCAACAATCCCATTAATTGAGCACATTCCCAAAGGAATATAAATCATTCTACCATAAAGGCACATGCAAGAGTAGGTTCACTGCAGCACTATTCACAATATCAAAGACATGGAATCAATCAAAATGCCCATCAGTAGTGGACTGGATAAAGAAAATGCAGTACTTATGTAGTATGTCATATTACATAGCCATAAAAAAAGGAACAAGATTATGTCCTTTGCAACAATATTGATGAATGTCATTGTTCTAAATGAACTAATGAAGGAACAGAAAACCAATCACTGCATGTTCTCGCTTTTAAGTAGGAGCTAAACTTTCAGTACTCATGGACACAAATAAGGGATTAAGAGACACTGACGCCTACTTGAGAGTTCAGGGTAAGAATTGAAAAACTACTTATCAGCTACTATAATTGTTACCTTGGGTATGAAATAATCTGTACATTGCACCCCCATGACACCTAATTTACTTATATCACAAACCTGCATGTGTACCTATGAACTTAAAATATTTAAAAAAAAATACATGCTAAGATTAATCCATAACATTTATTTCCAGAACTATAATTTGAATGTGGTAGAGATATAATTAATATAATTGAAAGAATAGTTAGAATGCCCTAGTTCAAATTATGGCTCCATCACTTATTAGGTATGTGATTTTGTGCAGTTTATTTCATCTCCCCAAACCTCAATTTCATCACAGATAAAATATTTTAAGCATAATATTTCACAGGTTGTACTTCTTGATCTGTAATCAGTTTTTACAACCTTTTGAATTTGTTTATGACATAAGTGACCCTAGCACCACCATTATCCATACCATGAATTGTTCTACAAAAAGTACATAGAGACCAGTTACTTCTAGAACAGGGATTTGACTGTAATAGATTACCATGAACATTTTTTTTTTTTTTTTTTTTTTTTTTTTTTTTTTTTTTTTGAGACGGAGTCTTTGCTCTGTCACCCAGGCTGGGGTGCAGTGGCGCGAACTCGGCTCACTACAAGCTCCGCCTCCTGGGTTTACGCCATTCTCCAACCTCAGCCTCCCGAGTAGCTGGGACTACAGGCGCCCGCCACCTCGCCCAGCTAGTTTTTTTTGTACTTTTAGTAGAGACGGGGTTTCACCGTGTTAGCCAGGATGGTCTCGATCTCCTGACCTTGTGATCCGCCCGTCTCGGCCTCCCAAAGTGCTGGGATTACAGGCGTGAGCCACCGCGCCCAGCCCACCATGAACATTTTAAGCTTTATGTGATTTGAAGAATATTTACTTTCTTAAATATTACTTAATATTTAGTGACTCTTGGTCAGGTGGCATGGATTCACATTTTGATTCTATCATTCACTACTGCATAAGTCTCATAGTTTTACTGAAATTACAGGTGATTATAGAGAAGTATCTGATGACGGATTTTTTCAAGAATTTCTGAACAGTATTGATAGATATGGTATCAATGGTACATTGGAACTGCCATTTCTCTTTCCCAGAGAGTGGAGATTAGGTATCTTAAAAAGAGAAGAGCATAACTGAGAGGTAAACAGAATAATTACTCTTAACAGTAAGCCAGAAATTTTGAATGCTCGGATGTATAAAGCTGAGTCTCATCCAACTAAATATGACTGGTTGTCTGCCTCAGCAGAGTATTTTAATCACATTCATCACCTCCAGAGTAATACTGATTACAAGGAACTCCATTAAAATAAAATGCATTTGATATTCCAAATAGTTTTCATGATAGTATGGGTGAAATATGTATATTTAAATTATCTTTAATATAGAAAACAAACTGATCTTTCCAACTTCCAAATCAATGCACAACTTACCATCCCCATTTCTAGTTATAACTCAACGCTACAAAAGTACTGTTGGAAATTAAATATAAAGTAAAAATGAGTGTATTGGATTTCATGTTATTTTGTCAACTTTAGGGCTAATAGGCCTATAAGAATTTAAATTGCATTGAAAACTTGAAGAAATATGACATGCAAAATGATCCTAGTAGTTAAATTCCTTAGATGGTATGGGATAGTAATATAAATATTTTTAGAATTATTTCCATGTTTCCTACTTTAAGTTTTACACCTACCATACTTGGGGAATAGGATATGGAGGTACTTGAAGACTTACCCACAGGAAATTGGGGCAGGGAAGACATATTTTATTTTATTTTTTTGAGATGGTGTCTCGCTCTGTTGCCCAGGCTGGAGTGCAGTGGCACGATCTCCGCTCATTGCAACGTCTGCCTCCCATGTTCAAACGATTCTCTGTCTCAACCTCCCGAGTAGCTGGGACGACAAGTGCATGCTACCACGCCCCGGCTATTTTTTTGTATTTTTACTAGAGACGGTGTTTCAACATGTTGGCCAGTCTGGTCTTGGACTCCTGACCTCAAGTGATCTGCCCACCTCAGCCTCCCAAAGAGCTGGGATTACAGGCATGAGCCACCGAGGTTGACCCAAAAGACACATTTTGAATCTTAGACAATAAGATGCATGAAATCCTGTTGAGAACATTGAAGCCATCTTCATGATGTTATATACAGACCTACTTCTCTAATACAATTCTAATAGGGTTTAGACATGTTTGTAGTAAGAGACGTGGAACACTGTAGCTGTACTTGGTATACTCCTAGATGCTGACCTCTATAGGTAATGAATGAAACTGGACCACGGGCTACTTACCTAAGCTACAGAAGCTGGAGTAAATTGAGGTAGTAGGCACGCCTGATCAGTCCCAAAGCAGGGTCAGAGAAATTAAGTAAGACTCAACGGACAAAATTTGTTGCAAACTCCAGGGACAGTAAAGTTTCTTAGGAAAAATGAGTAGTGCATCATGAAGCAATAACTTAGTACTATAGATACCACTGTTCTCGCCCAGGTCCATATAAAATTGAGAGGAAAGGAGTCCAAAGAAGTCATATTTTGATATATTTTCTATTGGAAGTAACTTGCTGGTACAGAAACTTGAAGTTTGAAACAACTACTTCCCTCCAGTTTTCCATTTGCAACAACTACCAAGATTTTATTCTCAGAAGTTACAAAAATATCAAACAGAGACTAAATAAATACATACATAATAAAATAATTAAAATAGTAAAAATAATCAAACTAGCATGTGGATTTAAGATTACTGAAAATATACAGCCTATCTGACTTTTTGAAGCCTGCATTTATTTCAAAATAACACAATATCTTTCATCAGTACCAAAACTGTTTTGGGACAGTATTCTGTGATTCTCACTTCATGAAAAACTGGCTATTTAATCTCAACAAATATACATTACATGTTTGCCAGACACAATGCTTAGGGTTGAGTATACAAAGATTAAAAAAAAAAAAAAAAAAAAAAAAAAAGAAACCATGCTGGCTGTTTCATCAAATAACTAGAAACCTAAAGGAATAAAGAAACCCATAAAGAGATCATTTTAAGAAGGGGAAGAAAGGACAGGATATAAACTCAGCAAAACCGCTTAGCCCCGTCCAATAGATCGGTCATCACTTTTGGGATGGCGTAATTTCTTTTTTTTTTTTTTTTTTTTGAGACGGAGTCTCGCTCTGTCGCCCAGGCTGGAGTGCAGTGGCGCGATCTCGGCTCACTGCAAGCTCCGCCTCCCGGGTTCACGCCATTCTCCTGCCTCAGCCTCCCGAGTAGCTGGGACTACAGGCGCCCACAACCGCGCCCGGCTAATTTTTTTTGTATTTTTAGTAGAGACGGGGTTTCACCGTGGTCTCGATCTCCTGACCTTGTGATCCGCCCGCCTCGGCCTCCCAAAGCGCTGGGATTACAGGCGTGAACCACCGCGCCCGGCCGGGATGGCGTAATTTCTAACATAATCTTTAAATGCAGGTAATGAGTTAAGTAAGTAAATAAGTCTTAATAAGTAAATAAGTAAGTAAATAAGAGCTTCTCATGTTTTAGCAACAGGAAAAGCATGAGCAAATATAGGCAATTATAAAAAACATGCATATGTTGTAGGAACTATATTCTATATTGCTGTAACATAAATGTCAAGTTATGCATGTTAGTGGAAAAGGCTGTGGAAGCAGGCCAAGACCATGACACAGAGGATATGTTGTATGCCATATGGATAATCACCATGGAGCCAGAGACCTGCTAAATAGAAGTGGAATAAGGCCAGTTTTTTTATTGTGGATAAATCACTATGGCAACAATGTGGATGGTGGATTTCAAGAGTGCAAGATAAAAAGCAAAAGGTCATGGCTCATATTTGGTATTATATTTGCATCAAGTAAAACAGACTAACCCAAGTTGGACTATGACAAATATGCTGAATCTTACAAGTTGAATTTTTTTATTCAGATGATAAAACATACACCATATTAAATGGCAAAAATACCATCTATGCGGATATATAGAAAATGAAGAAAAATTTTAGATTTGACATTATATTATACAGATATGACATTAGATCTGACATTCGATCACAGCAGCTATGTGAATTTTGCAGTTACATAGTTTTACTCTTTCTCTTTGTTTTCTTTCTTTATAGTCAGAATTTTACCTGAGTATCTAGATGATTTCTCAGCTTTTATTTTACTAATTCTATAGTGTTGGCCTCCTCTTAGGCCTAAACTGAACTATTTCAAATATCTGACTCCAAATTGCACACCCTTAAGGCTGTCAGAATCACCACAGTGCAAGCCAGAATAACGTGTGTGTGTGTGTGTGTGTGTGTGTGTGTGTGTGCGCGCGCACGCATGTGTGGTCATCTTTAGTCCTGGCATGTTCAAATAGATTTTCATAACTATTCCCTCAGATAACGAGCAATAATAGTTCTAATGGTCACTGAAAAAAAGGAAACAAAATATCAGAATCAAACATTTGTTTTTATTATTTTCTCAGAGGAGTTTCACGATTTTTATCTCCTGAGTTAGACGTCATGTTTTAAAGTGAGTGCCTTAGTTTTAGCGAAGAATAATCCAAGATTGACTATCAAAACCTGACTGTGGATATTTGCTTTAAATTCTTACCACCATTGATTATCTTCTTTAATTCTAAAGAAAAAGAAGAGAAAACCAAACAATTCATTACTCTATGGAAGTTACTCCTCCCTCTAATAAGAAATCAGTTGCTCAAACCCTGAAACAAGATCTTTGCAAATGCATTCTTTTTAGTATTTGAAACTTAATCCCATCGTATAGAAACATATTTTTTATAAGTAAATAAAGAATACTATGCATATGTTGTAGGAACTATATTCTATATTATTGTAACATAAAAGTCAAGTTATGTATGTTAGTGGAAAAGGCAGTGGACGCAGCCGTTTCCAAGATTCTCCACTCATTCTTGGATTGATTGAAGAGAGAAGGAAATATACCTACTCCATACATTATTATACATTAATGAATAAATATACATTTCCTTCAAAAGTTACACTGCATAATCTATTTAAGCCTCAGTTTTATTTTCTGTAAATGAATATGAGGATAATAATATCAATAACAATTGTAATAATATCTACTTCCATTGTTGTTGTGAGGATTAAATGACGAGTCCTTAGTATACACCTGGCACAAGGAAACAAGGAAACATACAAGTCTTAGCAAGTACAAATAATTCATATGTACATATATATATATATATATATATATATGGGCTTGAAAACAATTCCAATACATATATATGTGTAGTTATGGGAGTAATGTGTGTGTGTGTGTGTGTGTGTGTGTGTGTGTGTATTTATGCAGGACATATCTAAAAATATATATATTCATAAATATATATGCAGGACACATCTTAATATGCATATAAAATAAGGCTTACAATGAATGAGTCAATAGACACAGGATGAAAGATTGATGAACTTATGGTTTTACTGTAATCAGATTTTTAGAAATTTTCCACTCATGCAACTGACTAGGATAATATGTATGAATATGTATATGTGTGTAAGTGAAGTGTTTTTTGACACCTTTATGTATACATATTACATACTTATATGTAATATATGTAATAAATATGTAATAGTATGTAATACATAATGGATATGTAATAAATATGTACATGTTACGTATTTAGATGTGTCCTGCATATATATTTATATATAAATATAAATCTGCACCTATTTACACATTTAAATGTGTCCTGCATAAATGTAGCAATTCACAATGATACTGACATGATCCTACCAAGCAAATATCTGAGTAATCCTTCTTCCTCTAATTGTATTAATTCAGATCAATGCAATCAGTCCCACTCAAGTGGAGGATCATGCAATGATTCTTTATAAAATTGGTAAATGAAACATCAGTTTTCCTAGTGACAAAAGCTTACATCTACGGGTTTTACAAACACTGACAAATCAATAAATAATGTTGTATGGTGGGAAAGTATTGTGAAGGATATTGTTGGTTTCAAAATTAATCATGTTTAGTTTAATATTGTTTAATCATACTGATGAGATTTTTACTGTAGGTTAAGTTTCTGAGTGAAGCATTTCTCTCTCCAGGCTATATTGCCCCCCACTCAGTTTTGGAATAGCAGTATATTATGTTATTATTAGCCTGTTTATTTTCTACTGGCTGCTGCAGAAAATAACCACCTCTGTAATGACCACAGTCTAGATTTCAGCCTGTGTCAAAAGGATTTTGAATCATACTTCATTTTTAGCTGTTGCTCCCACCCTTTGCACAAAACTGGAAGAGACAGAACAGAAATGTTTTCCTAATTGCTGTTGCAAGAAATACTTCATCTAGAATAAAATGAGGCATTCATTTATTTTAGTAGGAAAAAATGAACAATACAAATACATAGAATGAAAAGTTGTAGTCTTCTAAGACCTCTTTTCTTTTTTCACTTGAGGACTCAACTTTTGGGGAGGTTTCTGGATCTACCACCTAATTATTTTTACTCAAATTTTATTCCTGGAAGGAAAATGGCCATATGCAATAATTTATGGTTTAAACCAGAATACTTTTGAGAGTGAGAGGGGTATTGTTAATAACAATGCAGCAGGCATAAAAGCATAAACCGGATTGCTTTGGGAAAACCAGTATATATGGTCACCTGTATACAACGGACTACCATTTCAGTACTTGACAGCATGCCAGTACTGTAGTTAGCAATGCTTTAGGTTTATTTAATGATCACTTCCCTTGCCATGTGGTTATTAGGTCTGCTAAAAGGGTAAAAGACTGCTTGCTGTCACAACTCAGGCTATTCACACACTGAATGGACCTGAACAAATACTCAGAAGAGTTTCATTGAATAGCTGTGTGTACCGTTGAGATAATCTATTATTTAACATGTCAAACAAAAATGATATCTTTCCTCTGATACTTCAAGTCATTGCAACATATTACCGAAACAGCACTAAGGAAGTGTTGATAACATATCTTTTGAATGCTGACAATGTGACTAGGTCTAGTGACATCTTTCATACATTTAATCTGACAAACATGAACATTTAACACTTGAACATAAGAGGACCTCTTGATTTATAGGGAGTAACTTGTCACTATGAGTTTTTTCATGGCATAGAATGGCATGAAATTCCTAGAGCAAAACAATAAGGACAACATACAAAAATCAAATCTGCCCATGTATTGCATAGATGAAAACTAAGAAATCATAGAATTCTGAGTAGGTATGGACCTTAAAGTCCATTATATTTTCCAATATTTTACTAAAAATAATCACCTTTATAATATCCATAATTTGTCAGTATATTTTTCTGATTACAAGTATCCAAAAGTGTTGATAAATTCCTCAAAAGAAAGCCCAGTTGAAAATATATAGGAGTGTATTCATTCAACCTTAATTTGAAAAACTAATAAAAGTTACTCTTTTTTTAAACCTCACTTGTAATGTCTTGAACAATGCTGTAGAGTTTACTCAGATTTTAAAATTATAATCCTTAAGTAATGGAAATAAGCAAATCTGTATTAAACCATTTTATAATGTATAATATCTTTTATTTCTATAATTATCGTGGATTAACTTCCAGATATGTCATAACTAATTGTACTGAGATTTGTATAATGTTTAATTGCTTCTGAATTTTCTGTCTTTGATTATACAAATAAATATTAAACATCCTTAAATTCTGAAATACAGGTATTTCTCCTATGTGCATAGTAGTGTAACTGGGTCCCTGAGGCACTCCTAAATCTGAATGTAGAGTATAGAAATTACTTTTTCTCCTTATAAGGTACAATTAAATTATCAATATTTTTCCTTTACTTAATCTTCAAAGTGTCAAAAAGGGAGAGACAAAGAAAATCTATTGTCAGTAGAAAAATGAATATTTTAAAAAGCAAAAAACATCACTGTATAGTTAGGCTAAGAGAAATAATCTGTTCTCCAAGTTCAAACAAAGCATTTTGAAATTAATTGTTTTAAGCATTAATTTATATTGCTAAATTTTAAAAGAGATTTTAAAAAATTATAACAGTCGAGACACAACAAGCAATAGAAGAGACATATAAATAAATACTACACTGATGGAAGAGACAATGATAGAGAGAATATGTATTTGAAGCAAGGTTGTGATAAGGAGAGTTTTGAAAAAGTTTGAGTACTATAGAAAATGTCTCATGTTTATAGTAGAGGTTAGAAAGAACTCAGATGTCAAGGCAAATAATGGAATTATAGGTTGTTGGGTGCAGCCTATTCTCTAGCTGGAAAACGTGTAGTTGGGGCTTTGGATGTACAAAACTGAGGGGGCAGTAATTTAGTTCATATAGCCATGGAAAATAACATTCTAAACTAGAATTGGAGGCTACATTTAACACCCACTAAGATGATGAGAAGTGCTAACCAACTGAGTTGAAGGTTGGTACCAGTTTAAACTGAAACACTAGAAAGAATTAATCATCTTAGGGGTTATATTATATCAAGATTTATGTCCTAAATTTTAATTATCATAATAATGTTAAATAGATGGATAGTTTGGACAAACTTAGAACTTCACTATGTAATAAAACAGATTTTAGTATTCCATGTTTTAAATAGACCTATAAGAGATGTATGATAGAAAAAGTTGGCAAAGATGAAAATTACAAAGATAGCTTTCAGTTTCTACCTCAATTTTTTAAAAGATTATCTCTTTATGCCACATAATGGGCATCATAAATCACTAGGTTCAAAAGCAGGTAATTGTGAATATTCCCTCAATGCCTTGGCATAAATCTAAAACAGTTATTTCTTTAGATTTTATTTTATAGAATTCATTCAGTTTGGCATGTGTTCATAGATGTGGCTGTTTGTAACTGAACAAAGTTAAAACACACACACACACACACACACACACACACACACAAAAAAGGCCTGATTTCAAGTTTTTTACATTTAATAGTCCACATTAAAGAAAATATTATTTAACAAAATTAAATTTCAAAACTACTTACAACAGTCATTCTACAACTTAATACTGTAAACAGAAGCACAAGAAGAACATATTTAGGTAAATAAAATCTGTACAGGTTGGAGAACAATATTCTACTTTTCATACTAGCACAGTAGTGTTTTTTAAATTGCAGCTTTATGCTAATTATTTCCATTTGTGTCATTCTGGCTTTTTGAAAATTTTTAGAAGTGCCAGTTTAAATACATTCTGAATTGATTAAGTAGTCAGTATTCTACAGAACATGGAAGATTTCAGAATTCTGTATATATTTTTGCTCATCTGTATAATCAATGTATCTGCAAATAATCAATATGTCTAAAATCTTCATTATGAAACACTTAAATATTTCCTGCCAAAGCTCTGAATATTTTAATATATCTAGCCATATGCTTATAAGGTTGTGTTATATTCTACAGGTATCTTATTTATTTAAAATTTGAAAATTATTTTTTCTAAATTTACTGAATTTCTTTCCGCAGACCTGAAAAGGCAAAACATATTTTATCAAAAAGGTAACATCCTTTCACCACAAACTCCATTTTGACTTTTCCCTTGATAAACATTGCAGTGCCGTTTTATTTTGCTTTCACAGAAAAACAAAATGGCTCACTTAATTCTGTGTCTTATGTTTATCAATGAACCAATATATTGTGATGAATGGAATCAAGGCTTTGAAGTTGAAAGTGTCTCTGACTGAAGCTACTTCACCTCTGTGAGACTCAGTTTTCACATCAGAAATACTGGCCACATAGCAGCCCTTTTATTCTTTGGTTATATTTTCTTTCACAACTTCACAGTTACACGGGACTTAGAAAGAACAATGTCAGACAGACTCAAGTGGGACACTGAACCGTAATCAGAGAAGGAGATCTCTTTGAGAAAGGTGTCAGATATCCTGTGAAGTGAACTGTCTATTGCAAACATCACTGGTGTCTCTAAATAGCTCCACCAGTCACAACTAAAAGGCAGCCTCTTTCAGCAGTGTAGAGATGAGAAGAGGGACTGATAGGTAATATGAAATAATAGAACTTACATCATATATTCAGATGGTATTTGTGTCCAGTCGCAATGTATAGGTTCATACATGAAAACTTCAAGCACATATGCACAGTTTAAGCTTCACACTTTATCCTCATTAGAATTCAACAAACTCTTTTGTACAAAGGCCTTAAACACTCAATTAATACCAGTAGTATCTAATTCCAGCATAGGAATCATCTTCAAAAACATCCATTTGATTCAATTTTTCTAAAGTACATAATAAAAGTCATCTTATAGGCTTCTTATATATCTTAAGATACATTTTAGAGTCATAGTGAGTTGGCTCTATTAACTGGTCTTGAGGTTTTGGAAGTTAAATTCTTCAAGCCCATGTCTAAGAGATTTAACATTCAAGGCCATCCATTTGACATATTTTCAAACTTCACAGGTCTCCTCTTTTTATTCCCAAACTATTACCTTTTGAGGTCAAACACAAAACTTTTTAAGTCTTCATGTATTCTTTTCACTTAATGTTACAATTTTTGTAACTTCTATCTTTGTGGTATAAACAAATATATTCAAGTGTGACAAATTTTAACATCATGTTGTGTGGTAAATTTATTTACATTCAATTTTGGTGTAGAAAATGTATTTTCAAAAAGTTTAAAACCAACTGTTTTCATGATTAAGCTAATAGAAATTATTAAGCACATATTTGTTTGTCAAGAGAAATATTGGGATTGCTAATACTTATTTTTTTCTCCAAGAGTAAACTATAGTGAGTTCCACAAATGCAGTAAATATATCTGTTTTAGTTCACCACTATACTTCAAGTGCAATGCTTGATTTAGACTTAAAATAATTTTCCTTATGCAAGGTAACTGACTATATTGAAATTATTTGAATAAATTACCAACATGGAAAATACATTTCCTTAAGGGAGGATGGAGGCAGAGACAGATTGATTTGGCTCACCCTCCCCCAAGTGTAGATTGGTGTTGTGTAATCGCCCGTGCACTTGCTGCAGAAACAGTCAAAATGGTGAGTTAGAGACTGTTAGCATGCCTCAGCCACTCGGAAATAGCAAAACAGTGCATAAAGATCAACACTGTGAGCTTTAATTCAAGAAGGAAAATGGGAATTCACCAGAATAACAAAGGATACTCCAGATCCAAGGGAGAAGATAGTGGGAAAGCCACCCCCTGATGGCGTTTGGCTGGTAAAACGATATTGGTGCAGTGGAACGTTCTGTTTCATGGCCAGACATATCTCCAGACTTTTTATGCATCACATCTCCTGGGATAGGAGCTTGAGTTGCCATTCTCTTCCACACAGACAAGTTGGTACAGCAGCAATCCCTCCACTTCACACTCAGACATACCTCCAGGCATTTGGCACACACACTTCTACAGATTAGTAGTTTGAGCCATTCACCCCTTCCCATGCAAAGACCTTATTGCAGCAGCAGTTTCTCTGCTTTTCGCCAGGGTATATTTGCAGGCAGTTGACACACACATTCTCCTGGCTTGGGAATCTGAGCTGCTCCTGCCTTCAGGTGCAGAGATTGTGATACATTGGTGCTCTCTCTTCTTCATGCCCAGACATATCTCTGGAATTTGGAGCACTTACTCTTCTAGGTTATGATTTGGGCCACCTCACTCTTCCCATGCAGAGAACCTGAGGCAGCAAAAGTTTCTAGAATTCATGCCTAGGCACAACTCCTGGTTCTTGCAGGCTGCCCACTGAGACCCCTTTCAAAGCTGATGCCTGTGCATGCCATTGGGAAACCTGTGCGTGGGCCTGCTCAGTCTGGTCCCACACATCTTGGATCTTCCCTAAGAAGGGAGGTGGTACCACTGTGCATTCCACAGACCAACCCATGGTCTGAGGCAACAGAGAACTTCTCCCATTAAAAAAGGATTAGGTATATACCAATCTATATTGACCACAGGTGGCTCATAGCCATAAGTGACACCTACTGGCCTAGAGTTTGAACTGCAAAACACAATAGAAAATGAGCTGACACAAGTCAACAGACAAGTCAACAGCAGTGGGGAATGAGATAAGTTTCCTGAGATCTCCATGATTCCAGTCCAATAAGAAGTATTGAGCCTGCTCACATGCACAGTATACTGCTACTAAAAATAACATTCAGGAAAGTCATCATACAAAGGCTATATATAACCAAGACTCTTTAGCCCTGAAAGCACTCAGAACTAAAGCCAGAAGGACCCTACAAATCATACATTATAGGCACCTCCTGAAGGAGAAAAATTCCATCCAAATTAAAGCAAATTTTAAAAATAAGGAGAGATAGCTTATCCAGATGATAAGGAACCAGAAAAACAACTCTGAGAGTATGAAAAACAGAGTGACACAACACACTGAAAGATCACACTGAATTTTTTTTTTTTTGAGGTGAAGTCTCACTCTGTTGCCCAAGAATGCAGTGGTGCAATCTCAGCTCACTGCAACCTCCACCTCCCATGTTCAAGCGATTCGATTCTCCTGCCTCAGCCTCCCAAGTAGCTGGGACTACAGGCATGCACCACCATGCCCAGTTAATTTTTGTATTTTTAGTAGAGACAGGGTTTCATTATGTTGACCAGGCTGGTCTTGAACTCCTGACCTTGTGATCCACCTGCCTCAGTCTCCCAAAGTGCTAGGATTACAGGCATGGGCCACTGCACCCGGTCCACACTGAATCTTTAACAATGAATTTAAACTAAATGAAATTTAGTTTAAATTTTGAACTATCCCATTAAAAAATAAAAATATTGATTTTAAAGAAGCTCAGTGAAATCCAAGAGAAAGTTGAAAAAAAAAACACAAAGAAATCAGAAAAACAATTCAGAATATTAAAAAATACATAGATATCATTAAAAACAAACAGAATTTCTAGAAATAAAATATTCATTAAAATCATTACAAAATACAGTTGAAAGTTTTAACAATAGGCTATACCAACTGGAAGAAATAACTTCAGAGCTGGAAGACAGATCATTTCAATTAATCCAGTAAGATAAAAATTAAGAAAGAGTTTTTAAAAAAACTTAACAAAGAGACACATAGGATCATGTAGTGTCCAAACCTACAAACTATAAGTATTCCAGAGGAAGATGAAGAAAAAGTAAAATGTAAGGAAAATGAGGAAATAAATCAGAAAAAAAATCTCCCATGGTATTGTCTTTTTTATGCAAATGGTAGGTATTTTTATTATTATTATTATTATTATTTAATTTTTATTTAAGTCCAGGGATACGAGCACAGAATGTGTAGGTGGTTACATAGGTATATGTGTGCCATGGTGACTTGCTGCACCTATCAACCTGTTATCTAGGTTTTAAGTCCCACATGCATTAGGTATTTCTCCTAATGCTCTTCCTCTCTTCAGCTACCAAACCCTGACTGGCCCCAGTATGTTTTGTTCCCCTTCATGTGTCCATGTGTTCTCATTGTTCAATTCCCACTTATGAGTGAGAACATCCGGTATTTGGTTTTTTGTTACTGTGTCAGTTTCCTAAGGATGTTGGCTTCCAGTCCTCCATGTTCCTCTAAAGGACATGATCTCATTCCTTTTTATGGCTGCATAGTATTCCATGGTGTTATGTACCACATTTTCTTTATCCAGTCTACTATTGGTGGGTGTTTGGGTTGATTCTATGTCTTTGCTATTGTAAAGAGTGTAAATCAAAACCACAATGAGATACCATCACACGCCAATCTGAATGATGATTATTAAAAAGTCAAGAAACAATAGATGCATGGCCAGGTGCAGTGGCTCACACCTGTAATCCGTGCACTTTGGGAGGCCGAGGCAGGCGAATCACGAGGTCAGGAGATCGAGACCATCCTGGCCAACACGGTGAAACCCCGTCTCTACTAAAAATACAAAAAATTAGCTGGGTGCAGTGGTGGGCGCCTGTAGTCCCAGCTATTTGGGAGGTTGAAGCAGGAGAATGGCGTGAACCTGGAAGGCGGAGCTTGCAATGAGCCAAGATCACGCTACTGCACTCCAGCCCAGGTGACAGAGTAAGACTCCACCTCAAAAAAAAAAAAAAAAAAAAAAAAAGAAAAGAAAAGAAACAATAGATGCTGGTGAGGCTGTGGAGAAATAAGAATGCTTTTACACTCTTGGTGGGAATGTAAATTAGTTCAACCATTGTGGAAGACAGTGTGGCAATTACTCAATGATCTAGAACCAGAAATACCATTTGACCAAATAATCCCATTACTGGGTATATATCCAAAGGAATAGAAATCATTCTACTATAAAGACACATGCACATGCATGTTTATTGCAGCCCTTGGATTGTCTTGGAGAAATCTGGACATCTAGATACAAAAGGCTCAGAGAATTCTTAGTAGATAAATTTGAAAAGCCTCGCCAAGGTATATAGTTCTCAGAATTTTCAAAGTCAAAGTGGAAAATAAAAATCCTAAAATCAGCAAGACAGAAGCATCTAATCACCTTTAAAGAAAATCACATCAAACTAACAAAAGCCTTCTCAGCAGAAAACCTACAAGCCAAAAGAGATTGGAAGACTATTTTTAGTCTCTTCAAAAAAAAAAAAAAAAAAAAAAAAGCCAGTTAACAATTTTATATCCTGCTAAATAAAATAGTCTTTCCAAGATGAACAAACTAAGGGAATTAATTACTACCAGATCACCTTACAAGAAAATTTCAATACAACTTTCTTCACAACAAAGTTTCAATGCAGCAAGATTTAACTATCCTAAATATATGTACATCCAACACCAGTGCACTCAGATTCATAAAACAAATACTACTAGTCCTATGAATAGAGATAGACAGTTTTACAATAATAGTGGAAGACTTCAACACCCTATTGACACCACTAGACTGATCACTGAAGCAGAAAATCAGCAAAGAAACTTGACTTAAACTGGACTACAGACCAAGTAGACGTAATAGGTATTTACATTACATTTCATCCAAAACCACAGAAAATACATCATTTTCTCTTTGGGTAGAGCATTCTCCAAAACCAACAATATGCTTAGCCATCCATCAAGTCTCCATAATTTTTTAAAATAAATCATATCAAGTATTTTCTTGGATCACAGTGGAATAAAATTAGAAATTAATACCAAGAGGAATTATTAAAACTACACAAGTAAATGGACTAAACAACTTGCTTCTGAATGACATTTGGGTAAGCAACAAAATTACGAGAGAAATCAAGAAAGTTTTTGAAACAATTGAAAATACAGACACAATATTTCAAAAGCTCTGGGATACAACAAAGAAAAGTACTAAAGGCAAAGTTTATAGTGTTAAATGTCTACGTCAAAAAGAATGATCTCAAAGTAACAACCAAATATTGCAGCTCAAGCAACTAGAAAAAGGACAAACTAGACCCAAAGCTAGCAGAAGAAAAAAAAAATAACAAAGATTATAGCAAAACTAAATGAGATCAAGACCAAATAAACAACAAAAAGGACCAACTAAACAGCTAGTTCTTTGAAAGGATAAACAAAATTGACAGACTGCTAGTTAAATTAACCAAGAAAAGAAAGAGATTCAAAGAAGTACAATGAGAAGTGGTCAAAGTGACATTACAACTGATACCACAGAAATACAAAAGATTATAAGAGACTACTATGAACACCTTTATGTGCATAATCTAGAAAACTTAGAGAAAATACATTTCTAGAGAAACAGACAACTTCCCAAGATTGAACTAGGATAAAATAGAAATCCTAAATAAACCCATAGAGACTAATAAAATTGAATCATCAGCAAACATCTACCAACAAAAAAGTCCAAGACCAGAAATATTCACAGCCAAATTTTACCAGATATACAAAGAAGAGCTGATACCCATTTTATTGACACTATTTCAAACAATCAAGGAGGAAAGACTCTTCCTTATCTCTTGTAACAAAAGTGATATCATCTTGATAACAAAATCAAGTAAGGTGACAACGAAAAAGAAAACTACTGGCCAATATCCTTGATGCACCTAATGCAAAAATCCTCAACAAAATACTAGCAAACCAAATCCAGCAGCACATCAAAAATACAATACACCATGATCAAGTGGGTTTTATTTAAATTATGTAAGGATGGTTCAACATGTGGTAATCAAAAAATGTAGTTTACCACATAAAGAGAACTAAAATATAAAAAAATAAAAAAAAAACATCTGATTATCTCAATAGATGCAGAAAATTCATCTGATAAAATCCAACACCGCTTTATGATGAAAACCCTCAACAAATTAGACATCAAAGAAACACACCTCAAAATAAAAAGAGACATGTATGACAAGTCAACAACCAACATTATACTGAATAAGGAAAAGTTAAAAACAATCTCCATAAGAACTGGAAGGAGATAGGATGTCAACTCTTATCATTGTTATTCAACATAGTAGTGGAAGTCAATTGTAATGTCTCCTTTACCGTTAATCATTATACTTTTGAGAATATCTCTTTTCTCTTGGTTAATTTAGCTAGCAGTCAATTTTGCTTATCCGTTCAAAGAACTCATTGTTTAGTTGATCCTTTGTGTTGTTTATTTGGTCTTGATCTTATATAGTTCTCCTACGATCTTCGCCTCATCTTTCTTCAGGCAAAATAAAGAAATAAAAGGCATCTCAATTGGGACAAAAAAAAAAAAAAAAGACTGTCAAATTATCTCTGATAACTGATGGCATAATTGCATATCAGAAAAACCTAACAACTTCCCCAGAAGACCTCTCAACTTGATAAATGACTTCAGTAGAATTTCAAGACACAAGTTCTGTGTACAAAAATCTGTAGCATTTCTATATGCCAATAGCATTCAAGCTGAGAGCCAAATCAAGAATCAATCTTATTTAAAATAGCTGCAAAAAATAAAATCAAATACCTAGGGATACAATTTACCAAAATGGTTAAATATCTGTACAAGAAGGATGACAAACACTGATGAAAGAAATTATACATGATAAAAACAAATAGAAAACCATCCTATGCTCATAGATTAGAAGAATCAACATCATTAAAGTAAACATATGCACAAATCAATCTATAGATTCAATGCAGTACTTATCCATTTAGCAATGCATTTTTCACATAATTAGAAAAAATAATACTAATATTTAGATGGAAGCAAAACAGAACCCAAATAGCCAAAGCAATTCTAAGCAAATAGGACAAATCTAGAGGAATCACATTTTGTGATTTCAAATTATATAATACTACAAGTCTATAGTAATTAAGATAGCATGCTACTAGTACAAAATGGAGATATAGACCAATGGAACAGAAAAGATAACTCAGAATTAAAGGCATACACCTACAATCAATCAATCTTCAAAATGGTAACAAAAGTAAATAAGGAGGAATGGCACTCTATTCAATAAATGATGTTGGGAAAATTGGCCAGCCACGTGCAGAATAATGCAACTGGAACCATATCTCTCACTGCATACAAAAATCAAGTCAGAGTGGATTAAAGACCTAAACTTAAGACCAGAAACTATAAAATCCTAAAAGAAAACTTAGAAAAAACTCTTCTGGACATTTGCCTCAGCAAAGAATTTATGATGATGACCCTAAAAGGAAAAGAAACGAAAACAAAATAGCAAATGGGATTTAATTAAACGAAACAGCTTTTGCACAACAAAATAAATAATTAACAGATAACCTAAAGAATGGGGAAAATATTTTCAACTCATGCCTCTGACAGAAGACTAATATCAGAATCTACAAGAAACTTGAACAAGAAAAATATATATATATATAACAAAAAAACCCCAATTCCATTAAAGAGTAGGCAAGCACACAGACATTTCTTAAAAGAAGAAATACAAGCAGCCAACAAACACATAAAAAAATTGCTAAATATCAGTAATCATCAGAGAAATGCAAGTTAAAATCACAATGAGATATAATCTTACCCAGTCAGAACGGTTAACATCAAAAGTCAAAAAACAAGAAATGTTGGTGTGGATGTCAAGAAAAGGTAATTGCTTATACACTGTCAATGAGAATGTTCATCAGTTCCTCCTCTATTAAAAACAGTATGTAGATTTCTCAAAGAAATGAAAGTAGAACTACCATTCAACCCAGCGATCTCACTCCTGAGTATATACACACAGGAAATGAAATCACTGTAGAAAAAAGACACCTGCATTTGTATATTCAACACAACACTACTCATAATAGGAAAGTCATGAAGTCAACCTAGGTGTCCAACAGCAGTTGACTGAATAAGGAAAATGTGGTATATACATCATGGCATACCGTGCAGCCATAAAAAAAAATAAAATTATG
This sequence comes from Macaca mulatta, assembly GCF_049350105.2. Lineage (NCBI taxonomy): Eukaryota > Metazoa > Chordata > Mammalia > Primates > Cercopithecidae > Macaca > Macaca mulatta. The sequence goes on along the minus strand of NC_133414.1, from coordinate 95,124,354 downwards.
TTCTTTTCAGCAACTTGGATGGAGCTAGAGGTCATCATCCTACGTGAACTAACTCAGAAACTAAAATATTCCATGTTCTCATTCATAAGTGGAAGCTAAACAATAGGTACATACTGATGTAAAGATAGAAATAATAGACCTCAGAGACTCTAAAATGAGGGAGGGTAGAAAAAGTTTGAGAGTTGAAAAATTACCTATTGGTTACAAAGTTCACTATTTGGCTAACGGATAGAGTAGAGGCCCAATCCCTCCCCAATATACAATATAGTCATGTAATAAATATGCATATGTACCCCCGAATCTAAAATAAAATGAAAATTTAAAAAAGAAATTAATGTTAACTGTAGAGAGGGCTACATCTTCACTGAAAAGTTATATGTAAATTTTGCCGGGTGCCGTGGCTCAAGCCTGTAATCCCAGCACTTTGGGAGGCCAAGACGGGCGGATCACGAGGTCAGGAGATCGAGACCATCCTGGCTAACACGGTGAAACCCCGTCTCTACTAAAAAAAAATACAAAAAACTAGCCAGGCGAGGTGGTGGGCGCCTGTAGTCCCAGCTACTCGGGAGGCTGAGGCAGGAGAATGGCGTGAACCCGGGAGGCGGAGCTTGCAGTGAGCTGAGATCTGGCCACTGCACTCTAGCCTGGGCGACAGAGCGAGACTCCGTCTCAAAAAAAAAAAAAAAAGTTATATGTAAATTTTGTATGGTTCACCAGAATATATAAAAATATATTTAGAGTATATAAAAATTGTAACAAAATACGTACTTCCTTTTTAAATGGTTTCTGAAATGACTCTATGGAAAAGCAAGATTAAAGGTAAACAAGAAAGCTATATGAATATAGGTTTCTTATAAATGTGTGTTAGTATACATAGATATATACATTTATATAATTTTAGATTCAGGGGGTACATATAAATATTTGTTACAGGATTATATTGCATATTGGTGGGGATTGGGCTTCTACTCTATCCATTAGCCAAATAGTACATATATATAGATATAGATAGATACACACACAGACACATACATACATAAACATGGTTTATATATATATATATATATATATAACATATATATTACACATATATATATTTTAAAAGCATGTTCCCATTAGTCAGAAACACGGAAATGGATTTTATGAAATTGCATGTCAGAATAAGACATCACATTGAGTTGTAGAATATTCCAACACTGTGGGTTTATGAGCCATTTTCAAAAATAAATTATACCAATAATGAATACTACTACTTTAATCATTTCTTATAAAATTTTCTCTATATTAATATTACTAATTTGGAAATATATTTACATTAGAGTCACAGACACTAAAAAGCTTAAAATCATTGAAGAAAATGTACATTTTCTTAGTAAATGAATGAATACTTAAATTATACAGTAATAAGTGACATTTAACAGTGAACTGAAGTTTGATTCAAAATTACAAATTAGCAGCTTAGGTCAGGCATGATTCCTCATGCTAGTAATCCCAGCAATTAGGGAGGCCGAGGTAGAAGGATCACTTGAACCTGGAAGTCTGAGACCAGGCTCTGCAACACAGTGATACCTCATATCTACAATTGTTTACATATATATATATATAATATGTAATTATATATATATAATTGGATGCTCATTTCTCTGATGAAACAAAGGAATGTAATTAATAAAACACTGCAACCTCATTATTCATAAAGAAATACTCTACAATTTGTATTTCACTCCAAGTAAGTAACTCATTTAGGAGCTTTAACATTTTATTTTTACAGTTTTTTAAAGCACAAAATGAGCACATTCAAGCTAAAACTGATAAAATGGGAATAATCCCATCCATGTGAGTGACTAAGCCTAGTAATAATTTGCAGTAAATATTAGCACAAAAAGTTGGAACTAGAATTCTTAAAAAAACTGTTTTCTGCTGAATAATTTCAAGTCGGAATTCAGTTCTGGTGAAAAACATTGCTGATATGCACTAACTTGATTGTCACACGTTAGCATGTGAATGAAGAAAGATCTAAGCAGATACCTGTCTAAATTAACGTAGGCAGCTGTTACAAGCATATGCATTCAAACCTGAGGGCATAGCTCAGCCTCTGTAACAAAGACTTGCCCAAGATCCTGAGATAGAATAAGAGCTTTATATTTTATCTTTATTTAACTACTCCCTCCCCTTTTTGTGGAATTGTGAGTGAGCATCAACACTACATGCCTTTTATAACCCTTTCTAAAAATATATTGACCATAGTTTTACTAACAGGTAGAAAATTGGACCATGATCTCAAATATACTTAATGAAGAAGCAAATTCCACAGGAAAAATATAGTTTAAATTTAGTTTCCTAAGAAAATAAGTATTACTATAGAAAAACTATTTTGAAAAAAGAGATAAGAATTTAAAATATTTGTAAAATAATAAAGTTGATTCTCCAGTCATACCTCAAAATCAATCTCATCTGTAGCACATTTCTACCCATCAGGTGTGTGTGTATTTGAATCGACAGTGAATTGCTATAAAATAAATGGGTATAAAATAGGACAAAAGAATGCTAGAGAAAGAGAATGATGAGAGGGCACAGGTCAAATAATAAAATGACAAATATAGAATTCAGAATTTGTTTTGCAATGAAGATGATCGAGATTCATGAGAAAGTATAAATGCAATCCAAGTAATCTAAGAAATCTAGCAAAATGAAATAAGAGCTGAAAGTCAAAATATTCATTTAAAAAAGGAACAAACGGATCTGATGAAACTGTTTACTACAAAAATTTTGAAATATAATCAAAAGCATTACACAGCATAATAGGCCAAGCTGACAAAAGAATCTCAGAGCTCTAAGACTGGTTCATCAAGTCAACTCATTCAGATGAAAAAAAAAAAAAAAAAAAAAAAAAGAAAGAAAAAAAAAAAAAAAAAAACAGAGTAGACAAAATCTCTGAGAAATATGGGATTATGTAAAGGGACCAAACCTGAAATTCATTTGCATCTCTGAAAGAAAGAGATTGCAAGAAACTTGGAAAGTATTTTTGAGGATATTAACCATGGAAATTTCTCCAATATTGCTAGAGAGGTTGACATGTAAGCTCAGGAAAGACATTCGGGAACTATACTCAAACACTTGACTAGATGGACCTAATAGATAGCTCTAGATTTCTCCAACAGAAAACAGCAGAATATACAATCTTCTCACCTGCACATGGCACGTACACTAAAACCAACCAGATGCTTTTCAATAAAGAAACTCTCAACAAATTAAAAAAAAAAAAAAAAAAAATCATACCAACACATTGAGACCACAGCACAATAAAAACAGAAATCAATATATGGGAGATCTCTCAAAATGATACCATTACATAGAAATGAAATAATCTGTTCTTGAATCACTTTTGGATAAACAATGAAATTAAAGCAGAAAACAAGAAATTCTTTGAAACTAATGAAACAAAGACACAACCTACCAGACTCTGGGACATAGCTAAAGTAGTGTTAAGAGGAAAGTTTCTAGCACTAACTGCTCACATCAAAAAGTTAGACAGATTTCACACTAACAACCTCACACTCTGCTGACAGGAACTAGAATAACAAGAGCAAACCAACCGTGTAGCAAGCAGAAGACAAGAAATAACCAAAATCAGACCTGAATTGAACAAAACTGAGATGCATAAAACCATACTGAAGACCAACAAAAATATAAGTTGGTTCTTTGAAACAATAAAATTAACAGACTGTTTTGGTTACCGTAGCCTTGTAGTATAGTTTGAAGTCAGGTATTGTGATGCCTCCAGCTTTGTTCTTTTGACTTAGGATTGTCTTGGCAATGAGGGCTCTTTTTTGGTTCCATATGAACTTTAAAGCATTTTTTTCCAATCTGTGAAGAAATTCATTGGTAGCTTGATGGGGATGGCATTGAATCTATAAATTACCTTGGGCAGTATGGCCATTTTCATGATATTGATTCTTCCTATCCATGAGCATGGTATGTTCTTCCATTTGTTTGTGTCCTCTTTTATTTCACTGAGCAGTGGTTTGTAGTTCTCCTTGAAGAGGTCCTTTACATCCCTTGTAAGTTGGATTCCTAGGTATTTTATTCTCTTTGAAGCAATTGTGAAAGGGAGTTCACTCATGATTTGGCTCTCTGTCTGTTATTGGTGTATAGAAATGCTTGTGATTTTTGCACGTTGATTTTGTATCCTGAGACATTGCTGAAGTTTCTTATCAGCTTAAGGAGATTCTGGGCTTAGATGATGGGGTTATCTAAACATACAATCATGTCATCTGCAAACAGGGACAATCTGACTTCTTCTTTTCCACACCATGGAATACTATGCAGCCATAAAAAGGATGAGTTTGTGTCCTTTGTAGGGACATGGATGCAGCTGGAAACCATCATTCTCAGCAAACTATTGCAAGAACAGAAAACCAAACACCACATGTTCTCACTCATAGGTGGGAACTGAACAATGAGATCACTTGGACTCGGGAAGGGGAACATCACACACTGGAGCCTATCATGGGGAGGGTGGGGGAGGGGGGAAGGATTGCATTGGGAGTTATACCTGATGTAAAGGAGGAGTTGATGGGTGCTGACGAGTTGATGGGTGCAGCACACCAACATAGCACAAGTATACATATGTAACAAAGCTGCACGTTATGCACATGTACCCTAGAACTTAAAGTATAATAATTAAAAATAAATAAATTAAAAGAACAACAGAAAATAAAAGGTTCTGCTTGTGGATTGTAGGAAGACAAATGGCACATCTCTGGAAGCAAGGAAAAACAGTACTGTAATTCAGTGTCATGTTGATAGAAATAGAAACCTTAACCAGTCATCTTTTATTTTTGCCCCAGACAACTAACTATAAAATATAACCCAGATGGTGAAGCTATGATAGTAAAGATATAGAAATGAAAAAAAAAAATAGACTGATAGCTAGACTAGAAAACATGACAGAAGAGCCAGCTAAATACAATGAAACATGACAAAGGGGATATTACCATTGACTTCTAATAAAACAAACCCTCAGAGAATCTGGTGCTCATTTGCATTCACATAAACTAGAAAATCTAGAAGAGATAAATAAGTTCCTGGAATCACAGAACCTCTTAAGATTGAACCAGAAAGAAACTGCAACCCTGAATACAGTATTAATGAGTTACAAAATTGAATCAGCAATAACAAACCAACCAACAAAAACAAGCCCCATACCAGAGATATATACAGCTGAATTCTACAAAATGGTTTAACAAAATCTGGTACCAATCCTACCGAAACTATTCCAAAAAACTAAGGAGGGACTTCTCCCTAACTTACTCTGTGAGGTCAGCATCATTGTGTAACCGAAACCTGGCAGAAACATGAAGGCAAAAGAGAACTTCAGTCTAATTACCATGGTGAACGTAGATGCAAAAATCCTCAACAAAACGCTAGCAAACTGAATCCAGTAGCATATTAAAAAGCTAATCAACCAAAATTATGAAGGTTTTATTCCTAGGATGCAAGGTTAGTTACACATTTGCAAAACAATAAAATGATTCAGTGATCCATCACATAAACAGAACTACAAACCAAACCATGTGATTATCTCAAAAGACACAGAAAGGGCTTTTGATAAAATTCAGTATCCCTTTATGGTACACATCCTGAACAAAGAAGACATCATTTTGAATATACCTCAAAATGTAATAGCCATCTATTGACAGACCCACATAGGGCATCATACTGAATTGGCACATGATGGAAGAATTCTTCTTGAGAACTGGAACAAGACAAGGATGCCCAGTCTCAACAATCCTGTTCAACATGATGTTGGAAGTCCTAACCAGAGCCATAAGGCAAGAGGAAGAAATAAAATGCATCCAAACAGAGAGGTATTCAAACTATCTCTGCAGACAATGGGATTCTATGTGTAGAAAACCCCATAGTCCCTGCCCAAACACTGGTAGAACTGATAAACAAAATCAGCAAAGTTTCAGGATACAAAATTAATGTACAAAAATTAGTAGCATTTCTATACATCAACAGGGTCCAAGGTGAGAGCCAATAAAGAGTACAATTGCATTCATAATAGCTGCAAATAAATAAAATACCTAGAAAAACAGCCAATTAGGGAGGTGAAAATATTTACAATTAGAATAATAAAAAGCTGCTGAAAGAAATCGGAAATGAAACAAACAAATGGAAATACATACCATGCTCATGGATAACAAGAATCGATATTGTAAAAAGGGGCATACTGTCCAAAGCTATTACAAATACAATGCTATTCCATTCAAACTACCAATGTCATTTTTCACATACTTGCAGAAAACTGTTCAAAATTTATTTGAAACCAAAAAGAGCCTGAATACCCAAAGCAATCCTAAACAAAAACAACAAAGTTGAAATCATCACACTACCTGACTTTATACAACAAGGCAATAATAACCAAAACAGCATAATACTGGGACAAAAAGAAACACATAAACCAATGAAACAGGTTAAAGAACTCAGAAATAAAGTTACACACTTACAACCATCTAATATGGGACAAAGTCAACTAAAACAAACAATGGGAAATAATTCCCTATTCAATAAATGAAGCTGCAACAATTGACTAGCCATATGCAAAAGACTGAAAATGGATCCTTTCCTTTCACCACATATAAAAATGGATTTAAAACTTAAATGAAAAACTTAAAACTATGAAAATTCTTAAAGAAAATCTAGAAAATACTAGATATTGTCCCTGGCAAGGATTTTATGACCAAGGCTACAAAAGTAATTGCAACAAAAACAAAAATTGACAAGTGGGACCTAGTTATACCAAAGGACTTCTGCCCAGCAAAAGAAACTATCAACAGTGTAAACAGACAACCTAAAAAATGGGATAAAATATTTGTAAACTAGACTTCTGACAATGATCTAATATCCAGAATCTATAAGGAATTCCAATAATTGAACAATAAAACAACCCCATTAGAAAATTAGCAAAAGAAATGAACAGACATTTCTCAAAAGAAGACATATATGCAGTAAACAACCTATAAAAACATTCTCATCATCAATAATAATAAGAGAAATGCATATCAAAACCACAATGAGATACTCTCTCACAACACTCAGAATGACTATTATTAAAAAGTCAAAAACAAAGATCCTGGCAAGGTTGCAGAGAAAAGGGAATGCTTATGCACTTTTGTTAGGAGTGTAAATTAGTTCATCCACTGTGGAAATTAGTTTGGAGATTTGTCAAAGAACTTAAAATAGAACCATTTGGTCCAGCAATCTTATTCCTGGGTATATATCCAAAGGAATATAAATCATTCTACCATGAAGACACATGTATGCATATGTTCACTGCAGCACTACTTATAGTAACAAAGACATGGAATCAACCTAAATGCTCATCAACAGTGGACTGGATAAAGAAAATGTCATACATGCGTACCATGAAATAGTACACAGCCTTAAATAAGAATGAAATCATGTACTTTTCAGCAACATGGATGGAACTGGAGGCTATTATCCTCAACAAATTAATGCAGAAACAGAAAACCAAATGACATATATTCTCACCTATACATGGGAGCTAAACATTGAGTACACGTGGATACGCACAAAGGAACAATAGACATAAGGGCCTACCTGAGGGTAGAGGGTGGGAGTTGAGGATCAAAAAGCTACCTATTGAGTACTAAGCTCATTACCTAAGTGATGAAATAATCTGTACACCAAGCCCCCATGGCATGCAATTTACCTATGTAGCAAACATGCACATGTACCCCAAACTTAAAATAAAAGTTGGAAATAACAGATAATAAGAAAGTAATCATAGTAGAACCCAGATATAAATCCATGCATTCACAGCCAACAATTGTTTTGACAAAGGCACCAAGAACATGAAATGGGGAAGTGACATTTTCTTCAATAAATGATGCTGATAAAACTGGATAACCATATGTAAAAGAATGAAAATGGACTCCTATTTCTCACCATATACAGAAGTCAATAAAAATAAAGACTTAAATTTAAACCTTGAACTATGAAACTATTAGAAGAAAATACTGAAGAAATACTTCACAACACTGGTGTATATAAAGAGCTTTTATTTGTGTAATATCTTAAAAGCGCAGGTAACCAAAGCAAAATACAGACATATGAAATTACATTAGGCTAAAAATCTTCTGCACAGAAAAGAAAACAATCTAGAAAGTAAAGAGACAGCCACAGAATGGAATATTTGCAAACTATCCATCTGACAAGGAATTAATAACCAGAATATATAAGGAGCTCAAGCAACTCAATGGCAAAAAATAGATGAAATTAAAAATGGCTAAAAGATCTGAAAAGACATTTTCTAAAGAGACATACAAATGGCCCACAGTTACATGAAAAAATTGTTCAACATCACTAGTCTTCAGTGAAATACAACTCAAAAGTGCAATGAGTTATTATCTTACCATAGCTTAAATTGATTTTATCAAAACGACAAGGAATAATAGATGCTGGCAAAGATGTGAAGAAAGGAGAGCTTTGTACACTGTTGGTAGGAATGCAAATTAGTGCAACCACTATGAAAAAAGTATGAGAGTTTCTCAAAAACATTAAAAACAAAACTCCTATATGATCCAGCATTTCCACTATTAGGTACATATCCACAAAAAGGCAATATATTGAAGAGAGAGCTTCACTACCAAGGTTATCACAGCACTATTCACTATACACAAATTATGAAATCAACCAAAGTGCCCATCAATGAATAAATAAAATTATTGTTAAGTCATACAAGAGAATGACATCCCGTCATTTGCAGCAACATGATGGAACTGGAGGTCATTATAAGTGAAATAAGCCAGGCACAAAAAGACAAATTGCATGTTCTCGCTCATATGTGGGAACTGAAGAAGTGACTATCATGAAGATAGAAACTCGATTATGGGGTACCAGTGGCCAGGAAAGGTAGATGGGAAGGAAGGACAAAGAGAGTTTGAATAATAGGCACAAATATACAGTTTGAGAGAAGAAATAATATCTAGTATTTGATAGATCAATAGGGTGACTATAGTTTGCAATAACTGATAGCATATTTCAAAATACTAAGAATAATTTGAATGCTTCTAGCATAAAGAATAAATATTTAATCTAATGATATCCTAATTACACTGATTTCTTATTTACAAATCATATACATGTATGACATTATCACATGTAACCTGAAAATATGTACATCTATTATGAATCAATACAAAAACTGGGAAAAACGTTAAAAATAAAAATAAATATACCAACAATGCTGGGAAAACAGGTAATCAAAGAAGCACAGTAGAATACAGAGAGCATGGAATGAGAAGCAGACAAATTTAAATTGAAATTCATATTACTAGACTTCCAGCTAAGTGATCGGGGGCATATTACATTAGTAAAAATTATTAACCTCCAGCGAGACAGAGCAAGACAGACACAGAGAAGGAAAAAAAAACATCCAAACTACCAATATCATTATGAAAGATGCAACATCACTATAGAACTTAAAAATAACAAAAATATAATAAGGAAATAAGCCTCACTCAAAAAAAAAATAATGAATAATCTAAGACATGTTGAATATTTAGTCAAGCAATTAGATTTAGTCTTAAAAATTCTTCCAACAAAGACAAATTTTGTCTGGATGGACTCACTGGGGAATTCCACTAAATGCTTAAGAAGGAATTTTAACAATTCTGAGCAATCTCTTCTATAACATAGAAGAGGAAGTAACAACTATCACCTGATTTTATAAGGGCAGCATTGTCCTGATACTAAAGTCAGAAAAGAAATGATAAAATAAAACAACGAACTAATCTCTCTCCTGAACATAGATGCAGAATTTCTTAACAAATTATTAACAAATCGAATCCAGTAATATATACACAGCATGCTACATCACAGCCAGGTGGAGTAGATTCCAGTAATGAGAGTCTGTTTCAACATCAGAAATTGAATCTACATGATTCTTAATATTATCAGAATAAAAAGAAAAAATCAATAGATTCAGAAGAAAAGCATTTGATAAAGTCAACATTTATTTATTATAAACACTTTCAGCAAACTATAAGTACTTCCTTAACCTGATAGAGTTTGTCTACAACAACCTACAGCTAACGTTATAACGGCAAAAGACTGATAAAGCAAGTATGTATTTTTGCATCACTACTATTGAACATTGTATTGGAACCTACACAGTAAAATAAGACAAAGAAAATCAATAAAAACCTCCAGATTGGAAAGAAAACTCTCTCTATTAAAAAGATAACATGATTATCTATGTAGAAAATACTTGAAATCTCAAAAATGAAAAGAAAATAAACTTTCAAAAATAATAAAATAATTTAGCAAGTCACAGGATACAAAAATCAACTGCATCTCTAAATACTAACAATGAACATCTTTAAGTCAAAAACTGTAACCGTACCATGTACAATATCACAAAAAAATTAGGTATTTAGGTTAAATTCTAACAAAGTATATGCATGATCTACATCCAGAAAAATAGAAAACACAAAAGAAATGAAAGAAGCCCTAGGTGATGGTTATATATATTTTGTGTTCATGCATTTGATGACTTATTAATGAGACAAATTATTCCCAAATTGATTCTATACATTTCCAATTGAATTCTTAGCAGAATATTGTTAGAAACCAAAAAAACTGATGATACATTTACATAGAAAGGAAAAATAATTATAATAACCAAAACATTTTGAAAAATAATTTATTTCAAGATATTGCACTACCTGATTTTCAAACTTTTTTAAAGTTGTAGTAATCAGGACAGTGTTTCATTGGCAAAAGGGTAGATACACATCTGAAAGGAATAAAATAAATAGAACATAAACAGAACCACACAAATGTTTATTTTCTGACAAAGTTGCTTTAAAGACAATAGTAAAAAGAATTTTAAATAGTGCCAGAAAAAATAGACCTCCAAATGTAAAACTAAAATTGACCTTGACCTGTACTTCACATTTTTTAATCAAAATTAATAGTAAAGGATATAAATGTAATATAGAATGTAAAATGTTAAAAGTTTACAAGAAAATACCAAAGAAAATTTGGAACATAAGTTTAAGCAGCGATTTTAGGGAGAGAATATCAGGAGAAAAACATTATTTAACTGGACTTTAACACATTAAAAAAAAATGCTCTGCCAAAAAACATACTTAAAAAGTGAAAGACTACTCACAGGTTAGAAAAAATATATATTTGTCACTCCCATATCTGAAAAATTGTATGCATTCAACACAGAGAAAGAGCAATTATGACACGATAATAAGGAAAATATGTGGGCAAAGTTTCGAACAGGCACTTTACCAGAGAAGAAATACGGACTGCAACTAAGCAAACGAGAAGATGCTCAGCAACAGTCATTAGGGGCATGCAAATTGAAATCACATTATAATATATATATTTTTAAAGGCTAAAACTACAAACAAAACAAAACCTTGTTACACTAAATACCAGGGAGGAAGTAGAGCAATTGACACACTCATGCATTGCTGTTGAGAATGCAAGATAAGACAACAACTTTGGAAAATAGTCTGCCAGTTTTTTATAAAGTGATCATTTAACTACCAAATGACCTTGCATCACCACCCCTAGGTATTTACCCAAAACAGATTCAAACTTATGTTCACATAGAAATCTATGCAAATGGCTATACTGTCCTTATTCATAATGGTGAAAAATAGTAAGCAATCAAAATGCCTTTCAGCTAATAAACAGAAAAATGAGCTCTGGTAATTCATACAACGGAGTACTATTGAGTGGTAAAAAAGAACGAACCAACCATGGATACCCACAATCCATGTGGATGAATATCAAGTGGAAATCCTAACTGAAAAAGTCAGATTCAAAGGGCCATGCACTACATGATTTAATTTATATGACATTTAGTAAAAGGCAAAACTATAAGAAAGAGAGAGAATTTTGCCACAAAGCAGCAGCATGGAAGTTTCTTTGGGGTAATGAAACTATTTCAGTATCTTTATGGTGGTAGTGGTTACAAGACTACATGTTTGTCAAATATAATATTTCATGCCCTAAACTGTGAATTTTACTATATAAAAATGCAGTTAAAAATAATTAAACTATACATTTAAACTGTTTATTATATGAAAATTAAATTGTAATATAACTGACTTTTAAAAAACATCTAGTATATTAATGACTTTATTATACTATCCCTTTATAGAAATTCTCATGTTAAATCTATATATTTTATGTATAGAAAAATCTACAAGAAAAGATAGTTTCAAAAGTATATCTATGAGGATTTTGCTTTTGACCAATTTGATTAATTCTACTATTTTATTATTTGAGTGTCTTGAAAAACATTCTGTGTATTTTCTGTGTCATATGGATACATGATTAATGACTCTTTGTAGCCTTCAAGTCCCCTGTATTGTTTTGGGGGGTACATTTCAAGAGAATGTCCCAGCCAACTAAATCACATCGTAAAAGAAACATTAAAAGATACAAAAAATTAAAAATTACTATTTATAGCCATACATCTATAGACAAGTGTTGCTTTTAAAACAAACATGTAAAAAGAAATTATACTTTCTTTCCATAGGCTGGTGTTCACAGCATCATGAACATAACAGATACTAGGTTCAGCCAAACATATTTTAAAATGGTTTTGCCACTTATTAACTAGTCAGCCTTGAGTTACCCATGAACAAGTCATTGTACTTAACTTTCTAATATTCAACCATACAATCTATGAAATGGTGATATCACATATCGTATATAATTGAGATGAAGCTTATATGAAATAATATGAATATACAAGCAACTAACACTGACCCTAACCAATTAAGGCCACCCACAAATTATCTGCACCTTTATTAGATATGCATATTACCATTATCTGATTTTGGAAAACGAAACAAAACATTTTCTTCACACACTCTCTTCTGATCTTTATGCTGTGAAATTATTTATTTGGATTAGTTTAACAGAAGTAAAAGTATATGTTTAATAAAAAAGACTATAGTCACTGTAGATAGAATTACTGAGAAATAAAATATGTATGTAATTTTACTGGTTTAAATCCCAGGAGTGTGAAGTGTATATGTTGGGATGAGTTAGAAGCAATGGAGAAGTGGCAAAAAAAAATTGAATTAGTAAAATAAACTAACAAAATCCTACTATTCTTAGCTTTTTCCAAACTTATAATGTGAACTATAACTTGCCCATAACAATATAATAAGCAGCCTATATAAGATTATCATTTTCTCCTTCATCAATGGTTTTTTTTTTTAGCACAACAACCTCAATTAATGGAGACAGACTTTGGAAAGACGGTAGGTTTAGACAAGTACGATGTAGAAAATATATTTTAAAAATACCTATTCTGATTTTGAAAGAATGCATGAATTTTAAAATAACGCTAAACATAGTAAACAGATGTATGGACCTACTTCTAGCATTTTTTAACTTTATATTTGAGCAGTTGTTCTGACTCTTGTCTGATTTCGTTAAAATATTCAAATAGTTCAGTTTAAGTGACACAAATTGAATAGTCTAATATTTTTCTACAAATTTTAAATTCTCCCAAATTGAATTCAAATTGTAAAGCTTTAAACAAAAATTATAAATAAAAACCATTTTATTTAGTTAGAACACAAAATATTTAATTCAAAGTTAAATACTATAAAAATTAGACATTTATTAGCCAAACATTTAAAAAATAAAGTTGCACTGATCCACAAAAACCACATAAACCATAGATGAAAATCAATATAATTTAGCCTATATGTTAAAAAAATACTCATATTCTTTTCAAGTATATTTAATTAAGAAAATCTACTCATATCTCCAAGTAGAGCGATTCATTCATCAGACTTCAGATTCATTAAAATCAATCCGTGATTTAGGTTTGTCAGCCACTAAAAGATATGAGAGTGGAAATCAGTCAGTTTTGATTAGAGTTCATTATGGTGCCTCTTTGACTCATGGCTGTTAAGTTTGCTTATTTTTGTTTTCATTAAAAAAAAATGTTTTAAGCACTGAATATACAATAGAATATTGTAACCAAAATGAACAACAAATTTAGAAATACTTTCTGAATGTCAAGATCTAGACTTTCTTTCCTTAAGTCAAACTGCATTTTAAAGTCATCCCTCTTGAACCCTTAGAAGCTGCAATAATCCTGGCAACTGGCAAACTGGAGACTGAATCTAACTCTGTAGCATGTGACCATAGACAACAGTATCATCAAATTATTTCTCTAAAAAACAGCCTCGTTGCTCTTGATAAATGCTGTAATTCCCATTTTAGCAGACAATCCTTCCTTTCAGAATCAGGTTTGCCATTTATTTTTATCAATCATAAGTTTCAAATGATCAATAATCCATTAGATTTTCAAGAAAGTAGCTTTTGGAAGATGATTTCAACATATTTCTTTCTCTCTCACCCAGCACCCCTATCCCCCCTACAAACACAGCCGTCAGTATTTATACACATGCCCCATGCTCCTTTCCTTTCTTGGTCATGCTATGACCATCACCAGCATGACACATGTTGTTATATTTATCTTCTTCCAAGAATACTTCAGTCATCATTTAGTACATAATAAAATTCATGTTTTTAACAAAAATTCTTCTTCATCTCAGCAAAAGAGCTCTTTCTTCTGCAGTTGTGTGTAGTTTTTGTATGTGTTTATTTATATATATATATATACATACATACATATATATGATGGTACTTCCTAGTAGTTACGTGTGTCTGAATATATCTTCTTCTACTAGGTTTTAAGGTTCTTAAAGACAGTATATCAACATTTTTTAGAAAGGACTTTAGGCAAAAATTCATGTCCCATATTTTTGTTAGGGACTATGACCCCAGAGAATCGGGTGTGAGGGAAAAGGAGAGTGAGGCAGGAAGCAGGCAGGATCAATATGACAGTGCATTTCTGAGCTGGTCACCGATGGCATCAGGTATAATGAATCACTTGGTTTTGAAGGACTGTCTTCAAAAAGGTCAAATAATCTCTTTCTAGGGGGGACAAAATCTTAGGCCAGCTTCTGTTTCTCCCTGAATTAAGGTTTACCAGAGGGAGCACTACCTTCCTACATGAATGGATTGCACACCCATGAGTGCTGCAAGGGTCCCAAAGCATTACACACCTCAGTGGCAGCACTGAATTCTGACAGAAGACATGAAAGAAGCACAGAAAGGACCTGATGTTAGACCTGTCAGGTGCTTCACATGTGAAACTGGCCAGCGGTCACTCATATTTGTCGCCCCCGGCACCGGTGCTGAACCAGTAGCTATCTGCTGTGGACCCAGGTGACACTGAAAGAACCTGAAGTGGCACATAAGAGGCGTATGATTGAGCATGTATTTGTAGTAAAGCTGTAACCATAAAGCTGAAGTTCATCTTTGAATCACCTGCTATACTACAAAATGGTGTGTACATCAATTATTAAAATACTTGCTAAATAAGTAACAGTGCTAAGAATGCGTAATGGAAAGGTAAGAGTGAATTCTCACAATATAGGTGAGTAATCCTGTTTAGAGAAAAGGTAATGGGTTAGCAAATTCCAAATGTTTGAAATTGAAAAGAGTGTTAGCTACTAGCATAAGTACAAAGTTACACAAATAATTTGCTGAAAAGTCAGGGCCATTTTCTTATTCTACTTTTAGTGAAAACAGCTATGTGACCTCTCTGGGCCTCACTTTTGTTCATCTGTGAAGTCAAAAGAATAAATCTGATGGCATTTAAGATTTCAGCCAAACTTCGAAACTGATGTGTCTGAAGTTCTGAATCTATGGCAAATAAATAATTAAATATTAATGTATTAAGTATGATTGAGTACAAATTGTGAGCTAGGCACCTCTCCAGTTGCTAAGAACACAGTAATGAAAAAGCAGACATGAATACTACCCTAATCGAGTTTAAATCCTAATGTGGAGAGTCACAAAGCAAAATAAATAAGTATGCAGTATGTTACAAGTGGGGAGGCCAGAGAGCTGAGCTGCAATGTTTACTCGGGTGGCCAGGGTAGGATTCACTGAAAAGCTGAGCTGAAAGATCCAGCCAAATGGATAATGGGAAAGGAGCACTCCAGGCCATTCTCTGAGCAGGGGGTGAACCTCACATGTTCTGGAAAATAACAAACTCTTTGACTTAAACCACATGACAGAATTTAGAGACTATTATGAGAATGACGTCAAAGAGTTAAGAAGGTCAGATCATGTTGCACCCTAGGACATTTTGAGAAATTTGGGTTTTACTCAGAATAAGTCATTGAGGATTTTGAATGGATAAATGTATAGCTTGATTTAGGTTTTTACAACGATCAGGATCAAATTGGCTGCTGTATTGAGAACAGATTATAATGGGGCAAGTGTATAAACAGAGATATGAAAATAGCTTCCAAAAGACACATCTAGCATAATTTCTGTAAAGGTAACAATGTGGCTAAAATGTGTTTTAATTTAGTGTTTTTATGGTCATCAGACAGGTTAAAAGGTTTTACTTACTTTAAAGTAGGTAAAACATCAATTTACTTTATAAACATGTAAAAAATAAGTAATAAAAGTTATACTCAAACTATTTCAAAAAATTGAAGTAGAAGAAATACTTCAAAACTCATTCTATGAGGCCAGAATTATCATACCAAAACCAGACAAAGATGCAATAATAATAACTATAATCCAATCTCTCTTATAAACATAGATGCAAAAATCCTCAAAAAATACTAGCAAACTGAATTCAACAACACAACAAAAAGATATTTCACCATGATTAAGTGAATTCATCCCAGAGACACAAGTATAGTTAAACATATGCTAATCAATAAACATGATACATCACAATATATGATCATTTCAACAGATGCTGAAAAGGCATTCCATAATATCCAACTTTCCTTTAAAAACATATTTCCATTGGCTATTATCTTGATTAAAAACACATAAGAAACTAAGTATAAAAGAAGTATGCCTCAAAATAGTAAGGGTCACATCTAACAAACCCACAGCTAACATGATACTGAATGGGAAAACATTGAAAGCGTTTTCTCTAAGGTCTGAAACAAGACTAATATGCTAACTTCCACCACTCCTTTTCAACATAGTATTGGAAGTTCTAGACAGAGGAATGAAGCAATAAAAGAACATCCTAATTTTAAAGGAAGAATTCAAATTGTCCTTTTTTGCAGATGATATGATCTTATATTTAGAATATAAATACTGACAAAAAACTTATGAATTCCACCAAAAGCTGCTAGAACTGATCCATGAGTTCAGTAAAGTTGCAGGATACAAAATCAACACACAACAATTGACAACATTTTTATATTTCAATAGAAAACAATCTGAAAAAAAATACAAGAAAATAATTCAATTTACACAGCTACCAAAAAAAAAAAAAAAAGGAATAAATTTAGCCAAGGAAAACTGGAAAAGATTGATAAAACAAATTAAAAAGGACACAAAAACGTGGTAAGATATCCCATGTTTGGGGATTGGAAGAATTAATACAGTTAAAATGTTCATACTAGCTAAAGTGATCTACAGATTCACCGCTATCCCTATCAATATACCAATGACATTCTTCACAAAAATAAAAAAAAAAAAGCAAAAATTTGTATGGATCCACAAAAGACCACAAATAGCCAAAGCAATCCAGAACTAAAAGAACAAAGCTATAGTATCCATAAGACAGCATGGTGCTGTGATAGAAATATACACATAAGCCAGTGTAACAGAATAGAGAACCTAGAAATAAATCCATGCATTTTCAGCCAACTCATTTCAAAAATGATGCCAAGGACATACGCTGATAAACAAATACTTTTCAATGAATGGTGATGGGTAAACTAGATAGCCATATGCAGAAGAATGAAAATAGACCCTTATCTCTTATTACATACAAAAATCAAATTAAAAAGGGATTACATATTTAAATGTAAAACTTAAACTAGAAAATGACTAGAAGAAAACATTGGGGAAACACTTCAGGACTTTGGTCTAGACAAAGATTTTTTTGGGCAAGTCCTCAAAAGCACAAAAAACAAAAGCAAAAATAGAGAAATGGGATTACACTGAGCTAAAGTATCTTCTACACAGCAAAGAAAGCAATCAACAAAGTGAAGAGACAATCCACAGAATGGGAGAAAATATTTGTAAGCTATCCATCTGACAAAGGGGTTAATAATCAGAATATATAAGTAACTCAAAGAACACAGTGGTAAAAAACAAATAATAAAATTTCAAAATGGGCAAAAATCTTAACAGATGTTTTTTAAGAGAAGATACACCAGTAGGTATATGGAAATAATGTTCAAAATCACTAGCCATCAGGGGAATGTAAATATAAACCACAAGGAAATATCATCTCACCCCAGTTAAAGTAGCTATAACTAAAAAGACAAAAAAAAATAACAAATGCTGATAAGAATGCAGAGAAATGTGAGCCCTCCTACACTTTTGGTGGTAATGCAAATTAGTACAGTCACTATGGAGAACAGTATGAAGGTTCTCAATAAACTAAAAATAGAATTAGCATGCGATCTAGTAATCCCATTCCTCAGTATATGTCCAAAAAAAGGAAATCAGAATATCCACGAAAAATCTGCACTCTCATGTTAATTGTACTACTATTCATAGCAGCCAAGATATGAAATTAATCTATGTCCATCAGCAAATGAACAGATTAAGAAAATGTATTTACACAAAATGGCATATTATTAATACATTAAAAAGAATGCTACTCTGTCATCTGCAGAAACGTGGAAAGAACTGGAGGTCATTATGTTAACTGAAGTAAGTCAAGCACAGAAAATCAAATATCCCATCTTCTCATTAATATGCAGGAGCTGAAAAACTTGGTCTTCTGGTGATGATGACTATAACAGTGGTTATCAGGGGCTGGCAAGGGTAGGATAGAGGATGGATGAAGAGAGATTGATTAATGGGTACAAAAATACATATAGATAGAAGGCACAATTTCTAGTGTTTAATAACACAACAGGAGTATAGCTAACAATAAAGTATTGTATATTTAAAATGGCTAGAAGATTTGGAATGTTCTCAACACAAAGAAATGAAAAATGTGGAAGATGATAGCTACCCCAATTACCTTAATTTGATCATTACACATTGTATGCATGTATCAAAATACCATATGTACCACACAAATACATATTATGTGTTAATATAAAAAGAAAAAATATAGGTTGAAATATATATACATTCTCTTTTTTGTGTATTAATATTTAAAACTAAACCACACTATATACTAGTATACAAAAACTATATATTACTATATGAAACTAATATAAATAAAAATAAAGCTATGTATATATATTTAGTAACTAAAAATTTACTCTTTCTCTTTCCAGGTCTTATGTTGTGTATTTCTCTCAATGCCATGAAATAGGTAATTTCTCATTTATAGATGAGGTCACAATGGTCAAGGACATATAGCAAGTGAAAGGGAGGTTTATATATCAGTGAAGCATAATCATTGGTGGCAGAAAAAATGAAGAATAAGGCAATAGAGTCCTATTACAGCTATTACCAACTACTACAAAACTGATGGTTTAAAACAACATGAATGTATCTTATAATTTTTGAAATCAGAATAAAAAATAGGTCTCACCGGACTAAAATCAAGGTATTGACAGGGCTGTGTTTTATCTGTCGGCTTGAGGGAGAATCCTTTTATTTGCCTTTTCTAGCTTCCAGAGGCTGGTTACATTGTTTGGCTCATGGTTCATGGCCCCGCTTCTATCTTTAAAATCAGCAATGGCCACCTGAGTCATTCTCAATTGGCATCATTCTGACCTCTATTTCTACTTCTCTCTTTGATTTTGAAAGACCATTGTGATTATATTGGACCCACCTCAAGAATCCAGGTTAATATCCTTCTCAAGGTCACTTGAGTAGTAATCTTAATTCAGTCTTCAATTTTAATTCCCACTTATTATAACATATTCAACAATTGTGAGGTATAAGACATTAAACGCCTTTGAGGGGCCAATGTTCTGCCTATGACAATGGTGAGATAAATGTAATGTGACGGGGAGGCTGGGTGCGGTAGCTCACCCCTGTAATCCCAGCACTTTGGGAGGCCGAGGCTGGCGGATCACGAGGTCAGGAGATTGAGACTATCCTGGCTAACATGGTGAAAACCCGTCTCTACCAAAAATACAAAAAAAAAAAAAAAAAAAAAAAAAAACAACTAGCCGGACGTGGTGGCGGGCGCCTGTAGTCCCAGCTACACGGGAGGCTGAGGCAGGAGAATGGCCTGAACCCTACCCAGGAGGCGGAGCTTGCAATGAGCTGAGATCGCGCCGCTGCACTCCAGCCTGGGAGACTGAGCGAGACTCCGTCTCAAAAAAAAAAGCAAAAAAAAAAAAAAAAAAAAAAAAAAAAAAAAAAAAAAAATTAAGGTGATAGGATGGTAGATAAGTCTTTTCCTTTCCTCATAACTTTTGTCATACTCTATCTGGATATATACAACAGAATACGTACCATCCCTATTTCAAGGCTATCCTGTTTAATTAATTTTTGTTATGAGGTCACTGACTCTTTGTAGAAAACATCTAACATGTCAGTGCTTTGTACTTATTACTGTATTTCTCTGTGTGGTCATGAAAGAAGTGGTCTGTATGAGAGACTTTTCCAAATTATGAATCTAGAACACCCATAAATATTTAGTCTCGTTTATTCCTACAGTGTGTATGGGTAAGTGTATTATTTTTCATAAGATGATGACTGGGGAAATTGGGAATGTAGAACATGAAGACAGCATACCTGCAAGCCTAGTTGTTAGCCCTCGTTATATTATAGACTGGTAAATGTACCTACCTAAATGGAATAAGGATGCTACTCAAGACTGAAGAAAATAGTCTTAGAAAATTTGCTAATATAGATCATTGAATGTTGAAGACCTTGCCATGTTAAGTGATGTACAGAAAGGTACTAGAATACTGGCTTTCTCCTGAAGAGACCACAGATTTCTACTGATGACATAGAGTGACATATCCTGAGTAAGGCTATAAGGATTGTGGAGACTGCCTTTATACCAGGGTGAAGTCGGGACATGTTCTTTCTTCAAAAGTTTTTCTTTAAGTCCTGCATTCTAGAAAGGAGAGACAGTCCCAAGGTCACTTTCCTAATATCATGGTACACTTTTTCCTGTGTTAAGTTGGCGGCCTGGGGTTAGGGAAGAAGTCCATCTTTGTCACAAAGAATGTATTACCCAGTAGGAGACCACTATGGAGATTTATAGACTTATGTTCTTCAGGAACAGTCATATTGCATACTGAGTTTCAAATGTCATTGTGTCATAATATTCATCAATGTCTTACAATATTCACCATAAGTTTGGTAAAAGTTATAAACTGGCTTTTATCTGACCTTTTGAAAAAAGAAGGGATAGGTGTCCACAACTCAGTGTGAAGTGTTTAAAAGACAAACGTTAGCATCCACTCCTTCATTGTGGATTATTATTCCACCCAAAATTTCCTATTTCAAAAGCCACATTTGGTTCATGTCAATACGAAAAGATGCCAAAATAGGAGAAAAAAGTTTGGAGATCATGAAGATGCAAACAGGAGTATTTACTAATACTTAAGTAAGCTTATACAAATACACTAAAATACAGTATTAATTTGGCTTCTAAGTATACTTTATACAAGTTACCACCACTTGAGAGAAAAAAAGAGAGCCAGAGATGAATATATACTTTCCAACATAATATAGAGGCATAGTAGCATCCTTAACATGGCATATACTGTGCTCCTAAATATTGCTCCTAAATATTAAGGATAACATGCTAACATTTGTCTTTATCCCCATGTTTGGGGTTCTAAAATATTAGATGTAGGAAAACTAAAAAAAAAAAAAAAAAAAAAGTTGAAAAAGAAACCACTCTAACACCAGGAGTTTTATTTTCATAAAACATCCATATCCATATACTTTGTAGGCAGTTTCCGAAATGGCTTTCAGTGATCTCCTTCTCTTAATATTCATATCCTGTCCTTTCAGCTTGATAGTTGGCTTGACATTAATCACACTTGAGCTTAATCACTTCCCAGTCTAGATGACAAAAGCCTTTGACTTTTTTCTTGCACATTCTTTTTTGTCTTCTTATTTATTAGCCCTGTCAAAGCTGCTTCTATGTTGTGAGATGCTTTATGGATAACATCTATGTGGAAAATAGTGAAGCAGGCCTCTTGCCAACCACCAATTAGGAATAGCCGTGGAGGAACTGAGTCCCACCAACAGCTACTTGAGTGACTATAAAAGTGGATCCATTACTGGTTGAACCTTGGGAAAACTATAGCCCAATTGACATCTTGATTTTAGCCTTGTGAGATATTCAGACACAGAGGATGCAACTAAGCATTGTTTGAATTTCTGACCCATAGCAACTGAGATAATAAATGTTTGCTGCTTTATCCACTAAGATTTTGAATAATCTGTTAAAAAAACTACTACACATATATATACAAACTTGCAATATAAAACATAACTTTACAGGGAAAAAAAAGAAATCAAGCAAGAACTAGATACAGTTAATATAAACTAAACTCAACATATTATGGCATGTGGAAATTGTAAAGTATCTTTTTCTTATATATGTTAAGTACTCAGTAAAAAATTAGAGTGCTGAAATCTGTATACTGGAGTTGAAAAAAATAAAGAAAACTTAGAGGATGTATGGGAGGTAGTGAAGAGATCATTAAAAGATTCAAAATCAAAATTTATATAACAGAACTTGTATTTAAAAAAATGTAAAGAGTTACAAAAAGTGTGTCTCCTCTGGTAGTAATTATTACCCTATTTGGTATAATGTAATGAATAAGGTTTTGAATAACAATTTTGTGGCAGATTTAAGCAACAATCCACGTAAACAGACACGTGGATTTCCTTCAATAAGGGAGCAGGAAATGACAATTACATTCTCCGGCGAAAACATTTTATCTTTGTTTACAGACTTTGTATGTGTGTGAATGTTTCTGACAAACTGTAAAGTCCCCCCAATCTTAACAAATAATTTATTTGACCACTAACTATATTTCATGCATAACATTTATTTTATGACATGAAATTATATTTTGAATTTAGATTTTTACATTTTGTTAATCACTACTTCACAAGAAGGGGAAAAATAAAAAATATTCAAAAAGCAATTATAGCTCAATGATTTAAATCAATTCACTGGGCTATGGTTGTGGCAGATAATAACAAATTAAATTATTCTTCTAAAGCTAAGTTGATTACTCTGAGTACCTACCTGTGTTCTTCTAAAATTTTATAAATTACATGTGATTGGAGCTCAGATGAAATTTAGATTGCTGATTGATTTTAACTATAGGAAAAACTATTCAAAGAAAAGGTTAAATGAAAACCAAATCCTTTTATATACACACAGAAAAAAAAAAAAAACCATGAAAATGAAAGTGATCTAAGCAGAAGTATTACAAAAAATAGACAAGAAGAATCAACAGTTACATGATCTCTCTCATAATGGTAAATTCTCTCTTTAAGTAGGCATGTTGCGATTGATGTATGCTGAATGAATGCGTTTTAGTTTTCCAACATAGCAAATCTGACGCTGAACTTGAAATCAGTTAGACTGGTAAGGGGTTTCTGGCTGGATTCCACATAATGCCGTTGGTTCATGGGATTTCCTTCGTCTAGCCAGGTTTAGAAAGTGTTTTGAATCAGTTAATACTGGACTGATTATGTTAATGAAATGGGGAAGGGTAAAACTCACTGATTTAGAAACTGGATAATATATAAGTGTATAATATAAAATTAATCTGCAGCGAAGGGCAGAGTGGTTTCAAATATAAGTCAGTCCATTTCTTTAACAGTTTCCAAATGTCTGGGAATTTTAATCACTAATTATAGCATTAAGTGAGCCAAGAACTTTAGAAAGGAATATACCTTTATTAGATATTTTCTTGAAGTTGTGGTAGTCTAACAAGAAACAATTTTAGATAATAGGGATACTTATTGGAATAGTAGTCAAAATCTCCTTCCTGAACAGTGAGATAAATACTTAACAATTGACTGAATCCTTCATTCATAAAGGATAAATAATCCTTATTTTCTACCTATTAATCTGATAGGTGATTGAATGTTATCTTGCACTGTTATGTACAATAGGGTTTCTCAAACACAGCACTCTCTGCATTTTGGGCCAGATAATACCTTGTTGTGGGGGTGTCCTATTTATTGTAGGATGCTTAGCAGCATCCTGGTCTTTCTCCACGTGCTGGAAGATTGGCCGCCTCCCAGTTGTGACAACCAAAAATGTTTCCAAGCACTGTCAAATGTCCTTTTTGGGGCAAAATAATTGTCTGTTGAGATACACTGCTCAAAAAGAAAGAGGGGAGGACAGCAGGGAGTGGCGATAGTTAATGGGTTCAAACATACAGTTAGATGAATGGATAAGATCTAGTACTTGATAGCAAGAAAGAGTGACTACAGTCTGCAATAATTTACATTTTAAAATAACTAAGAGTATAAGTGGATTGTTTGTAACAGAAAGAAAGAATAGGTGCTTGAGGTGATGATTACCCCATTTACCCTGATGTGATTATTATGCGTTTTATGTCTGTTTCAAAGTATCTTATGTACCCCATAAATATAGTCACCTATAATGTATCCACAAAAATTAAAAATTAATGAAAGGTTTCTATGACTCATGTGCAAATATAACCTTAGTACTCACAACCAGTATATATATTTTTATCCTTCTTGTGTCAGGGCAAGACCACTCTAAGGTTTAATGATATACATATGCACTACTATGGTTTATTACAGCGAAAGGCTACACAGCAAAATCAGCAAAGGGAAAAGGCTTATAGGGGAAAGTCCAGCAGAAACAATGTACAAGGTTTCAAGAAACCTCTCCCATTTGAGTCACACAGATGTGAGGATATATGGCCCCCAACTTACAGTGGTCCAACTTACATTTTTTGACTTTACATTGGGTTTATCAGGGTATTATATGCATTTGTGACTTACAATATTTTCAACTTACAATGGTTTTATAAGGTGTAATATCACTGTAAGTCAAGAAACATCTGTGATTCATCAGCAATGAGTTGTAACACCAAGTTGTGAAATGTCCTCCAGATAAGTTCATTAGAGACTTAATGCTCACTGCTTAGCACATATCACATTTCCAGACTTTCAGAAATAAAACAATTGTTTAGCAAAACCAACATTGTTTTTACAAACAGTTTAGGTACTACACACCATGCTTATCAGTTAGGGAATGATGAGACCCCTTTTAGAAATCCAAGTTCCCATATGCCAGCCACTGGTCTACCTTGCAAAAAGATCTTTCTAATCACAGCAGTTTCAGGCCTTTTATGTTAATCCTTTCTCTATGCTTTCCTACAAAATGTTTTGTGATATGTCAGCTGCATTTCAGGCACCCAAAGACTTATAGAATAAATAGGTGAAATAATTAATCATCCAGTGATGTTTTCAGTTAGAATTCCTTAAATGTCTCTATTGACACGTTTGTTCCTAAGGACTCTTAAACCTACAAAGAGGAAAATATTCCACATAATAAAGTATAACTACAGTTTTATAATAAAGGAAAATTTTAGTTAATCAAATTGTACTAGCATTGACCTGCATTTCCAGAAAAATCTTCAAACAACTCAAGATCCAATGGGAGGAGCCCATTTTCAGTGAAAAGAAAACGATGTATAGTAATATTCTGGTCAATATAACTTCTAAATGCAACCACTAAGAGGATGAGGAATTTAAATTTCTTGAATCTAAGACTCCATGAACAACCATTTTCTGTCAAGGAGCCAATATTATTTTTTAAAATAAAATCACTCAATGGTTATATTCTTGAGATATGGAGTTATCTAGAGTCGTTCACTCAAGATGAACTGCTTTAGATTAATAGGATGCTTTGAGAAAATAAACTTCACGTTACTTTTGAGAAAATATAATGCACATTATTTTCATGATAATTAATGGTAAAACACCTCCCATAACCACACATTCCCCTTTTATACATGTGAAACAATTGTTAGTTTAGATTTTACCACTGAATTATTGTCTGGTCATCACCACCTCCCCCATCCTAAATATTTAATGAGAGCAAGGTCTGTGCTCTTTTTTCATTCACATTTATCTCTCTAGGACCTTGCATAGGATGTAGTAAGGACTATTTAACAAGAATCTGTTAAAATGTTTTTAAAAAAAGCTCGCAGAGATAACCGTCCATACCCCATGTGTCCCCATAGTATATTTGATCTTTATTTTGAGGGCAAACACTATATTTTAAAAATTAAAATCTAATAAAGATAAAACAGCATCCCTCTACCGGATTGATTTGATTGTAAAGTGTGCTAAAAATGGGTTTCCAGTGCACTCTGACAGCACTCATAAAATCCTAACGAGGACCTGGTAAGGTCTTAGTTTGTCAAAACACCATACCAGAAACCTCTAATATAAACAGGCTCATATTATAATCTTCTGCATTTGTAATTTTTGAGAATAAGGTGGAAAAGCACTCATTAAGTGGAGGATTTTTCTTTTAAATGTTATACTTAAGAATATATCCTTATTCTGGATGAGACAGATAAGATGCATTGCTCCCCAGCCCTGGCAGTGGATTTGTTTGTATACTATGCTTTCTAACTCTCTTTCTTTGCTGAGCTAGCTATTTTTTGTTTATTTGAGAATGATTGTACCTTAAAGGAACTATATTCTGTATCCATTATTTTATAAAGGTGAGTGGGTTCAGTAAATGCCTGAAAAGGTATCTTGACTGAGATCACAAAGTTAACATAATAAACCTGATAGTGCTGTAGGAAGAAAAGCCTAGTTAGATATGGTAGTAAAACTTAGCCTTATAATTCCCAGGCCAAATTTGTTTCCACTGTCACCATCACCAAATCAGCATCAGTAACTAATCAAATAACAATTTATTTAAACCATTAAAAAAATGTAATTCTTTCACTGAAATATGAACATATATTTAAACATGATGATGATCTGTAGAAACAAATATTTTTAGAATTAAGAAGAAATATATTTTACGAAGTAGTTTGTATTAAATAAACTATTTCCTGGATACTGAATGATGATAAAAGTTTACCCCATTAACACTAGGGAGCATATTCAAAGAATCCACAACTCTAGCAATTCTTTGGTTAAGTAGAAGCCACAAGAAGATAATTTATATCTGAAATTATGTAATATTACAACATCCCAGTTCCTTTTGTGAAACCCAGAATTCCATTTACTCATTTGAATGGCTATACTTTTTTAGAATCCCTTCAAATTTGTTCCATACATACTTTTTAGATATGAACTAAAATTAGACAGAGTAATATAGTTTTCTCATCAATATGGAATTGAAAAAAGAAATACTCCAGTTACATTTTCCAGCTGAGTACTTTGACTTATTATTGGATTTGATTTTACTTTTAACAGTGACACAAAGGCAAATGCAATTGGCAAAGTTAAATATGTGGTAGCAGAGTTTGAAGTTTAAAACTCTACGTGCTTGCTTGCTTGCTTGGTTTTGTTTTTGTTTTCTTGAGCAACTGTTCACTACTCAGCTTGCTCTGTAA
Organism: Macaca mulatta; assembly: GCF_049350105.2. Taxonomy (NCBI): domain Eukaryota; kingdom Metazoa; phylum Chordata; class Mammalia; order Primates; family Cercopithecidae; genus Macaca; species Macaca mulatta. The sequence continues at coordinate 95,096,752 of NC_133414.1, read as the reverse complement.
AGTTAAGAGCATAGACTCTGGAGTATCAGATGTAGATTAGAATTCTATTTTTGCCACTACCTATATTTATGAATTTAAACACCTTTTTTTTAACTTCTCTGATCTCAGTTTTCTCATCCTTTAAAAGAAATTTGTGTATAGACAGCGAGGGGTGTTACTACTCTCATTAGCAATAAATAATATTATTACTTCATTGTCAAGTTTCCTACTACCCAGGTACATGAAGTGCCCTTACTCTGTCTCTCTCTTCTCTTTTTCTTCCAGTTTCCTTTATTTAACTTGGAGAAATCAATCTATTATTCTCTAACAATTTATTTTACATTTATAAAACTGTAGAGACGGCTTATATTGTTCATGTAATATTGTTAGTTTATCCACAGGATAAAAGAAAAAGAGTTAAACAGTAGATAATTAACTACCATAGCTATAGTCATTCCTCTTTAAAAACTCTAGTCAACTAACCAAAGGAAACATCTTCTCAGTGAATACAGGTAAGTTAGGGCAAAGTTTTGGTAGTGAAATTGTAAAGAATCAATTTCTTTATGATGAATCAAATCATAAAGAAATTAACTTCGCCGAACTATAAAATTTATTTTCAAGTAGAAAGTTTGTTAAAAATGTTTCACTTTATTTTCTTTGAAGACAATAAGTTTTGGAGGCAATTCAAACATTTTATTATGAATTATCAACTAAGTTAATTTTAAATAATGAATTTGTCTTTGTACTTAATGCAAATTGCATATACATTGTATTCAAAATAAAATGCAAATACCAAAGAAAAATTGTTTGGTAAATAATGTTACAAGTTTATGTTTGTTTCATAGTAAATTATTTTTAAATTTTTGTCAGTTTACATAACAAAAGATTGCTTAATAATTGCAAGTAGCAACTTTACCAATATATAACATTCAAAATGTTACTCTAAACACAAATATAATTAGCAGCAATAAAAGTTTTGTACAGGAACTTTATTAACAGTGGTTATATCCAGTTTGTAGTTGCCAAGAAATACCAGCTTTACATGCCTTGGCAACAGTAATAAACTATTTATGTCTTTATAATAAACAGATAGGTGTTAAAAGCACATTTAAAAGAAATACCAAAAGAGTTTATAACATTTAGCGAGCATATGGTCTCTATAAACTAGTTAACTAAGTACTTTATAAAACTGTTAGTATTAATCCTAATATTAAAATATTTTATATTTGTGCTGCATGGTTTTCAAAGTATCATTTAGAAGGATTCTATGTATAACAGCTATACATAATAACTTATTTATTCTTCCCAATTTTGCCAGATAAGATTTATCTCTACTATGATGAAGAATTAAAACAGACTCAAGATGGTTAAAATGTTGACTGACATATTTAACCACTTGGTATGAGGGCCAGGACTCATAATTAGGTTTGTGTAATTCTAAGTCCATGATTATTCCAGTTTATCTTGCTGTTGCTCAAACAGGTGTGCTTTTAAATTTGCTTATAAAATATGCACAAACAGATGGCACCCGCTAAATATATAACTGACAATAATATCTTGATATTTTCAAATACTCAAGAGTAATGTAGCACAAAGGGCTCAGAAACGTGCAACATAATATATTGCACCCAGAAAAAATCCTTAAAAACAGTCTAAAGTCTAATTCAACCATCTATGTTAGAGAAAAATTGGACAAATAGAATTAAATGATTAGCCAATTTACTATCTAGAAAATTTCAAAGTTCAGACTCAAAAATCACTTCTTTGAATCCATTTCTAGAGCTTTCTGTTATATCAAGAAAACAGATTTTTTCCAAATGTTTATGTTTCTTTGTCCAATCTAAAGGATGAAAGATACTAATTCTCTACAATACACAAGAAGAAAAGAGAATTAGGCAGTATCTTTATCAAGTCCCATCAGATTAGCAGAAAATTTACAAAAGTGATGTTATAAAACTTTTTGACTGAAAGGCTTTTCCAATGTTATAAAAAGGGTATCACATTATATTGCCATATAATGCTATTAAGAAGCACTTTGGGAGGCTGAGGCAGGCGGATCACGAGGTCAGGAGATCGAGACCATCCTGGCTAACACAGTGAAACCCTGTCTCTACTAAAAATACCAAAAAAAAAAAAAAAAAAAAAATTAGCTGGGCGTGGTGGTGGGCACATGTAGTACCAGCTACTCTGAAGGCTGAGACAGGCGAATGGTGTGAACCCGGGAGGCAGAGCTTGCAGTGAGAGGAGATTGCGCCACTGCACTCCAGCCTGGGTGACACAGCGAGACTCCATGTCCAATAAATAAATAAATAAATAAATAAATAAATAAATAAATAAATAACAAACATTACCTACTACAAAAAAATCTTAGTCATGTTTCCCAATCTATTATAATTAATAAAATGTTAATAAAAGACTTTATTGTGAACCTGTTATTCAATATATTTTATTCCAGAGAAATGGATATTAAAGGATATTTATAGTACTTTCAATTTGTTTTGAAAGCTACATCTGTATTACCAGGAATATGTATAAGCACTAAATATTGTTGCAGAATTTGTCTAAGGCTAATACCATTTTCAACACCATGAAGAATAAAACAATTTTCCTGTATGTCAGAAAAACCCTCTTTACAGGTTTTATGAAGTATATAAATCCCTGCATGAATACATTCAACTGGGTGACTCTATTACATTATTGATGCCCCCTGTGCTTCTAAAAAAAATGATGCCGAGTGTATCTTTAGGATTTGAAAACAGGCCGGGCGCGGTGGCTCACGCCTGTAATCCCAGCACTTTGGGAGGCCGAGGCGGGCGGATCACAAGGTCAGGAGATCGAGACCACGGTGAAACCACGTCTCTACTAAAAATACAAAAAATTAGCCGGGCGCGGTGGCGGGCGCCTGTAGTCCCAGCTACTCAGGAGGCTGAGGCAGGAGAATGGCGTAAATCCAGGAGGCGGAGCTTGCAGTGAGCCGAGATCGCGCCACTGCACTCCAGCCTGGGCGACAGAGCGAGACTCCGTCTCAAAAAACAAAAACAAAAACAAAAACAAACAAACAAAAAAAAAGGATTTGAAAACAATGAAAGTACTATGAAGCCAACTGACAGGACCTCACTTATTTCCTGCTGGTTTATCAGTAGTCAGGAAGGATTTGCACTCAAACTCTTCCACCTTTCCTCTCTTGTTATCAATGGCATACACGGAACCACAGGAAGAGGAATGCATAGTGTGGCCATCTAAAGCAGGGTAAAAGTCAGAAATTCTTACAGAAATAAAGTTGCAATTGAGGTTCAAAAATAATTACCAACAGACACACTTGAATCAAAAAAAAAGAAGATTCTTTAAAAACCCATGATCTAAATTTATATTGACAATATAATTATATGCCAATGAGTAGTTTTGAATTCAGCACCATATACTGACTATTTATCACATAGTAAAGGTACAAATAAGTAAGGAGTTACCCTCATGTAAATATTCCATCAATGTTTGCACATCCATGGTGTATATTATACAGATACATCTAGCACCAGAGGATTTTGGATGCTATGGAATAAGAAAATAGAAATGTGATTTTTTTTTTTCTTTTCGAGACAGGGTCTCTGTCATCCAGGCTGGAAGGCAGTGGCCTGATCTCTGCTCACAGAAAACTCCGCCTCCCAGGTTCAAGTGATTCTGGTGCCTCAGCCTCCCAAGTAGCTGGAATTACAGGTGTGTACACCATGCCCAGCTAACTTTCTTTGTATTTTTAGTAGAGAAGGGGTTTCACCATGTTGCTCAGGCTGGTCTCAAACTCCTGACCTCAAGCTACCTGCCCACTTCGGCCTCTAAAGGGCTGGGATTACAGGTGTGAGTCACCACGTCCAGCAGAGGCATGAACTAAAAAAAAACCAAAAAACAAACAAAATGAAACTTGAATTGCTTTCTCACCCCAACTACTTATTTGATCTTACCAAGTCATTTCATCTCTATCTTCCATTTTTTAACCACAATGTAAAAACATTTGACTTTCCTTCCCACTATATTGTTGTAAGTATAAAATGCCACAATACATGTGAAAACGGTCTGAAAATCCTAAAGCACTATACCAGTACACTTCCATATTGCTCTATATACACTAGAGCAAGAAGAAGTTAAATGCGTTCTCCTGGTAGCACCTTGCTGAGCACAAAAATGTGACATCGGCACCAGCGTGTCCTGGCTTATTTCCCTAAATCTGGAGTGTAAATTGAAGTGTTTTACCCAAATCTTTTTTTTTAATTTTATTTTTTTTATTTTATTTTTTTCAGACTGAGTCTCGCTCTGTCGCCCAGGCTGGAGTGTAGTGGCACCGTCTGGGCTCACTGCAGGTTCTGCCTCCCAGGTTCATGACATTCTCCTGCCTCAGCCTCCTGAGTAGCTGAGACCACAGGCATCCGCCACCACTCCCTGCTAATTTTGTGTGTGTGTGTGTGTGTGTGTATTTTTAGTAGAGACGGAGTTTCACCGTGTTACCCAGGATGGTCTCAATCTCCTGACCTCGTGATCCGCGTGTCTCGGCCTGCCAAAGTGCTGGGATTACAGGCGTGAGCCGCCGCGCCCAGCCCCCCAAATCTTTACTGCCAAGATAAGTGGCAGGTTTAGTAATTTCATAGTGGTTTTGGAAAATTTGGCTTTTAATCTTCCTTTAGATTAGTTCTTTTCGATTATAACATTGTTAACACTGTAAAACTCTAGTTTGAGTGAAATTCTAGTGGGTTGAGATAGTGCAATCAATGAACATTGAGCCAAGGATGAATTGGTGCTATTCCCGGTCAATTCTCTTTGGTAAAGAAAGATGAACCCTTTCCATGATTGAAAGTTACAAAAAAAAAAAAAAAAAAAAAAAAAAAAAAAAAATCTAATATCACTACATATCAAATATAATTTAAAATATACAATCAAAATTAAGTCCTTATTAAGTCTTGGTAGATCAAAAAAAAAAATACACCATCAATATGCCAACACACATCTAATTACTAAATTAAGAAAAAAATTTGTGTCAATTTTTGATTGGTAATACAGAAATAAATTTTCACTAGAAAGAAATTTTGAATAAGTATTGACACTGATATAAATTACATAATTTAATTGTCATTATTTTTTCAATTTTTGAAGTTATATGTAGAAGATTAGATTACCTTAGATTCCAATTCAAAGACTATATCCCATATGATTATTTCAGCTCTTTTCAGAATGCATTATTTAAGAAACAAAACCCTGATGGACATAACCTATTATAATGTGCTGCTGCTCACAAAATAATTGATTATAAACATGCCAGAAAAAATTACACAAGTCACATATGTGTTCTTCCCAGATTCAAGCTATTATCTTCTAAATATTGTAAGTAGATAGTAGATTAAGATAATTTTTTGCCATGTTTTTCACGCTTAGAGTTTTTCTTTCTTTCTTTCTTTTTTTTTTTTTTTTTTTTTTTTTTTTTTTGTGAGACAGAGACTTGCTCTTGTCACCCAGGCTGAAGTGCAATGGCACGATCTTGGCTCACTGCAACCTCTGCCTCTCAGGTTCAAGCGATTCTCCTGCATCAGCCTCCCAGCCACTTGCCCCCCATCTGGCTTATTTTGTATTTTTAGTACAGACAGGGTTTTGCCATGTTGGCCAGGCTGGTATCGATCTCCTGACCTCAGGTGATGCACCTGCCTCAGCCTCTCAAAATGCTGGGATTACAGCCTTGAGCCACTGCACCCAGCAAAGTTTCCCTTTACACAGAAAGCAGCTTGAAGGCAATGCCAATATTGGTTTAATTTTCTTATAAGGAACCAAGTATAATACGGGAAATAATTAATATAATTTATTCTTAAAAATATAGCTTAGTATTGTATTAGTTTTTCTAGCGACTGAGCCAAATGAAGTTTATTCCGACTAAAAGACTGCAAACATTTACTTAAGCTAATATGTCTCATTCTTAAAATGCTTAAGGGTGCAACTCTGGAATTATATTTCTTAGTCACACCTTACTGCAAATTATATTAATTGTAGAAGAAATTTATTTATAATCCTAGACATGTTTTAGGAAGAAAATCTGAATGGTTTAGGGAAGAGAAAGATACATCTTCTTATGATAAAATAAAGTAAGATACTACAGGTCTTTATGACACAATAGTAAACATATATATGAATTATGAATTAATCTAAGCATGTCCATACAAAAAGCTCTAGCTGTGTATTTTTCATTTTAAATCAGTTAAATTAGTTACATAATCTACTGTATAAGATTAATAAAAATGAACTAAAAACATCTATTGGCTCATCAGAATAATGCGACACTTTTTTTGGTTGGGTTATGAAGGATAATATTTATAATAATAAATGCATACAAAGTTCTTATTACAGTATGTAGAGCACAATGGATGCTAACTGGATGTTACTTTCTCTCTCTATCACGTAAACACTATGAGACCGGGTGCGGTGGTTCACACTTGTAATTCCAGCACTTTGGGAGTCCAAGGCGGGTGGATCACCTGAGGTCAGGAGTTCAAGACCAGCCTGACCAACATGGTGAAACCCTGTCTCTACTAAAAATACAAAAAAAAATTTAGCTGGGCATGGTGGCAGGCGCCTGTAATCCCAGCTACTCAGGAGGCTGAGGCAGGAGAATAGTTTGAGCCTGGGAGGCAGAGGTTGCAGTGAGCTGAGATCCCGTCATTGCACTCCAGCCTGGGCGACAGAGAGAGACTCTGTCTCAAAAAAAAAATTAAAAAAATTAAAAATAAAAACAAAAAAACAGTAAATACCATGAGTGCAAAAAGAGAAGCTATCTTATTACTGATGTGTCCCTATCCTTTATACAGTGTCCATTATGTAATAAGAGACCAGCAGTCATTTTTTTCAATATGTAAATACAGAGAAATATCTTGACTACGGTGTAGGACTCCATGTTTGTTTGGCTCTCTGCTCGAATTAGACTTTTCTCCCATCAATATAGAATAAGCCATGCATAGACATAGCTTCTATTAAAATCTGCAGCCCAATGAGTAAAATGGGCTCACACAGATCTTGGAAAAATACATTTAGTAGGCTTGGTGAAACAGTAATGGTTTTGCACAGAACTCCACTGCAACCCACCTGACAAACTAGGATATGCTAAACAAACCAGTCATTTGTGTGTGTGTGTGTGTGTGTGTGTGTGTGTGTGCGTGTGTGTGTCTGTGAAAGAGAGAGACAGAGGAGAAACTATGGCTATTTCCTTTATAAATGCTGGCTTTGCCTTGCCTTAGATCGGGACAACAGACTTCACAATTTTTCCACATATATGCAAGTAAATTCTCAGCACTTTAACTGTCTCTGAGTTCTACTTTGATACATCCACTGTGCAATTTATGTCAATAAAAATAAAATTCCTAAGTAGGAGGGGGCTCTGTCTTAACGTGTTTAGTATTTGGACTTGCTTTTATTTTATTTGAAGACAGAGGATGCTTGGCTTTATGAAGCAAGCTCTCATTCAATCGAATTATCATATGTCTCAAAAAAACATGATAGTAAATGTCTTTTGATAGCATGAGATATACAGCAGAAGTATAAAACTCTGCTTTATGAATGTTCTGCTTCCAACCAGGATATATTCAGTTGTAGTTAAGATAGTTGTGTTCTATTAGCTGGGGACAATTGGAAACTGTCTTTATTAGAAACATACATGTGTATGCCAAACTGCTAAGAAATGAGAAACGTCTGTCTATATCACCTGTTTTTTGCTTGCTCAGAATTCTACCTTCTTAAAAATTGGCTTTCCTTTAGAAAACTACTTCATTGGCCTTCTTTATGGTAATCACAGTGCTATGCCCACCAACAATGACAAGAGACCTAAATAAGACCAATTCGATTATTCCTTAAAGTTGTATTTATGCTGAGAGAGAGAGAGAAGGGCTCCTTTCCTTAGTAATTGCAATTATGAATTTAGCTATTGAGTTGTCAGCAGCCTTGATATACATCTGCATGGACAAATCTGACTGAGAGTTAAAGCCAAACATCATGGGACACAAGCAAAAGGCATCAAAAGAAACAGATTCCTCAGGGGTCTTATCGGGTTTCTGAATACAGCCATGCCTGAAAAACTCACTGTAACACCCTTCATTGCTTTAGAAAGAACTATTGTTCTTTCCCTTATAACCAAAGGAGCACTAACAAATGCTGGTTAAGAAGAATATTAATAAGAATATACATGAAAAAGAAACACATGAATATGCTTTTGGTATAAAGTTATCTGAAATATTTTAACATGCAAATTAGATACCATGTAGTTTATTAATAGTTCCTCAAATTAAAATGTTTTAGTATGTAAATACAGATGGTTTCCAACTTTAAATGGTTCAACTTACAATTTTTGATTTTATGGTGGTGTGAAAGCCGTACTCATTTGGTAGAAATGTTTCATCAAATTTTGAATTGTGATATTTTCCAGACTATTAATGTATGGTAAAATACTCTCTCATGATGCTAGGCTGCAGACCCCAGCCAGCCACAAGATCATGAGTGTAAATAAATGATACTCTACAGTGTACTGTGTTGCTGGTGCTTTTTGGATACTGTCTTTTCCATCCCATCACGTTTACAAAATGGCATTTTGACTTAAATGTTGTCAATTTATGATGTGTTTATCAGGACACAACTGCATCATAAATCGAGGAGCCTCTATATACACTATATATATATGTGTGTGTGTGTGTGTGTGTATATATATATAATTTTGAGTATCTCTTTATATTAATGTAAAGTTTTATTTTATACTTCATTTGTGAGTGCTCTGTTCCTTTAAATAAAGGCAATGAAACCAGATCAATGAGAGTACTTAAATTTATTCTAGTTGTAGAAAAGCTTGGATGATATCATTACAAAGGAAATCCAAATAAAATCCTAACCAATTGAACTTTTGGGTTGTGTTTGGAACTATCTCTTTTCAATAAATTAACATGTTTTATATGTTTACAATGACAAATATTAGACTATATTCTTTAAGGCTTCTCATCAGCAAGACTTTCCTGGTTATATGATTTATTTTTATTTCATCTTTCCAATTTTTCTGAATTAAGCCTGTACTTTCATTTATCCTTGCCTCCTCTAGGTCTGGCTTCTTCTGCCCTCTCATTTCCTGGTCTCCCACTGACTCTCCTTTTATCTCTATGGCATGTGCCCTTGGGCATGTCTTTCAGTGCCTGTCATTCTTACACTTCACTTCCTGTCTCTGCCTTCCCTCTCCCTCCATCTATCTTACTACTTCTCGGCACCCTTATATACAGATGAAATAAAATCACTTAAAATTATCAATTAGATTTCACGTAGGAATTTGAAAAGTACTATCATCATGTCTTTATAATAAAGAATGTGACATATTTAAAGAAAATTATTTTTAGGAGTGTTCAATTCCACTTGAACACTATCAGGCAAACACCTACATTTTCCTTTGTTCAGGTTGCAAAATGTGAGCATTTCCTAAATTTGCTGTGAACCCTCAGGAATGAAGCAGAACACAATTTTCAAACTAAAAAGGAACAATTTAATACATTTAAATATGAATAAGTTTCCTAAAAATGATATATTAATAAAATTCAGTACTAATATATACAAATCCTAAATAAATTTCCGTTTCAATACTTTCTTTTGATAGTTCTGTTTTCTCTCTCTTGATATAGAAACAACCTGCATTTATGCAGTTCAATTCCTTAGGCATATATGATTCATTCATCTTAATTTAGAAAATATCAAGGCCATGCCTGAGAGCAGAATTAGGGCATTATTTGTCTCTTGGCAATGTATTTTAAAAATTGTTATCAATAAATAAATTGACAACATCCTTTCTAAGCTGTGTAGACACTTTCAATCAATAATGCACATTATCAGGTCATAAAATCTTCCCTAACTTTTTACGTGATAAATCTTTAAGTTTTCTTCAGGGAATAGATTCACACTTAGGTTTTATCATCTATCCTACACTGACATTTGGGGGCTGAATTTTTTGAGGTAATGGGTGTCTCTGTACAGCTGCAGCCCTGAATGATCCTTTCACTCCTATACCCTGGGCAAAAACAGTCTTGGGTTACAGGATTGAATTAGTGCCTTCTCCTTGTTTCCTGCACTGTTTATTTCATCACCTAATCCCATGTATAGGGTGAGTAAGAGTAGTCAGTCCATATGAATCTCAGCAGATAGCAATATAAACATATACTTGGCTCACAGGGCATAACTTACATTTACTAAGAAAATGCTCAAAACAATTCATTGAAGTTTTTCTATACATACTTTCAGGAATTGTAATGAGTACTTGCTTATAAAATGTTGACAACTTTAATCATAATTTTAAAGTGGTAAAAACTAATATGCAATATATCAAGGGAACAATACCTCAAACTGTTTTCCCAGAATATACTTTACAAATTATCAAAGCAGATAACTGACCACATTTCCTTTTTAGTTTACTTCGCTAGTTCTTTGAAGTTCTATTCACCATTAGCTCTTTGAATAACTGTTTTAAAACAGATGGGATGAACATCTGGATAACACAACATATATATATATATTTCTATCAATAGCCTCACTGATGTGAGGAACATCTCCTCCCACACACACCACCCTGTGCCTCATCTAATGTGTTAACACTTTGGATAATGAGAACAACAGAAGTGGATACTAAATATCTTATTCAAATTAACTCAAATCTGAGTGCAAATGTGGAAGTATCCATGCAATTCACGAACTGCTGCCCCAGCCTGTGTTTTTAACAGCAGTGTTTGATGATGTTGGCACTCTTGATCATTTTATGTTTTTGAAGTTACTGAGTTCAATGATCCATCCTTTGTGTTTATTTATCAGGACTGTGAACATCACAAACAATTTAAGATGTTTAGAAATAAATGTTGATTTTAGATGGCAGAAAAATGCAAAGTTAGTTAAATTGATAAGCATCATTTTCATGTATCTATTATCTCTTTGTTAATAGTTCGCTTTCTCAGACATAATGGAAATGGCTGAGGAATATGGGTAAACTGAAGTATCTGAGTTCAAATGTATGCATGTTAAGATGAAATAATAGACATGCCACTCTTCTGTGCAGAAATTCAATGCCAAACTAACTCATGAAATACTGTACAATACAATACAATACAATACAATACAATACAATACAATACAATACAACACAACATAGTTCAACTATATTGACTCGAAACAATATAACTGGTAGTTTAAGTTACTGGTAGTTCAAAGAAAGACCAAATGAATTCCGAGCCTCAAACAGTGTTATTAGGGACTTGCCTCCCTCTTTGTCTCTCTGGCTTCCTCTACGATGGCTTAATTTTCAGGCTGGCTTTCTTAATAATGTTGGTAAATATGATCCCAACAAGCTCTAAAATTCTATACTTCTTGCCTTTCTGCCTGAATCTTGCCCCCTTAAAATAATTTGTTTCAGGCACTTCCAGTCCAAATTTTAAAACTGATACTAATTTTGTGTAGTTTTGGTCATGTTTATGACGTCTTAATTAATCACTGTTGTAAAGAATGGCATTTTGACTTAAAATGTTGTCAATTTATGATGTGTTTATCAGGACACAACCGCATCGTAAATCGAGGAGCCACTATATACACTATATGTATAGAAACATATATATACATATATATATACACACACACATATAGTGTAGAAACAGAATGACTTAGGTAATATGTTCAACTCTGAAGCTAGACTATCAGGTTTTGAAACCAATGGATTAAGAACAGGTAAGCGGCTGGGCACAGTGGTTCATGTCTGTAATTCCAGCACTTTTACGGGCCGAGACAGGTGGATCACTTGAAGTCAGGAGTTCGAGACCCACCTGGCGAACATAGGTGAAACCCCCTCTCTACCCAAAATACAAAAATTAGCCAGACGTGGTGGTACACATTTGAAATCCAAGCTACTCAGGAGGCTGAGACAGGAAAATCGCTTGAACCTGGGAGGTGGAGGTTGCAGTGAACTGAAATCGTGCCACTGCACTCCAACCTGGGCAACATAGTGAGACTCTGTCACAAAACAAAACAAAACAAAACAAAAACAGGTAAGGAATAATTCTCCAAAGGAAAACTATCATTATTTTATCCAAATAATGATGGAAGCATTCTGCTCAGTCAAACCGACCTATGTCTATAATCAAAGTGCAAGCTTTACAGAGGAAGTTTAAATACCGAACTGAAATATTATTCATAAGCAATTGGAGTATTCTGGGGAATAGAGATTAGTAAAAATTAAGGAAATAGAATGTCAACCAGTGATAATAACATATATATATCTCTCCTAACATTAGTCTAAACACAGAGTCCATATCACTGACAGCAAGCGTTGGACATGGTTAGAGAACCATTCTCCTTACCATAAAGTGAGAACGCAGATATACTCTCCAACTAATTTCACCTTGAATCACATTTTACCTATGTCTGAGCTATAGCATAACGTCAGAGCATATTAATCATAAACATATGCAAGAATATTGCAGAGTAAAATTGCCATTGCTTATTTTTCTTTTCTTATAAGAAATGCTAATTAGGGTAAAATTCATGTTGTAAAAGTATTTACATGTAAATTAACTTCAAAAAAAATTTGCTGGAGATATTAGCAGAATATGTTGTATTTTTAAAAAATGCAAGAATTTGGTCTAGGCTGGGTTGAATATGTTTAGGAAAAACATAGTCTTTTGAAGAAAAAGTAGATTGCAATATCTCAAGTAATAACTAATGACAATGAAGATAATAAAGTGTTCTTATGAACCCAAGAGTTGATATTTCTAACTTTTATGGCATAGCTGAATCATTCAGTAAAACCAAATGAGACAAATACCTTCCATCTCTCAAATCAAACAACATACTATTGAGATTTTAGCTATAACTTTATATTTGTCTTGTTTGAAAAAATATTTCAAAACCCCAAAATATTTTTTTGTTAAACCATCTTAAATGGTTAAAACATTCCTTTTAAAGGAGTAAATACTTACGAAATGCTTAAGCATTGTAATTTCGTCATTCCAAAGAATTAAAATATTTATTTTAAATTGAAATATTTATTATTGAAATTGAAATTGAAAAATTTTAAATTGAAATATTCAATAAATTGAAACATTTATTAAATGTTTGAACATTTTAACTAGCCTTTTTTAAAGTGCAATCATAAAAACACTGGTTTTACAATGAAAGAAATATTTCATAATTGCATTGACACATTTGAACTGTTTAGACATGTGGCACTAAAATGAAACACAATTGTGAAACACATATTTTAGATAAAGTATAGTTGCCGAAGTTTTTATCATCTTGAAATAATATTTTTATTCTTTTTCGCTTTTAAAGCATACGTTTGTGTCACAATTTAAGTTGATTCTAGCAACTTGCAGTTAATCCCTGATTACTTGTCATGATTAGATATTCAGCCAAGGTATACATCACAGACCATCTGTGAGAGGACACTATTTCATCTGTCTTCTGGGTAACAGGGAGGCTCATTTTGAGGATGAACCCACCCTGCTTTTTTGTGAAAGCAGGAGAGTGCCAGGTGGTTGGTAGAGATAAACACAAAGGGTAATACTGGCGAAAAAGAAATGCAGGGCTTTGCCAGCAAACCTGTATAATATTGGTGCACTACAACAGGTGGTAAACAGTGAGATGTCATATATGTATAGAAAACCAGAATACATTTCACAATTTGTAGCTCAGATTCCACGAGACACTAAGAATACAGATGTTAGGAAGTTTCAAATTTCATTAAGAGTACAATCTAATACCACCTTGAAAATACCCTTTCTCAACTGCGTGTACTTATATTGCTAACTGGAGAAAATAGCTCTGGAGAATAATCATGGAATTGTGTGGAGTTTATTTGGTTAATGGAACCAAACATACAGTTAGGCAGAAGAAATAAGTTCTAGAGCTCAATTTCACACTGTAAGGTGACTAGTTACTAAGTTATTGTATATGTCAAAATAGATAAAAGAGAATATTTGAAATGTTCCCAAAACAAATAAATAATAAATCTTTGTGGTAATGGATAACCTAGATACAGTGATTTGATTTTTACACGTGGTATGCATGTAAAAAAATATCACATTTACTTTTCATGGATACATAAGAGTTGTACTATATAAATATGCACAAAAGTAAATATGTGAATAGATTAATAGAACAAGAAAAAATGATTAGCACATGTATCAAAAAATGATTAGTACATGTATCAAAATACCACATTTACTTTTCATGGATACATAAGAGTTGTACATATATAAATATGTACATATATAAATATGTTGTACATATATATGTATATGTTCTGTAATAATCATCATTGAAATTGTGTGTAAACTGGATTGTTACAAAGAGGTATTTTATGCCATATATACGTATGTACAACATATTTATATATGTACAACTCTTATGTATCCATGAAAAGTAAATACATGAATAGATAAACAAATAGGACAAGAAAAAAATGATTAGTACAGAATATTCAGCCTTTTTCTAAGTTTCAGGAGAAATCTGCAAATTTCCTAGGGAAATTTATGATAAGCCTATTAACATGCAAGTATAATGTATTAGATCTAATTTTTAAAAGTAAAAAGAGATTTTTTTTTTTTTTTTATCATCCTGAAGAAGGAAAAGAACTTTTACCAAGGTTTTCTCATCCTGGGTTCAACATGTAATGATAAAAGCAAACTGGAGTAGAAAGTAAGGCAAAGAAAAATAAATACATACATATATTTTTTTTCAGTGGTCTTTAAGCATCTTATAAACTTTTTTTATCTCTCTTGTCTAGCTTTATTCTAGGCACAACCTGATCAAAAATTGGTTCACTCAATGAGCTTGCCATGTCAGATATAGAAATGTTGAGATTTGCTAATTCAAAGTGCAAGAACACAGTAAGTAGTAAGAGAAGACATGAGCCTGTCAGTATACTAAATTCACCAGCATGCTTTTTTCATCTATTTCTCTTCAGAATCTATTACAAAACCTAGAGAAATGTGACTCCTATGAATCATGGTTATGCAAAGGCGTGCCAGACTCATTGTGTTTAGGGCAGAAAGTATAGACTGGAATAAGAAAAAATAAAGATTTTAAGTCCAAGAATGCTCAAAACTAAGTAAATGATGCATTACCAAATTTTGATTGCTGCATAAAATACCTCTTTGTAACAATCCAGTTTACACACAATTTCAATGATGATTATTACAGAACTATTAAGCTGAGCAGGTCATGTAGCATAGGGTAAACCTCATGACCTCATCTGTGGGAACATGTGTTGATAGGATAGACCAAGGGAAAAATATACTCTGAGTAAGAGATAAGCATGCAGGATCAATTCAAACTGGTCCCAAATGAAGATGTCTTCTGAATATATGTCGGGGAAGTGAAGACAACGACTAGTTCCATGCAAGCAATTCAAGTGAGAAAGGGCAATGCGTAAGGCGCAATAAATGGATAAGAAGCAACCTTTGGGCCGGTGGCTCACGCCTGCAATCCCAGCACTTTGGGAGGCCAAGGTGGGCGGATCACGAGGTCAGGAGATCGAGGCCATCCTGGCTAACATGGTGAAACCCCGTCTCTACTAAAAATACAAAAAATTAGTTGGGTGTGGTGGCAGGGGCCTGTAGTCCCGGCTACTCAGGAGGCTGAGTCAGGAGAATGGCGTGAACCCGGGAGGCGGCGCTTGCAGTGAGCCAAGATCGCACCACTGTGATCTATTATTTTTTTTTAACTACTTTTGTCTTTTATTTTTTTAACTACTCTCACCCTGATACCCAGAATTTTGTTTGGACATGGTAAGCACTCAATAGATTTAGCGAATGAGTAAACACATTTTAGAACATCAAAAGTATTACCTGTATTACAGTGAAAAAAAAAAAAAACCTAATGACCTTCTACAATGTGCCATTCTTTATGCGAAGTACTTTATATATATTAGCCTGTATAATCACTGCTAAAACCACTGAGAAAGATAATCATTTATTGATGAGAAATTGGAAGTTCAGATCTATTAAGAAAGTCATCCAAAGTCATGCTGACTTCAAAGTACAGACTCTTTACTTGAGGACACGGCATAACCTCTAGAGGGTAATGATATTGAGAAAACTTTGCCATTGGAAACACAATTTCATAGACAAAAAGACAAGGTTATGCTCACATTAGTTTTCATGCTTCATATGGCAAGAACATTCTGATATTTAACATTAGGATTCATAACTTTACACTAAATACTCCATGATACGTTGTGTAAGTGGTAACACCAAGAATCATCATTTTCCTCTGTAATAAGATGTGCAGTGTCTTTGTGTGAAATATAGTCTATATACATTATATATCTTCTAGTTCCGAAAATTAATCATGCAATATATCTGGAATAAGAAAAAAAAAAACAGCAACAATAAAAATAGGGCAATAAAAGTGAGTAATATGTTTAAATTTCTATTGCCAGAAAAATTGTTCAAACTAGAACTTATGAAAGAGAAATAGTGTCGTGCAAAACAACCGCAGGGGAGAAATGATGAAAACAGTGAGAGAAAGAGATAAATTAGTGAAATAAAGTTGAAAAGGTTTTCATATTTCACAGCACTGTATTTTGTGAAAAAGTTTTACATTTTTACTTTAAAGAGTTTAAAAGTATACCAAATTGAATTTGTTTCTCACTTGATGCTTCTGCTTTAAATTATATCAAGGCTTAATTACCACTTAAAACTTATTATTAGTTAATTTATATATCATTACTAATGTCAGCATCTTGTCAGGCATAAGAGTTAAATATAAATTATATAAATTTATATTCCCTAGGTGAATCCAACTGATACAAGAAAAAAAGTTACTAATCAAGGAAAAAAAGAATCCCTTTCTCTAAATGTATCACTTAGTGATACAACTTTTTATATACTACACATAGACTGGGTCAGAAGTTAAGAAAGTTGTTTGCCTTCCGGAAAAAATATAAATCATATTTTATTAAGAAAAACAAAAATCCATATTACTCAAATTCAGGAGAGGATCAATCAATATTTTCTCTTAAATGTACAGTCAGCAAAAAATTAGAAAGAAGTAATACAGGACTTTCTGGTGTTTATTATTGTTATGTGATATTATTCCTGATGACTCTATAATTAACTTCACTTTAATCTGTTTAAGGATATTGCTCCCAGAATTGTTCCTTCCTCAGGATTATAAAATGTATCCCCTTTACTCTATCATACTCATTAGCATACTGTCTCATATGTTTCATGCTGTGGAACCTCATAGGAATTCTAACAACTATTACAACTCATCAAAAACTTTATTATTATTATTTTTTTTTGAGATGGAGTCTCAGCTCACTGAAATGCCCGCCCTCTGGGTTCAAGCAATTTTCTGCCTCAGCTTCCTGAGTAGCTGTGATTACAAGCTCCTGCCACCACACCTGGCTAATTTTTTTTTTTTTTTTTTTTTTTTTTTTTTTTGTATTTTTAGTAGAGATGAGGTTTCACAATTTTGGCCAGGATGGTCTTGAACTCCTGACCTCGTGATCCACCCACGTTGGCCTCCCAAAGTGTTGGGATTACAGGCGTGAGTCACTGCGCCTGGCCCCATTTATAACACTTTTTTTTTTTTTTTTTTATTATACTTTGAGTTCTAGGGTACATGTGCATAACGTGCAGGTTTGTTACATATGTATACTTGTGCCATGTTGGTGTGCTGCAACCATCAACTCGTCAGCACCCATCAACTCCTCCTTTACATCAGGTATAACTCCCAATGCAATCCCTCCCCACTCCCCCCTTCCCGTGATAGGCCCCGGTGTGTGATGTTCCCCTTCCTGAGTCCAAGTGATCTCATTGTTCAGTTCCCACCTATGAGTGAGAACATGCGGTGTTTGGTTTTGTGTTCTTGTGATAGTTTGCTGAGAATGATGGTTTCCAGCTACATCCATGTCCCTACAAAGGACACAAACTCATCCTTTTTTATGGCTGCATAGTATTCCATGGTGTATATGTGCCACATTTTCTTAATCCAGTCTGTCACTGATGGACATTTGGGTTGATTCCAAGTCTTTGCTATTGTGAATAGTGCTGCAATAAACATACGTGTGCATGTGTCTTTATAGCAGCATGATTTATAATCCTTTGGGTATATACCCAGTAATGGGATGGCTGGGTCATATGGTACATCTAGTTCTAGATCCTTGAGGAATCGCCATACTGTTTTCCATAATGGTTGAACTAGTTTACAATCCCACCAACAGTGTAAAAGTGTTCCTATTTCTCCACATCCTCTCCAGCCCCTGTTGTTTCCTGACTTTTTAATGATCACCATTTTAACTAGTGTGAGATGGTATCTCATTGTGGTTTTGATTTGCATTTCTCTGATGGCCAGTGATGATGAGCATTTTTTCATGTGCCTGTTGGCTGTATGAATGTCTTCTTTTGAGAAATGTCTGTTCATATCCTTTGCCCACTTTTTGATGGGGTTGTTTGTTTTTTTCTTGTAAATTTGTTTGAGTTCTTTGTAGGTTCTGGATATTAGCCCTTTGTCAGATGAGTAGATTGCAAAAATTTTCTCCCATTCTGTAGGTTGCCTGTTCACTCTGATGGTAGTTTCTTTTGCTGTGCAGAAGCTCTTTAGTTTAATGAGATCCCATTTGTCAATTTTGGCTTTTGCTGCCATTGCTTTTGGTGTTTTAGCCATGAAGTCTTTGCCCATGCCTATGTCCTGAATGGTACTACCTAGGTTTTCCTCTAGGATTTTTATGGTATTAGGTCTAACATTTAAGTCTCTAATCCATCTTGAATTAATTTTCGTATAAGGAGTAAGGAAAGGATCCAGTTTCAGCTTTCTACTTATGGCTAGCCAATTTTCCCAGCACCATTTATTAAATAGGGAATCTTTTCCCCATTTCTTGTTTCTCTCAGGTTTGTCAGAATTGATGGCTAGAGTAATTAATGCAGAGAAGGTCATAAACGAAATGAAAGAGATGAAAACCATGACACGAGAAATACGTGACAAATGCACAAGCTTCAGTAACCAACTCGATCAACTGGAAGAAAGAGTATCTGCGATTGAGGATCAAATGAACGAAATGAAGCAAGAAGAGAAACCAAAAGAAAAAAAGAAGAAAAAGAAATGAACAAAGCCTGCAAGAAGTATGGGATTATGTAAAAAGACCAAATCTACGTCTGATTGGGGTGCCTGAAAGTGAGGGGGAAAATGGAACCAAGTTGGAAAATTCTCTTCAGGATATCATCCAGGAGAACTTCCCCAACCTAGTAGGGCAGGCCAACATTCAAATCCAGGAAATACAGGGAACGCCACAAAGGTACTCCTCGAGAAGAGCAACTCCAAGACACATAATTGCCAGATTCACCAAAGTTGAAATGAAGGAAAAAATCTTAAGGGCAGCCAGAGAGAAAGGTTGGGTTACCCACAAAGGGAAGCCCATCAGACTAACAGCAGATGTCTCGGTAGAAACTCTCCAAGCCAGAAGAGAGTGGGGGCCAATATTCAACATTCTTAAAGAAAAGAATTTTCAACCCAGAATTTCATATCCAGCCAAACTAAGTTTCATAAGTGAAGGAGAAATAAAATCCTTTACAGATAAGCAAATGCTTAGAGATTTTGTCACCACTAGGCCTGCCTTACAAGAGACCCTGAAGGAAG
The DNA here is from genome assembly GCF_049350105.2 of Macaca mulatta. NCBI lineage: Eukaryota > Metazoa > Chordata > Mammalia > Primates > Cercopithecidae > Macaca > Macaca mulatta. Next base: position 95,077,111 of record NC_133414.1, on the reverse strand, counting down.
CATTCAACATGGAAAGGAACAACCGGTACCAGCCATTGCAAAAACATGCCAAAATGTAAAGACCATCGAGGCTAGGAAGAAACTGCATCAACTAACGAGCAAAATAACCAGTTAATATCATAATGGCAGGATCAAGTTCACACATAACAATCTTAACCTTAAATGTAAATGGACTAAATGCTCCAATTAAAAGACACAGACTGGCAAACTGGATAAAGAGTCAAGACCCATCAGTCTGCTGTATTCAGGAGACCCATCTCACATGCAGAGACATACATAGGCTCAAAATAAAGGGATGGAGGAAGATTTACCAAGCAAATGGAGAACAAAACAAAGCAGGGGTTGCAATCCTAGTCTCTGATAAAACAGACTTTAAACCATCAAAGATCAAAAGAGACAAAGAAGGCCATTACACTTTTTAAAGTTCTCTATACTTTTTTTTTTTATATTTCTCTACTCTCATTCACACTTGAACCCTATCTAATCAGTGTCTTATCTCTACCACATTCCTGAAATCACACTGTCAATGACCAAATCACTAAATCCAATGGTTAATTTTGCATACTCATGTTGCTTGAATTATCAGCAACATTTTTTTTTTCTTCTTCTTTTCAGAGACAAGATCTTGCTCTGTCACCCAGGCTGGAGGGCAGCGGCTCACTGCAGCTTCAACTTCCTGGATTCAAATGGTCCTTCCACCTCAGCCTCCCAAGTAGCAGCAGCATTTCATACAGTTGATGACTCTCTCCTTATTGACAAAAATATCCTTATTGTATTTTCAGTTAACAACACTCTCCAGGTTTTCCTTTTACAAAGTTTCTTAGTCTCCTTTGCAGGTACTTTATCATGTCTAATCTCTAAATCTTGGGGTAAAAAGGGTTCAGAATTCAGGTGTATGTTTTTTTCTCTATCTAAACTCACTCCATGTCTTAATAACATCATCTAGTCCTATGATTTGAAATCCCATTTATGATATAAACCTACCAATCTGAACATCTCCTTTGAATTGCATACTAATATATCCAATTATCTACCCCACCTTTCTATTAGGATGTCCAATACAAGTCTCAATTATAATGTTCAAAATCAAACTCCTCATATTCTTTTTCAAAACAGCTCCTTCTGTCAACTTTTCCATTTGATTCAAGTGTAATACCATTCTTCAAATTGCTAAAACTAAAACCTCTCAAGTCATCCTTGATATCTCTTAGTCTTTCTTTTGTTGTATCTAATACATAATGATATCCTATTTGACTCTCTTTTTCAATGAATCTCTTGTTAATTGTATTTATCATACCACATCTCATAACTCTCATAACATCTCATAACTTTACCACCCTAGCTCAAGCTGTGATTCATAGTAACCTCGTTTTTTGATTAGGTTTTTAAATAGAAATCCTTCTACCTTTACTATCATAGACTTTGTTTAGAACACAGTATTCTAGTAATTGTGTCAACACAGGCCATATCACATCACTCTATCTCACTCAGATCAACAGATTTGGTCCCCATAAGTTTTATGACTTAATAGTATATGTGTCTATCCCTAATTCACTCTGATCCAACTATGCTGTCTTTATGATGTTTTTGCAAACATGCTATGTACACTCCTGCTTCATGAGTTTTGCATTTATTCTCCCCCTTTCCTGGAAAGCTCTTACTCCAGAAAGCTATGTGGCTCAATCCCTGACCTTCTTCAAGTCTCTGCTCAAATGGCACCTCGCTAGTGAAGTCTTATCTCACTTCAGCATTTTAAGTAACATCCTTATTCATCCCTTTATTTATCTGCTCTGCTTTTCGTTAAATGATCTATTATCATATGATCTACTGCATATTTTGCTTAATTTCTTTGCTTATCACTTCACACTAGACCTAGAATTGAATAACTATTCTATGTGTGTTTTTTTTTTTTTTTTTTTACATATCCAGTTACTGCCATATGTTCAGACTTAGATCAATACGTACAACACAAGAAATGCTGAATAAAGATGGTTTTGAAGAGTTAACATTTTATAAAGAATGTGTACAAAACCAGAAATATTTGGAAATATATAATTTTAAAAATGAAATAACAAATCTAAACCAGAACTATTTAGCATATATTGCTTTCTAGTTAGTGTTGGAATAAAATATTTGAATTTACTTTTTATTATTTAGTAGATAGAAGAATCACCAGAGCCCAAGCCCACATTAGCTAGTTGGAAAGTAGGATAGAATAGCACTTAAAAGCACAGACTTTGTCTTAAATACTTGTGGTTCAGATAATCAGGCAGTTCCACTTATCAGATAGATTAACTTGGGCAACTTATCACTGGGTCTCATGATTGTTATTGAAAATATAGAGAAAATATAGTATTTATCTTGTGGCATTATTAAGAGTCTTAAATGTAAAGCACTTAATACATTGCTTAATGCATGGTAAGCTTAAATAATGAATTAGCTACTCTTACTACCATTACTGATGATAGAGAAAATTTTATATGAAAAAGCTTTCAATGAACTTGGAAGAAATGGAAAAGAGAGACTTAGAATAAGTGTACCATCTGCTTTTCTCCAGGGAAATAAAGAAATTAATGAAGCAATGCCATATAATCAAGAGTCTTTTTAAAAAAGTTTTTATATTAAGATGACATGGGTATTTAGATATCAATTCCTAAACAATTAAACATAACTAAAAATTATAAAAATTATCATACATGTAATCAAATAGTTGCCAGCATAGTATTGAATGAGCTGACAAGAGATTGTTCAGTAAGCAGATTTTATTTAGAAATTTTGAATCTGAAAATTTGTTTTGTTTGCTCAATGACTTAATGTTGTTTTTCCTAGCTCTTGTTATACAAAAAAAGCCTACAGTGTGTATAAATATATATAAATTATATATATACTGTATATATATAAATTATAATATAATATATATAATGTAATATATTATAATTATATAGTATATAAATTATGTATAAATTATATCATATATACACTATATATAAATTATTTATTATATATACACTACATATATAAATTATTTGAATGAAACTTTTAGGAAGGCTAGTAATCATAAGTTAATACATAAAATAAGTTTACATGCTGCTTGTGTTAGATTCAGTATTTTTTTCTTTTTTCCCAGTTTTATTAATGTATGGGTGACAAGTAAATATTGTGTATATTTACAGCATACCATGTTATGTTTTGATATATGCATGCATTGTGACATTACCACAACCAAGCTAATTAATATATTCATCACTTCACATACTTTTTTCATGGTGAGATTATTTAACACTAGTGTCAGCAATGTTCAAGTATACATTTTTATTAACTATAATCGCCACTCTATACAACTCCAGGACTTCCTCATGCTTGTATTAGATTTATATTGCTGCTAAAATAAGTTAGAAAAAGCCTAGTGGTTTAGAGCAACACCTTATTATATCACAGCTCTTTAGGTAAGATGTTGGAGTTGCATTTGCTAATTTCTCTTCTTTGGGTTTCAAAGGATCAAACTTAGCTGTTGGTCAGCGGGATACTTATAAGAAGGTTCTGGGAACTGCTTTCAATCTCATTCAGATTGCTGGCACAATTCAGATTCCTGTTACAGAGCTAAGACTGCTCTTTCCTTCCAGGCTGTCACTGAGACTGCCCTTCCTCCTTAAAGATTCTTCTCTGGTCCCGGCACATGTCCTCCTACATCTCAGAGCCAGAATGGTAAATCCTCTTCACATTTGGAATCTGACTTTCCCTTCTGCCACTTCTCTCTTGTTTCCAGTCAGAGACATTTCTGTGCATCTAAGGTCTCAAAAGATTACATTGAGGAAACCAGGATAATACAGAATAATCTCCCTATCTTGAAGTCTGAAATCTCCCTATCTTTGTAGTCTGAACTATATTTGAAAAATTTGATATTGCCATGTAAAGTTACTTATTCATAGGTTGTGGGAATTAAAGGTTTGGCTATCTTTGGGGAGGCTATGATTAAGCCCGTCACATGGTTATGTTTGATCTTGGGAATTTCAAAACCCCCCTAATAGTGATAGGCTTTGTAACAATTACAAAAATATGAAAGCAAAATCAAGAATGAACACTCAATGATCTATTCTATCATTAATCTGTTGATGTGTTTTCCTTTCTGTTCTTTTTGTGCTTATCAATCAAATATATTACAAATACTCTCCCCAAATGATTTGTTGCTATTGACTTTAGGGACATACATATCTGGTCAAAAATCCTGTTGAATCAAGCATAAATGAGAGCACTGAAGACTGTGTTTCCAACATATTCATTTTGTATTGTTGACTGCAATAGAGTACAAATCACTTTGAATGATATGAGAAAAAAAATGTCACCAGTAGGATCTATTCTTTCCTCAACAACTGAATATAATTATGCATTTTTCCCATAGAGCAGGTAAAGCAATTTGTGTAAGTATAAGTTTTAAGATAATGTATTAAATATTTGGGGGAATTATATGATAAATTTAAAATAATTTCAATTACTATGCATAACGTTCATTATTTAGTGAACTTAAAATATAAATTGATAGGATAGTTGAAATATTTTTTCAAAGGTAGAGCTCATATAATTTTTCTTATATATTAATCTACTATTGTAGTTTTATTTTTCATATTACTAAACAAACATTGCAACTTGCTGTGATTTATGTAAGTAAGTAGAAATTGGATAAACATTTCCAATACAGTGATAGCTTATCACGCCTTCTGCAGAGTAGTATTTTCTCAACATTGCCTATAAACAAATTCATTCAGCTTCCATCGAAATATCACACTGTCTATAATAAATATTTTAAAAATATTTTCTTTAAAAATCTTGAAATATTAAATAAAACGGTAATCATATTTTAAAATGCTATGATCAATCTTCAAGTTTGTTATCTTATTCATTCCATTTATGTATTTAACACTATTTCCATATGTAATAAATCACCTTAAAACATCAGATTCTAAATAATTTTCTCCAAGGAGTTACAGTCATAAATGTGATAAATATTTGTCTTTTATATAGTAAGGAAGGACTTATTTTGAGCTTCCTTTCTTTGATAATTCTTCAACCACTCAATGAACAATTTATTCTTTTTATTAAACTTGAATTTTCTATAGCTTACTAAGCACCAATTATAAATTGCACGAGAATCCTCTTGAAAGTGCCTTGGTCCAGATCTTGACTTTATTTTGAGGACTATTTTGGGGGCTGTATTTTAAGAATATAATTGAGCTTGTTTGCTCAGCGCATTAATATATAGGATTTTACTTAATAAGAACTGATTAATTTGGTAAGAATTGCTTTGTAAGAATCACTCTTCCTCTTTAGTTGTTTGTTGTTGCAGTTGCATACAGAGATAATACATTATAATTCAAATTAAATTGGAATTCATAAGAAGAAAAAAATGATGGTTCTGTGTGTATGTGTATATAATTATATATATATACATATAAATATATATATATAATAATATATATATATATATATATGGGAACTTCAAGACCATAAACATAGTTTTTCTTCTGGCAGAACTGAAAAAAAAATATTTTGAATCAGGCCAGATTTGAAATACTCTATCATTTATTTTGCCATTTTTATTTTAAAAATTGAATAATGTCTACAACCTACTAGTAGTCCCTATTATACCTCAAAAATGTAATTTTTGGTACAGTAAAAAATTATATAATTTGAAAGAAAAAAGAAAATTTCAACTTGCATATAGTATATACTATCAATGTACATAATTTTGAATTGAAATATTCCTAATTTAAACACATCTCTGCAGCAACCTAATGGAACTTACATCTCAGCAGTCATTTTATCCAAAGCCTGGGTCCCATCATGATAAAAATAAAAGAGCATTTTTAAATTTATTTTTTGAGAAGCATATGTATATGTTTATAGAATTTTTATACTAAATTTAAAATTTCGGCAAATAGGTTTTTTTTGAATCAAGAATGGGTTGAATTTATTAATGTTTATTAATTTGTAATACAATTTACAATTTAAAGTTCAGAAAGCTGAAAAGATTCAAAGGTAGTTATGAAAAGCCATAAAAATTCAAATATTCAAATTCATTATTGTTTGGGGAAAATACAGATAATAAGCATGAGGCACCCATCACATCACCTTAAAATTTCTCAATAAAAATAAGTACCTGCTACATGACAACTTATCAGCACATATTAACTCACACCATTAAGTTGGTTATGACAATAATTACTATTCATAAAGCAACAACAATATTATTTTATCTCCATTTTGGAACTTACCCCATGAATCTGGCAAGTATGGCTACTCCTGTCTATTTCATCCCTGGTGTATCCACCTCAGTTTTGTACACTTATTCCAGTGCCTATTGAGTCTCTGTACTAGTCACATGAGAGTGGGGTCTTGGATCAATATTAGTTTTAAGTAGGAAACTTTTCTCATTTAATAGTAAAACTGGAAATTCCTTTGATGTTCCAGATAATAATTTCAACACTATACCACATACTTTTTTCAAATTAATAGAAATCAGGTAGCACACATATTATTGGAATATCACTTAATGTCTTTTTTTTGTTTGTTTGTTTTGTTTTGTTTTGTTTTGTTTTTTTGAGACGGAGTCTGGCTCTGTCGCCCAGGCTGGAGTGCAGTGGCGCGATCTCGGCTCACTGCAAGCTCCGCCTCCCGGGTTCACGCCATTCTCCTGCCTCAGCCTCCCGAGTAGCTGGGACTACAGGCGCCCACAACCGCGCCCGGCTAATTTTTTGTATTTTTAGTAGAGACGGGGTTTCACCGTGGTCTCGATCTCCTGACCTTGTGATCCGCCCGCCTCGGCCTCCCAAAGTGCTGGGATTACAGGCGTGAGCCACCACGCCCGGCCTGGAATATCAAAAAATCTGAAGCATCCAACTGAAGTTAATCCCATAATCACACAGGGAAATGATCCATTATGTCATGGCTTAAAGTAATTTGGATGATATCACCTTCGTATTTTTAAAGGTGATTTCACAATATATACATAAGATATAAGCCTATGTGTAGCCTGCAGTGCTGCATCAGAAAGTACAAATAACAAGACATTCTCCATTTTATGTTTAAAAAGATAGAATTCTGATTTCATCCGGCATGATGGTTTATATTATTTTATGCACTATTTAAAGTTTTGTGTATGTGCTTTTATTAAATATGACTGCAGATCAATTTCTTTGTTTTGTGCTATTTTGGTTAAAATATGAAAAGTTTTTTGAACATTTAAAATCACATACATGTAGTAAGTTATCCTGCTGTGCTATCTGGAACAATCAACTTTGTGAAGGTGGAGCCTCTCTCAGCTATTATCTGATCATTTATAAAAGATGAAATTATAAATTACCTTAGATACCCTTGTTCTCGCAATTTATCCTGTATATTATTTATATACATGGTTGTAATTAAAGTTAAAAATTATGTCACACTATTATATACTCATGTAATTTTTTTATTGTAATAAGGACTACAAAGATTAGATCTTCTTGTGTGTGCAAGTTGTAAGAATTAATAGAGAATACTTTAATTAAGTGATCATGAGGACTTTTTAAAAAAATAGAAAAACAACCAGACCAAGTGAGTTAGATTTTAAAATCAGATAAATATTACATAAGTGCTTAGAGTGCTCTTTAGATAATTTCCTTTTAGATTCTAACCTGAGATTTTTTACCTGTAGCTGAAATATGTGGTATGAACTTACATCCATTAATCCATCCATTCACTGATTTTTGAACAACCAATGATAAAATATCTGAAATACACTGTTTCCTAGTCAGAGGAAACAAAATATAAAAGCAATAATAACAAATCTCATTTGCTTTGATTAAAATCATTTTTGAACATATGTAATCGTTCATCTTTTTAATATATACTGTGTACCCAGCTTAAAGGAGTTAAATCTTTTTAACACAGATTTTGAGTATTTTTCTATTGTAGTGCTTATCACACTGTAAAAATTTCATTTGTTTTAGGTCTCTATGTACTTATGAGCTCTTCAAAGACAGGGACTACACTGAGTAATCATTAGTTGCTGAATCAATAATATGTGTTAAGTTGATATAAATTAGTTAACTTTAGGATTATAAAAAAATGATTTATCCAGCACTTTGGGAGGCCAAAGTGGGCGAATCACGAGGTCAGGAGATCCAGACGATCCTGGCTAACCGGTGAAACGCCGTCTCTACTAAAAAATACAAAAAAAATTAACCGGGCATGGTGGCGGGCGCCTGTAGTCCCAGTTACTCGGGAGGCTGAGGCAGGAGAATGGCCTGAACCCGGGAGGTGGAGCTTGCAGTGAGCAGAGATCGCGCCACTGCACTCCAGCCTGGGCAACAGAGCGTGACTCCGTCTTAAAAAAAAAAAAAAAAAAAAAAAAAAAATCAATCCACTATACACATTTTTTTATTCTTAATATAATCTTCCCACTGATTATACAATCATATTTACTAACTTCTGCAACCATAAATGCTATATTTTAACATTGTAGACTTAAGGTTGTTACTTAGACTATATGACAACATATTCATGTTCTCTAATCTGCAGACATCTTTTCAGGCTTTTGGAAAATATGTAACTGTTTGTCTAAAAATTTATTATGAATTCAAAAATATTTTTAAATATTGAATATAGAGTATTGAAAAACTATTTTAAATATTAAAGAGGACTGGAGAAAACTCCTTCATTAATTTTAATGATGAAATTAAAACTGAACCTATTAGTCATCAAGAATGATGATTAAACCAAAGTATAAAACAAAATATATGAGTCCATGCTCATATAAATATGTGTTTAGATAAATTAACAAATGAGGGAGTCGAGGAAAAATTTCTCATTTAGAAGAATTCCAATTAAATTACATAGATAGTCCACACTAAAGGAGGGAAAGCATAACTCCTTACTTCTTAAGTGTGCCCTGGTGTAAGAAACTTCTTTCCATAGAGTACAGTATGGGAAGGGGGAAGAACAGTGACATCACAGTTGAGAAATCTGACAAGTCCTATTTCATCCAGGAGATCAAGGTCAACATTAAGTCATAAATTACACTGGTAGCATGTACCATTGATACAATGTGAGGAAAATAACAAATTCCCTCTGTAATATACCTCCCCCAAACACTAGTCTTATCAACAGGAAAAGCACGAATCCCAACACAGGGTATGTATTCTACAATATCTGAGTATCATGCCTCAATATTGTCAAGGTCATCAAAAACAAAGTCCAAGAAATTGTCATCGCTATGAGAAGACCAAAGAGTTATGACAACTAAATGTAACATAGTGTCCTGGATGCCACCCTAGTATAGATAGAAAACATTACATAAAAACTAAGGAAATATGAATAAACTGTGGATTTTAGTTCATAATAATGCATCAGTATTTATTATCTAATTTTAACAAATATGCCATGCTAATGGAAAATGTTACTAATAGGTGAACCTGTATGCTGGGGTCATATGGGAATTTTCTGTACAATCTCCTCTATTTTTGTGTAAATCTAATTTTTTCTATTAAAATGTCTATTAATAAAAAGAACTTAACCAAATAATCTAAATATGAATGTGATTATATGCAAGTCTGAAGGATATAATAGCATAAGGGCATAGAAAGTATGCAAATTACATAGTCCAGAGGATTTGACAAGAAGTCTTCTTGCTTTGCAATAAGCTGCTTTTGCACACTTAGATACGTCATTTAAGCCTCTTTTCCCTGGTTTGTTATTAAATGAATGAACAGGACTACAAGAGTTCTGAGGCCCCACTGAGCTCTGTTGTACATCGATTTACCTACAAAATGATGTCACCCTCAGGGAGATTACAATCTACTTGAGAAAGTAAACTTGCTAACATTGAAACAAATGAAAACATATTTAGGAACATAGTTCAAGGCTGGGATCATATTCTATGTAGTTCATATTCTCAGGATTTCAGAGAAAGTAAGCAGCACTATGAAATAATTAAGAAGTAAGCAAGATTTAAGGACCATTTTGAAAAATTGGAAAATATGAATGAAGAAGTGAAGGACACCCCATATCCCAAATAATTGGAATCTGACTCTTACATCAAATTCTCCTTTTGCCTCAGTTTTAGGTTTTGAATGGGGTAAAATATTCCTTCAAATCCATCTATGCTTTACTATCGCGTACAGCACAAAGCCATATTTTCATCCAGAAATACTTAAAATCTATGAACTTCCATTCACAATTGCTTCAAAGAGAATAAAATACCTCGGGATCCAACTTACAAGAGATGTAAAGAACCTCTTCAAGGAGAACTACAAACCACTGCTCAGTGAAATAAAAGAGGACACAAATGGAAGAACATACCATGCTCATGGATGGGAAGAATCAATATTGTGAAAATGGCCATACTGCCCAAGGTAATTTATAGATGCAATGCCACCCCCATCAAGTTACCAATGAGTTTCTTCACAGAATTGGAAAAAAACTGCTTTAAAGTTCATATGGAACCAAAAAAGAGCCCGCATTGCCAAGACAATCCTAAATCAAAAGAACAAAGCTGGAGGCATCACGCTACCTGACTTCAAACTATACTACAAGGCTACAGTAACCAAAACAGCATGGTACTGGTACCAAAACAGAGATATAGACCAATGGAACAGAACAGAGTCCTCAGAAATAATACCACACATCTACAGCCATCTGATCTTTGACAAACCTGAGAAAAATAAGAGATGGGGAAAGGATTCCCTATTTAATAAATGGTGCTGGGAAAATTGGCTAGCCATAAGTAGAAAGCTGAAACTGGATCCCTTCCTTACTCCTTATATGAAAATTAATTCCAGATGGATTAGAGACTTAAATGTCAGACCTAATACCATAAAAACCCTAGAAGAAAACCTAGGTATTACCATTCAGGACATAGGCATGGGCAAGGACTTCATGTCTAAAACACCAAAAGCAACAGCAACAAAAGCCAAAATTGACAAATGGGATCTAATTAAACTAAGGAGCTTCTGCACAGCAAAAGAAACTACCAGCAGAGTGAACAGGCAATCTACAGAATGGGAGAACATTTTTGCAGTCTACTCATCTGAAAAAGGGCTAATATCCAAAACCTACAAAGAACTCAAAGAAATTTACAAGAAAAAAACAAACAACCCCATCAAAAAGTGGGCAAAGGATATGAACAGACATTTCTCAAAAGAAGACATTCATACAGCCAACAGACACATGAAAAAATGCTCATCATCACTGGCCATCAGAGAAATGCAAATCAAAACCACAATGAGCTACCATCTCATACCAGTTAGAATGACAATCATTAGAAGGTCAGGAAACAACAGGTGCTGGAGAGGATGTGGAGAAATAGGAACACTTTTACACTGTTGGTGGGATTGTAAACTAGTTCAACCATTATGGAAAACAGTATGGCGATTCCTCAAGGATCTAGAACTAGAAGTACCATATGACCCAGCCATCCCATTACTGGGTATATACCCAAAGGATTATAAACCATGCTGCTATAAAGACACATGCACACGTATGTTTATTGCAGCACTATTCACAATAGCAAAGACTTGGAATCAACCCAAATGTCCATCAGTGACAGAATGGATTAAAAAAATGTGGCACATATACACCATGGAATACTATGCCGCCATAAAAAAGGATGAGTTTGTGTCCTTTGTAGGGACATGGATGCAGCTGGAAACCATCATTCTCAGCAAACTATCGCAAGAACAGAAAACCAAACACCACATGTTCTCACTCATAGGTGGGAACTGAACAATGAGATCACTTGGACTCGAGAAGGGGGACATCACACACTGGGGCCTATCATGGGGAGGGGGGAAGGGGGGAAGGGGGAGGGATTGCATTGGGAGTTATACCTGATGTAAATGACAAGTTGATGGGTGCTGACGAGTTGATGGGTACAGCACACCAACATGGCACAAGTATACATATGTAACAAACCTGCACGTTATGCACATGTACCCTAGAACTTAAAGTATAATAATAATAATAAATAAATAAATAAAATAAAAAAGTAAAAAATAAAATAAAATCAGTGCCTGCAAGGTCAGCTACAATGTAACTGTATTTTAAAAGGTACCAAACTGGACTTCTATTTTGGATAATGGTAAATTAAATCATTTGCATAAATTATTCAGAAAGTTGGACAAAACATTTTAACAATCTGCAGGAAAGCATCATAAAATTAACAAAGCATTAAAAAATTACCAGGCCACTATCTGTGGACCCGGAGGTAGGGTGGGAATATAGGAAAGTGAGCTGAGAACTTGGCGATGCTTCACTCCTGAGGCTATTTTCACATTCTAAAGGGGGGGCATTGAGAGGCTAAGAGTGTGAGGTGAGATATTGACTCTTCTTGTGGATCTAAGAGAAAAAAAAATGCATCCCAGTCTGACAAACTGAAACTGATAAACCCTTTGTTTTCAGCTTGGAACCAGAAAGCTCCCACCCAAAACATAGTGCTAAATGGAGGTATAAAGCCCTGCACAAGGTTTGCAGCTCAGCTTTTAATTCTATCAATTCCAGAAATTAGATTGATGTAATCTTGAATTACTAGTGTCCTTATTTTCAAAGCAGGAGGAAATTTTCTCTGAAGGCAGGTATTATCTTCCCAAGCCTCAGATTTTCTCTATGACAGTTTCATAATTAGTATCTCCCTCTCCCTCCCTCCTCTCTCTCTCACACACAGACACAAACACAAACACACAAACACACACACACACACACACAGACAAACACAGATCAAGGACGACATGAAGATAAAATATAACGTAACAAAACCAAGGAGGAAGAGTCAAATCAACTTAGACCAACAAATATTGACATTGGAACTACTTCCTAATGTACATCCTCCAAGATATTCTCCACCTCAGTGTCTGCTTTACAGGAAACCCCAATAACAATGACTGGCCTGAGAAAGCTGACACAAAGATGGAATGCTGGAGCTGGGATACATGCTGACCAGCAGGCAATGACATCATCATTCTTGTGTGGTAGGTTATAGAAAACCCATGAAATAAAGTAGCCTATGACTGTAAAATTTTTCCTGGTGGTAGCTAACCGGGATATGATCCTAGTGGAATGAAATGCCCTAGAAGGTGGGATGTATCAAGTGTATAGAAATTATGTAATAAGAGTAATTATAAGAACAATGCAATGCATTGTTCTTTCTGGGGGCAACCAGTGCTTTGAGAAACACAATGATAGGCTAAGGATGATTACTTATCCATTAGGGACTAAAGACTATATGTGAGAGTCTCCTGGTAACTTATAAGGAAGAGGTCACCTCCTGCAGCCTCAAGGCAGAGAAAGTTAAGAGTTAGGATTAGGATTTATTCTTAAAGCTCCAGAACTTTGAAGAAGTTTTAATTTGAACCCTAGATAGTGTTCTGTGCCAAGGACAGGGCTCTGTCTGGGAAAGAAGTATAAAACTTTGGACTTGGTTTGGAAATGCTGATTCATTTTAATTCCTCAGTTTGTTTTGATTATCTGAGCCTGCAGAAATGATGCACCCAACATTTCTCTCAATCATTCAAATGATTTAAAACAAATGGAATTTTTGTATATAACATATCAGATTTCAGTGAGTTATTGACTTCTGTAGAGGAGCCAACTTAAAAATCTGTTGTTAAACACTAATAATAATCAGAGTTGCAAGATACTTCATGTTGAGAGCTACAAAGACACAGCCATAGATAAAGTTAACAGTGATCTGGTGTCACTGCTCACTCCAGGGTGTAAGCTTATCGAATAGAATGGCAGGCATTCTTGACAGCAGAGTATGCGATGTCTTAAAAAAAAAAAAAAAAGCCAGGCGCGGTGGCTCACGCCTGTAATCCCAGCACTTTGGGAGGCCGAGGCGGGCGGATCACAAGGTCAGGAGATCGAGACCACGGTGAAACCCCGTCTCTACTAAAAATACAAAAAAAAATTAGCCGGGCGCGGTTGTGGGCGCCTGTAGTCCCAGCTACTCGGGAGGCTGAGGCAGGAGAATGGCGTGAACCCGGGAGGCGGAGCTTGCAGTGAGCCGAGATCGCGCCACTGCACTCCAGCCTGGGCGACAGAGCGAGACTCCGTCTCAAAAAAAAAAAAAAAAAAATCTCCCACACTTTTTCCATTTTATCAAGCATATATAATTAAATTTGTTAAGTGAAAGAATGCTTAAAACACTTGCAGGTATGTTTCTCAGGAACATGCTGAGAACCTTTTTTTTTTTTTTTTTCCAAAAATTAGTGACATTGGGGAAACCAGCATCCTTTGCAAACTCACTGAATTTGTGTGTGCATCACCAAGGTAGACCATATTTTCTTATGGGTAGGATGCTAGCATGCATCCTGAGATCCCCAAATATGATATATTTACAGGAAAATCAACACAAAATGGCATGAGAACTGTACAGAATCAGACTGTACAAAATGGCAGACTATGTACAGAATCCATTGTGCTAAAGGTGGCATCAGAGCATCCATCTTTGGGAAGTAGTTGTGACAAAGTTTCTAGAATCCAGTGCCCAAGTGTCAGTAGGCAAACTCTGGTGTCTGTATCCCTCAACAATATTTCTTCCTGCATGAGCCAGTTAAGGTGAAATCTATTCTTTGCAACTTAGAGCACTGATAAACATGATCCTTCTTTACTTCTGGCAATACATTTCTCTAATTCTTTAGCAAATACCTATTTGTCTGTAGTTCTCAATTTTTGGTTCCCTCCTTAACTGAAAGTAAAAACTGATACTCTGTTGTCCAGTATTATAGTCTAAACATGTATGTATCTATTTACATTAAATTAGTCCAAATTGAAAAAAATAAAAATTTACTTCTTCAGTCATCCTGAACACATTTTAACCACTTAATAGCAACATGAGCTACCAGCAACACCATCAACACAGATACAGGAACATTTCCATCACTGAAGAAAGTTCTATCAGAAAGAGCTGCTCTAAGGCATAGAAAACTTGACTGGGTATATGTGTCTGCATCTACCTCAGAGAATCCCCTTTTAATGAGTTAATTGATTCTGTCAATAGTTTCAAATTATGACCTTGATACCATGACATATTACACTCATCTTTCACTCTATTATTCATTTTGATTTTCCAAGTAATTTTTCGAATGATCAGATTAGATGCAGAGCTCATTTTCTGTTAGAATAACAAAAATTTAATCTCATTACTAATCATTCCTAAACATTGAAGTTTTCCTCCCAGTTACCTTCTCATGAACGATGTTAAATTCCAGAGTAAAATCTGAAGGCTGACCCTAACGGAGCCATCCTTCACAGAAACTACATTCAACTATGCTAAAGTGTTAATTTTAGTTCAATGATACCTGAAATGCAGGCTGTGAGGTGGACATTTAGGATTTCTACCTGCCTAGCATACATTTCCCATTCTTTTACTAAGAGTACTCCAATTTTTAAAGTCTCCCCTAGTATGCAAAGTCTTGATACTTCTGTCAATCAAGTTATTTTCTCACCCTCCCCGGGCCTTTTGCTTGACTTAGGAAACAATTAACCAACTGGATTATGCTGTAGAAACTTACAAGGAGGGAAATTAAATGAAGTTACTTAATCTCAACAGAAATCACCCAAACATATGCTCATGAGTTCCTCTTCACTAGACCCCCAGAGCTGCCCTTATTTTTCCCTTCCTGAATTTTGATTGTTCAACATTTACTTTGAATATGGGTCCTCCTGCAAGATTTTAAAGATAAATTTTAGATTTTGCTTTTAGGGTAGCCAGTTGGCTTTTGCAAAAGTATTAGATGTTATCAATGTGCCCATATTTTTTTCTACTTGGGAACTTTTTCAAATTACATCTGCTCTTGATATTCTGAAATGCCATGCTTACCCCTTTCTCATCTGTCTTGCTAGCCTAGCACACTATTGACTCATTCATCGTGAACCGGATAGGTGCTTCAAATTCATCTGCCTGAAGATAATTTAACCTTCATGGTCTATTTCTGCCAAAATACTGCTTTAATATCCCCAATATTTGTTAACTCTATTTGAAGTTAAATGTCTATCTATCTGTGCTTTGAGAGATGTTGGCGAAGAGAAAGGAGGAAAACAAACTATTTTAGATAGGCTTAGCCTTGTCAAATCTGTTGGAGATTTTACAGAAATCATGTTGTCAAAGTGATCAATTTAAAGAAAAACATACTTATGTCTTCTTATTTTCTGTATTAGGATGTAACTGAATATATTTTAGTTAGACATTTGATAATATGTTATTTTCCCAAACCATCATTTCAAGGTTATTACCGTAAGACAAATCACTCTAAAACCTAATGGTTCAAGCCAGTCAGAATTGAGTGATGAAAATATACAGCTTTATTTATAAGTAAATTTTATCTTTAGGCTTGAATTGGTTCAGACATTATGAAAAAATTTGCATGCTAGTAGTAATTCCTCAAACTCCAAAGGGATTAGAGTTTAACAAAATTGCCAATGCAAACAAAAACCAAGCAAACAGACATTTATTTTAATAAGTATAAATTAGGCATAATTATAAATATTCCTTATACTAATATTTAAACTCAGCAGACAGAGGACAGGTTGAGGCTTGATTTATAGTCACACTTCCATCTTAGAATTTTCAAAAGGCATCTTTTATTTGCTTACACATTAAGAATGATCAGTATCACTATCTGAATATAAATTAATAAGTAAAAAGTATCTGTATATGTAAATTCAGGCAATGTCAGGCTTAAAAATCTACCTTATTGCACCACATTGCAAAAGAGAGAGGATTTTAATTCTTTATAAGTAAATACTTTAAATACTTATAAGTATCCTGGAATTAAGTGCAATGCAAAACATGCTATGAACGTCAGCTGTTACATGGAAAACATCTACCAGAAAAGCCACCCATGAGTCTACTCAGATAATATTTTTTCCTCTTGTCTGTTTTATAAGCTATTGAGGAATATATAAAAGAAATGGAAATTTACAAACCTCAAATAAATGAAACATACATTTTTATAGCTATATAATATTACATAAATTTAAATAGTTACTTGTATTTTATTGGCTCTTCAGCTACATTCCATAGCTTAAGCAAGTTAATTTAGGAATAGCTATTAAATACGTATTCTCAGGCATATTTTACTACTTGTAATGTTCGTGTTCAAACATATTTTGCAATATGTAAAAGTAAAGTCTTTGTAAAATAAATAATTTAAGTCATTCTTTGTATTATAACTCCATTCAGAATGTATAATACAATTATAGCTTGGAAAAATCATCTTAAAATTTTGTCTTATCTTTTTGTTGTGCTGAAGCTCCCCTCAAAAGAAGACATACATGTGTCCAACAAACATATGAAAAAAAGCTCAACACCACTGATCATTAGAGAAATGCAAATCAAAACTACAATGAGATAACATCTCATTCCAGTCAGGATGGCTATTACTAAAAGGTCAAAACACAACAGATGCTGGTGAGGTTGTGGAGGAAAGGAAATGCTTTTACACTGTTAGTGGGAATGTAAATTAGTTCAACCATTGTGGAAGACAGGGTGGCGATTCCTCAGAGACCTAGAGGCAGAAATACCATTTGACTCAGAAATCCTGTTATTGGGTATATACCCAAAGGAATGTAAATCATTCAACTATAAAGACACATGCATGCATATGTTAATTGCAGCCATATTCACAATAGCAAAGACATTAAATCAACATAAATGCTTAATTCTCCTAATATGTCATTTTTAACAAATTAGAACTATGCTTATCAGTTCATGTGGGATTGTCTAAAAATTATAAATAAAAGATTTAAATTCTCTACCTTCACAAATCAGGTACAGCTAGTATTGATGTCATTGAGATTTGGCTGATCGTACATCATTAGGTTCTATCATTAATCACCCACACCTGCAGATGCATTCCCAACCTGAAATCACTTTTGTTATCACATGGAGAAGGAGAGATCTCACGTAATCTTTTAATTATGAGTACTTTGGAGGTAACAGAGATGATTGCCATCTTGTCACATGGAGACATGTTGCTTCCAGCACTTTTGGATTCTTCCATAAATATGTCAAACCATTATCAATAGGTCAATAACCTGCCCTTTTCACCCCTGACTAGAAACACTATTTTAAAAGAGTTCTTATTGATTTTTTTTCTAGCTGTTTTTATTTTTCTCTTTCAAAAATACCAAGAAAATATCATGCATTGCTGGCAAAATAACCTAAGGAAAAAAAATCTAGGAGCATCATACAATAAGAATGAACTGATTTCTTATGAAGTCAGCTTCATAACTGTGTAAGGCCCAATTCTTATCTCTGACAATCTGTTACTTAACATCTGCTGCTTAACACTTCATGAAAGTCAAGTCTAGATGCTTCATAGTCTTCTAAATAATTTACTGTAATAGTCATTAAGGGCAGTAAAACAAACAGCAATTACTATACACGGATAGATTCAAGTATAGAGTGAATGAGATTATATGTATCCACTATACCTTGAAACTAAAACAGATAAATAAGTGTCACAAATTTAAAATATACATTTTAAAAAGAATAGACACTCTCACACACAAGCACACATGCATACAATCACATACACATGCAAACACAGGCATATTGTTATACACACATATAAATTAATAATAAATAAAATTTATGTTTTAGCAAACTCTGCATATTTAAATTCACCAGTGGTTAGTTATTTCAGACAGTATTACCTACTAAGCCTTAGGGACCATTATTTTCATTTAAATTCTAGTAGTAGGCAATACCTAAATGTCAAAACTTAGCACAATGTTTAATGAGTGGATAAATATTAGAAACCACATCTCTTGAAATCTTAGGTAAGTCATTATTAGGGGCTTACTACTTTCAGTACCTGACATTTACTCCTTTTTTTCATATTAGTTTTATTTTTTATTAAATGTCCTCCTGCCTTGAAGATAATCTATTTAATAAAGAAGAAAAAAAAGGGCTTTTTTTCTTTGAGGTTTACTTGAACATAAGCATCATCTTTGTAATTTGACACAAAGGTCGCCTTTGTAATTTGTCCTTTAAGGCAATTAGACTGTATTATATCAGTGTATTATTAAACTTGATTGCACTTATGCAGGACAAATTATAAGAGAATTATGAGGGAAATACACAGATGCTGTTACTGTCTACTAAAAAATAGATTATTTACTATTGGAAACCCAAAGGAGAGTAATGCCTCAAAAATGTGGTAATAAATACCTATGAGAAAATCTTAAGTTGAAGAATAATCCTGGACATAATTTTATTTACTATTGTTATTATATCTTTGTCCTAATGAGATTAAAGACTGATGTTTTTATTGCTATTTAAGTTAATAGGAACTCTACACAAAGAAATTGTTTGATCAACTGATAATTTTTAGGTTTTTTTTATTGACATATAAGAGTTATACATGTTTATGGAGTACATAGCAATGTTTAGATACACACAATGTATAGAAATCAGATCAGGGTAATGAGCATATCCATCATCTCCAACATTTATCATTTACTTGTGTTGAAAACATTTAGTATTGTCTAGCCATTTAAAAATATATATTATTGTTAACCATTGTCATTCTACAGCACTATAAAATATTAGAACTTGATCACTCTATCTAGCTGTAATTTTGTGTTCCTTAACAAATATCTCTACATCCTTCCCTTCCCTCTAATCTTTCCAGCCTGTTGCAACCTGTTTTTCATTTTACTTCTATGAGATCAACTTCTTTTAGCTTCTGCATATGAGTAAGGTCATGCAGTGTTTAACTTTCAGTTCTTATTTTACTTAATATAATTTCCTCCAGTTCCATTCATGCTGCTGCAAATGATAGAACTTCATTTTTTTGTGTCTGAGTAGTATTTCATTGTGTATATGTGCCATATTTTCTTTATTCATTCATCCACTGACGGACATTTAGGTTGATTCCATATCATGACAATCACGAATAGTGCTGCAATAAACATTGGGGTACAGATTTATCTTTGAGATACTGATTTATTTTCCTTTGGATAAATGGCTAATAGTGAGATTACTGGATCATATGGGATGACTATTTTAATTTAAGGAGGTATTCATCAAACTGGTTGATAAAATTAACTAGTCTCAGATTAAGATATCTGGGATCTAGAAGCACTGTCTATTTACTTAGCACGAGACACAGTTCTAACCATACTATTAAAAAACAAAAAAGATTCCAAGCAGCTCATCCCTGTAGCCTCAGACTTCAGCTTACCCTCTAATTAGTTAAACATTAGGGCAATGATTTTCTGCCTGTATCTTATAAAACGTCTTCATGTTGGTGGTAGAGTGAATGTGGAGGAAAATAACTTTGTGGAGGCCATTCATGATATAAGATACCACGGAAAGCTTGAGTTTTCAGTTTAGGCTACAGAAAATGCAAATAAATAAACTACACAGTTGGTTTAAAATATTACTACAAGTAGGATTTTCCCCTGAAGGAAGGCTTGGTTTTGTCATGTTTTATGTTTGGTTTGTTAGGTTTTATTGTTGGCTTCATATGTCTCTTGCTGATGGAAGTATGTGACGTCACCACAGGGCATAGAGAGGAGCAAGAATCAGTCCTAGTATCATAAGGAGACTGGAGGCAATGTGAGAAATAAAAATATGGAGTTAAGAGGAGGTATGTACAAAGAAAGAACTAGGGAGGGTGGAGAAGAGATACAATGTAATAGAAATTCATCTTTTATTAAGGAAAAAATATGCTGTTTACAGTATAATATGAATCTTCTTCTCATTATTTTACTCAAGCTTCATTAAAATATCAATTTCTGGTTGATACGTTGTGCTTTTTAAGAGATACCATGAAAGAGGACTTAGGTGGTTATTCTGGAATATGGATATTTACGATGAGTAAGATGTGAGCTGTGAGCTGTCCCGCCTTAAGACAATTGCTGCCCACATCTATACAACACTATTTCACTCCACCACCATACCAATCATTGAATGCTGGCTGCTCAGCAGGGTGTGGATGTGTACTTGACCGCAGCCATAGTGATTCTCTTGAGATGCAGACAGTTTCTACACTAAAAATGA
Source organism: Macaca mulatta (assembly GCF_049350105.2). Taxonomy (NCBI): domain Eukaryota; kingdom Metazoa; phylum Chordata; class Mammalia; order Primates; family Cercopithecidae; genus Macaca; species Macaca mulatta. Next base: position 95,056,074 of record NC_133414.1, on the reverse strand, counting down.
GTTGATATTTAGGAGAAAGAAAGAACAATCTTGGTGGTATCCATTTGCAAAGGGGAAGTAGAACTTCAAGGAAATATTGGCACAAAAGCCAAGACTGCTTACAAGAGGATTACCTTATGTGGGTTAGAGGAGGATTTCAAGGATATGAGGTGCTCTCATCACAATAAAGCAGACATTCCCAATGGTCATAGAAGCAGGCAAACGAAAGGTGATGTAAACTTATATAAGACTTGAGTGGCTTCAGCTTAAGCATCCATCCAATTTCAGTACATGAGTTCTTTTGCTGTTTCAAAGTTGTTTTTTTCTTTAAGTACTGTACATTTCCATATAAACTTTCATTCAGAGTTTTTACTTTTAAATAATTTCTGTAGCTGCCCTTTGTACTTATTTGAAGAATAATTGAAAAGAAAAAAAATCAGAAAATTAAAACAGATTCCTTTTTGCCAAAAGAAAGTATTGGTAATTTATAGCAAAGCTAGAAATGAGGGCCTCTTAAGAATTTTCCAAAGTATGTCAGTTAGTAGCATGGGGTTTTAGATCTTTTCTTTACTGCAATCAATCCTGCTGGAAATAAGAAGTCAGTTCAGAAGATCAGTAGAGTTGAGCTAGCAAAAGAATAAAAATCTTGAAAGGAGTTATTAATTATGTGCAGACAGAATCAGAAGATACCGGCCAAGACATTATGAAACAAGGAAGAAGTCATGAGAAACTTTGAAATTGCCACATGCAAGATGCAAGTTCCTGTTACCCAATTTTGCACTCATCTTCTGATGCTAGAAAAGCAAATGAGAATGTTGCTAACACAAATGTTATATATTTGCACTGATCGAGATGGGTAAGTTCAACAAGGGAATCAAATCTCAGTGTGGCTTACTGATAAATGTCCATGCTTTGTGCTAGCCTAAGTTTCTAGTGTTGAGACACATTTTGTGTAGCTTCCTTATTTATATTACATTAACTAAGTATCTTCAGGATATGATGATTTCAGTAAATTTCATTCACAAAATCCATTAATAGTCCCAGGGAGGGGATGGTTATCAGCAGCTATTGTTTCTCTGAATAAGTATTATCAAACATTGCTTTTCTGCTATATAAAAGCACTATGGAATGAAACCACAAAGTCTGTAGACAATGTTTTTGCACACTGTAAAATTTTTATAAAATCAGGTGTCATTTCATTTACACTTTTGTTTCTGGTTAGTGTTTTTACTCTAATTTTGGAATAATATACGGTGGTAAATCATTGTGAAGTAACATTACATTCTCCTTAAAATTAGAATGTATTCAGGCATATTCATTATTTCAGTATTCATTAAATATAATTCTAAAAGAGTTTCTCTTTAAATATTTCTCTGCTCTTGACTGGTCGTATTGAATTTCACATTAATTTCGGAAATAAATTTAAGAGTCCTTGATAACTGCAGACCAAATATATAGTTACAATTGTTGCTATTTATAAAGAGATTCAAGAACTCTAACCTACAATTTACATTAAGTTGAAACACCAAAGAAAAAATACTATACAAAAAACGCATGTTGGCAGTGCTGGTGGTACTACCAAAGGTGGACTTGAGTCTCACTGCTTTACTGTTCCAGGCTATCTATTTCTTTTAAATAACTTATGCTGCTCGTGTGTGAAGGGATTTCTCCTTTTACTCACATATTTATAACCTCTAATTCAGGAGACAGTTTAGAGACAGAGAATCTAATACCCTTTTAAGTTGCAGGACTATAAAAACAAAATAGGCCTCACTCCACTTTGTAAGGCAACATTCTAGGAAAGGGTAAATACATTCATGAGTGTTAGACTTAATATCATAAAAACCCTAGAATAAAACCTAGGTAATACCATTCAGGATATAGGCATAGGCAAGGACTTCATGTCTAAAACACCAAAAGCAATGGCAACAAAAGCCAAAATTGACAAATGGGACCTAATTAAACTAAGGAGCTTCTGCACAGCAAAAGAAACTACCATCAGAGTGAACAGGCAATCTACAGAATGGGAGAACATTTTTGCAGTCTACTCATCTGACAAAGCGCTAATATCCAAAACCTACAAAGAACTCAAACAAATTTACAAGAAAAAAAAACAAACAACCCCATCAAAAAGTGGGCAAAGGATATGAACAGACATTTCTCAAAAGAAGACATTCATACAGCCAACAGACACATGAAAAAATGCTCATCATCACTGGCCATCAGAGAAATGCAAATCAAAACCACAATGAGATACCATCTCATACCAGTTAGAATGGCAATCATTAAAAAGTCAGGAAACAACAGGAGCTGGAGAGGATGTGGAGAAATAGGAACACTTTTACACTGTTGGTGGGATTGTAAACTAGTTCAACCATTATGGAAAACAGTATGGCGATTCCTCAAGGATCTAACTAGAAATCCCATATGACCCAACCATCCCATTACTGGGTATATACCCAAAAGATTATAAATCATGCTGCTATAAAGACACATGCACACGTATGTTTATTGCAGCACTACTCACAATAGCAAAGACTTGGAATCAACCCAAATGTCCATCAGTGACAGACTGGATTAAGAAACTGTGGCACATATACACCATGGAATACTATGCAGCCATAAAAAAGGATGAGTTTGTGTCCTTTGTACGGACATGGATGCAGCTGGAAACCACCATTCTCAGCAAACTATCGCAAGAACAGAAAACCAAACACCGCATGTTCTCACTCATAGGTGGGAATTGAACAATGAGATCACTTGGAAACTGAAAGGGGAACATCACACACCAGGGCCTATTGTGGGGAGGGGGGAGCGGGGAGGGATGGCATTGGGAGTTATAACTGATGTAAACGACAAGTTGATGAGTGCTGATGAGTTGATGGCTGCAGCACACCAATATGACACATGTATACATATGTAACAAACCTGCACATTGTGCACATGTACCCTAGAACTTAAAGTATAAAAAAAAAAAAAAGAAAGAAAGAAAAAAAAACACACTACAATGAAATAAGTAACCTAGGTTGCTGACCAGAACCCTGCATTGAGGATAAAGCCAAATTGTTTATAACCTCAACTCTGTCAGAGTTGGTAGTAATCAGGACTAGGATTCAGTAATAAGCACTTTTATTTAATATATATATTTATATCTACCTCTCTTCCTATGGATGTAGCATTTCTCCCCCTTTCTGTTGAATGCAGCACCCTGATTATTTCCTACTGTGTGATGCTCTGGCTGGTATGTTAATCAAGAGGCCTGCCTTCCCTAGCCAAAATGTGAATACAGCAGAGAGTTAGCAGAGTGTAAGTGAATCCTAATGTCATTCTCAATAGTTTGAAGTGTGAGTACAATGACACAAGAATGAGAAAAATAAATGGACTTCATTCATTCAATTGGTGGTGCTCCATCGACATTGTTGATTTGTGCTTCCTACATAGACCCCTGAGGCTTTACTGCAGCATTTTTATAAACTAGTCTCATTCTCAAACCTTCTCAATAGTTGTATGGGCTAATATCCTCCAGAAAACATCCTTTTATGATTAAATTGGCCACTATTTGTTTATGTTCACGCAACTACAGAGTCATAATTTATAGCACATAGCAAGCATATAAGAAATATTTGCACTTACTCCCATAAACAGCAGTGGTAAATTCTACATTGTTTAGCTCTTTGCGGTGGTTTGCTTGAATTCTATATAGAATTACAAAATGTTCCCCAGAGAAGTTCTCAAATAATTCTTGCTGTCATTCATGTAAGATAAGTAAGACAGTAATTCGTGTAAGGTGCCACACAGAAGTTTTAGGGAATACTTGACCACTTTTGAGCAAGCCAGCAGGAAAGCCCTTACCACAAAGAGGATATATTTTAAGAGAAAGAGAAAAGTGCACCAATCAGTTTTGATAGCTTGTATGCAATGGACGGTTATTAGTCTGAGCTCCAATGTAAATACAAAAATCTTTGGGACATGGTGAGATGTCAGCATTAGCTAGTTGTGGATCAATTGTTTACTGCAAAATCTGCAAGACTTGGGAACCAGGAGAACTGTTTGTTCTCAAAAGGAGATGTGAAACCCGAAATATCTCCCTTGAGGATGGGATTTTTTAATGCATTATTCTTCATACTTTTCACTAAAATCTATGTAATATTTATTTCATAATCAACATAATCTGACAAAAATGAGCTGTTCCTTATAATAGTGAGACATTCTGGGAAACATTTTGAGGAAGGAAAGCTTAGGAAAACACTATCAAGTTTCTCGCCAAAGAGTAGAGCTCGAAACATCAGGATTTGAGATGTGAATAAAAACGAGGCATTTTTTACACTCATCAGGTGATAAAGCAATTGTAAAAAAAAAAGAAAAAAAGAAAATTCTAGAATAGAAATTATCTTTTAACAAAGGAGAACAAATTACTTTGGAGATATTTGGTAGCTTCCTTAATCACAGTAGCTTTGAATGATATAGATGCCCGATTGTCAACAGAGATCAAAACTAAATCGGAAACTTAAAATGGTCCAATAAAATGTAAAGCTCCTTAGAAAAACAACATTGCTATAAAGTCTCAAATACAGTAATTTGGGAGTAAATGACATGCACAGCCTATGGTAAGGGATAACAAGAACTTCAATATGGAAAAGTTTACCTTAGATCCTACTTTATCACCTCTACCTAAGCCACTTTTTAAATAAATATCATCAATAGTTCATACCATAAAACATTTGGGACCCAGTCCAAGTGAGAAAAGTCAAATATATTTATATATGTTTTTTGACTTTAAAAATAAATATTTATTTTTTGTTATACTTTAAAAGGTTCTGGGGTACATGTGCAGAACGTGCAGGTTTGTTACATAGGTATACAGTTGCTATGGTGGTTTGCTGCACCCATCAAACCATCTACATTAGGTATTTCTCCTAATGCTATCCCTCCCCTAGCCCACTACCCCCCGACAGGCCCTAAATCAAATATATTTTATATGACATCCATAGTACTCACAAAATTTAATACATCTATGTAGACATTGTCAAATATAGGAAGACACCATATTTCTTTGAATATACTGACCCTTTTTTATATATTAATGCTGTGAGATAATAGTGTACTTATCATCAAAGTACATTTACATTTACTGTAAGTTTATTTTCTACTGAAATATGATTATAAAATTGATACTCTACAATTGATGAAAAGCTAGTTATTGAAATGAAGTCACTCTAATGAAGCAGTAACACTAACATAGTTTTCCAATAAACATACTATGAATGACTGAGCCTATGGACAAAATTTTTTCAATAAAAATTATTATTTTCTAAATATCTGAACTATAAGATATTAGTTCTCTAAATCTATCTTTTTCTTTTCACTGGATTTGAATATCATAGCTCACTAAACATCTTTACAATTTGCTTCCTCTAAACACATTCTTTCTTCTGGAAATAAAATGGTACTTTGAAAGAATATTACCAATAGGAAGAAATATTTCAAACACAAGGTTCCTGCTTTCAATCACCTAACAGCTGGTACTATGTGTTTACATTTAGAAGGACAAAACCTTACAAAGATATATTATGCTTTCTCAAGTAATTTAGATTTGTCACAGTACAAGAAAAACTCATTGGCAAATAATTCAAATAGGCTTGTAAATCTCAGCGATAAGGGGCTTTAAAAAAAGCAAAATACATTCTTTAATAAGCAAAGTTATGAGACAGATCTGTAAAAGAGAATTGAGAAACCTTTCAAAGTATTCTACACAGAACAGATGATTTAGTAACCTACTGTGAAAAGAATTATTGAAAAACCACAATTTACATTGCAGTGGTTCACTTAAAATTCTGTGAACCTCAGTTTCTATATCTTTAAAATTAGGCTAATAATGCCTATGTAAGTGATGTGAAATGCTCAGAAATATAAACTAAAATCAATGCTATTGTTTTCCTGTCATCTAGTAAAGAGTATGGCTCCAATTGTATGTGTCAAATAATGTAAAATATAAACGTACTAACCTGCCAAATCTGTTCTATTTCTAATTGATTACAGAATAATTCATTAACTTTAGTACCTAGAATATCTATTATCTCTCAATTGGTCTCTCCATTCAGGCTGATTTTTTTTGCTAATATCTTTGGTGCTGAGATAATCCAAAAGAGAACCCCATCTACTTTAGTGGCAGAGCTGGCACAAGCTTATACATGACCCCAGGGACCTAAGAACTAGCCCACCAAGCCTGCTACCACTGGAGTTCCCATCACATCCAGTGGTGGTACTGCCACACACAGGAGAGTTGGCCATCCCAACATCTTTCTCTCCAGCAAGGCCTCACCACTACCTTTACAAACAACTGTAGTCTGTGCTACCAAGACACTCACACACACCATTGATATTAATTAAAATCAGATAAATCATATGGAGACTATACTACTGTGTCCACCAGAACCCAAGCTAAAGCACTCTACCAAACCAACACTCTAGGACACATCTACAGGAAAAAAGTCTTTTCTTGTAAAAGCTACTCCATAAAATTGGAAGAATAAACTATTCAGACAGTTGCACAGATATCAATGGAGGGATACAAATCAGGTAAATGCAAGGAAATATGACACTCTCAAAGGAACACAATAATTTTCCAGTAAAAGAACCCACCCCTAAAAGGATATCTATGGAATGCTTGAAAAAGAATAATAATAATTAACAAAGAAACAGTTAGATACAAGAAAACACAGAAAAAATGTTTAAATAATAAGAAAAGTAATTTATGATCTGAATGAGAAATTAGACAAAAAGATAGGTATCATAAGAAAAAAATCAAGCAGAAACTCTGGAACTGGAAAATTCAGTGACTGAAATTATAAATACTACTGAGGGCTTTAACTGTAAAGTAGATGAAGGAGAAGGAGGAAATTTTTGACTTGAAGACATCTTTTGAAATAACCTTATCAAACAAGGAGAAAGAAACAAAAAGAAGGAATGATGAAAAGTAAAAAAAGAAAACAAATTAAACATAATAAAGAAAGCCTGTGAGACATATGTAACATCATTAAGCAAATAAATATTTGCATTATTAAGTTTCTGATGAAGATGAAACATAAAAATTCATATAAAACCTGCTTAATAAAGTAAGAGCTGAAAACTTCCCAAGTCTTCAGAGAGATAATGGACTTCCAGAGTCAGAAAGATTAAATATTCCCAAATAGATACAATGCAAAGGGTTTTCTTACCGATACTTATAGTAAAACTATTAAAAATAAAAGACAAAGAGAATTATGGATACTGGAGTCTCCAAAGCAGGGAGAGTGGGAGGCGAATGAGAGAGATAAAAAGTCGCATATTGGGTACAGTCTTCATCACTCTGGTGATGGGTGCACTAAAATCTCAGACTTTACTAATTGTGTTAATCTGTTTTCATAATGCTATAAAGAACTGCCCAAGACTGGGAAACTTACAAAGAAGAGTTTTAATTGACTCACAGTTCATCCTGACTAGGGAGGCCTCAGGAAACTCACAACCATGGCAGAAGGCAAAGGGGAAGCAAGATACCTTATTCACATGGGAGGCAGGAAGGAGAAGTGTTGAGTGAAGGGGGAAGAATCCCTTATTACACCATCAGGTGCTGTGGGAACTCACTCACTATCATGAGAACAGCATACAGGAAATTGCCCCCATGATTTAATTAGCCCCACCTAATCTTTTCCTTGACACATGGGAGTTATAGGGATTACGAAGTTAACAATTCAAGACTAGATTTGGTTGAGGACACAAGGCCTAACCATATCACCACTATACAATTTATCCATGTAACCGAAGACCATTTGTACACCTAAAGCTACTGAAATTCTAAAAAATAAAAAAATTAATGAAAAGATCTTAAAAGAATTAAAAAAAAAAAAAACAAAAAAAAACAGCAAGAGAAAAGTATCTAGTCACATGTAAGGTAATTTTTACCAGACTAAGAGCAGATTTCTCAGTAGAAATGTAACAAGCCAGGAATAATGGGATAATAGATTCAAAGTGCTGAAAGAAAAAATAAAAGTTGGTCAAAAATACTATGTCCAGCAAAGCTACTGTTTAGCCATGAAAAAGAAGTAAAGTCTTTCCTATACAAGCAAAAACTAAGAGAATCAATTAATCACCCCTAGATAGGCCTGAAAATAAATGCTTAAGGGAGTCCTACATCTGGAAGGAAATAGATGATATGTAACATCGTGAAATCATGCAAAAGTAGAATTAGCGATGGGGAAAAATGTAATCCAAGGAAAATTGTGGTGCTATGATCAGAAGGGGAACATAAATACTGGGAAAAAGGCAATATATATTTGTATAACTCTGAATAATCATATAATATGTTACTGCTTTTTATTTTGTTTATATCTTTATACATGCTGGTTTTGGTCTTAAATAATCTGAAGATGAATCTATGTGAATGAATTATTTTTATATATTTAATTTTTTCTAACTCCGACTTCACCCAGCTCCCAACCCGCATTGCATACTGAAGCCATTAATGGCTTCATTTCTATCATGTCAGTCATCAGTCCTTCTGTAAGCCCCAAGACATCCCTGACCGAGGTAGGAAGTGGGCCTGCATTTCAGAACCGAACACAGAGTTCATCTACCCGATATGACCCAAATATCAGGTCAGAAGATGATACAGAGCAGGTAAAACACAAAAAGGAAAGGCAGCGTAAAGTCAGTTCCATTTTATAAAAATGCCTTTCTTTTTCATTCTTCTGGGAAAATAACTTCTTGTTCTCAAACTTTTGGTGGTCAAAAAAAATAAATAAATAACTGTTCAATTTTTTCTTTTGGATACATAGAAGCATAGAGCCTGCCTCAACATTTTTTTCCCCTTATTTTCTACCTAGCTGCATACCTCAGAATTAATACTAGAATAAAATGTATTTCATTTTTCTTTCACAATCCCCTCCTCCTTTCTTAAGCTTCATATTTTAGCCCTCTAATTAACTCCCAAGTAGGGTAATACTTAAGAAGCGTTATGTATACAATTCCTGAGAGACTATTTAAGAAACAACCTATAGAGTTATTTCTTGCACAGATTTGATGAGTGTCCTGGATCCCCTTTTGATCTGAATTAATTAACGTTCCCGAGGGAGTGCTGATTTTCCAGCATTCTTCAACCTTTGATGCAGAATCTCAAAATTCCTTTGTACAATAACCTTGGGTAACAACATGAATACAAATGGCTGTTCAGATTTCAAGACCTTCTATTCTAATTCTTTGTAAACTTAGGCTGAGACAAGGGGAAAAAAGCATGAATTTCCCTGGATAAATCTTAAATTCTGCCATCAGAGTTAAGATTTACCTTCATCTGTCTCTTCAGAGACACACAGTTTTTAAAAGGCATCCTATGCTTGACTCTAAATCCTCATTTATATCTTAATCTCCATCTATGGATGGAGCACCTCAGGGAAGTCCCAGGGATCGCCATCAGCTCCCCCTTCTCCCTGATACGCTGCTAAAGGTTTCCTTTTTAATAAATAATTTATTGAGTTCCTAGAGCTATAGACTGAAGTGTTTATTTTGGATTCTATATTTTTTTCATTCAATACATGTATTGAGTGTCCACATTTATGATATAATACGCACTTATACTTCTCCAGGTATAGTAATATAAGAAATTGTACTGATTGGTGCAATTACTGAAAGTGAAAGTACCATAATCACCATCAGTTATAATTCTGTGCTTTTAGAATGTATGACACAAAACTGGCAGGTTGTTGAGAGCATAGCAGTCATGCTCTCATCTATATATCAATGCTAGGAAATATTTTAAGAGGATAATATCATCTGAGGAGTCCATAAAGTCTCAAATGTAGCTTTTGAATGAATCACATATGACATTGTAATCAGCAAGAACAGGCACATCGTTCTATTACTTCACTCTACTCCACCAGTTAAAGTTAGAGCTTCTAGAAGAAGATATTTCATATACAAGACTTTTCCAAAATAACAGATAAAAACATAGACACAATCGTCCCCAAAATATTTTTTTCGGACAATTCAGGCAAGTTATTTTTCAAGTATCCATGATAATGCTCTGTTTATAGAAATCAAAGACATGAAGCACAGATTATTCACAAGAAACAGCTGTTTTGAGAAACAAATCTGATTTATTCATTTAATAAACATTTGTTGGCACCATGCAGGTCAGTACTGTTGGGAATATAGTCATAAGAAAGATACGTTTTTATTAAAGCAGAATTTTAAATGAAGGGTATGCTTTGTGGAATAGGATTTTATACATCTTTGAATTTATGTCAATACAATGAAATGACAAACCATAGTTGTTTATCATTTAGTCTTTAATATGTGACTTTAGGTATTCTTCTTATCAATCTGTTTCTGTTACTAAGATAACAATTTATAGTGTTTTATAATAATGAGAATAAAATCAAATAGGGTATGGCAGGTCTTCATATTATCATTACAATTTTTATTTTATAATTTGTACCCATTGCAATTTTCTTTGCTAATTTCCTCAAAAGTTAACTATGTAAAGATATTTATATTTCTATATAATATCTCTAGATTTGTTTGTTCTAGGTTTTACTTGTCTAACCTAGAAGATTATCCTACAAAATTCATGGCCTTAAATCATCTAACTTTGAAGATATCATCTTTAGAATGCCAATTTTGATTCTAAAAAACTTGATCTTGCTTTACATGTGAATCATATCATGCAGTTAATTGGTTCATTAATTATCTATAAAAATGTGGAAAAAGTCCTAAAGAATGGTTGACAAATATGTGCTAAAAGTAGGGTATAAATATAGGCCAACATTTAAAAGGTTTCCAAAATATTCTACATAAAGATACAAAGGAAAAAAAAATAATTTTTACAAAAATCATCATAATATATGCTTTGTGACTGTTACACAAATAAATATATAAAATACATGATACAATCCTTTATCTAAAAGCATGTATTTTTCAACTTTTGCACTTGACTTTTTAGAAAATATGTCTAAGATTTTATATATCATTATGTGATAGTCAACAATAGTGTCAAAATTCTAAACAATTTGATTCAATGTAAGAGGCTATGGCAATGTTTCTCACTTCAGTTACTCTTAAGTATTCTCTTCTGCAAGGCAAGTCACACTACCTCTATATTATCTAAAAATGACTCTTCTCCAGGAATCAAGAGTGCAGAACATGACAGGATGAGCCAGTAGAGACTTTTCACCTTCCCCTCATAGGACAGATAACCATTCAGGTAAACAGAGATTTTCAGTTTAATCATCAGGGCATGAACCTCAGGGCTCAAAGCTGCTGATAGCCAACATATAGATTTGAGGACAGATTCAACTAACAAAGCCAATGGAGAGATACATCCCAAATTCATGTTTGAGCCTTAAGTTCAGCTATGCTTGTAGCAAGCCAGTTACATATCACCACGCTTTCAATTCGTTAGAACAGTAAATTTACTTATCTTCTCTTTTGAATAAACGTATTTAGGCAGAAAGAGAGTATCTGAGAGAGCATGAAGAAAGAACATGAGAAAAGTTGGAATATCTTAGCAAGGCAATGACATCATAAGACTGGCAGCTCTGTAGAGAAAACAGAGGAAGAAAGAAGAAGAGAGGCACAGGAAGGGGAGAAACAAAAAACAGGAAGGGTGAGAATCACGTGAAAAATAATGAGAACTTTAAGGAAAATATGGGAAGAAGGTTTGACTCTAAAGCTATTAAGGGGATATAATTAACAGGGAAAAAATATAGCATTTGAAATATGAGCAGAAACCAACAGGGAGAAAACAAGGCTGATATACAGGTTTCAAGCTTGTAATATGATATTAATTGTTATTAGTCAATGAAATAAGATTATAAGGAAGAAAAATTAGAGGTTAGGAAGCAGGGATGGAGAAGAGATCATGAACTTAGTTTCACACCTTATGAATTTGAAATAATTATGGGATATCCAAAGGAAAGTTCCACGAGACAGTTGGTTATGCAGGTCTGAGTTACGGAATAAAATTTGGAGATGTCAGAGATAATTTTTTGTTTCTCTTTTTATTATACTTTATATTCTAATTTTAACTACCATCTGTATACAGAAATTAGTTAAGAATTTAACAGTAGATAAAATAAATCAGAAGTAATACTGAAGGCTGGAGTGGAAAAAAAAAAAAGAAAGTACATCTGAGAACATTAACATATGAGATACACCTAAAATAAGAACAGCTTGAAAGTAAACTTAAAATCTGTCTTCAGTAACAAGATTTAAAATAGAAATAATTATAAACAAAAAATAAACAAAAGGTGTAAGTTAGGCTATGTAAAAGAAGAGAGAGGAGAGATTCTAAGATGAGGGAAGAGTCAGCAATATTAAGTAATGCAGATGGGTCAAATCTTCCATTGAATTTAGGAAGTCATTGGTGACTACTGGTATGAGGCATCTCAGAAAAATAGTAAAGGTGGAAGCAAGATTGCAGTAGAGAGTGGAACTACATTAATAATTCACTCAATGGGTCATTGAGTTTGAAGTTGATTTCAAACTTTTGAATCTAATTCTTTATAGAATCAAGGTCTCCTAGAAACTTGGTCATTTCCTATATGAAACTTTCAAAGAAGATATTTATATTCCCCATGAGAATAATACTAACTATACAGGATAAGGGGTCACATTGAATGTCTCAGGAATTGTGGCTGATTTTTTTCTATGACAAAGCATAAGTACATCTAACACAGTGAATGACTTCCAAAACATTCATATTTAAAATTCATTTGACAACCAAGATATATTGTAACATTTATAAGAATGTCTTTGGTATGACCAACACCAAAGCAAATACAAAAACAAAAACCCTTAAAGACATACTCTGTGTGAATGTTATAAGTTATCCAAAAATCTTGTTTCTATTTTGTCCCTTGTTAAATTTTCACCCTATGACTTGCTGAGAAGCTGCAGGAGAGAGAATTTCCTGATGAGTTGTCTAACAGCTTATTCTTTCCTCCTGCTATGTCCTCAACATCTATGTTCAATATTAAATTGCACTGCAGCGGAGATGAGTGTGTGTGTGCTTTAAGCAAAAGACAGAGGCTTGAGTGACTTAGTAGCTACAAATATAAATTACTGACAAGCAATTAACATATACTTTGGTTAAAAAACAAACGTTTCCTTAGCAACAATCATAATCACTATTTTACAGTGAAAATTGGTATATTTATGATACCTTGACATTAACATATTCAGTAAGCACATTGATGTTTAAATTCATGTTTAAATGCAACTATTTATAAATCAATCATCCCACAAATCACCTTTTCTTAAGTTTGAAGTGCAAATGTGTGAGTTTAAGATTTCAGATTGACCAAAGTACTTATTTTCTTCCACATAGCTCAGTTTAAAATTTGTAAAAAGTATTAAACCACAGGAAAGAAAAGTGATAAAAGCAAAGATGTGATTCAGCAAGTTTCTTAACGTTTGAAACTAGATGGAAGGTCATAATTATTTAAAGCAGAATACAAAAAAATCACATTGCAAATGACAAAATTGGGTGAGTATGGATAACATATACTATCAAATTGACTCTGGAGAAAATATGACAAACTTAATAAATAAGGGTAGAATGAAAATCAAGAAAGAGTAGTGGTGTCAGTTAAAATATTAAATAAAGGTATAGGTAAATTAGAGGGATCCTTCCCCAAGTTCTGAGCAATTTTCCCCTAAGCTTTCTACTTCCCCATAACTAAGAGATTTTTTTCTGAAGAAATTGTCAGAGAGCCACCAGACTTTAAGTCAAAGAAAGTAAGGTCGACTCTTTGCTTGAAAACAGGAATGTCCACCTGCTGACAAGCTCTGCTCACACACAGATTTCCAAAGAACATTTCAGTGCCCAGCTACTAGTGACACTGACAGCTATCTAATAAAAATCCACACACACACATATTTTTTTTTTAAATGTGTATATATTTACACATATATACACCTATATATATATGTTAAAATATGTATATGTATTTCCCTTATCTTTTAGAAACATAGCAAAAGTACTTGTCTCAACTTCCCAATAGTTAAGCTTGGCCATGTGACTAAGTTCTGGACAAAGGCAAGTGAGAAGTCTCATATGCCACATCCCATACTATCTTTATTCATGAAACCTTCTTTGCAGGATGCTTATTTTTTTCCCCAAAAAAAGTTGTCTAGGGTAACAAACCCTCAGGGCAAGCTTGGAAGCCATGTGTTGCAGATCATTCCCCCGCCCCCAAGATCCTGTTGACGTAAAATCCACCCACAGAGAGTTACGTGAAAAATAATAAACATTAAACAATTACACGTGAAGATACATGTGTTTCCATGACCTGTATACTCAACTCATAATTTAATGTGAATGGAGAAGCAGGATTAATCAGTCTCTTTGAATAAAACCTGAAACCCCCAAAATGGAAAATAAACTAGAATAAAAAAATAAAAGGTGGGAATGGGGAGAGGAAATAATAACGGGGTAGCCAAATAAAACCGCTTTAAAATAAATATGATTATAGTAAATATCCTCACAAAGATAAGAAAATATAATTTTAAAAAAGCAAATGACTTAGAATAAGAATGAGATCTTGAGAGAAAAATATTAAGACCCACAAACAAAAATAATAACAATAACAATAACCAAAATACTCAAAATACTCCTAGACCAATTCTATTTCAATCCTAACACAGCATCTGAACTGCTTCTCGTGTTTACTAATGACCTCCATTTTTGAAACCGGTAACTATCAGTTCCTGTCTTTCTGGAATCATTAATGGTATTTGATACAATTGATCCTTACAAGCTTTCAAGGGCCCAGAGCTCTTCTTTTCTTAAAATAAAGGAAATATGAGGTAATACTCAGCAATATCAACTAATCCAGATAGGTCAAATCTTCCACTGAATTTAACAAGTCATTGGTGACAATTGGCATGGAACATCTCAGGAAAAAATAGTAAAGGTAGAAGCACGATTACAGTACAGAAAGTGGAATTGCATTAATAATTCACTTAATGGGTCACTGAGTTTGAAGTTGAATTCAAACTTGTGAATCTAATCCTTTATAGAATCATGGTCCCTTAGAAATCTTGACCTCTTCTTTTCTTAAAATTTAAGGTCCAGAGATCTTTTCTTTTCTTAAAATTTATATCCAGCCCAACTTCTCCTCTGAGCTCTAAACTTGCAGGGTTATCTAATTTGTATGCATTATACTCATCTCAAACATAACATGTTTAAAAATGAAATCTTAATTTGCCTTTCTAAGTTCATATTAGTCTTCCCATGTCAGTAACAATTCTAAAAATCTTGAAGTCATCCAATCTCTCTCTTTACTTCATATCTCACATTTAAGCCATCTGAATACATTATGTTGATTCTATCTTTAAAATGTATTCAGAATCAAAACCACTTCTGACCACCTCACTGCTAATACCTTAGGCTGAGCCACCATTTCTTTGTGCCTAAATTATTGCTTTGGCCCCTTAATTTCTCATTTCTGCTCTCATCTACCTATTGACTATTTCCACAGAGCAGGTAGAGTAGCATCTTTACAATGTGCATTAGGAAGACTTCTGATTTCATTAAGAAGCCCCCCTTGTTACAACACAAAAACCCTGTACACAACATAATTAATGAGCATAGAATGACCCTGAGAAGTAGAAAGAAGAAGGTGGACTGGCTAGAGACCTAAGGGCCAACAACAACATGGCACTGAGCCCTCTAGGTTTCCTTATTCTGGCCCATAATCTGGGACAGGGCTCCAACATGGAATGGCAAACAGATGCAGGCCCAAAAAGCTCTGAGAAAAACATATTTACTCTAACCAAAGGACCAGGAAAAGGGTGGCCTAAAAACCGACAAAGTTTTGGGCAATACTTGCCTACTCCAGCCAAATACCAAGGGGAAAAATTGCCCCATCTCCAACGCACTAGTGGCTTCAGCAATGTAGGGAGCTGATTTTTCACAAATGACAACCTTGTTTCTGAGAAAGCAGGTAACTGCCACTAAATTCACCTACTCAGGGAGTTGTGATGAATGGTTTTATGTGCTAACTTGACTGGGCGATAAGATACCCAAATACTTGGTTAAACATTATTCTGGGTGTGTCCGTAAAGGTGTTTGTGAATGACATTAACATTTGAATTGTTAAACCCAGTAAAGCACATTGACAACCCAAGTGTGGATGGACTTTATCTAAACCACTGAAAGCCCGAACAGAACAAAAGTTACCCTCCCTACCTGTCCTCAAACTGGGACATGAGTCTCTTACCATCAGACTTAAACTCAGACTGGATCATTACCATCAGTTTTCCTGTATCTCCAGCTTGCTGACTGCAGACCTAGGGACTTCTTGTCTATCTATCTACAGATAGACAAATAAGTAACCTATTTATCATCTATCTAATTTTCTATTCATTCTGTATCTCTAGAGAGAACCCTGGCAAATACAGTAATATAGCCAGGTTGCGCACTAGCAGGATGAGATCTTATATCTCATTCACTACCAGAAAGAAGGAGGATGTACTGAGTCCCCCACTCCCAGCTTCTACCCATATCATGCTGTTAGCACAGTCCTCCACCTGAACCACCAAGTGAACTAGGTGAGCCTCTATTCCTACCCACTACCAAGCTGACTTAATTAAGGAGGCAATATGAGGATGACCTTGTCAATTGTAGGTTTCGCTCCACTATTCCACGTCACCACCACCACTCAATGTCAGTGGGCTCAGTGGAACTGAACCTTCATCCCGCCCTGGGCATCAATGAGACTGAAAACTATGTTGCAAGTCTAGGCTAGTTAGCACTGCGCTTTATCCCCACCCTTGGTGTCAGGGATATTGAGTAGCTGAGCCTCCACTCCCATTCTGCAGAAAAGAGCATTGCAAGTCGACTCTCTAAAATCGTAGCAAAACTCTAAAATTATAGTCAGCAGCGAGCATAAAATGCAACAAGACTATTTTAACAACCAATTAAAAAGCAGCACTGAACATTTCTAAGAAAAGCCTAAGTCAAGCAACAAATTTATACACATCATGATTTACGCTTATATATACTTACTACAGAGAGGACTTTGTCAAGGATCACTATACAATGTTAGCAACATTGTATATCTCTGTTGACCCTAGGATACAAGAGGGAAGTTGATTGCATACACCCACCCAGAGGCAATGAGGCAGTATAAGTCTGGGTCTTAAAACCATTGAAAGGAGGACTGCCACTCTGAAAACTCATGGAATTTAGTGGCCAGCATTTTTGAAGACATAGAAAAATTTAATGACTGTCATGATCTGTGGAATGTCTCAAAAAAAAAAAAAATTAAAGATACAGGTTCAGCAAAGTAAGCTGAAAAAGGCATTAATTAATAATAGAAAAAAATGGGGAAAAACACAATCTATTTTTGCATATTGTAGTAAAGTAGCCATAATTTATTTATATATATATAAACACATATATATACACATATATATATGTGTGTGTATGTGTGTGTGTGTGTATATATATGTGTGTGTGTATGTGTGTATATATATACACACATATATATATATCTGTGCTTAGAACTTGGGGTGGGATAAAAAAACGTGCTGATGGTATAAAATAACCAAATGTTAAGTAGTCTAATAGGAAGAAACAATATCTTGAATCGGTAAATCAAAAGATAACATCATAAGCATGTTATTTAAAAATATATGAATACATAAAATAAGAAACATCACAAAAAAGGGTTTAACAAACTTGTATATGAAAACTTGACTAAAGGGGCAGGAACGTGTTTTTTTTTTTTTTTTTTTTTCCATTATACTCACAATTTAATGTTCTTTTTTAAAAACAACCCACAGCTATTTCTTTGATTAAAATAATCATGAATTCTAAGAAACTGCTTTGAGATATATATATATATATATATATATTTCCTTTAAGATATAGATATATATCTATATCTATATCTATATAGCTATATGTATCTATCTATATCTATATATGATATAAGATATATATATCTATATATGATATATATACATAGCTATATATCTATATCTTAAAGGAAATATAAATCTACATCAAAATGGCAACTATTTACTAAACATGCATTTTATTTCATAAACACACAGCAATGCTCTTTGCTTTGGCATTTTCTCAATTACACAATATCTTCCATTCAAGTTACCATCTCCTAGAAAATTATTTGAGAAAACCTTATTTCTCACAATGAAACCTCATTATCTGAAGCTCAGTTGACTATTATTCTATCCTTAACCCTGATTTACAAATACAAAATAAGAATTCATATAATGTATGCTATGCAAAACTCAGTATATCCTGAATGGAAATTTTTCAATAAACTTTGTAAAGGTGCATGAAATGTTTGCTATCATTTTTTGAAAAATATTAGCACACCAATGTAACTATAGCTAATGTTCCAAAATGGAGTATTTTATTTCATGCTTACCATATCAGATGGAATGTAAGGTTAACAAACTTTCAACACCTCTTAAATGAAGGGATTCATGCACACATATTTGGAAGTAAAATTAACCACAGAGGTGAAATCTGTACCTACCTGGTAGAGGTTAAATGGATGGCATACTTAAAATCACCATTCATAGCTCTTGGCACACAGTATACACTAAATATTTTTTCTTCTATCATTTATAAGATACATTCAACAACACATCAAAGAAAGAAGGAAAATAAACATTCAAACCAAAAACTCTTGCATTCATTCTTAGATTGCTTTTTAAAAATATAGTCAAACATCAGTAATAACATGTTTAGTAAAAAGATTTCTGAATCGTAAAATTCAAAAATTGTTTAAGTTCAAATTTTTAACATAACATAAAATTGAAAATCAAAATTTGAGTACTTTACTTTCTGGCAAATTGCTTTATTTTCTCATAATCTGCCTTATAGCTAGGGGTAGCCTTAGTGCTTTCATATTGTACATTTTCACTTACAAATCATACACATTCTTTATAATGACATTTTCTCCCATCTTTTCTTGAAATTCAGAAAAAGAAGTATATGTGTCTCATTTAAAATTCTCCACACTTCTCAGTTTTATGTTTTTTTCTAACTTAATTGTGCACTTTTCCTTGTCCCTATTTGATCTTCACTCATCTTACTATAAACATTCACTTACTTTTTAAAAATTCCTACCACCTCTCTCTTCCACAACTAGTCCTTATATTAAGCAATTAAATAAAAATGACCAAGTCACCACCAGGAAAAGATAAACGTCCATTCTCAAAACGATTACTTCAGTTGGCTTTAAGAAAGTAGGATGGACAGTAGGGAGACATCTTTTCTAGCAATTCTGCAAATCAATACCACCATTCTCTGCAGAGCAGACAGGAGGAAATTGATTGTTTCATTGCAGTGTTTCATATCAAAAAACCAAAACATCATTTCAACTTTCCCATACTCTATGGAAACTAATATTCAGAGCAAATATGTATTCTTTCATTAAATATTTATAGAGTACTTACTAAATTCTGGACACTGAACTAGTTAGTGGAATTACTAAAAAACAATGTGCAAAGCCTCAAATGAAATATGCTTTTTCATTTAATTAAGAGAGCAAGACTATGAGATAGAAAATACCTGAGTTTTCCAGGTGATGCAACTATAGCTTATCCATATTAAATTACTTACTCTATTCTATGCAGAATAAGGGTTGAAACAAGGATTTAACTTGACCTCTGATGCCTTGACCTCTGACACCAATGTTTTTGCTTTCAAGAATTATACCTAAATAATTATGTTGATGTCAACGATAATGATAAATATCAATCTCCATTTACTGAAATATACCTTGGTTTCAGGTTCTGTGCTTGTGTACTTTACATATGTGAATTATATCCTTTTATCACCCTTTACAGACAGAAACCAAGGCTCAGAGAAGTTAAACAACTTGATCCTTGCTGGTAAGGGAGTGGAATAGAATTAAAGCTCAATTCCATCTGGTTCTGTATTCTTATTTTACTGTCAGTTCTCTATTGAAACTAGAAGACCCACCTCACAGCCTCTGTCTTACATATAGACATCCGATTTCATTCTCCATGCTTAGATCACAGACTCTCTCTCTGTCTTTCTATATTATCTGTCTGTCTGTCTGTCTGTCTGTCTGTCTATCTATCTATCTATCTATCTATCTATCTATCTATCATCTAGGTATCTATATCTATATATCAACCTTCCTATTATCGGTATGTATGCCTGTCTCAGTCTCCCTTTCTCTCTCTCTCTCAGACTTTCTATCTTTATATCCCTTTCCCTATCTCTTTGTTTGTTTGTTTGTTTCATTTTGTTTATTATTTGTCTTTCTGGCAATCTATTTCTGTCTTTCTTGACCCTGTGTTTTCCCTGTCACTCTGCTTCTACCTTTCTCTCTCTCTGACCCTATCTCCACTTCTCTTTCTTTCTGTTCTTTTCTAACTGTATATCTCAGTTTCTCTTTCTGTTCCCTTTCTCTTTTTCTTATCTTTGACTGTCTCTAACTTTCATTATATTTTCCCTTGTGAGTCTCTCTCGTTTTCTTTGTGTGACTATCCCTGTATCTCTCTTTGAGTTTGTATCTCTGTGAATATCTCTCTGTGACTTATCTGTGTCTGTCTGTCTCTGAGACAGAGATGTAAGGTTCTAAAGTAGTAAAATCCTCTCTTCTAGTTTTAATGATCCTTCTCTGGATTCCAGAGGCGTGCTGCAAAGTTGAAGAAATAAGTCCCTTAAATGATAAAGCAAAAAGAAAAGTCACTGTCCTTGGATAAACAATTTGCATTTCCATAAGGATTCAGTGATGCAGAATCAGAAAAGGCTCATTCTGACACCTCCATGAAAACAACAGGGAGAGCATTCATTAGCTGGACTTCCTTTTGAATGATGCACTTCATCGCACACACCGCTGTCCTCCCCCGGTCAGGAAACAGTGCTTAATTCTATCGGAAACTCGCCCTTTCACTAGGCATGAGAATGAATGACTTTTCAAAGAAATGAGAACTACACATCTGCCATGGCCTGAGAATGCTTACACTCTAAAAGCCATAGAGAAAGTTACACCTCCTATCAATTTCTTATCCATCAAGGAGCACAATAAACAAGCTTTGAACTTTTCCATTTACCAACTTGAAGGAAAGAAATGCTTCATTTTCTTTAGTTTCTTGAAATAATGACTGCTTTTGCCTCTTACATTTATAGCTTCAATAGCCATGATCTGATATTTAAGGGTGAGTGCAACCTTTAAACAACTTATGATGTAAAAGAATTTGTCTATTACAGTGCTCAGAAACTTTTACTCTTTAGGTGGCAATTATTTTGTTGCTGTTATTGTTGATACACACACACACACACACACACACACACACACACACGATCATCTTAGGAAGTAATTGGTACAAGATTAAAACAATTATTTGTATTTTAAATTATTTAGCAATTTACAGTTTTCTTATTCATTTTCCTGGCTTCATTTACGAGTTGTGTATTTTAAATGTGGACACTGAGGAACAAATGTTTAGGGGGTATGCTGAGGACCTCAAGGAAAATAATTGTTGTCCTTGGGCCAGAATATGATGTTTCTATGCTCCTTATATTAATAAATAGCACACACATGTGATGTGTGTGTGTGGGGGTGGGGCAGGGTATATGTGTCCATCTTACTCAATGTGACTGACTTTTAGGCTGAGACTAAGTCACATTTGTCTGCATTTTTTCCAAGTCTCTCACTTCAGTTTATACATCACAGTTGGAAATTGTACTTTAAGGTCAAGCTAGTCACTCTCACATTCAAAATTACCTCCCACTCTGCCCCTGCCATCCATACATGTAACAAATTAACATGTGTATTTGGAATCTCTGGGTGTATTCTCAGTTCTTGTCACCATTTCAACCTAAGTGCTTCCAGTATCCAATTTAAATAAATGTTACAATTTCTGAGTGATTTACACCTCTGGAATTTATATAGCGACTCTATCAAGAGAAAATAATCTGGTCATAAATTATTCACATTAGCTTTTTTTTTTTTTTCTCACTCGAAATTGACTATGAGCACTAATGAGTTGCCATACTTCCTTCCAATACCCTTAGATGCAACTTGGTGATATTTGAGTCTAAAACTAATAAATGACACCCCCCAGGTCACTGTTAGTTTTGAATCCACATTCTGTCATACTATAGTGTTAACAACAACAACAACAACATCTCATTACAAAAGAAAACGTATCAAACCTCAAACAAAGTTTTAGTTGAGAGTAACAAAAATAGTTTTTGGATGCCATCCCTGAGAAGTAAAACATTCTTTTCAATTTTATAATTGTATAGTCTTACTTTGCATGTGAAAACCACAGATACATAGAATGACAAAATTGTTCTAGTTCACAAGTGATCCCGATACTAAGAACTCTTTTAAAAAATGGAAAAATACAAACAAAATGACTATGACCAAAACCCACTCTTAAAATAGAGTCCAAAGTAAAATTAAACTTTTAGATAATAAACATGATCAATTTATGAAGTGGTGTGGTATCTTTGTTTAGATTATTATTTCTGCTAACTTTTCCAAGGGTTGAGATCCTCAGTGAAACTTAAAACCATGTATTTCTCCCATCGTTAGGGATACAATAAAATGTAAATATATAAGGGAGGCTTCTGTGTTAGGAAAAAGTTGATACAACAGCTGGTTTATGAAAACCTATTGTTTTACACCATTTAAGTAGGAAAAAAAATCCTATAGTCTGAAATTGTATCTGCACATTTACAGAAAGGGGGAGTACACTCACCTACCCAATAAAGTGGTCACAATTAGGGAATTACTTTATAATTTTTGGTTTTACATTTTACTATTATTGAGAAGGCTCATAATTTGTCTAGGGAGTAAAAGTCCTCGTGATAAAGTGATAATCCAAAGGAATCATTAATTCCTCAACATGTATTTGCTTGAATAATAGTGATTTCCTTCGATAAAAAATAATAATTACCTTTTGCCTTTAATTTCAAACATAAGCTCTGAAACAAATACTGCAGAATTTTTGCAAGTGGCATAAAAAACAATTTATGTCTGCTTATCTGCTGTTAAAGTTGTATGATAAAAAGATACAACACATACTATGCAAAATTTAAACGTTAACAAATTAAGAGCAAAGTTGTAATGGACATACATCTTACTGAGTTTTTTTTTAAAGTGTAGTTATTAGTGTTTTTTAAAAACTAATTTATAGCTCAGACACTTATCAAATATTATCAGTGGATATACTATATTTTTAAAAATTTCCTAGAGAATGAAGTGTTTAAATATTTTTTGTGAATAATATTCAAAACTTCATGCCATAATTTTCCAGAGAAGTTGCTGACACTTGGGTAGCACAAACTAACTCTGACCTGTTCAGGTCCCTTAATGATTACATTTAAGGGTAATTTGGGGGGCAAAGTTGTAGGGATTCAAGTTTCCTGCTCAGCACATAATTGCAACAGCTGAGGGGTTAGGAGGTCACCACTCAGTGGAATTGGGCACCCATTAAATAGCACTTTTATTTCATAGGAGAATGAGTCCACAGTCAAGGGGATCAAGTTGCTGAAACTTGAAGACACACATGTGCAGATACATTCACTCACTCACACTTAGCCACAACTTAAGCAAACTAAAGAAACTAATAGTAAAGCCAATTTTCCGTGAAAAAAAATAGTTCACCTGAGCAGATACAAAAAAAAGCTTCATACTTGCTGTGCAAACCACAGCAAGCATTTTATGCTCAAAATATGCCTCTTTTACAGATTATTTGTTTCTCTAACGTTAAGCAACATAATAACTTAAGTATCTGGTTACTAGATTTGACAATTGGCTCTTTTGTGAAAGCAAATGAGTATGACTTGGAGTTAACCTTACAGGAGGCCATGGTATTATACTCTAGTTAACAATGGCTTTCTGCATACGTGCTACAAGTCCATCAAATCGATGGCCGTCTGTGCGTACTAGAGACACGGAGTACCAACAGACTGAACGTGAAACTTGTTATTCAGGGCCCACCTTCTCTACAGCTACCAAAGTATATTTTTTAAAGTAAAGGCCACATCACAAAGTGAGAAAGGTGTTAATACTATCTAGCATTAATTCTGTATTAGAAGGATAAAGTCGACCTAGATTCAAATTCTAAATGGTTAATGCTCCCAGATACTTACAAAAGAGGTAGATATTCTAGTAAACTAAAACATCTGTAGTAAAAATATCAGTACACTCACAAAAAATATAAAAAATACTGTTCATTGTGATGCAGAATTAGCTACTTTAACTCTACCAACTATAACCTCCAGCAACAACCACTCATAAAACAAATCATCAATATTTGCACACACACAAAATGTCAATTCTGATGCCATTTTTCTATATTTTGTCAGGTTGAAGGAAGTAGAAAAAGTGGTTGAGGACTAAAAATTCTTTCAAATAACAAACCAGAGTTATAATTCAAAAGCTTCTGTCTTTGTAAAGATTACATTGTCATCTAAACAAAATTACAATACCAGACAGTAATCAGGAAGAATAAAAGGACAGGCAGTTGTGTTCACTCTTCCAGCAAATAATTACTTACACATCATTTCTACTCTATTCTTTCAACAAGCATGACAGAAAGTAGCATCATGACAGAGCTCATTGTACTGAAAGAATATCTTAACTTTCTCTGTGGTTCACTGCTGCCTTAAATTTGAACAAAATAAGAGAAGGGCCGGGGAAGAACTTACTTGAGGTTTAAAGTTTCATCTTTAGTCCACGTAAGATTATGCAGCAAGTTTTCTTGCCAAGGCTGCCTCTTGCACATCCCTTTAAAAAGAACCAATGCTCATAATCTAATTCCAAGACGATTCATTCACATGTTCCACCTCTTGTTTCTGTGAGGCATTGATATCCACTCTCATATCATCAAGAAAATGTTACTAGACATTTTTTTTTTTAAAAAAAGCGAAACACTTCAACATGTTAACTCAGAAAGCATACCATCATTCTCCACGTTCTGAGATGTATGCCACCTGCCTTAGTTGTCACAAGCAACTAACTCTAAGCTGCTAGCAGGAATCTGTCTGCCCTCTATCTGTCGCTATTAGCTCAGCACGTTGATTTCACTGGCACTGAAGCAACAGCAATTAGCTATCTTGCTTCTCGCAGCACATACAGGAGACAGCTGAGTGCGCTAAACCACACACTGACTGGTGAGCTCTTTGCACCAATTAGTAGCAGGTGCTACAGCCCAAAAGACAAATTGATGTCCACTGATCATCGGTACTGGCTGCTTTATTGTACTGTGTTCGTCAGCCTGTCTGATTCTCTGTTCTGTTTTGTGTAGTTTTTTTTACTGTTTGTTACTTCTTTGGTGCTAAGAAGTTTAGCAGCTTACATTCAATAACAATATCGTTGACAGGACAAAATAATCTCTTAAGCTTCTTTCTCTCTCCCTCTCTCTTTCTCTCTCTCTCTCTCTCATTAAATCTACCCTCTTATAGCAAGCCCTCCACATCTTTGGGGCATAAAAACAAAACAAAACAAAAATTTCACAACTTCACACATTCTATAGGAGTCAAAAATAGTCTTTAGATTTTTACAGACACATGTGGCTAGTACTATATAAGGGTATCATGAAGAAATATACTATAAAAAAATTATAGCATATTTCTTAAACATTGTAATATATGAAATCTCCAAAACAAAGTTTTACAGATGGACTGGTAAACTAGTAAAATACAATTATGTCATATAAATCAGAGAAACATTTCTTAAGGAATCTATCTTGCATAGTATTTATTTCAATTCCATATTAAATTTCACCCATGTATTCACCTGAGCATATTAGAAGGAGGGATCTAGAAACGAGCATTTAAGAAGATATTTTAGTAGTGATTGTGACAGAGCAAATAGACTGAGGCTGGTTGAAAATAACAGGTGAAGAGTATCACAGACAAAAAAATCCCCCAGAACACGTTTTTTTAATGAACCATGTGGATTATTTACTAGGACGCTACATTAACTCTATTTAAGAAGAAAAATCACACCATCCCTACAGATACGTTGCAATATTTATACACAAACATTTGCAGAAAATAACATCTCATTTAAAACAAAATGGACTTATCTTGCAGGCTCAGTTTTCCAGAGGGAGGGAAAAATCTTTAAGAAATAAATCAGATAATTATAGATGAATATCTCGAGCCTCAAGTTGAACCCATTTGTTTTTATTTTATGTAACACTGAAACAAACTAAATTACTTGCTTCCTTAAAACCACAGATCAGTGGGAGTCAATGAGGACTTGTAATAAGTGAACACATACAGTTGTTATAATTGATATTTTTAGATTTTAAAATTGATGTGTTAATAAAGATAACTTTATTGATCCACGTTTAAACAATGTGCATATTTTGCATGAGAAGATTTTTTTTGGTCATTTCACTAAATGTTTCACGTGTGGAACAATCCATATATTGATATTTGTTAAACAGAACAGCTGGTATTACAAGATTGTTTCAGTAACCATAAGAATTATTAAGTGTAGTTATTTTTACTAATGACTATTCAGCCTCATTCCTGGTAATGTTCAATTATAACTTTGATGACACATCAGAAATACAGCTAGAAAACAGAAAATATTATCCCTTCCTCATCGTCTCTGAGCAATTATTATTAACTGACACTTGTCAATGACAACAGCTGATTTTCATTTTTCAAAACTAAATTATAATATCTAGTTTTCAGAAAAACGTATTTAATGAAATGTGAAAAATGCAATATTTACTGCAAGATGAATAAAGGTTAAGTTTTAACCAGTTTGAAAACACAGTAAGCAAAATGGAGTCACTGAAATATTTACTACTAGAGATGATAATTTCTTTGAAAAAAAATACTGTGTAATATTCTCGCCCCTCTCCTGCATTGTAAAGTCCACTTGAATCCTACTCTAAATATGACATTTAACTGCCTTTTTTCTCTTAAAATATATCATGAACATTCACTTCTATAAACACATATAGGTTTAAATTATCATTGATGTTTCATTGTATGTATATGTGTATATTTTCTTTAACAAAATACCTATTTTTTGGCAGATAGTTTCTAATTTTAATATATTTGTAAAAATCTGGTTTAAGATGCTTAACTTTCTGAACTTCCATTTTACCACCTTAAATCAAGGTCCTGGGTGAAGGTGCCTGGGGAGGAGTGGGCTGAAGCGCCCTGTGGTTAGCTTGTGAACCTTTGTGCTCTGGCTTAGGGGTGTGTCTGAGGAAGGAGCACCTTTTTTTTCTTTCCACAAAGGCAACACCATGCCGTCTACTATTGATTTGTCTAAAGACGCTTTCTCTAAAATTCACAGAGGTGCATGTGACTAGACACACTGCTTATACAGAGTGGTCAGTTACACGACAGAGGAAATGTAAACTGCCTACCACAAAGTCTGATACACAAGAGTTGCTCTTTAAATCGTAACTGTCAATCACAGATACATGAAATTAGGTTTAGTTTACTTTAAGGTGGAAAGAGTTGTATTAGGTGCTTTAGAAAGATTTTGAGCTACTTTGCCGGGCGCGGTGGCTCAAGCCTGTAATCCCAGCACTTTGGGAGGCCGAGACGGGCGGATCACGAGGTCAGGAGATCGAGACCATCCTGGCTAACACGGTGAAACCCCGTCTCTACTAAAAAATACAAAAAACTAGCCGGTCGCGGTGGCGGGCGCCTGTAGTCCCAACTACTCGGGAGGCTGAGGCAGGAGAATGGCGGAGCTTGCAGTGAGCTGAGATCCGGCCACTGCACTCCAGCCTGGGCGGCAGAGCGAGACTCCGTCTCAAAAAAAAAAAAAAAAAAGAAAGATTTTGAACATTGAAAACATAAACATTTAAAACATTTAAACATTGATGATTAGAATTTTATTTAAAAAAATTTAAAAGTTATATAATACAGTTTAAAAAGGAATCATTAAATCTATCAAAAATAGAAAAATGGATATATACCTTTCATTACATAACGTTAAGGATAGTTATCTAGCTCTTTAAGTACTAATTATGAAATATATTAAAAAGTGGTAATAAATAATCTGTCAAATTTTTAAAGTTGAAGACAAATAATATACATTTCCTGTTAATAACTGCATTCAAATATGTTCATATTCTTAAATACTGACAATGAAATGATGAATATAAATTGGTGATTATTGCAGAGACCATACTGAATCTTTCCCTTATGTCTGTTTTCATGGATTTTTATTTCTTAAATTCCTTTTTAGCACCATCTTCTTGTCATTCGCCTCCCTTTCCAAAACTAAAAAAAAGATTGAATATGTTTAACAGATATTTGTTTGTTCATGTTGGTGCACAAATATATATTCTATGTGTTATTCTAAATCTTCATCTAATTGTATTAGAATTTTGTATTTTTCATTAAAAAATGTATTTTTTACATTCCACAAAGCAATGATATAGAAACACATAATGCTCTACTATATGCCAAAAATTAGCTGCATCCTACACACAGCTGTGAAGATTACCATAAACATTTGTGTTCATGCCAGTTCATCTGTGCACTGGTATTTAATGAACAATAAAAAGCAAATATCTAGTCAAAGATACAAAGTTTCTTTTTCTGTGTTTAATTTTTTTGGAATTTTGACTTGTTTTAACAGCATATATATATATATATATATACACACACACACACACATATATGTATATATATATATTCAGAGTTTGCTAGAGTGCAAAGCTAATTCTCTCACCAGCAAGATAATTAAAATACTGTTTATGCCATTGTCTTACTCTGGCAAATTTATATATTAACTAAATGTAATATTTCTTATAGGCATTTGACTCCAGTGTTTTGGTAGGGAACATTTCAAAGTATCAGGTTAAATACAGCAAACCAATACTAACTCATATATTATTCTCAAATATATGTCTTTGAGAAAGGAAGACATAAGAGGATTTTGTCTATCCTTCCAGGATGAGGGCCGAGTCCTTGAGTCAATAGGAACTGCAAAGTAAAGAGAGGTAGAGAAGGCATT
The DNA here is from genome assembly GCF_049350105.2 of Macaca mulatta. Lineage (NCBI taxonomy): Eukaryota > Metazoa > Chordata > Mammalia > Primates > Cercopithecidae > Macaca > Macaca mulatta. The sequence continues at coordinate 95,027,089 of NC_133414.1, read as the reverse complement.
TTTTAAAACCCAGATTAAAGCTTTACTGAAGGAAAGCTTCTGCAGTATTATCAAAATAGCCTTGCTCATTACAAGCAGTGTCTCACCAAGTTGCCTGGGATCAAGTCATTCTAGAGCACTTATTGTCAGCAGTCATTTAGAGTTGAGATTCAAAGCTGTTGGGTATAATCACAATAAGACCTCAACCAGGGACTTGGCAACTGGAGAGTCATCTGTATTTACACCAATAAGTCTTTGTCATGATTTCATGTTGCATAGCTTTATTTTTTATTCTGATACCCTTTTATTGTCAGAATTCAAGGTAGACATAGTTAATTTAGTTTCTTGCCAGCAATATCTACTTTCACTTTTTGTTTTTAACCCTAGTACTTACCTGTTTTATAGTGACAATTCGAGGGATAAGGAACAATATAATCTTTATTTAATACTTGTCTCTGCTGAGTTTCCAACAGGCAGGATATTATTTGAGAAAAGCAATTTGGGATATAATACAGTAGCTTAAGGGCAATGCTCCAAGAAATAACTAATTTCATAAAATTATAGTTGTATAATAAACATACAATGTGATTTAGTAAAATATGTAAAGATGTTGAACTGTTCACATCATTTTTTAAAATATAATTCTTAAAGAGTATTAAATTTAGAGCAAGAAACTTATTTATATGCATTTCTGTTGGGCTTTCAAATAGGGACTATTTCTATGCTTGAGTGAGATTATATTATAAAGTCAAATTATTTGAGTATTTCATATAATCTAAAATTATTTGAAACCTGGAAAATAAAACTAAAGAGAAGTACAGATAATATTTGTAAAATACTTTTTTTTAATTTAACATATTTACTGTTTAAAACTATTTTATACTTGGGGATATTTCTGGTATTTTCCAAAGGAGAAAAATTTAGACTTTACAAAATAGAAAAGAAAAAAGAAAAAAAAAAAAAAAAAAAACTACATACACTACCTCTTCACAGTTCCAGTTCTTATATGCCGTATGTATTAGTATTGTATTGTTGTATAACAAATTATCCCAATTTTAGTAGCTTGAAGCAACACATATTTATTATCTCAAACAGTGTGAGTCAGAGGTCCAGGTCAGGGTCTTACAGGCTCTAATCAAGGTATTGGCTGGTCTGAGTTCTCTTCTCGAGGCTCAGCTGGGGAAGAATTCAGGTTGTTTGGGGAAAAAAGTCATTTGGTTATGACTACATGACTAAAGGCTGTGGTTTGTATTTTTTTTTTTTTTTTTTTTTTTTTTTCTGAGATGGAGTCTTGCTCTGTCACCTAGGCTCCTGTGCAGTGGCGCGATCTCTGCTCATTCACTGCAACCTTTTCCTCCCGGGTTGGAGCAATTCTCCTGCCTCAGCCTGAGTAGCTAGGATTACAGGCGCCCGCCACCACACCTGACTTTTTTTTTTTTTTTTTTTTTTTTTTTTTTTTAGTAGAGATGGGGTTTCACCATGTTGGCCAGGATGGTCTCCAACTCCTCACCTCGTGATCCGCCCGCCTCGGACTCTCAAAATTCTGGGATTACAGGCGTGAGCCGCGGCGCTGGACCGAGGCACCACGCCAGGCTTAACGACTCTCGGCTGAAACTTGCTAAAGGCATTAGCGACTCCCCTTAGTTCCTTCTGCCACATGACCTCTTCATAAGCAGTTTACAACATGATTGTTTGCTTTTTCAAAGCCCACCAGGAGAAGCTATGTATACTAGCAAGATAAAACCTTACATCTGTATTGCAACGTAATCACAGGATTGATACTCTATCACCTTCGCCTTAGTCTATTGGTTATAAGCAAGTTATGATTTCCTCCCGCACTCAAAGGGAGAGGGTTATACAAGACATAATGCTACTGGCCCAGATAATGTGACCATCGTAGAATACTGTCTGCTATGCTGAATTAATTCCTAAAGTATTTAGCATATTCAGTTAGACAGCAAATTATATCTAAATGTGTACAAATAGTAATTTGGTAAAGTTGTTAAAGATTCTGAACAAACATACTTTCAACAGGTTTAAACATATAAAACGTTTTATATGTAAAATTATACATAATTGTATCAGAGAAAAAATAATATAAGTCGCATCAAATTACAAGCACTTTGATCACTTAGTTGACATATTTAAAACTAGAGCAGTTGAGAAAAATATTTCCAAAAGCAAACCAAAATAAATGTTAAAATAATCTCAGTATAACCTTAAGCTACATGCAACAGAGGTACACCACATATTGTAGGATAGTGGCTACTATAAATTGTACTTTTTATATAACTTGCTAGGAACTTGGAAACTTTTTTTTTCTCTTTAGTGAGTAAAAGAAAATGTCAAGCCAGACTTATGTTGTCTGTCTTTAATAGAAAATTCCAGAGAAGATTACCAAGTTAGCCTCTTAGATTTCTTGAGTCTAAAACTATTACTACATACAAGGTTTACTTATTTATATATATTTAGGAATATATAATATATTGATAATATTTATATATAAATATGGATAAAGTATGCATATACTTATATATTAGTGTAAAAATTCACATGTAAACAAACACAAAGCCATTTAATAGGTAATGATTGGATTATTAGGGTCATGTAAAGCTTTCATTATTAGGCTTTAAATTATAGAACGAGTATAAATTTAAAATTATCTTCATCACTTTTCTACATTGACAGCTTATGGAAAAATTATCAGCATAATATTTTGCTGACCTTAAAATGGCCTCAGTCATTTCTAATTACAACATTAAAATTTTAAAATGTGTATAAATTTTATAGTTCTTTGGCGTTCCCAGTTTCAACAAATATTAGCCAAGTACTTTCTATACCAGACACAACCTTAGATGCATTTATCTAAATATTATCTTAAGATAAAATGAGACAAATCACCTATGTTTGCTGCAACCGAGACTGATATTATATCAATTTTTATATTTATACTGGTTTCTCTTTAACTCAGTAATCACTATTTTAGACCACTTCAAGGAACAAATTTTGAAGCAAATTTTTAAAAATAATTTATTCTGTCATCCTTTGTCTTTTTCATTCTCCTCCAAAAGCAGTCTTAGACAAGGGTGTTGAGGGAAAACTGGCATTAATGCAAAACAGAGTGCACTTGTGTCAGGCATTCCCAAACCAATCCCCCATAGAGAGGGAATACAGAGTCCGAATTACTGCTGAGCCCAGCAATCCCCCATAGAGAGGGAATACAGAGTCCGAATTACTGCTGAGCCCAGCAAGCTGCTGCTTTGCATGGCAGAGCAGATTGAAAACAGCTAAGAGGTGTTGAGTAGATGCAGTCATTTTATTCACTTGCACTCTATCAAGTAAGTCAATAACCCAGGCAGTCTCATCTTTTAGCTCCTATTGCCACCTTTTAGAGTCACCACCAAAACCTGGATCCTAAAGAATAATGGACAGCTGATTTATTTCTTGGCAATTATTCAGCTAGTTCCAAAATGTATAAAGTTTTCTTCCTTCAAATCCATGTTCTGCTGGAATGAAGGAATTTGTAACAGCTTTATAGCTTCATTTAAAGGAGTTTCACAATTTCCATAGCAACAGATAACCATGTCACATATTTTGGAACAAGGTCAAGTTCTACTCCAGACTCAAAATGATATGACAGGATAAGTCTGCAGTTAATGGAAACAGGTAGAAATATAGAATCAGGGATACCTTCCAAGACACATTATATCTTTAACTAAACTCAAGTTCATTTTTAGGCTGATTTAGCTCTAGAGAGAATTTAAGTGACTGGGAAAAAAAAGAAAAAAAAAGATTGTATTAAGAAGCTACCCTAATGCTGACAATCTGAGGAACAATATTTTTCGTCCTGATGTTGACAATAAAATCTGACCTGTGTGGCCATAGTAAGAGAGGATAAATTACAATGAGGGATATACTCGTTGCAAATTTTTAAGGTCTGAATATTATTTGTAAATTACTTAACCATAGGGTATCTTTCTCTATCATGTTAGGAAAGCTGTTAGATTCTAAAATTGCCATTGATTTGTACAATCTTAATCCAGTATCAACATTCTCTGTCAGTAATATCTTTTTAGATTTTGGGTTTACTTAAATTTATAGGTTAAATAAAGGAAATATAAAACTCAATCTATTAAGATCACTCCCACACAATTCTGACAGTATCAATGAAACTTAGTTCTGGGGAATTTCAAGAAAGACATTCTGGCAAAAAAGAAACTCTGTAAATGCTGCAATCCTTAGCATTTTTATGTGAAATGCCAACATAGTAAGAAATTACAAGTTTGGCAAATTTATTTCAACAAAATTATAATGAGAATCCAGTTTCCTGTATAGAGGAACGCTTATTACACACTATGTATACATTGTATTATTATCTCATTTTCAGAAACCTCATCTTGTCTCAATCCATGGAAACACTATCTGAAATGCTGCTTGTTTATTTATTCAATATTGAATGCCAATAATGTGCCAGGCAAAGCTGTAGGGATTGGTAACACAGTAATAAGACAGGCATGAACAAAGCACGTAAAAGAGCAGATATTCCTCAGAATAAATCTGGATCATTGAAAGAGACAAAGAATAAAAAAAGACTTTGTTGGACAAGGAAGTTGACTATATTGTCAGTTTGCTCAAGCCAGAATTTTCCCACTTTAATACTTTTGAGTAATTGGAACAAATGTAGCTAATTTTTCAGTCGCCTTTGCTATTAGAATGTGTTACACTAAACATTAGTAGGTGTAAGACTTGAAAGTACATTTTGAGGGTACCAACGTAAATATTCAGAGCAGATACTTCTCTCAGTTTCAATTTGATCCAACATTTAATATACTTTCTTCTGAAAAGCGATACTGTTGTTGAATGTTTCTCAAGGTGTGCTTTTAAATAGCCTCAAGACGCTCCCCCCAAAAATGAATACTCAGGATACTGTAGTCAATTTTCAATAATAAATAATAAACAGAGTACCGGATTATCTTCCCCGTCACCCTTGCGGCCTCTTATAATAAGTGAGTCTGTGTGCAATGTTCAGGCATAAGTTTCGGATTCTCATTCTTATCTCAGAAGCATTGTTTTTATTATTTTTTTATTTTTCACCTCTTAAGCCAAAGAACAATTCCACCTACTATTACAGCGTGCTATGTGACCTAGAATTTTCTTTATTACAGGAGTAGGATTCCTGGAATATCCTGGCCTAGCCTTCTATTAGACGTCTATTAAGGAGTGAATGCCTCTTGCAATATTATGTCTTCCTGGTTTGCTTACTAATGTACCAAATATGGATATTGTATATCTTTCTAGACATAACATCAACAAATTCCCTCCTCTGAATGATAAAAAAACACAGATTTCATGATTCATATAATAAAATATATCACAAGAAATAATATACTTTAATACCTTGATGGTGCCCCAAATCTTTTGCATTGATTCTAACATTTTCACTCTGTATTTCATTCTAAAACAAGTATCAGCCCCTAGAGTGTGTAATGAATGAATGTGTTCTGCTAAACCGTATTAACAAAGGACCTTATTTGAAAATATGGTGGGAGCCAATTTTATTTTTCTATTGATAGAAAAAAAGAATTGTAATAATAAAACTAAAATTTAAATTTCCGACTTAGCTGAATTCTGAATCAAATATGTTTTTCTTTTCAAAACACAGGCTAATTTTTGAGAAAATAGGTTTGATTAAAGTAAGCTATGGATGATCTTCTACCTTAAGAATTCTTTTAAACATAAGGATAATATAAAAATAGTATTATTCTTAGTAATATTATGACTTTGGAGAATAAGTCAACAAGCAGTAGAAGAGCAAAAAGGATCTGTAGAAATCCGTAAGTGGAGTAATCCATTATGCATCTATAGTTGTGAGTTTGAAGACTACAACAATTTTACTCATAGTTATTTCATACTTTTTAACAAGTAGAGTTTCAAAAATACATTGGGACTACTCAATATTACGTATATATATGTATATATATGTAAATATATATGTGACAAGTGCAACATCATCTTGACAAGATAAACAAATGTGACCATTTTCTTTAATGATTTGCTTCTAATAGCGTGTTCACATAAGCAAATAAAATATTTTTCTTGAGAAAAGTTTATGGAGCATAAAAAACACATATAAATTCTCCAAGGCCCAAGAACTGATGGGTATTTGATATAGTTAATTTCATGGAAAATTCTAGTTTTGAGATCTTTGACCTGCACCATTCTCTTTTAACTGTCGTTAGGCTGTAAAGTTTTATGAAACAGTACAACCAGCACTAACTCAGTTATAGCTAAATAATTTATTTTATTTTATTTTTAATTTTTGAGATGAATTTGTGCTCTGCCGCCAGGCTGGAGTGCAGTGGCAAGATCTCGGCTCACTGCAACCTCCGCCTCCCGGGTTCAAGCGATTCCCCTGCCTCACCCTCCTGAGTAGCTGGGACTACAGTCATGTGCTGCCATGCCCCACAATTTTTTTTTTTTGTATTTTAGTAGAGACAGGGTTTCACCATGTTGGCCAGGATGGTCTCAATATCCTGACCTCATGATCCACCCGCCTCGGCCTCCCAAAGTGCTGGGATTACAGGTGTGAGCCACCGCGCCTGCCCAGTTATAGCTAAATAATTAATATTTTAATAATATATTTGTGCTCTTAGAATCATCTCAGTAAATGTAACTAAACTGAATAATTATGAGTTTAACAACATGAATGCAGTCAGTTATTCTCAAAATGGCTGTTTTAAAACTCTTCAAAAGTTTATTTTTCGTGTTTTAAAACTTCATCTTAAATCTTATCTCTTTTATAAATGTACATCAATAAATTATAATTTCTAAGGCAGCTTAACTGTAAGTCCTTCTCCAAAGAATAAGTGCATCGCTATAATTCTTAATTAATCAACACATTAAGCTAAGTAATAAAGTAACGGAAATGATGAAAATATGAGAATATCAGTTGTGAAACATTTTTATAAAACAATCCCAAGTATCAAGAAGAATAAGTTTCTATTTCAGATATGCAAAAACTTCCCCAATACCAGTTTAAAAAAACAAAAAGTAAACAAACAAAATTGTTGGTTCCTTCCAGTTGCCACCTTCTTCTTCCCTTTTTTTTTTTCTTTTTTTTTTTTTTTTTAAGACGGGGTTTCGCTCTATCGCCAGGCTGGAGTACAGTGGTGCGGTCTCAGCTCACTGCAACTTCTGCCTCCCGGGTTCAAGTGGTTCTCCTGCATCAGCCTCCCAAGTAGCTGGGACTACAGGCTCCTGCCACCATGCCCAGGTAATGTTTATATTTTTAGTAGAGACAGGGTTTCACCATGTTGGCCAGGATGGTCTTGATCTCTTGACCTCATGATCTGCCTGCCTCAGCCTCCCGAAGTGCTGGGCTGGGATAACAGGTGTGAGCCACCATGCCCAGCCTTTTAAAAATGTTATTATTTTTAGTAGAGATGGGGTTTCACCATATTGGCCAGGCTGGTCTCGAACTCCAAACCTCTGGTGTTCCTCCCATCTCAGCCTCCCAAAGTGCTTCCTCTCATTTAAATAGCAAACTCTTAGATATCAAACTTCATTCAAGAAGACTGTCGTCACTTCGCACTTACTGTTTTGACACTTAAGTGTGGATTCTCACACCTACCTACAACATTTCACTGTCATGGATGCTTCAATTTCCAATCTTCCCTTTCTTTGCCTTTGCCTTTTCAAAACTTTTCAGAACCTCCAACAACCTAGAGTTTATTTTCCTGGATTGCCAAACACCATGCTCTCCTGTTTTCTCCTATGCCTGTAGCTCTTCCTTCTTAGTTTCTTTTAGTGATTCCCTTTTTCTATCTTTTCTCAAATTTTCAAAACATTTAGATTTTGTCCTAGGCACTTTTCTCAATTCATTCAACCTTGTCTTTCTCCCTAGACTTTTATGCACTCAGATAACTGAGGTTTCCCATGGAGCAGATGACACCCAGGTTTTCTCCTCCAGCCAGATCTCTGTTCTCACATGCCATCTGCTTAGTAGACATCTCCATGTAGTTATACCAGAAACTCAAAACAAATTTGCAATTCCCTCGAAACCTTCCACTATTCACTACAGTGTACTTGTGGTCTAGCATTCTCCCTCTCTGTAAAAGATACCCCCATCTATGCAATTGCTTGAGTCAAAAATCTGAGAGCAGCTCTTATTTTGTGTGTCCAGCAGGGTGGGGGATCACCTTTATTCCTAATATTCTCTTATCTCATTTCCAATCAAACCCACGCCAGTACTGTTAATCATACCTCATAAACATTTCTCAACTCTACTTATTTATTCTCCATCCTCTCTGTACCACAACCATTGCTCTTCAAGACTTCAGCAATCTTCTCTTAACCCTTCTTTTCTACTACTGCCTTCCTTCAATCTATTCTGCATGTCATTATCAGAACGACATGTGAAAAAGATTTCTGATTAAGTCACATCTCATTTAGAATCTATTATTGTTTTCTGAAATTTGTTTAATGTCCACAGTTCTTTACATAATTTCAATATCTAGTTTTATCTGGCCTCATACTTCTTTTCAAAATTTATTTCATTCCACTCTCCTCTTGTCTACCTACATTTTAGTAATTCTGAACACTATTTAATAAAGCATGTCACAATCACTCCAGACTTATGTCCTGTTCATATGCTAATATTTCTGCTGAAAAAAGTGATTTTCATTCCCAGTCTACCTTCCATACACATATTATGCCAGCTAATTCATAGATGTTCCTGAAATCTCAAATATCACAAGCTCCTGAAAAATTAAACTTTATATTATAAGCAAATTTATGTGCCATCGTAACATTGTGTAATTTGTCCTTTATTCCTCCATTTGTTTTACAATGTTGATCTTCTTAACAGGACCATACATTTAATGACATCAGAGACTAGGTTTCCCTTGCACTATATTCTGGAATCTGGCATAATGACTGGCACAGAGCAAATAATGGATACATACAGGTTTATTTAAATTCATTTAAAAAATAGTTTCACTTGTTAAGAAAGTACAGAAATGTCAACACAGAGAAAAATGAAATGTGCATCTAACAGGTAAAAATTAAGAAAAAGGTATGGCAAAAATATTTGTGTATGATTTCCATTTAATCTTTATAATAACCCTTCAATGTTGTCATTATATCCCATTTTACAGAACAGAAAGCTGAGTTCAGAGAAGCTAAATATCTTGCAATTGCTTGTAGCTAATAAATAAATGACAAGCCCTTATTGTAACAAATGGGGTCTCTTCTGATCTGGTCACCTCTTTTCTTCATCAGAATAAGGTCTTTCTGTTGTTCCCTTTATATCCTATATATCAGCTATAAGACATGATTACAGTTCCCCATTTACCCATTAATGCCTGAGGTTGCAATTTTTTGAATTTTTGCAATCAGACCTTGGTGTTGATCTCGAGCAGTAGAATATAATTCCCACATGCTTAGCATTCCGATAAGGGAACACTAGGCATAATTGGCCAAATACGTTTGTGCTTCTGAGTCTTTCCTCTTGTTTCCATCTGATGTGAGGCTATTTTCTTTCTTGACCTTCATACCAACTCCCAGACATTGGAAATTTTGTTTATTCCTTTGAATCTTACACATTTCAGTTAAACAGTTAACATTGTGATAGTGTCTTTGTCACCCGATTGTAGTCAAATGTCCCTCATCTGCACCAGTAGCACCAAGGCTCACCTTTATTCTAACACACCTCACTACAGTTGACCCTTGGACAATAAGGGTTTGGACTGTGCAGGTCCACTTATATGTTGATTTTTGTTTAATAAATATATTGTTTTTTTAATATTTGTCACAAGTTGAAAAAACTCACAAACTGTGCCGCCAAAAATATTGAAAAAAATAAGAAGAAAATGTATGGCATGAATACATAAAATATATGTAGCTACTAGTCTATTTTATTATTTATTACCATGACATGTACATATATCTATTATAAAAACTTAAAATTTATCAAAATTTGGGCACACAAAGACCGTATATGGCACCATTCACAGTTAAGAGAAATGTAAACACATGTAAAAATGTAGTATTGTAACTGCATAACATTTACTGCATCATATACTGTTCTACAGTAATAATTTCATAGCCCCCTCCTGTTGCTATTGCAGTGAGCTCAAGTGTTGGGAGTATTCTCTTAAAACACGATGTGAGGTGGATCATCTCTGCATCAGCAGTCATTTCTCCAGTAAATTGCATATCACAGTAAAAAGTAATCTCTTCAGGTTCTCATGTGTTTTTGTCATGTTTAATGCAGTACCTAAACCGTGAATAACACCATGGGATCCATACAAAGTGGCACTAGTGATGCCGAAAGTACTTCCAGGCAGCAAAGTCATGCCATTACAAGAAAAAGTGGAATGCTTAATATGCACTATATAGTTTGAGGTCTGCAGCTGAGGTGGACCATCATTTCAGACAGATGATTCATCTTGCAAACAGACAATAAACACAGTACTCTACTCTAAACGTATTTCTCTCTCCCTTATTATTTTCTTTTTTTTAAAATTATACTTTAAATTCTAGGATACATGTGCATAACATGCAGGTTTGTTACATATGTATACTTGTGCCATGTTGGTGTGCTGCACCCATCAACTCGTCCTTTACATCAGGTATAATTCCCAATGCAATCCCTCCACCCTCCCTGCTCCCCATAATAGGCCCCTGTGTGTGATGTTCCCCTTCCCAAGTCCAAGTTTTCTTAACATTTTCTTTTTTCTAGCTTGCTTTATTAAAAAAATACACTCTATAATACATATAGCATGCAAAGCATGTGTCTTAATTGACTGTTATTTTATCAGTATGTCTTCTGATCAACAGTAGGCTATTAGTAATTAAGTTTTGGGAGAGTCAAAAGTTATGTGCAGATTTTTGACAGTGTAGATGTTGCCACCTCTAACCCCTGTGTTATTAAGAGTCAACTGGACATAGCAAATATTTACATGTCTCCTCCATAAATTATAAGCTCTTAGAGATCAGAGACTATGTAATACTCAGCATTATATTCTAGATACCTATGAAGGTACCTGATATATTGGAGATGTTTGCTATATATTTAAGCTCAGATTAAATGAGCTCAGAGCTCAGATCTGTCTCTTAAGAAGCTCATGAATTTTCAGTGCATACAGAAAATTGGTAATGGATATAACTAAAATCTAGTAGATTATTTGAGAGTCTACAAATGCTGAGTGAGGAAGAAAGACACAATTACAAAGTTAGAAGCATTTCAAGGCACTTTATTAGTTATTTAGGAAACAACTATTTTATAGCACAAGAAAGCTAACATAAATCACAATGTCAAACCAGCCATGCTTCTTGCCATGATGCCTTTTCCAAGGGAAAATGGGAAACTAAGATATTTTTCATGCCCTTTGATTTGTGTGGGCAGAAAAATAAAGTGGGTGGGCGGGGCGGTGTTTCAACACAATCATCTGTTCATTTTCAGGAGAATAAACAAAAGACAAAGGAATTCACTTTTATTAGTTCCAAAATTAATGGTAAATAAATTTGAATGTTTCACAACAGAGTAGACTTTAGCAGACCTGCTATAGGCCCAATGCTATAAAAATAAATTGAATTATAAATATGCAACTGTGGTTCCCAAATATTTTTTATATAGTTACAGGATGGATTCTGAAGTAATGATGTCCCTATTCAAATCACTATCTAATGGTATGAAACACAATAGTTCTGAGCTACATTGACCCTACAGGTCCCTCCTCTTACTTCATGAACTGCAGTGACCACTCAGGAAAAACTTACATATTTACTTTTATCTTAAGAAAGATAAGTGTACCCTTTCATATATTTTTGAATAAATTGTAGGATGTTCTGTATTTAATTGAAAGGTAGGCAACCTAAACCTTAGTTATAATTTATGCCAGTCTTTCAACCAGGACCAAGTTTTGTTGTGGTTTACTGATTAAAATAATATTTAATGCACAACAAATAATATTTAATATAAGATTGTATATGTAAATACATTAAGATAAATTTTCAGTAAAATCAGTCTTAGAATGTATTGTCATACTTTCTTTGTGAAAATGTGCATGCTATACTACATTGAACAAGTCTTAGAAGCTATAATAATAGCATAGCTGTCTTGCATAGAAACTTGCCATGAATCTTTAAAAATAAATATATATTACTTTAGGAATGAGGAAATTGAGGTTGAATTATTCTAAGTTAATTTTCTAGGATCACACAACTACTAAAATGTAGAACAAGATAATCAATCAACCTGTCTCTAAAATCCACATTCTTACCCATCTCTATCAATTGTTTCAATATCATAGAAGCTGAAATGAATTCTTGTTCATCAAAAAATGAAAGAGAAATCCTGTGACCTACCCCATCACCTCAACATTGCTGCCTGGATCTTTACCACTGAGATGATTCTACTAGTAAAATTATAAGTGACATAGTTCTATGATAAGAAATTCACAATAATTTCAATCAAGTCATTTGCATTAATCTTATAAAGAATTGTACACTATATTTTGGGAGTTACTATGAGACTCATGTATATCATCAATACAATGTCTTCTCATAAAACATGTTCATTATTTCTTTTCATACATATCAGTGCTAAATTTACTAAGAGAATTACAATATATGATGACATTAACACCTGAAAGTTATTTTCATTTTAATAGCTGTAGCTGTGTCTTACTGATATTACAGTCTCCCTTATATTTACACATATGCTAAAAGCCTATATTTCATTCTGTCTTGAATCATAATTAATTACCTATGTGCCTAAATACCTCAGAGGACAGTATTAGGGGAGTGACAATGTTTTATTCTTATTTATATCCTCCTTGATCTTAGCATAAAGCTTAATACTTAGTAACTACCCTAAAGTTTGGAGTATTAAAATCCACAATTCACATCTCATCTTTTTTTTTTCCTCTTCTCTATCTAGTCATGTAGTTTAGATTATTTTTGTTTAAACTACCTATTTATCACAATTCATTGATTAATATATAGCTTAGAATGTTCATGTGACAAGCATTCATTTAGATTCGAAAATATTTAAGGAAAAGACCTAAAAGACCTTTACTTAAGAAGAGAATAAAATGATTGATTAATTATTAGGACATATTCAGTAAAATTATTTAATGATTGCAAATTGTGGCAAATTGTGCTTTCCAGACTAGATGGCCACATCAATAGTCCCCCTCATAAATGTTCCTCTTTCAATATTTTTTTTTTCTGTCACTTTTCTTATTAAGAAACACAGTGTATAACCTCTTTCCTTGAATCTGTACTGGTTTGTTATTCTGAATCCAGAGGAAGTGAGTGTAATTTCTGAAACTAGGTGGTAAAGGTCATACATCTTCCACCTGGTTCTCTTTAAATGCTCACTTAGAATCCTGAACTGCCATATAAGCAGTCTGTCTACTGCCAGGCTGTGAGGAAGTCCAAATTAGGCCAGGCAGACAGACTAAACGAAGAGTTTCTGAGATTACATGAAGACAATGATATGGCTGGGTATCTCTTTCAGTTATTCTAACCCCCTCCCCCAGTGTTTTTATTCCATCTACTATCTGACTGAAACGGAATTAGAGACCCTATGCCTGAACTTCTAGCTATGAAAACACATAGAATATGATATCTAATACAATTTGATTGTTGCTTTAAGACACTAATTTTTCAGATGATCTGTTATACAGCCAGAATAAATGGGGTACTAATTTTTCATAGAATAGAATATAAATTCTTTATTTTTTTTATTTGTATTTATTTATCTTAGAGACAGGGTGTCACTCTGTTATGCAGATTGAAGTGCAGTGGGGTGATCATAATTCACTGTAAACTTGAACTCCAGGCCTCAAGATATTCTCCTGCCTCAGCTTCCCAAAGTGCTAGAATTACAGGCATGAGCCACTGCACTTGACCTAGAATATAAATTATTTCAGAACAGCATCTAGGGATAATTAGGTACCTACAGCTAATACATAAATATTTGTTGAAGACTTGATTAGATATACCTCATTTTGGACATGCAGATCCCTTAATATTACATTTTAAACATTCATGGTAACTAATAGAATAAAGAAATACCAACTCTGTGAATATTATATGTAAAAAATATTTAATTAGTGTATCTAATATCTCTTGCTCATATTTTGGGTCTTTAATTCACAATGTTTGTTCATATTTAATCATTTTCAATTGGCTTACATTTTAAAAACTGAAATTACTTTTTCTGTTTTTCCAAATAATAGTTGACTTTCATTTTACATTATTTGTTTTAAAAACAAAGCTTATGTTTTCTAATTTTCTCTAGTTTTAAAAACTTCTAGATATTACTAATGTCTATGATTTTGACATTCTTTCTTATTGATATCTTATTTTCAAGGGTTAATATCAATATTGCATTCATTAGGAAAGTGTATTAATAAAGATTCTTAAAAATATATTATTTTCACTAACGTTTCTCTGTAAGTTTTACTGTTAGTGTGGCATTCAATAGTATGTAATAAAAGGAGACTATCTCAGCCTATACTTTATTAAAAAATTACATCAAGTCATTACTCCAAAGACTGGTAATCGCTTCTTTCTATTTTATGTGTTGTGCCTTCGGGAAATGGTAAGTTCAATATATTTTGAAGTACTTGTGACTAGTTCATGTAGATCATGACTATATTATCTTCATTACTTCCTTCTCTGTGAAAAAGAAGTGTAGTCACATAATTATTCTAGAATGCTTTTTCTCTTTCTTGTAGTTTATTCCTTTGTAATAAAAATACATATCATTTAGCCTTATCACTAAAGCATTACTTGGTTAAAGTAGTATCAACTGCTGCCAAAATAAGTTCCTGGAAAAAAAATCAAGCAATGGTCAAGAAATCATTATCAAAGTCCATGACTATGCAATATATGTGAAAGTTTTGTTATCTTTCCCATAGAAACTATTCCAACAGTGACAAGGAAAGTAATCACAGCAGGACAAGGAAACTTACCACACCCATCTGATGGAATGAGATGTGTAACAATCCACTGTAGATGTGTAACTACATTTGCTTTCAGACTCTGTACCTCATCATTTTGGTCTCCCTTTTTCCAATCGCTATGTTCTACATGAAATGATTCACTTATCAGGATAAAGAAAGTTTAGATTTTTAGAGTACATTGACAGTCCTTTTGCTGCCAACATCACTCAATATTGATGATCTCATTTAGTCTTATAGGATGCAAGAATATGACATTATTTTATTCTTTTCTTTGAATCTTTTCTTTTTAAATTATTCTTAAAGTTGATAGAAATCATGTTGATCAAAGTTGGCCCTGCCTGGTTTAATCATATTTAAAAGCTTTCAAGATAATAAATAGATTTTAATTTCTGCATTATTGACTTTATAAGTTTTTTATTATAAGATTTTTAAAGGAAACTATCATTTATGTCAAATGTTGCTTAAATATCCTGATTTGTGATGTTCAGCTTTGTTTTAGAGTTCTTATGAGCACCACAAAGCAATGTGTAGTTAAAGATACTACAGTTTGCTAAATCTGACATCTACAGAGGATCAGTAATTTACAGAATTCTAAGACCTAGGAAAATCCGCATTTGTCTTTAAAGCCACATATTATCAATTATTACCCTCTTCCAGCCATCACCATTAATGAATTATATTAATTCCATGTATGGCAAAATTTACTCAAAATAAAGGAAAACCTTAAGAATTGTATGATTCTCAAAGAGCTTTTAAAGGCATTTTGCTAATGTATCTTAGCTATTTGAAGAGAAATAGCTAAACACTTGCATGCAAAATGAAACACATAATACAAAATACATGTGATGAATACAGTACCTCTTTTTCCCCTTAATACTACTATCAATTCTTTGCACTTCTTGTGCAAAGAAGTCTTCATTATTTCCAGAAAAAAAAATAACAATTAAATATAATGTAACTAGCCGATGCTTTCCAGTTGAGAAAATAAAATGACACATATGTCTTTTTCATGCTAATGCAACCTGTGCATAATAAAATCCATATCAGCATGTTCGAGTTCCATGTGTGTCTGTATATTTACAACACAGTTCTACACTACACATCTAGCTAGTGTTAAATACCTAACTATAGTATTTTGAGCACAACCTTATGTCAAACCTGGACCCAACTATGTACATTAGAACCTCAAGATGTTAGGTAGATTGGCAGTCCCATTGTTGTAGGGTCTAACATTTATACCATTTTCTAACTCTTTTTAATTAAAAAAAAATAAAAAATAAAAATTTACAAATGTAAAATTAGCAGTCAAAGTGAATCTTCATTTAAAATAAGAAAGCAAATCATGACAAGTTACATTTTTAATAGTTGGCACATACCATAAATATAACAATATATAGAAAAAATATTTTTTTCAAAATAAATGACCACACAGGACACAGATCTATAATACATATTTTTCTTATATTTTTGGTAGTATTATCTTTGACTGCCTCTTCAAAAGACTGCAATTTTGTGATATTAATATTCCTAGTGAGAATGTAAAGGTAATCTGTTCTTCTGGCTGCTATGAATTATCTTTTTGTTGTTGTTACCAATAGCTCAGAATTATACTTAGCTTCACAACTATAAATTGTGAGTATTTTCATTTTTGGTATACTATCAAGTTTCATTTTGTAGGAACTCTGAGATTTTGGAATAAAGTTTTGTTTTGTTCATTTGTTTTGCTATGGTGAGTAATCTTAAACATTCTTCTAATTATTAGTATTCATCAATTACTTTGCTACAGTCTCTCCCAGGGGTTTAGAAGGGCACAGGAGATCAGGGCCATTGCTAACTAAAGCAAGTGAGACACTCATTTTAATGACTTTTTATGTTTTAATTTATAAGGATACATAATAGTTGTTTAGATTTATGAGGTTCATGTGATATTTTAATGCAAGCTTACAATGTGCAATAATCAATCAGGGTAATTGGGATATTCATCATCTAAAACATTTATTATTTCTTTGTGTTGGTAACATCTCAAATCTTCTCTGCCAGTTATTTTGAAATACACAATAAATTATTATCAACTACAATTGTCCTTCTGTGCCACTGTCCTATTATTTTTAACTGTATTTATATGCCTATTTGCCAAAGCCTTTATATCTCTCCCTCCCAGCCTCTGGTAACCACCGTTCTACTCTCTGCCTCCATGAGATCAAATTTTTTAGCTCCCACATATGAGTGAAGCCATGTGATATTTGTCTTCACGAGTCTCGCTTATTTCACTTAACATAATGTTTTCTAGTTCCATCATGCTAGTGCAAATGACAGGAGTTCATTATTTTTATGGGGTAATCATATTCCCTTGTGTGTACACACTACAATTTATCTATTCATCTTTTGATGAAAACTTAGGTTGACTCTGCATGTTTGCTGTTTGTGAGTAGTGCTGTAATAAGATAGGGATGCAAGTATCTTTTCAATATACTGATTTCCTTTCTTTGGATATATACCAAGCATCTGGATTGCTGGATCACATGGTCATTCTATTTTTCATTTTTTGAGGAACCTCCATACTCTTTTCCATAGCAGCAGTACTACTTTACATTCCTGCAAACAGCGTACAAATATTCCCCTTCCTTTACATCATTGCCAGCATCCATTGTTATTTGTCTTTTTGTTAAAAGTCGTTTAACTGAGATGAGAAAATATCTCATAAATAAGATAAAAATCATTTTAATATAATGTATATATTTATTTTATTTTTTAGATGTATTCTTGCTATGTTGCCCCGGCTGGAGTGCAGTGGTAAAATCTTGGCTCACTGCAACCGCCTCCTCCAGGGTTCAAGCAATTCTCCTGCCTCAGCCTCCCAAATAGGGTGTGTGCCACGATGTCTAGCTAATTTTTGAATTTTTAGTAGAGACGGAGTTTCACCATGTTGGCCAGGCTGGTCTCAAACTCCTGACCTCAAGTGATCTGTCCACTTCAGCCTCCTAAAGTGCTGTGATTACAGTTGTGAGCCTGTAATGCGTTAATACATTTTTAAAAACACAAGCATAAACACACACACACACACACACACACACACACACACACACACACACGCATATACATTTCATTTTCACTTTGCTCAGGCTCCAGTATGGTCTTACATGGCACTGCATGACAGTAAACCGCTCCTCAACTTCAACTTGGGTAGCTTTATGTTAAGCTTCCCTCCTGAGAGATAACATTACCATTATTATTATACAGCAATAAAGACTTACAGTTGTTATGTAATGGTAAAATCTTGTAACACTGGTACCATTCCAACACTGTTCTGAGCAATTCATAGTTGTTTCACACTTACTCCACACTACAACCCTGTGAAATAAGCATTAATGTATATATTTTCATGTTAAATCAAATGAAGCATAGAGGGTCCTGAGTAATCATAAGCAGGAAGTATCAGACTTGAATCTTGTTTCCTCTGATCCTAAAGTCAGAGCTGTTAATGGCTATATTGTATTGCTGTCTAATAATAATGTATCTTGTCAGTGAAGAATAAGCCAAGGGATAACAAATCTTGTACCCATTGGTGCTATTCTAGTTCATTTTTCTGCAACGAAGACTTACTCCAGCATGTAATTTTGAAATTACAAAAAAGAATGGAAATCGTTTATGACTCAAAAAAAGATTTAAAAAATGTTCTTGAGATCATACAGCCCAAGAAATAACACTTGATTTAGATTTTTGTAAAAAGCTTCTTTGAGCAGTATATGCAAATTTTCTTTCCTGCATTCCCAAGATTATAACAGAAAAGACAAACTAATTTATTTTAAATGTTTATAAATCCACAACTTGTCGAGCATATTATCAAGCCCTGGCATTTTCCTGCTATCAAAGCATATTAGCACTATTTCTTTATCGTTCCAAAGTTTCCGAGGCAAACTTCACATCTTCTGTCTGAATGCCAGTGGAAGTTTCCACAGGAATGCTCTCATAAAACTCAAGAGATTTTATTTCCTTTCCTTAGCTCTCTCAGTACCTGTATAAATTCACCATGTGTTTATGGATTCCAAAGTACTGCCACAGGATTTAAACATGTGTATAATAAATACATGTATTGAAGCCCACTATTACAGGGATTATTAACTTTTATAATTTATGTAATGAGCAGGAAGCCAGAAGTAAAAGTCCCTGTTTGACCCAAGTTATTGTCAGTTTCCACAACTCATCAGAGAAGAAAAAAGAATAACTGTGGAAAAGATGTCAGGCATCTTAGATGGCTACTCTGATTAGACTGAGACTTTTTCCCACCTGCTACCTTGAAGAAAGAGCACAGAACAATCAGGATGCATGAGTAAGCAGGAGGCGCTCTCCAGCCTTTGCTGTCATTTCTGTTCTAAAGAACAAGTTCCCAGAGGCCTCTACTATGTGATGTTTGTCAACCGATTATTCGTGTAGTGGGAAGATATGGGAGGCAAAAACATAGAAGATGCAGTTCTGCCTCATTCCCCTGGCCTGGTAAAAATGACAGAGCATGCCCCAGTAGCCTGGATTTGCTCTTATTTGTTTCCATGGAAGACAAATGATAGATCTTTATTTAACCCAAAAGCTCAGAGAAAATGCACAGGGAGGAAACACATAGATGGAAATAATACCACCACTTTTACCCTCAAGATGGGAAAATGTTGTGTTATTTTATCTTTCTTTATTACAAAAAATAAATAAATAAATAAAAACTCTACTTATGCAATTTAAATGTTCTTCATTTTGGATAGGTTTCTAAACCCAGTCATCTTGACTAATTAGCAAGTAATATGTTCCTTTTTCATGCTAGGATATGTACTTAATTAGTGATGTTATTAACATGATCCATAGTGCACTTAAACATATAAAACATCAGGAAGCACCATATTCTCAATAATATATTTATTATGCATAAAGCTTCTAATATTGAGTGATTGCTTGAATATGTAAGTCCATTATGCCATTAATTTAAAATTTTTCAGTCAGTATTCCAGACTTTCAGATAAAAATTTTAATTCCATTGTAGAATGAAACATTGCCTTATGCCTTCAGATACACTTAGTAGTTAGTACTTCTTTCTATATACTATAAGTTATTGTTTAATACCTTTATGCCTTAAACTGTGGATACCTTGTCTTTTTTATATTTACACCACAGGAACTTAATAAAACACCTAATTTTCTTATGAGGGAGTCAATAAATGTTCGTTAATTGAAAAAAAATCCAATCAGTCTGTAGGTCTGATATCTGGATATTTTCAATCAGTTACATTGCTTTGTGGAAATTCTTCCTGACATAAAGATAGTTTAATAAAAGTGTGGTTAATCATACCAAAGAAAATTATGTTCAAAATGGATTTAAAATGGTAGATGTGTGAGGAGAATATAAGATGGCAAGATACAACTGAAACAAAAAAAAAATGAAATGAGATTAGCACACCCAACAGAAATAATTTATGAATCTATTAAAGCAACATGTCATATTGTGGGAAATGTATACACATATATGTATGTGTGTGTGTATGTGTGTGTGTATATATATATATACGGAATATGAGGGAAAAGGAGTTGGAAAATCTACTTTGACTTATAATTAAAAGCAAAATTGCTGTGTTGTGGTAAAAATTTCAGGTAATTTTCTGTTGTACCATACAAATAATCTGTAAGATTTTAAGCATGTGAAGACTCATTATTTTTACATCTACACTAAAAATATGAGGATGGGACATTAAAAGTTTCCCATTTCCTAAAGTATCAAAGATAGGCTAATATATATCAGAAAAGGCAAATACAAAGAAATTGTATTACTAACTACTACTCCCTCCCTAGAAGGTATCACAAATTGTTCCTAACGTACTTTTCTAGTGAACTTATATGCAGACTTAGAATTTGGGACATGGCACTTTGCACAACCACAAGCAGTCACTAAGAGTTGTCTATTGAGATGAGACACATTTGTTTTTCCTACCAAAAACACGCTAAAACATCCTGGTTGAACTTCTGTGCATGCCAGGAACCTGGTTCCAAGTGCACATATGGGAATACATGTGTTGCAGGGAATGGAGGCCAGGAAATGTCTTATGATAGCAGATGGCCAGATAGCCAGTTCACCTCTGGATGACAGTGGCTGCTCTAACAGGACAGTGATGTCAACACTAGCAATGTCATTGATATGTCTCAAGTGCTCTCTCAAAGAAACGCCACTCAGTATGAAATCTCTCCTGAGTCCACTAGCCAGAATACAAATATATATAATGGTTTCAAATGCTTGCTCAAGTAATGCTCAAGTGAACACTTTATTTTTTATAAATTGTCAAACACACAGCAGATGGTAACATTCAATAATCCTAAACTGGGCAGCGTATGAACTAGTGACTACAAGATGATCCATTGAAAAAATCTTTTTATTAGCCTCCTGAGTCTTGGTCTTAAAAGTGTCTTCATTCTGCTAATTTTCAACATTGTACTTTTTAATTTTAATTATTTTCATCCAGTCTGCAAGATAGACAGTGAGAGAAAAAGCGATTTGCAGTACACAGTCTTCTAAATCAACTACATTTCATTCCTTTTTCTCTCCATTGAGAGCAGAGTCCTGATTTTCAACATAGAAGATCTGGCAGAAAACAACTGCATCTTATTAAATTGCCTGCTGGGCTTACTGAAACTTTTAAAATTATTGTAGAGCTAATCACCACTTTCATTTAGCTGGCAAAGACAACAGATATTTAGTATATCTACCGTGTTCCAACTTCTCTGAACATGATGCCCAAAAATGTATAAGAAAGCAAATTTTCAATATGGGTAATTTGGAATGGGGGTTTAAAAACTTTTATCACAGGTGATGAAATAACTTTTTATATGAATCAATTATACTTTCCCCACTAAACTTCTTTCAAAACATTATATACACACATATATGTAATCTTACATTATATACAAAGATATGCAATCTTATACTATATACAAACAGATATATTTAAACAACTGAATAGCTTATTTGGAAGGCTTTCTTTTGCTCTTGGATATTTCATAAATGCTGTGGCTTATCAACTACCATTGGTACTGATGCCTTGAATTAATTATCAACTAAGTTACAGGGAAGCAGATGTTTTGGATATAATTTCAGTAAAATTTTCAGTATGCTCGAAGCATTAATATACCTTGGCTTGGACCTATACTACCCATTCATAGAGTGCAGGAGAGATCTACTACTACTACTACTACTACTAATAATAATAATAATAATAATAATAATAGTAATAGTAATACCAAGAGAAAGACCATACTAGTGGAAGTAAATATCTTATGATTGCATCATTGATGCCTTGCACTGTTCTAAGGGCTCTATCTGAAAAATCTTAAGAAACCACCCCTACAATACTAGCAGCTAATACTACATTTATCCATGTCATTCATTGAATAGTTTGAAACTCAAAAAAGTTAAATAACTTGCCAAAGTTGAACATCTAGTAAATGGTACAGCCAGAAACTTAGTGAGCCCAAATTAAATTTTTGTGCTCAACTCCAAAACATTGAGTACTCATTCTATGTTTCAAAATGTTGTCTGTGCATTTCCTCACTATGCTTCCACCTATCCACATGTTTCCTAGTTGTGTAACTCAGAAAAGACAATATGGACCGTTTAGGCAGTTGTAATTTATTCCTTTTGTTTTCATGCCATTATGAATAACCCCTGCTTTTATTCTCAAAAGCATGAAATGCGATTCTAAATGATATGCACACTATACCTAAGACTCCGAGATGCGTTTTTGTTGTTGTGCACTGTCACATCAATGAATGGAGTACACCTATAAATATTATTCTGAATGTGGAGAAATCTCCCCATCTATTTGCAAGGATATCTTTATTCCTTTGCTCCTTTATTTGTAGTGCCTCATGGAAAGAGGCTTGCAGGAAGAGAGTTCTCAATTTCATTCAGATTATCCAATTCTATTATCTCAACATTGAAACATCAAAGTCTATTTTGCTTCTAAATTATAATATCACTTATTAACATAGAAAAAAGGTTAAAAGCAAACAGCAAGACATGCCATACATGTCAACACAGAGACAAAAAAATATTCTATAATGATGAAAAAAGAACTCCAGCAAATAACTTGTCTGCTTTCCTCAACTTCTAGTACATCACAAAATTAACAAGCAAGAACTTCATAATGGAACAGTTACCAACAAAACCAATAAAATTATGCAATAAGAAACATTTTTGCAAATAATTTGTTTACCTTAGTAAAGGGTGATTGTCCTTATGGAAAGTTAATTTACTCTTGGAAGAAGTAAGTCATCACTATGCATTTGTACCTGGTGCTTAATTTAATAAATTCTAATAAATATAATCATTCAGCACAAAACATCTATTTAACTTCCCAAAAATAGAGATTTGGATAAAAGATACATGTAACATATTTTTTTATTCCTGGTCTAATAAAAAATTTGGTTTAGCATTTTTTCATGTTCTTAATATTTTATTTTTTGTTATATTTATGGGAACATGGAATAAAATATTAAAGTTTTGGTGTGACAGTAAAAACTTATTTTCAACATTTGAAATAATTCATGCAAGTCAGATATTAAATACATTTAAAAAGAAACATTAATATATTGGTAATTAAAATAAGGTATAGGATTAAATGATTTCTAAACAGTCACATTTTTTTTTTCTATTTTACCAGTTTTTAACATTGTGATGTCTGCTAACTTGTGAGAATACATTTATAACTTATTCCAAGTGGGGATCTGTTCTACACACAACACAAATTTTCAGTGTTTGTGTGAACTATGTACTGTAGCTTTGGGAAATACAATGACTAGTTAAGAAACAAATTGGCATTTGGTGAACACAATACCATAACCAAAAGCTAAATCACACAAGAGGAAAATTATCTTGAATTCCACATGCCAATGGGCATATTTTCATTTCCAGGTGTATTTTTAAATTTTTAAAAAGATAAATTTAATTTAATATTGTTTAAATAGTATAGAGATTTTACTACAAAAAAAAAAAAAACACATTTATTACATGATCAATTGGCCAGAGTACTTCAATAGCCCATTAATAAATAAAAGACAAAGTATAAAGACTTTACTGGAGAGCCTCAAATGTAAGACAGACACATTGACTTATAATAGCTTAAGGAATAAATAAAAATAAAACAATAAATCATAACTAAACTAGTAACCTGATGTACAACTTAAAGGATAAATATTTGTATGTCTATTTTGGTGTATTTTCCTTGGTATTTAAATACTTTGAATTCAGAAAATATAAAAGTGTTTATAGTTTTTCTTATTGCTTTTGAAGTATCTACATTTCTAAAGGTTCTTTTATGTTCCAATTCTCTATTTTAATGCCAAGATGAGCTCATGAAAAACCTAGTTGCACAGCTGATGTCCCTGTCGACTGTTAACATAAAGAGACTGATTTGGAACAGGATGAGGAACCCCAGGAGAAGCCTTGGCAATGATATTCCATTACTGCCCATCTGAATCAGTCACAGCAGACTGATCAGACCTGAATTAACTCTCAGTACAAATAATCAATGGAATATATAAATTGAGAATATTTAAAAATTTATACATGTCTATTTTAATTGCCAATTTTATTTAGATATATAAATATGCGGAGATTTTGTTGATATGTTTTAAGCAGCAAAATGAAAACACCAGATGTAGTAAACAATTGCCTTTGCAATATAACTCTATTATGAAAGGTTAAGGTTACTTTCCTGCCATTCATGCATTTCCATGCTCACGTGCATACCATACTGAAGATCTAGCACGCCATTTAGTCCTAATCCGGGCCAGTACATTTGTATAGAAATAAAAATTGTGTTCCTGGTTATTGACTTCATTTCCCACAAAGATATGACTTTGGTCACCAGGGCAACCACACAAGATAATATGGATGGTTCAGTTTGAAAAATGAGGACCCTTTTATTACTTGATAATTAGTACAATATGACAAAAACATTATCTCTGCTAACAGATAAAAATAGAGTTCCACTAGGAGTGTTATGAATGATGAAGTAAACAAATATCACAGAAGTGGTGACACTATAGGTCATTAAATATCATAGATGAAAGAGAACTCAAGAGCTTCTAGAGTTTATGTAGCATTTTGCAAGTAAGGAAATGAAAACGTTTTTGCAGGGAGAAACTACCAGGTTTGTACAGCTAATAAGTGGCAGTTCTATATTCATGCAAGTAAAATGGACTAAGAAAAAAGCAAAATATATTACTTATTTACTTTCTTACAATATACCAGGAACATCACATATGTTATCTCATTTAATTCCATCACATATGTTATCTCATTTGATTCACCTAACAACAGCATGATGCATTTATCATTGGCCATGTGTTACTGTTGGGAAATATGCTTTCAAAAAAAGTTCAGAACAGTTAAATTACTCTTTCATGATTGCATCATTATTAAGCTGTAGATATTACAAAGTATGATAATTTTGTTTATTAACTTGTCTAGGCAATGCTGTCCCTTTGTTTAGTTAAACATTAGATGTTTCTGTGAAGGTATTTTTTACATGTGAGTGACATTTATAATCAGTAAATTTGAGTAAATCAGATTACCCTCCACAAGGTGGGTGGATTCCCCTCCATGACAAGGATTCAAACAGTTGAAAGCCTAAGAACAAAGACTAATTTTCCTGAAGAGTGAGAAATTCTGCCTCAAAACTTCAACAATGAAATCTTGCTTGAATTTCCAACATGCTGGCTTGGACCATGGATTTCAGATTTAACTTTTGTCTGAATTTTCAGCCATACAGACCTGCCCTACAGATATTGGATTTGACAGCCCTCACAGTCATGTAAGCCAGTTCCTAAAATCAGTCTCTCTTACTCTTGTTCTTGCTCTTGCTCTCCCTTATTAGTCTCTCTATGTATTCTATTGACTCTGTTGCTATGGAGAAACTTGGATAATACATAATGTTATAAAAAATTGTTGACAGTCAATATATTGTGAGTACCAACTAATCAGAATGAATGCTAGTCTTAGTTCACGGGACCCTGGAAGGCTTCCTTTTATGTTAGGGCTTCCCTCTTCAACGTTTGATCGGGGGTAGATCCGGTGTTTTGGGAGTCTGGGGAAATTGACTAATTATGAATGAGGACTAAAATATTTTAATATTTTTAGCAATCAATATTATCAAATTATTAGGCTCTTAGGCTCTAGAATGGGAGAAATTTGCTTTGGTTGTGTTAATGATACTTATTGGACAAGTTACTGTAACTGCTTAGTCTTCATTTCTTCATCTAAAAAATGGAGATGTTAATAACACTTATTAAGCATGTGAAGACTCATTATTTTTACATTTACACTAACGATATGAGGATGGGACATTAAAAAGTTACCATTTCCTAAATTATCAAACATGGGCTAATTAATATATACCAGAAAAGGCAAATATAAAGAAATCGTATTACTAACTACTATTCCCTCCCTGGAAGGTATCACAAATTGTTCCTAACATACTTTTCTGGTGAACTTATATGCTGACATATGTTATCTCATATGTTGTCTCATTTGATTCACCTAACAATACTATGATGCATTTATCATTGGTCATGTGTCACTGTTGGGAAATATGTTTTCAAAAAAAGTTCAGAACAGTTAAATTACTCTCTCATGATTGCATCATTATTAAGCTGTTGATATTACAAAGTATGATAATTAATTTTGTTAAAATAATGTTATTATTTTAAATAATAATTAATTAAATAGTAAATAATTTTGTTAAAATAAAATACTGGAATGGATATCCAGTGCTTAACACATTGGCTACTAGCCATCAAATAGTAATAGTAAAATATATCTAATATTGTTGTTATTAACTTTTTTTTTTTTTGAGAAGGAGTCTTACTCTGTTGCCCAGGATGGAGTGCGGTGGCGCAACCTCGGCTCACCGCAACCTCTGCCTCCTGGGTTCAAGCGATTCTGCTGGCTTAGCTTCCCAAGTAGCTGGTGCACCACCACACCCAGCTAATTTTTGTATTTTTAGTAGAGACAGGGTTTTGCCATGTTGGTCAGGCTGGTCTTGAACTCCTGACCTCAGGTGCTTAACCCGCCTTGGCCTCCCAAAGTGCTGGGTTACATGTGTGAGTCACTGCGCCTGACTTATTACTAGAATTTAAACTCAGATCTATAATAATTCACAAAACTCATATTCTTACAATATGTATGATAGCTGTAAAAAACAGAAAAAGAGAAAACAAGAAAAAAAGAGAAAGAAAGAAACAAGAGAGTGACAAGAAAAAATAATTCTCTCAGAATAGTTAGGATTTTTAAGGTATAATATTGAAACACTCTATACTATAGCTTTTAGGCATAATTAAGATGTCTTAGTTTATATGATCTATTTACACAGGATTATTGAATTATTGAAATTCACAATTATTGAAACATTGAAAATAAAATTGCACTTGTCCTGCCCATTTGTGAAAATAAACTTTTTTTAAAAATAAGCTTTTTTAAAAAAAATAAACTTTTTTAAGTGGCAATGTTGTTTCTAAAAGTGTTTGCCTTTCTACCCTAGCATGTATTGTGTTAACCTCTGACCATCTTAGGCTCATGCTGATACAGCATCCATTTATTTTTAACTTTTAAAAAATCTGCTGAGGATCTCTGTTTCATGCAGCACATGGAGTGAGAGTTAAAAGGTCAATTAACTGCATTGTTCATGCCCTGTGTTTTTTTACTGAAGAATGTGAAGATACAGTTGGGAGTGAAAAACTATCTTGGTGAAGCTCAGTGCTCTTATAGTCTAAAGAGCAAGAAAATGATAGCTTGGTCACCCACTCAATAATAATATTATGTTGAAAAGAGACAATAGCACAATAAGAATTTCATAGAACACTATCAGTAGACTTAAGCTGGAGAAGGAATAGAAGCATATCTTCATTTGCAATGAATTAATTCTAGAATTAATATTAATATTGTTAAAGCATCAGTATTCATCTATAAACCCACAAATTTGTCGTTTATGGTATAAAATGTGTCTATCAACTTCCTGTTTGTTTTGCCAAATTCAAAAGCTTCCATTCACATAAAAATTGTTTCTCTCTCTTCTTCTCCATCTCTCTTTCTCATATACACACAGTCTTTTTCATATAAATCCCTACACATATCCATATATAATTTCCATAAGTATATACACATTTTCCTACAATCATAGACACAGTCCCCCAATACATATCCCACTAAGACATACACCACCAACACACACACCCCCACCTTGATGCACATGGAAACCAACATGCACATTCCAAACAACAGGCATTTCCTTAAAACACACACTGCCATGCACACATACCCTCGTTCACATAGTTTCTGTCCATTACATATCAAAAATATTTATGAAGAAAAACAAGATTACAGCATTCAGAGGAAATTCATCAAGATTCAGAAAAATATATAAAATTGTATAATTTAAAATCTCACAGCAGGAAATTTTGAGCTATGTGTCTGTAGATAGATTATAGAATCTTCCTCTCAAATACCTGATGAAATAAACTGTCACTTATAAAAGAAGAAAGAAAGATACTGTATTTTTAAAACTCCCAAAATATAAACAAACAAACATAACAGAAACAAATGCAAACATTCTCAACCTCTTTAAAAGACACCAGAGATAGCCCACAAAGACAAGGTGGAAAACTAATGTCATATGTTTTAAAGAAATAGAATAATTCATTGCTATAAAAAACTGAAGGTTTTATTGTAACACAAAAAAGTTCCTAATTCTATTCTCACTTTGCAGAAATAATCATAATAAGTTAAAAAAAAACATGTGAGACTCATCACCAGTGTCTAAATGTCTGGAGAGAAGAAAATTAAAGCGTTAGTGGAGAGGGATGATTAAAAAAGTAGAATTGAAGAACAGAGTCTAACTCTTATCTGACAGATTAAAAATTCCAAGGCTTTAAACTCAGTAGACTGAATGACCAGAAATGGAGAGCATTCCTGACTGGAGTAAAATAAATATCAAGGTCAAGTGAAACTTGTTAATAGTACATTTAATAAGATCTCAAAAGAGAGGACAGAGACATGATCTTGTTACAAACACACATACACATACACAGCCACAGCCACACTCACAGCCTCCATTGAGCATCATCTTCAGAACAGAGAAAAATATATTTTATATTTGTTGAGAAGTAATCTATCCCATATTTCAATTGTTACACAGTTGTTATAACTGAGCAGTGAATTCAAACCTTGAAAACGGTGTGATTGTATGTGTGTGTGAGTCTCTGTGTGCGTGTGTGTATTTTTTTGAAAGAGATATAAAGAATCTAGTTCACAAAAAAAAAATCAGCTGAGAAACAAAGATACAATCTCACTAGGATTTACCACCCTAATAACTACTTAATAACATGATTAAATGAAATCAATTCAAAAAAGATAACAAGAGATTGAGATAAAGAGAAACTTACAAGGGTTAATAGATGGTTTAAAATGACACCATTGCAGAACTAATAAGTAACAAATAGAACGACAAGCTGAAAATTAAACTACTGACAAAGGGGAAAAGTTTGAAAAATAATCAAAGCGAGTGCAAAACAAAAAAGATCAAACAATTATTAAGAAGATAACATCTATAGGGCAATGATAGTCCAACATAAAATTATTGTTATTATTTAGGTAAAAATTCTTGCAAATGGAAAAGAAACCTGTTGAAATACTTCAAGAGCAATTTTCTGAGGGCGTGCAAGATGGCAGAATAGGAACAGCTTCAGCCTCCAGCTCCCAGCGTGAGCAACACAGATGACGGGTGATTTCTGCATTTTCAACTGAGGTACTGGGTTCATCTCACTGGGGTGTGTCGGACAGTCGGTGCTGGTCAGCAGGTGCAGCCCAGCCAGTGAGAGCTGAAGCAGGGCGAGGCATTGCCTCACCTGGGAAGTGCAAGGGGGAAGGGGATTCCTTTTCCTAGCCAAGGAAAACTGATACACACAACACCTGGAAAATCGGGTAACTCTCACTTTAATACTGTGCTTTACCAAGGGTCTTAGCAAACGGCACACCAGGAAATTATATCCAACACCTGGTCTGGAGGGTCCCACACCCACGGAGCCTCCCTCATTGCTAGCACAGCAGTCTGAGATCTAACTGCAGGGCAGCAGCAAGACTGGGAGGGGGCACCCGCCATTGCTGAGGCTTAAGTACGTAAACAAAGCCTCCGAGAAGTTTGAATTGGGTGGAGCCCACCACAGCTCAAGGAAGCCTACCTGCCTCTGTAGACTCCACCTCTGGGGACAGGGCATAGCTAAACAAAAAGCAGCAGAAACCTCAGCAGATGTAAATGTCCCCGTCTGACAGCTTTGAAGAGAGCAGTGGTTCTCCCAGCCAGGAGGTTGAGATCTGAGAACAGACAGGCTGCCTGCTCAAGTGGGTCCCTGACCCCTGAGTAGCCTAACTGGGAGACAACCCCACTAGGTGCAGACCGACACCTCACATCTCACACAGCTGGGTACATCTCTGAGATGAAGCTTCCAGTGCAAGAATCAGACAGCAACACTCACTGTCCAGCAATATTCTATATTCTGCAGCCTCCACTGCAGATACTCTTGCATACAGGGTGTGCAGTGGACCTCAAGCAAACTCCAACAGACCTGCAGCTAAGGGTCCTGACTGTTAGAAGGAAAATTAACAAACAGAAAGGACACTCACACCAAAACTATCAGTATGTCACCATCATCAAAGACCAAAGGCAGATAAAACCACAAAGATGGGGAAAAAGCAGGGCAGAAAAGCTGGAAATTCAAAACATCAGAGCGCACCTCCCCCTCCAAAGGAATGCAGCTCATCGCCAGCAATGGAACAAAGCTGGACGGAGAATGACTTTGGTGAGTTGAGAGAAGAAGGCTTCAGTCAATCAAACTTCTAGAGCTAAAAGAGGAACTACGTACCCAGCACAAAGAAACTAAAAATCTTGAAAAAAGAATGGAAGAATGGATAACTAGAATAATCAATGCAGAGATGACCATAAACTAACTGATACAGATGAAAACCATGACATGAGAACTACGTGACAAACGCACAAGATTCAGTAACCAACTCGATCAACTGGAAGAAAGAGTATCAGTGATTAAAGATCAAATGAATGAAATGAAGCAAGAAGAGAAGTGTAGAGAAAAAAGAGTAAAAAGAAATGAACAAAGCCTCCAAGAAATATGGGATTATGTGAAAAGACCAAATCTACGTCTGATTGGTGTACCTGAAAGTGATGGGGAAAATGGAACCAAGTTGGGAAACACTCTGCAGGATATCATCCAGGAGAACTTCCCCAACCTAGCAATGCAGGCCAACATTAAAATTCAGGAAATACAGAGAATGCCACAAAGATACACCTTGAGAAGAGCAACTCCAAGACATATAATGTCAGATTCACAAAAGTTGATATGAAGGAAAAAATCTTAAGGGCAGCCAGAGAGAAAGGTCAGGTTACCCACAAGGGGAAGCCCATCAGATTAACAGCAGATCTCTCGGCAGAAACTCTACAAGCCAGAAGAGAGTGGGGGCCAATATTCAACATTTTTAAAGAAAAGAATTTTCAACCCAGAATTCCATATCCAGCCAAACTAAATTTCGTAAGTGAAGGAGAAATAAAATCCTTTACAGACAATCAAATGCTAAGTTATTTTGTCACCACCAGGCCTGCCCTACAAGAGATCCTGAAGGAAGCACTAAACATGGAAAGGAACAACTGGTACCAGCCATTGCAAAAACATGCAAAAATGTAAAGACCATCGATGCTAGGAAGAAACTGCATCAACTAACGAGCAAAATAACCAGCTAATATCATAATGACAGGAACAAGTTCACACATAACAATACTAACCTTAAATGTAAATGGACTAAATGGTCCAATTAAAAGACACAGACTGGCAAATTGGATAAAGAGTCAAGACCTATCAGTTTGCTGTATTCGGGAGACACATCTCACGTGCAGAGACACACAAAGGCTAAAAATAAAGGGATGGAGGAAGATCTACAAAGCAAATGGAAAACAAAAAATAGCAGGGGTTGCAATCCTAGCCTCTGATAAAAAATATTTTAAACCATCAAAGATCAAAAGAGACAAAGAAGGCCATTACATAATGGTAAAAGGATCAATTCAACAGGAAGATCTAACTATCCTAAATATATATGCACCAAATACAGGAGCACCCAGATTAATAAAGCAAGTCCGTAGAGACTTACAAAGAGACTTAGACATCCATACAATAATAATGGGAGACTTTAACACCCCACTGTCAACATTAGACACATCAATGAGACAGAAAGTTAACAAGGATATCCAGGAATTGTACTTATCTCCACACCAAGCAGACCTAATAGACATCTACAGAACTCTCCATCTCAAATCAAGAGAATATACATTCTTCTCAGCACCACATCGCATTTATTCCAAAATTGACCACATAGTTGGAAGTAAAGCACTCCTCAGCAAATGTACAAGAACAGAAATTATAACAAACTGTCTCTCAGATCACAGCACAGTCAAACTAGAACTCAGGACTAAGAAACTCAATCAAAATCACTCAAATACATGGAAACTGAACAACCTGCTCCTGAATGACTACTGGGTACAAAATGAAATGAAGGCAGAAATAAAGATGTTCTTTGAAACCAATGAGAACAAAGATACAACATACCAGAATCTCTGGGACACATTTAAAGCAGTGTTAGAGGAAAATTTATATCTCTAAATGCCCACAAGAGAAAGCAGGAAAGATCTAAAATTGACACCCTAACAACACAATTAAAAGAACTAGAGAAGCAAGAGCAAACACATTCAAAAGCTAGCAGAAGGCAAGAAATAACTAAGATCAGAGCAGAACTGAAGGAGATAGAGACACAAAAAAACCCTCCAAAAAATCAATGAATCCAGGAGTTGGTTTTTTGAAAGATCAACAAAATTGATAGACCACTTGCAAGATTAATAAAGAAGAAAAGAGAGAAGACTCAAATAGACACAATAAAAAATGATAAAGGGGATATCACCACCGACCCCACAGAAATACAAACTACCATCAGAGAATACTATAAAAACCTCTATGCAAATAAACTGGAAAACCAGAAGGAATGGATAATTTCCTGGACACTTACACTCTCCCAAGGTAAACCAGGAAGAAGTTGAATCCCTGAAGGAGCAGGCTCTGAAATTGAGGCAATAATTAATAGCCTACCAACCAAAACAAGTCAAGGATGAGATTTATTCACAGCCGAATTTTACCAGAGGTACAAGGAGGAGCTGGTACCACTCGTTCTGAAACTATTCCAATCAATAGAAAAGGAGGGAATCCTCCCTAACTCATTTTACAAGGCCCACATCATCCTGATACTAAAGTCTGGCAGAGACACAACAAAAAAAGATAATTTTAGAACAATATCCCTGATGAACATCGATGAAAAAATCCTCAATAAAATACTAGCAAAACAAATCCAGCAGCACATCAAAAAGCTTATCCACCATGATCAAGTGGGCTTCATACCTGGGATACAAGGCTGGTTCAACATATGCATATAAATAAACACAATCAGCATATAAACAGAACCAAAGACAAAAACCACATGATTATCTCAATAGATGCAGAAAAGGCCTTTGACAAAATTCAGCAGCCCTTCATGCTAAAAACTCTGAATAAATTCGGTATTCATGGAACATATCTCAAAATAATAAGAGCTATTTATGACAAATACACAGCCAATATCATACTGAATGGGCAAAAACTGGAAGCATTCCCTTTGAAAACTGGCACAAGACAGGGATGCCCTCTCTCACCACTCCTATTCAATATAGTGTTGGAAGTTCTGGCTAGGGCAATCAGGCAAGAGAAAGAAATAAAGACTATGCAGTTTGGAAAAGAAGAAGTCAAATTGTCCCTGTTTGCAGATGACATGATTGTACATTTAAAAACCCCATCATCTCAGTCCAAAATCTCCTTAAGCTGTTAAGCAACTTCAGCAAAGTCTCAGGATACAAAATCAATGTGCAAAAGTCACAAGCATTCTTATACACCAGTAACAGACAAACAGAGAGCCAAATCATGAATGAACTTCCATTCACAGTAGCTTCAAAGAGAATAAAATAAAATCCAACTTACAAGGGATATAAAGGAACTCTTCAAGGAGAACTACAAACCACTGCTCAGTGAAATAAAAGAGGACACAAACAAATGGAAGAACATACCATGCTCATGGATAGGAAGAATCAATGTCATGAAAATGGCCATACTGCCCAAGGTAATTTATAGATTCAATGTCATCCCCATTAACCTACCAATGACTTTCTTCACAGAATTGAAAAAAACTGCTTTAAAGTTCATATGGAACCAAAAAAGACCCCACATTGCCAAGACAATCCTAAGCGAAAAGAACAAAGCTGGAGGCATCGTGCTACCTGACTTCAAGCTATATTACAAGGCTACAGTAACCAAAACAGCATGGTACTATTACCAAAACAGATATATAGACCCATGGAATAGAACAGAGCCCTCAGAAATAATACCACACATCTACAGCCATCTGATCTTTGACAAACCTGAGAAAAACAAGAAATGGGGAAAGGATTCCCTATTTAATAAATGGTGCTGGGAAAATTGGCTAGCCATAAGTAGAAAGCTGAAACTGGATCCTTTCCTTACTCCTTATATGAAAATTCATTAGAGACTTAAATGTTAGACCTAAAATCATAAAAACCCTAGAAGAATACCTAGGTAATACCATTCAGGACATAGGCATGGGCAAGGACTTCATGTCTAAAACACCAAAAGCAATGGCAACAAAAGCCAAAATTGACAAATGGGATCTAATTAAACTAGAGAGCTTCTGCACAGCAAAAGAAACTACCATCAGAGTGAACAGGCAACCTACAGAATGTTTCTCCCATTCTTTTTTGTAATCTACTCATTATTGCAATCTACTCATCTGACAAAAGGCTAATATCCAGAACCTACAAATAAATCAAACAAATTTACAAGAAAAAGCAAATAACTCCATCAAAAAGTGGGCAAAGGATATGAACAGACAGTTCTCAAAAGAAGACATTCATACAGCCAACAAACATATGAAAAAATGTTCATCATCACCTGCCATCAGAGAAAAAAACCACAATGAGATAGCATCTCATACCAGTTAGAATGGCCATCATTAAAAAGTCAGGAAACAACAGGTGCTGGAGAGGATGTGGAGAAATAGGAACACTTTTACACTGTTGGTGGGACTGTAAACTAGTTCAACCATTGTGGAAAACAGTGTGGCGATTCCTCAAGGATCTAGAACTAGAAATACCATTTGACCCAGCCATCCCATTACTGACTATATACCCAAAGGATTATAAATCATGCTGCTATAAAGACACATGCACACGCATGTTTATTGTGGCACTATTCACAATAGCAAAGACTTGGAATCAACCCAAATGTCCATCCGTGACAGACTGGATTAAGAAAATATTGCACATATACACCATGGAATACTATGCAGCCATAAAAAATGATGAATTCATGTCCTTTGTAGGGACATGGATGCAGCTGGACACCATCATTCTCAGCAAACTATCACAAGAACAGAAAACCAAAGACCATATGTTCTCTCTCACAGGTGGTAATTGAACAATGAGATCACTTGGACACAGGAAGGGGAACATCATACACTGGGGCCTATTGTGGGGAGGGGATGGGGGTAGGGATAGCATTAGGAGATATATTTAATGTAAATGACGAGTTAATGGTCGCAGCACACAAACATGGCACGTGTATACATGTGTAACAAACCTACACGTTGTGTATATGTACCCTAGAACTGAAAGTATAAAAAAAGAAAAGAGCAATTTTCTGAAAAGAACAAAATGAAGAATATTTTTGGGAAAAGAAAACCATGTTTTAGAAATGTTAGATATAAATGACAATACGAGACATTTACATTAAAATATTGAATAACAAGTATAAATAATTTTTTATTATCCAGGAAAAAAGCTAAATTTCCTTAAAGATAAAGATTTAAACCTTCTTGAAGATTTTTCAAAGTTATAATCAAAACTAAAGGTTAGCAGACAATGTCTACAAATTTCTAGAGTAATGAGAGTATACTCTAAAGATGCTACACCCAGTCAGGATATTGGTTTTGTATAAAGTAAACAAAACAAAACAAAAAATAAATAAAAACTAATGTAACTCCCATGAGTTTTAGGGACACATACCCCCATGTACACCCCTAAACACACACACTGCACCAGTTAAAAAACTAAGATGAATAATAAACTCAAGTAGTGTTAGAAAAACCATGGTTAAAAGATGAAAAGTAAAATTTGAATCCAATTAAATAAGAATGAAACTTGGAAATCGTGATCACAAAATTGAATTTAATTGTTGTAAACTGTTACTTTTTTAAAATAATGTGATTTATGAAATTAGAAAGTGGAAAAAAGTAATCAATTATCACAATTTTCCTTTGAATGAGTCAATCTATACTATGTAAATTAAAATGTAGTCAAAAATATAAAAGAGTGATGATGCCAGCAAAATGGAAGATTAGGAGGTCCCCTGCTCATACCCCACTAGAGCAATAATTTGGCATCCATTCATGAATGAAAATGCCTTTGTGGAAGCTTTGGAATTGAGATAGGAGGCTGCAAAACTTTGGTGATATACAAAATAGAGGAGGGTCACTTTGAGAAAGCAAGTCTATACCCTAGGTATCAACTGTAGTCCTGGCTACAGAACCATAACTCTCCCATCTCATTGTGGAGATGCCAATGAATGAGTGACTTGCACACATGCTTTGGGAAACAGACCTGTTAAACTCAGCCCTGGTTGTGAACCCTGAAGCAGACTGTGACCTGGTTCCAACTCCTCTCAGTTATAACCTAGGAACAGCCTTGCCTGCCCAGCAACATGCTAGAATACATACTTGCCCATGTCTTTTGAGGGAGGTTCACCTAACTTAGTCCAACTACAGTACTTGACGAGGTCCTGTAACCCAGTTCTAGCCCCTGCCAGCTAGAGTCTAGGTCTGGGATCAGTCCTGACCACCTGGTGATATGGTTTGGCTCTATGTCCCACCCAAATATCACCTTGAATTGTAATCACCATAATCCCCATGTGTCAAAGGAGAGACCAGATGGAGATAATTGAATCATGGGTACAGTTTTCCACATTCTGTTCTCATGATAGTGAGTAAGTCCCATGAGATCTGATGGTTTCAGAAAAGGCAGTTCCCCTGCACTTGCTTGCATGCTCTCCCACCTGCCATTATGTAGGAAGTGTCTTTGCTTCCACTTCATCTTCTGCCATGATTGTAAATTTTCTGAGGCCTCCCCAGCAATGGAGAACTGTGAGTTCATTAAATCTCTTTTCTTTATAAATTACCCAGTCTCGAGTATTTCTTCATAGTGTGAGAACAGACTAATAAGCCTAGAAACACACCAGGAGACAAGCTTATTTGTGTCACTAGAGGCAGACCCACCTAACTTGGTACCACAGCAGATTCTCAAATGGCCATGTAACCCAGATACAAACCTGCCCAGCTGCAGTCTAGGAGTACATCTTCCCAACCTCTGGGAGGCATGTCTCTTTATGTACCTAGAAGCAGGCCTGCCAATCTTCATCTTAGTGCAGATCCTGAAGCAGCCCTGTAACTTGGTGCCAGCCCCTCTCAACTGCAATCTGGAAGCAGTTCTGCCTGGCCAGATTTCTATCCACTGACTCAATAAGAAACTTCATAGGGACCAGACAGGATTCAAGCCCACCCAGCCCTCTGGTAATATGTCTGGCAACCATGGATCCCACTGCAGACTACACAGAGGACCTGTGACTCAGCTCTAATCCCACTCAACTGGGATTATATAGGTACTCTTATCACCCTGAGAATCCAACAAGAAGTAGTCTTTAACTGCTAAAACCTGTCTGTAAAGGCTAAAAGAGGTTTACTGCTTCAAATGCACAAACACCAATACAAGGCTGTAAGAATTACAAAAATACAGACAAACATAATACGACCAATAGAAACTAATAAAGCTCCCATAATTGACCACAAATATATTGAGATCTATGAATTACCCAACAAAGAGTTCCAAATAATTACTTTAAGGACACAGAAAAACAGTTAAACAAAATCTGAAGAGAAAACCATCCATAAAAAATAGAAGTTTAATAAAGAAATAGAAACCACAAAAAGAGATTCAAATAGAAATCTTGAATATCTGAAGCTGAAGAATACAATACAAGAATTGAAAACAAGTAATAAAGATCTCAAACAGATTTTATTATGCAAAATAAAGAATTTTTAATCTTGAAAACTGGTCATTTAAAATTAGCTAGTTGAAGAAATAAAAGGAAAAACAGTAAAGAAAATTTAGAGGATCCATGGACACCATCAAGCATTATGTATGCATTACGAAAATATGCATTATGAAAGTTCCAGAAGAAGGAGAGAGAAAAGGGTAGAGAGCATATTTCAAGAAATAATGACTGATAACATCCCAAATTTTGGGAGTGATATAGACATCAAGATTCATTAAGCTCAAAAGACTCTAGGCAAGATAAACCCAAGAAAGATAATCAAGAGACACATTACAATCAAATTGCCAAATGTTAGACCAGAGAGAGAACATAGAAAGCAGTAAATAAATAGGCCAGTCATCACATACAAGTGAAACAGCATAAGGTTATCAGCATATTTCTCAGCAGAAGCCTTGCATGTCATGAAAGAGTGGAATTACATATTCAAAGTGCTGAAGGAAAAAAAGAAATATTGTGAACCTATATTATACCTAGCAAAGATGCCCTTCAGAAACAAAAGGAAGATAAAAACATCCCCAGACCAAACACACAATCAAACAAACAAAAAACACACACATGAACACACACACAATTAAAGGAGTTTATTACTATTGCACTTGCCTTATAATAAATGCCAAAATAATTCTCAAGTTGGAATAAATGGACAGTAAGTAACAACATGAAAATATATGAAAGTTTCAAACTCACTGGTAAAGTTAAATAGACAAATTCAGAATACTCTAATACTATAATGACTGAGCATGAATCACTTTTATCTCTAGTTTAAAATTTAAAAATCAAAAATGTTAAAAATAACTACAATCATTTTTTAATGGATGCACAAATATAAAAAGAGGTAAAGCGTAACATTGAGAGCATGAAGTCTGGGTGGGAGATGTAAAAGTGTAGAGTTTTTATATGCAATTTAGTTAAGCTGCTTAATTAAGCTTAGAATACACACCTATAACTGTAACATAGTTTAAATAAGGCTTATTGTAACCACAAAGAAGTTTCTAGTAGGCACACAAAATATAAATAGAAAAAAAACAAAACAAAGTACTGGAGAAAATAATCAAATCACAAAGACAGGCAGAAAAAAAGAAAGGAACAAAGGAAAAACAAAACAGTCAAAATATTAACAAAATGGCAAAACTAAGTCCTTACCTATTAATATTTAAGTTTAAATGAATTAAATTTTCTAATGAATAAGTAAAGAGTGGCCAAACAAATTTAAAACATCTAACATTATGCTACATACAACAGACTCCCCTTGACTTTAAGAATATATATAGGCTAGAATGGAAGGAATATAAAGGATAGTCTGTAAAATAGTAACCGAGAGAGAACAAGGTAGGAATACTTCTTTCAGACAAAATAGACTTTTAGTCAAAATCTGTCATGTGACAAAGAAAATCAGTATATAACAACAAAAGTATTGATTCATCAAGAGGATATAATGATTATAAGTATACATGCACCCAATAATAGATCTAAGTATGTAAAGGAAATGTTAACAGAACTGAAGAGAGAAGTAACAGCAGTACAATAATAGTAGGAGACGTCACCACCCCAATTTCCATAATGGATAGATCATCCAGAAAGTCAATAAGGAAACAGCAGACTTTAATAATACTACCAAATTGAGCTAACAGACATGCATAGAACATTCCACTCATAAACAGCAGTATACAAGTTCCTCTCAACTGTACATGAAACATTCTTCAGGTTATACCATATATTGGACCACTAAACGAGACTCAACAAATTTTAAAAGACAGAAATTATATGAAGTATGTTTCTGACCACCATGACATGAAACTAAAAATCAACAAAAGGAGTAAAATTGGAAAATTCACAAACGTGGAAATTAAACAACACACTCAAACACAACCAATGAGCAAAAGAAGAAATAAAGAGAGAAATAAAAAATCATCTTAAAATTTTAAAAACACAACATGCCCTAACTTCTTGGACACCGCAAAAGCTGTCCTAAGAAGGTAGTTTATAGTGATAAATGCTTACATTAAGGAAAAGAATTCCAAATAAATACCTAACTTTTCATATGAAAGAACTAGGGGGAAAAAACAAAAAAAAACAAAGAAACAAAACAAAAACAAACAAACAAACAAACAAAAAACTTTTAAGGCCTAAGTTAGCAGATGGGCATAAATAATAAAAATTAGAGCAACGAATAATATAAAGACAAACAAAAAAGGAACTATAGAAAAATTTCATTGTTAAATATATTTCAATAAAGCTGGTAAAAATGCATAAATAAAAGTTTTAAAAATAATGGACT
Source organism: Macaca mulatta (assembly GCF_049350105.2). Classification (NCBI taxonomy): domain Eukaryota; kingdom Metazoa; phylum Chordata; class Mammalia; order Primates; family Cercopithecidae; genus Macaca; species Macaca mulatta. The sequence continues at coordinate 94,986,512 of NC_133414.1, read as the reverse complement.
TAATATAATATTTTCTCCAATTTATGTTAATTTTAACTGAAAAAAACATTTAAAGTTCACCAATTACTTCAATTTTTATTCAGTTTTTCTTTACTTAAATAAAAATAGAAAAAAAATAACATTTCAATTAAATATATAACACATATTATTGCAATAATTTTCGAACACATTTGTCATTTTAAACAGATATACCTGTAGCACTCTCTTATTCTTCCTGCACATGTGCCTATAGTGATGTCTAGACTGGTAATTACCTGATATAAACAGTTTTTTTTTTTATGATGCCATATTAGTTCTGTATTGCTTAAGTTCATTTCAATGAACACATATTCTATTTTCCAGGGGGAAGAAGGTCAATATTAAGAGAATAAATCATATCATAGTCAATAAAGATCTTTAGGTATATCGAGGAACTTGAAATGGGACTTATTCTCTTATGTAACTACAAAATCCAAAAACTTTCATCATAATTTCAAATCTGTCAAGCCACTGAAAAGAGAAAGGAAAAGTGTGTGTGTGTGTGTGTGTGTGTGTGTGTGTGTGTGTGTGTGTGTGTGTGAGAGAGAGAGAGAGAGAGTATGAATAAATGAGAAAGATTTAATTGGTAGATTCTTTGTAATTTTATTTTTTCTCCATCCAGACCTATTGTTAAAATTATTAACTATTAGCACCCTTTCCTTCTACAAGATATCTTTTGTTAATGTCTCCCTCAAATCATGTCCCCTGATTCTAGTAACTCACACTTAGTAATTTGTGACCTGCCCATTTGGATCCATTTCTTAGAGCAATGAATCTTTGCTACTCCACTGAGGTTCAAAATTCAGGAGGAAATCTTGTCATTAAATTCTATAGGGATATCATCTAAAGTTCTAAGTTTAAAATATGTTTTGAAATTCTACTGAGATATTCTGTAGATGTGTGAGGTAAGCATAGATTAGGAATAATGTAAATTGCTACAACTATATATAAATTCAAAAGAATCTTAATGTATTTGTGGATTTTGTAGTTAGTCTGCTTACATCCTTGCTCCAATTTATATAACCACAACAGCCATTCTCTTATTTATGTTTGTATACAGTCAGTAAAATTCAACTTTATTTTGTATGATATTACCTCACATAAAAAAATCTCTAGGACACAGACTGAAGCATCTTTTGGATAATAGAAGTCTCATTTTTTCTGGTACAGGTGTTTAATAGCAAGCAGCTTTCATACAGAAATTTCAGGGTCAATAGGTTTGCTACTGCCAAAAGAAAATGAAGGCAGGCATTATTGGGAGGAAAAAAAAATAAGTGGTACGGTATGTTAATGTAATGAAAACTGGTTATTGGAAAGAAGAACAGAAATATCAGAGCTGAAACATAGTCCGTCTCCAGCTTGTACGATCCTTAAAGAGTCAGGGAGCTCTAACACACATTTCAAATAGTTTTCAAAACATAATACTGAGAGTCCATACTCTCAGCAGTATCTCAGCAGTATCCAGAAAGTCCTTAAAAATCAATCTTAATAAAGCATTCTTTTCATTGTTTTTGCATCGTTTGGCTTCATGAACTTTAGGGAGAACCTAACAAGTAAAGCCGTGCCCTGGCAGTTGAAAAATTGGCATGGAAAATAATTGGCATCCTGCTTCGGGGAGAGGGATTTGAGCCAAACAAAGGTACATCCTACATTAATATGTAGGCTTAACAATAAGGCAAGTCTAATGCCGCCAGACCTCTGGGTCAGAATATTAACATTTCCTCCTGACATGCTCGAGCTGGAGTTTAATGCCAAGAAGTGCATTTATAATTAGAAAACAACTTAATTGTGATTTATATGTGTCTGACAGGCTGACACTTGATCTTTACTTACTCTCTTACTGGCTTAACGTTATTTTTATGTCCTGAGAGACGTAACTCAAATTGAAGGTTTTGCTTGTTGACTTTATACTCTGATAGTTCCTTAGCTTTTCTACACACACATCAGATTTTTGCTTAATCCTTGTATTTTAACATTTTATAACATAGAGTGAATTTCATTAAGATGATTTCATTAAGATAAGTTAGGCCGGGCGCGGTGGCTCAAGCCTGTAATCCCAGCACTTTGGGAGGCCGAGACGGGCGGATCACAAGGTCAGGAGATCGAGACCATCCTGGCTAAACCCCGTCTCTACTAAAAATACAAAAAAAAAAACTAGCCGGGCGAGGTGGCGGGCGCCTGTGGTCCCAGCTACTCAGGAGGCTGAGGCAGGAGAATGGCGTAAACCCGGGAGGCGGAGCTTGCAGTGAGCTGAGATCCGGCCACTGCACTCCAGCCTGGGCGACAGAGCGAGACTCCGTCTCAAAAAAAAAAAAAAAAAAAAAAAGATAAGTTGATGATTGCTAACATGACAAAACTTGTCAAAATAATTTGCTTCAGTAAATGTAGTAAATAAAGTAAAAAATTAGTAAAAGTGCTAGATAAGCAATTGAAGTTTCTGAACAACTCCCTGATACGTCTTACGGGGATCAGTGTTTTGAGCTCCCAATTGGAAAATACATGACAAATGGCAATCAACACCAAAAATACAATTTAACATGTCTCGTGAATGTTTATCAAAATAGGAAAATAGTTTTAATATAGAATCCCATTTCAAAATATAGCACAGAGCATGGCTGAAATAACCTTTCTTATATATTTCAGTGTTATTCTACTGAGTTAAGAAAGGCATGATTTAAAAGAGGTAAAACTGTGTCTACATCATTCAACCACATGATGAAGGCTAATGATATCGACACAGCCAGTTCCATTTGGCAAATACATATAGACAAGAGGCACTAGTGATATGATTTAGATACCTTGGAAAGCTACAATAATACTTTCAGAAATCTTATTTTTTTATGAAATATAAATGTGTGTGTTGGTGAGGGGAGAGAGAGACAGAGAGAGAAAAAGAACAAACTGTATTTGTCAAAATCAAGATACAGTGCATTTTGAGGAGATGCTAGAACTCAAGAACAACTTATTTTGTTAACTGGAGCCCTGCTATTTATATAATATCACTCTCCCTAATTTTTAAACAGAAATGTAGGCATATGCCTTCATAGTGCCGACACATATTTGCCTTCCCTCACTCTTGCGTTGATGGATTTATGATGGATTTTCCTCACTCGTGATTTGGTGCATCTTGAGTAAAGTTAAGTTTTCTTTTGCTTTTTTTGAATATTAATAACTTTTTCAGAAATATGTATCCACATCCAGCAGTCACTGAAAACGTGGTTAACACAAAGAAGTTCAGAAATAAAATTCAATCTCACTGCCTCAATGTTAACTATTAAAATAATAAAGTTTAAGAACTTTGGGATAACTTTTCAATAATTTTCCACTATGAATTTGATGACTGCCATTATGCATGCACTTGATGTTTTTTCAGAAATTTTGTTTCAATAATGACTTTTAAAAAACTTAGCCTTAATTTAAATGTTTCATAGCAATTACTTTTATTTTAGCCTCACAAAGCAGAATTAAGAGCAGGCTTTTTAAAATTATCACTATTTTCATTAACTTTTTTTTGCTTTTGTAAGTTCTTTTTATGTTGAAATTAAAATTTATACTTTTAATTTAAAATTACATTTAATAAGGGGTTTTAAAAATAATTCTTAGAATCAAATCTTTTAGAAAAGGGAAAACCTTTTTTTCTTTTTCTTTTTTTTCTCTCTTTTTTTTTTGGCAATGTTGTTTACTTTCTTTCCTGAATGTGCATTATGTTAATTTTATGATTTTAAGTGATGTTTAACTCATTATGGCAAGCAAATAGTAGAGAAACCCATGGAATAGCTATTTCTGAATTACCACATTGTACCTGAGAGAAAACTAAGGGTTTTCTGGCTTGATTAAGACATTAGTGTACTTCACAAAAGACTTTGGTTGACAGGGAAGTGAATACTGAAATCTAAAGGAGATCCACTTCCCAGTACTTGCTTCCTAGATCAAGGTTGGGTCAAATTAGAGAATGAAACATGTTTTGGATTTTCCTCTACAAAAAAAAAATTGTCTTTTCTATAATTTGACCAAAAATGCCAATGATGCTAGTTAATTTACTAAAGGATGTGGTCTAAATTCTGCATGAAATTGGGCAGGAAATAGCCAAAGCCTTATACAGGCTTTTATTATCTGTTAGATTAATATTCTTTATGAAGTCTTAAGAGAATTGAAATTTTTCTGATGCTTCCCAGGATAAAATTTTGAAAAGACAGAGAAAGGTTCTTGCTGTGAGAAAGTTTACATTCAGCTAGACTTAGCAAAGTATAATACAAATGGTAAGAAGAATGAAAAGTAATCCATGATAAAACCAAGACAGCACAGGGAATGCAGGTAAAGATGTTCACTGTCTTTAACATGTAATTTTTTTTGAAGGCAAAATGACTGGATATTGACTGAAATAATTAACTTCCTAAATACTAGATTGTCACCACATCCAATGCCTATGAACCAGGTAAATAATTTGAAATAGAGTCTTCCTTGAAATGTACAGAAATGTATTTCTTAATCTAATGATTGTGTGATATTTCCATTAAAAAAGCACATAATTTATTTTCTAAAATGGTTTTATTTTCTAAAAACAATTCAGTATGGTTTTATATTCTTATACTAATTACTTATCTTTACTGCATATTAAATATGACACCAAAGAAAATCTAGTAATGTCTGAAAATGTTATTTTCCCTAATTTGATTGTTGATATTGCTGCTATTTAACTGCAATCACTAATACCACCTGCACTTCACCTTGACATATTGGAAAATACTGCTTCAATGTAATTAAACCCCGAGTATCATAAGTGTTATCAACATGTTTTTATATATTTTTGCTCATTATTCTAAAGTTTAAAAGAATGGATCATCTAGAAAAAGTTTTTTAGGTCAACTATTAAAAACCCATGTGTGTGGCCACTTCAATGGCAGGTCACTCAGGATTTGTTAAATCATTGCTGAATGAATGAATGATGAATAAAATAATTTTTCTGTTACAACTTGAAGCTATCCATGTGCCTCTTTTATATTAGGACCTGATTCTTCTAAATATTTTATTACTATACTTTAAATTTTAGGGTACATGTGCACAACGTGCAGGTTTGTTACATATGTATGCATGTGCCATGTTGGTGTGTTGTGTCCATTAACTCATCATTTACATTAAGTATATCTCCTAATGCTATCCCTCCCAATTTTTGAAGTTTTTTTGAGGGACGTAAGGTCTTTGAGGCAGGGTAGGGAAATGCATCCCAACAATCTAGCAAAGTAATATCCAACAATCTACCATTAGGCCATCATGCCAAACTCAACATCCTTTTTAACATATGAAAAAGAAATACTTTTTCTTGTCATTTGTTTAATAGTGCAGCTTTTCTTCTCCTTTTTTAAATAGGAATTGTGAGGAAAAGAGAGCTGTGCAAGGATATATTGGCACTGCTAATGAATAGAACTTGGCATGACTTTCCTTTCACCTGTATCCAGTTATTAAGCCAAACCCCTTTCTTGCCAATACACTAACTGTTTTAGGTGACAGGTCTTTGAATTTATCGCTGCCCAACCTGACTAACCATTCAGGAAAAAAATAACAAAATGATATAAAACTAAGAGATAGCAGAATAGATGCAGATGTTACACAGCATTTGAGTATAATAGTCAAGGTACATATAATGCACATGTTGTACATTATTTACATTATCACCCATATCATTTATGCTATGCCACATCAAAGTTTACTGTTGGAAAGATAATTTTGTGAAAAGTTTATTGCTTATAATTCTTGGCCTCAGCTTCAAATGAGTGAGTATCTCTGAAAGGTTTGTCATTGATCCATCTTTTGAATATTTTACTAACTGCTCCCTACTGATTCTTTTTAAATATGTGAAAAATGCACAGACTTTTTCTGACCTTCATGGTTCATAATCATGAAGACTAAATCAATTTGCTTGCTTTCTGCTATCTTTTAATCTAAGTAGCACTGTCCTAACAAAACAAAACCCAAACTTCACATATTTTAAATGCAGTGTTACAAAAACAGACTTGCAGTATCACATTTAAAAATGTTACTTTGAGGTATTTTTCTCATGTATACTGTAGCCTTAATATGTACTTAATTGTCTTACATTTTAATATATTTTCTATAATTATATTGTTCATTTACTGATATTTTATCTTCTTTTTCCCATTAAGACTAATCCTCCTTTTTAAGTATAGTTTTACTCTTCAACTACACTCAGAGTAGCTCTGTCCTCCAAATACACATATTCCACCTAGAATCTGAGGAATCAATTATAATGTACCTGGAATTAAATTGAATAATTTAAGTGTTGTAACACTGTATACCACACAATATACTTCAAGACATTGTTTTATCTGCTCCATGATAACTAACATACTGAAATTGTATTACATTTAACTCTCCTTACAAATTAAATTTGATTTAAGCCAATGGTAGAAAGGGGTATGAGAAGGATGTGATTGAATAAATGTGTATTGAGCACCCACATAAATGTCTACCATTTTAAGCCTCATCAAATTCACTATTATTTTCCTCCATTGCAAATGAGAATACTGATGTTCAGAATTTTCAAGAACATTGCTGAAACTGAGGACTGCGAACCCATGGCAGGCACAGGGTTTAAATATACTGCAGTCTGTCCGATGGCCAAGCCCATATACTTCGTATGATACAGTACTGACTGCTATGAATGTTCCCTCCAAAACTCATGTCAAGATTTGATTTCTAATGTGGCAGTGTTAAGTGACGTATTTGGTAGGAATTATGACGTCTCTGCCTTAGTGACTTCATAGATTAATGTGTTAAAAGGTTAATAAATTAGTCCGGTGCATTGGCTCATGTCTGTAATCCCAGCATTTTGGGAGGCCAAGGCGGGCAGGTCACCTGAGGTTGGGAGTTCGAGACCAGTCTGGCCAACATGGTGAAACTTCATCTCTATCTACTAAAAATACAAAAATTAGTTGGTCATGGTGGCCAGGTGCCTGTAATCCCAGCTACTCGGGAGGCGGAGGCAGGAAAATCCTTGAACCTGGAAGGCAGAGGTTGCAGTGAGCTGAGATCGCACCTCTGCACTCCAGCCTGGGCGACAAGAGTGAAACTCCATCTCAAAAAAAAAAAAAAAAAAAAGAAAAGAAAAAGAAAAAAAAATTAATTAATTGGTTATCATGGGCATAGAACTGGTGGCTTTTCAAGAAGAGAGAGACCCGAGCATGTTAACACATTAGCACACTCAGCCCCCTGATACACTGCACTGCCTTGAGGCTTTGCAAGAGACCCCACCAGGAAGAAGGCTTTCAACAATGGTTCCTCCTCCATCTTGAACTTCTCAACCTCCATAACTACAGAAGATGAATTTATTTATTTATAAATTACTAAGATTCAGTTATGCTGCTATATGCAATGGAAAACAGACTAATACATTGACCTTGATCACACTACTGCTAATGAAATGTTTTTAGTGCTTTCCTGTGCCTCCATTATTTTACAAACTTCACATATATTTATTTCATTCAATCTTCAAGAATTTGTTGTAAACCTGAGGTATTAGAACTAGTTTCGGCAGAGAGGCTAGATGAGGTCTTGCAGAAAATGCAATATTTAAGCTGAATCATACAGCACTATTAGGATTTAGCCAAGTGAAGACTAAAGAAAATTGAAAGGTATTCCAGGGAGAAAATGCTATATAAAATTATTTATGATCCATATGACATTGATATGGCCTAGCATACACTTTTTTATTGCCCTACATATCTTAATTTGTTGTTATCTATAAAATTAAAAAAAATTACTTTGAATAATTTTGATTTTGCTAAATTACATGTTTTCCCTTTCTTATTAATATGTATGCTAAAGATTGCTTTGTTTCTAATAACGTGTTCAGTTAAATTTGTAGTAACTCTTAGTAAATTTCACCTTCTTCTTTCTTTAATGAAAAAAATTGCACTTTCTGAATTTCAGCCCATCTTGGTCTTTAGCCTGCTGTTAAATCCTCACAAAACCTTTCTGTGTCTTCTCCTGCTTACTGCTGAGCCCTGGGATCTGAGCTGTTTGAGTCATGCCTTTGTAAGAAATGATGACTTAATTATCTTATCTGCTTTCTTTTTATCTTCTCAATCTTTTCCCAAATCTCTTGGCTGTTTCCCTCTGTTCCTTTGTGAATAAATGGGAAGCTTTAATTTAGGCCATTTTTCATAACCCATGCACCTACTGCTAAGTCGGCACCCATCTCCAGGTTGTTCTGCCCTTTCTTACTCGGCTCGGCTACTTTCCAGAATGTCTGATCTATTTCAGCGGGGGCTTTTGATTCACTGGCCATCCCTATAATACTTAAAGTAAAAATGACTTGCTAATTATTGTTTTGATTATGGGTGCATTAGTTTTCATTTAAAGTCATACAACACCCACCCAATTATATTATTATGTTGGTGCAAATAATTGCATTTTTTGCCATTAATTTCAGAGGGAAAACCGCAATTACTTTTGCACCAACATAAATAGATTGGAATAAAAATGAAGTTAACTATAAATACCTCCAAAGTCGAAGTCTTGATTGATATATCTTTGAACCTTTAATATTTATCAAATATTTACAATGTGGTTGAACTGATTTGTGTTTTTCAGTTAATATCATTTAATGTTCATAATTAGGATTCTATGACTATTTGAAGGGTATATCATAACCTGATCTGTGTTAGGATAAAATAAATGGTGGGATTGGGAGAGCGATCTGATACTGAGACAGAATTTAAAATATGCATAGAGATTCTGAGACAATTGCCTAACAATCTATGGATAATAAATTCTCTAAATTTTGAAAATTTACCAAATTTTCAAAAATGTACTTCAGTTGCTTAAACAGACAAAGCAATATATATGACATAAAATGATTTTTAGCGACTTTTAATAATATCTACCAATTTTTTGCTAAGAAGATTTTTCTTAGTCTTCTCAGCAGCATTTACATGAATACTCTATTTGTGAAATGATAAAAATCATAAGATGGTTTGGTTTTCTTAGGCATATTTTTTTTTGTTTTTCATTTCCAAAGGATTTGTGGGAACAGGTGGTATTTGGTTACATGAGTACATTTCTTTAGTGGTGATTTTTGAGATTTTGGTGTACCCATCACCTGAGCAGTATACAATGAGCCCAATTTGGAGTCTTTTATCCCTCGCCCGCTTCCCAACCTTTCCCCTCGAGTCTCCAAAGTCCATAGTATCCTTCTTACGCTTTTGTATCCTTATAGCTTAGCTTCTATTTGTGGGTGAGAACATACAATGTTTGGTTTTCCATTCATTCTTAGGCATATTTTTAATATTTGGGAATGTTCGCTTCATAATGTATGTGTAATCCAAATTTCAGCAGAAGACTGACACCACAAGCCTGATATATTCATTATCAATATAAAATTGAAGAGAAAGGTTCCAACACAGCTACATAAAATTGAAATGCCAGCCGGGCGCGGTGGCTCAAGCCTGTAATCCCAGCACTTTGGGAGGCCGAGACGGGCGGATCACGAGGTCAGGAGATCGAAACCATCCTGGCTTACATGGTGAAACCCCGTCTCTACTAAAAAATACAAAAAAAACTAGCCGGGCGAGGTGGCGGGCGCCTGTAGTCCCAGCTACTCGGAAGGCTGAGGCAGGAGAATGGCGTAAACCCGGGAGGCGGAGCTTGCTTGCAGTGAGCTGAGATCCGGCCACTGCACTCCAGCCTGGGCGACAGAGCGAGACTCCCTCTCAAAAAAAAAAATAAAAATAAAAATAAAAATAAATATATATATATATTTAAAAAAAAAAATATATATATATATATATATATATATATATATATATAGAAATGCCAAAGTTTTGGTTATCCCTGGAAGTACAAAATTAAATCGCATATACTACTTGAGAGTTTGCCAAATTATAATGTAAGTGATTACATTTACATTCCAGAAAAATAATATATAAAACATCTGAAAAATTCAGAAGTTGCTGAAACAACCCTATATCAGATGAAACACTAAAATGTTGATTTCTAACAAGGAGCAATTGGAGTATATCAATTTGGCAGTTGACTGTAGAGGGCTTTAGCATGAAAGAATAAGATAATCAATGCAGAAATAAGGAAATGTGAAATCTTAGAAAGTATCATATGACACAAACTGTGAGTAGCATTTTAGTCACAATTGCACATCTGGGGAGCTCCCATGCCAACTCAGAAGAGATAGGACAGTGGGCAGCCACTGTCATCATTTAGAGTAAAAGATTATAGACTTGCGGCTGGGAGCGGTGGCTCACAATTGCACATTTAGTCACAATTGCACATCTTTCTTCTTTTCAGATTGGGATATTTACGATTCATGCACAATGATTAATATATATGATTGCATTTAATTTAAATAGTATGATTCTAAGAAATATTTTAATAATAGTTCGTCATTTATCAACTGTCTGCTTATTTGAGAGATGCTAATGTAAGTGATAGGGATGCAGAGGTAAACTCAGTGGTCACTAAACTTCATAGTACAGAGGAAAGAGGTGTGTGACAAACTCTAAACAGAAAATGCACACTTCAGAAATGAGGACATGGGGCAGGGAGGAATTGGGGGAGAGGCTTCAGACATCAACACTTTTATTGGAAAAAGCACAATATCACTTCTAACTCAGGAAGCAGTACTGGACAGCCATCTCTAGAGAATAGAATACTGATAGTCTGCATAGAATGTAATCAAAGTCTTCATACTCTAAAGCTGATGGAGAAAGATGGAAACCAAAATGAGCTTTTCAGAGATCCAAAATATGTTAGATATAATAAGGTCATAAGGCCCCTTATATAAACATTTACCCCTATTTTATAGCTTTCTTAATCTTCAAGCCACAAAATTTATGCCCTGATATTTACTGATTTCTATGTATTGACTTTTGATCACTCACCCTAGCTTGTTAATTAATTTTATCCTTAACATATTTATATTGCTTGGGTTCCAGTATTTCAATCTCTACCTCTAGACCTGCTTCACTGAATGTGCGTCTGATGGTCCTGTGCACATTCTTACAAATACCGTAGTCTACAGACATGACATTTTTGGACCTGTGGACTATGTTACCACCTCTAGGTATCTATATCGTGTGAATAATCAAACATCACAAGAAATCCAGTGATAAGAACTAGTGGCAGACCCTGGACTTTATTCTAATGGCTTTCAATTACATATTCTCTTTAATTTTGTGTTTTTTTTTTTCCTTTTTTTTTTTTTTTTTTTTTTTTTTTTACAGTGAATGTTTCCTTCTTATCCTTAAATCTGAAAAATGATGACACAATCCTCTGAGGACTTTACTAGAGGAAGAATGTCAGAACTAATGTGCAGGTCTTAAGTGTGCACTTTCTGTTCAGTGCTTGTTACATACCCATTGCCTCAGTACTGTGGGTTTAGTGGATATTGAATTCACCTCTGCATCTATATCACTTATATTAGAATCTGGAAAATAAGCAATCAGATATTTGCACATAACAAAAGAGTCATAAAACCAATTTATGGAATCATATACTATTGAAATTAAATGAAATCATTTAATTTCATTTATGTTATAATAAACTAATTATGTTAGAATAAACTAATTCTAACAGTGAATTTCATAGAGAATAAAAATCCCAAAAGATGTGACAGAATTTGCACAAGGTCTCCCGTTTCATTTAATAATGGCTGAATCAGAAATATAATATAAAATACTTAAATCTTAATTTAGTGATTCCTCACAACATATTATTCATTATTTTATTTGACTTAAATACTTTTCTTTGACATACATGGTCTGACTCTGTCACTCAGGCCGAAGTGATGTGGCACGATCATAGTTCATTGCAACATTGAATTCCCTGGAACAAGAGATTCTGTGCTTTAGCTTCCTGAGTACATGGGATTACAGGAACGTATCACCATGCCTGGCTAATGTTTTTTGTTTGTTTGTTTGTTTCTTTGTTTGTTTTTACAGATTGGGTCTTGCTGTGTTCCCAGGAGAGTTGCAAACTTCTGGCTTCAAGCAATTCTCCCACCTTAGCTTCCCAAAGTGCTGGGATTACAGGCAAGAGCCAATGTGCCTGACTGAATATCTTTTAAAGTTGAATTTCAACAACAATTATTTCACTCTTAGTGCATGCTTGCTATTTCTTATTCATTTTTACATTTTTAATTCACAAATAAAAATTATGTAAATGTATGGGTTACACTACAATGCTTTGATTTATGTATACACTGTGGAATGATTAAATCAAACTAATTAACATATATTTTATGTTCTGAGACATTTGAAATTCATTTTCAGCAATTTTGAAATGTACAACACATTGTTACTAACTAGGGTTATGTTGTCTGTGCAATAGATCTTGAAAACTTGTTTGCCCTGTCTTATCGAAACCTTATACCTTCTGACTGGCATCTCCCATAATCACAATTCTGCTCTCTAGTTCTAGGAGTTAAAGCATTTTCAGATTCAAAGTATAGGTGTGATCATTGGAGTATTTGCTTTTTGTGTGCCTAGCTTGTTTCACTTAGCATAAAGAACTCTAGGTTCATTCATTTTTTGTAAATGACAATTTCCTTCTTTTTGAAGGCTATATAATTTTCCATTGTGTATATACACTATGATGTCTTTGTTGATTTATTCCTTGATAGACACTTCAGTTGAGTCCATGTCTCTGCTTTTGTGAAAGGTGCTGCAATGAACATGGGTGCTACTCCTTGTTTGTATAGCTGTTAGGAAACTGTTTTAAATCCATTATCTGTCCCTTCATACAGTGCCCTAATTTGCACGTCTGGGCTTAGGCCCTGATAAAGGTGATGTTCAATGAATCACAATCACAAGTCTTAGCTCGAGTATATTTTTAAAGTTTAAATTTTGGTGTTCTGTAGAACTCCATCTCCCATATTGCATGGGAGCGCTTCTTTGTTAATTAGCATGCTACTAGGATGGCAACATTATGTAACCACCAGATGCATATATAATCTTCACATTGATAGGTTTTAATACACTATATAGTTATCTATATTTAAGTAATAATAATTTTATCTTAGGTTTGTTTTATACATATTTTGATAAAATAATTATATATACATATGTGTGCATAACTATATAATTTATAATGGATAACATCTGTGTGGTGAATGGTATGATATTATTCCGTGTATTTTCATTTCAGATTAGAGTAGCTTACTTGAAAACAATAACTACTGAAGAATTTTATGTACACTGAATAAGAAAAGAAAATGATAGGGCCACAATGATATAATTCCTTTTTATAGAATTTTGCTCCTAGGTTTAAAAGAGATATATACACATAGCTTTATGTATCCTGTGATATTAATATGGTAGTTAAATCAGCATGGCCACAGGTTAGTAGTGTATCATTATTCCTCAGGGTAAAGTGCTCTTTGTATTATCTTCTTCTAGCTATGTCTCAACTGAATGCATATCACCACATTTGCTTTTTATGGCACTCCCTTGCCTTCTCACTTTTCTTGTGTGGAAAGAAATATGAACCTGCTTCTGTTTGTAAAGACACCTTAATAACTCTCATTTATATGTCTTACTTTCTCTTAAATTAATATTCATAAATCCCAAATCCAACTAGTAATAGTTCATTTCCATTATAATGAGCATAATCCTTTCATATTTGTCCTTCTCACCCACAATTTTTATATCTTCTTTTTCCCTCTTACTCCCTGTGTATACTTGTCCCTAGAAACAGAGTGTAAATTACTTATAGGACTTCGTTTTCTTTCTGAAAACTCTTCTTCAAACATTTGTCTTTTTTCTATCAAATTTTTTAGTTAGAATTCATCTCATTTTGTACATGAACATAACTAAAAAATAATTGCCTAAGTCCAGAGTACTGCTTTATAGCTCATCTCCTTCCCTGGGCTTTTTCTACTTCTCAATCAGGCCGTTACATTTGTTCAGTCAAATATAGAGAAGCCAACATTTACTGAGCAACAGCAGTGTTCTTCATGTACTTTTGATATAGGTGTATCTATTTTACAAAGACAGGTTAAGTAATTTGAAACCTCAGAAAAGTTAACTAATTTTTTCAGGTTCACATAATCAATAAATGTGCTACGTTGATTATAGCACATTTATTGATTATGTGAACCTGAACAGATTACTTAATAATTTATAATAGAAAGGTATAGTGTGACTTGTATTTCTCTTGCTTATGTAAAGATCTCAGGATTTTTTTTCTGTTCCAACAAATGTAATTCTCCAACTTTTTTCTAAACTGCTCATAGTCTTAAGCATCTATTCCCATTAGTGAATGCATGTAATAAACTGTGACAACTCAGACTTATCATGCAACTCCAGCATGATCTGGTCAGTGCTAAGCAGAAATGGTTTGTTTATTTCCTAGTTTGGAATAATATATATCTACATGTTTGTATGTGTCTGTGTGTGTGTGTGTGTGTGTTTAAAATTATTCTTTTCTTTCCTTGTTCCATTGAGTTTTTTTAAAATGCAACTTTTATTTTAGATTCAGGGTTTATTTAGAGATTTGTTTCATGGGTGTATCGTGCAGTGCTGAGGATTGTGGTACAACTGATTCTATCACCCAGGTAGTGAGCATAATATACAATAGGTAGTTTTTCAGCCCTTGACACCTCCCACTCCTCCCACTCCAGTTGTCCCCAGTGTCCATTGTTGCCATCTTTATGTTCATGTGTACCCAATGCTCAGTTCAGACTTATAAGTAAGGACACGCAGTATTTGTTTTCTGTTCCTGCATTAGTTAGCTTATGACAATGGCCTCCAGCTCCATCCATGTGACTGCAGAGCACATGCTTTCATTCTTTGTAATGGCTGCATAGTATTCCATGATATATATGTACATTTTCTTTTTCCAGTCCACCTCTGATGGGCACCTGGATTGCTTCAACATCTTTGCTATTATAAACAGTGCTATGATAAACGTATGATTGCGTATATTTTTGGTAGAATAATTTATTTTTCTTTGGGTGTATACCCAGTAATGGAATGTCTGGGTTGTATGGTAGTTCTATTTTAGATTCTTTGAGAAATCTCCAAACTGCTTTCCACAGTGGCTGAACTAATTTATATTCACACAAACTCTATTGAAAATTTGAAGTGGATGTCATCAACTTTGTCTAATATATTGATCATTTGTGGGCAGACTGAAAACACTATTTAGATGAACCTTAGAGGTAACTGAGCATCCTACATACTTTTATGACATGAATGATCATTAAGGCAGTTTATCCTACTATTTTTCATACAGAATTTATTTATTAAGCACAATAGGGAATATTCTTTTTAATGGTATATTTTAATTTAAGTGCCCTGTCCCAATAAGTTAATTTAATATTAACCAATCTGATTCATGTATTTTATAATACTCATTGAGAACTCTGTTTCTCTTCTCCTTAATCTAGAGAAATAAAATCAGGGAAATAACTGTTCTTATATTGTCACTCTTCTTTAAAGATTTTGAAATTCAGTCTCCCTTGTATTGTCCATCTCCTAGTCTTCTGGAGTAACATATCTACAGAATCAAAGTAAAGGCAGATGCACTGACAGACTGCTAGCTAGATTAACCAAGAAAAGAAGAAGATTCAAATAAACACAATCAGAAATGATAAAGGTAACATTACGACTGATCCCCAGAAACATAAAAGATCATCAGGCACTACTGTGAGCATGGTGCATGGACAAACTAGAATACGTAGAGGAAATAAATAAATTCTGAAACATGCAACCTCCCAAGTTTGAACCAGGAAGAAATAGAAATCGTGAGCAGACCAATAGTGAGTAGTAAAATTAAATCTGTAACAAAAAAATGTCCCAAGAAAAAAGATCCAGGACCAGATGGATTCACAGCCACATTAGGCATCAAAGGAACATACTTCATAATAATAAAAGCCATATATGACAAATCCACAACCAACATCATAGAGAATGGAGAAAAGTTTAAAGTATTCCCTCAAAGAACTGAACAACACAAGGATTCCCACTTACACCATTCCTATTGAACACAGCACTGGAAGTGCAAGCCAGAGCATTCAGGCAAGAGAAAGAAATAAAAGACATCCAAATTTGAAAAAAGTAAGTTAAATTATTTCTGTTCACTGATTATATGATTTTATACATAAAAACCCTGAAGATTCCTCCAAACGACTCCTAAGTCTATTATAACTTTAAAAATACATAAACAAATACTCTTTGCAGTTGCTCCTCTCAGGAAATAATATTTTAGTGTGTGTCTTTCAGGGGAGTGCATAGAGTTGCTAGGTAAATACACTTTAAGGTAACTTTAGGAGTATCCCTGACAAGACTGGCTACAATGATGTTAAGTTATATAAATTTCAAGTAGTTTCAGACTCAATTTGTTAAAAAGGAATTAAATATATAACAACTTCGAAAGAATCTTCAGAGATGGAATATGAATAATAATTATATCACAGTTTTATGTCTGTATACATCATAGTAATATATCTATATACAATGCATAACTTTTTATAGAAATATAAGATTTAAACAATGCAACAGATAATTACAGACAAATTCAGTAAAAATGCAATCTCTTATTGAGATTAAATTCCATAAATGTTTCTAAAAAACATTTGACTCAATTATTTTTCTCATTTAGATGAAGTTGTGAAAAATTAAAATAATTTGGAAGTTTAGAGCATATGTTGGTAAAAGTCTGAAAATATCATATAAAGTATAACAATATAAAACTTCATGTTCATTCTAATTGTTTGTCAATATAGAGGAGGAGAGGATTTGTGGGAAAACAATTTTATTTTAGCTGAGGAGGTGTGAGTAGTTTTTATGCCTATTTGATCATAGTTAGCTGCTATGGCTTACAGGTGGCTTGTCCCTCCCAAAACTCAGGTTCACATTTGATCCCCAGTGCAGCATTGTTGGGACGTAGGGTCTAGTGGGAGTTATTTTGGTCCTGGTGCCTGGTCCCTCATGTATAGACTCAGGCCTTTCCAAGAGGTTGAGTGAATTCTGATCAGGAATGAATTAATTCCCTTAAAAGTAGGTCGTTTAAAACAATCTGGCTTCATTGGTTTGTCTTTCTTGCTTTCTCATCATATGTGCCAGTGGGACATGCTCACTGTCCTTTCACTTTCTGATAGGAGTTGAAGCAGCATGAGGCCATCACCAGATGCAGTTTCCCAATTTTGAACTTTCCAGCCATCTGAATTATGAACCAAATAAACCTATTTTCTTTAGGCATTATGCAGCCTCAGATATTATGTTATAGTAACACAAAATGAACTGAGACATCAGCCATTTTTGAAAGGATACAAATAAAATTTTATCTATTATAGTAACTATAAACATATTGTAGTAGAAACACCTAAAGTATTCCACTTTATTTATTTTCTAACATTCCATATTATTCTCATCAATGTTCCTCAAACTATGCTTAAGCTGTATTTTTCATTAAATGTGTTATCCTGTTTTAACCTTTTATAGATAGCTTAAATTATAGTGATGTTCTATCATTAATTTTTTGATGGTAGCATTTTCCTATAAATGATTAACAGCTAGCTTTGAAAGAGGGCACTAATTTTTAAGATTTATTTGTATAAAAATATATTTGATTGAGGCCGGGAATGGTGGCTCAAGTCTGTAATCTCAGTACTTTGGGAGACCAAGGAAGGTGGATCACAAGGTCAGGAGATCAAGACCATCCTGGCTAACAAGATGGAACCCCATCTCTACTAGAAATACAAAAAATTAGCCAGGTGTGGTGGCGGGCATCTGTAGTCGCAGCTACTCGGGAGGCTGAGGCAGGAGAATGGCGTAAACCCTGGAGGCGGAGCTTGCAGTGAGCCAAGATCTCGTGCCACTGTGCTCCAGCCTGGGTGACAGAGGGAGACTCCGTCTCAAAATTTTATATATATATATATATGGAGAGAGAGAGAGAGAGAATATATGTGTGTGTGTATATATATATGTACATATTTGACTGAATGTTGTTCTACAAAACTTGCAAGTGAGCCATTAATTTTTCTTAATCATAAAATAAGAGCCAGAAGAGATAATAGATGCTGTTTATGTTTAGAAAGGACCCAAGTGTTGGAAGTGCAAATAATGTGGGAGAAAAGGAAAATTTAAAGCTTTATTTGTCAAACTTCATTATTTTTGATGGGCTTGTCAGAGTCAGGGTTAAAGTTGATATTAAACCTCCAATGGAACCACCAGTCATAAGGAAAGTAGTGAAGTTGTTTAGGGACACTGGATTGAAGGATGTAACAAAGTTTCAAGTGATAATTCCTTAGCTATAGTAAGTTTAATTATATCAAAAATGTAGCAGTAATGTTTGAATACTGGCCTAATTGGACTTATTCTGTTAAATAAGTGATCATATTTAAAGCTCTCCTTGAAAAAGTCTCTTTAAAAATTCATCATGCCATGTAGATCAGTGCAAATCTACAGATAAATTTTCAAAGGAGTTGGTAGCTCCCAGAAAATCTAAAAAATGAAGGTTTTATAAATTTATTAATATAACAGAGGATATTTAGCCATATAGGAATGGCTTATCTGTGATATTTTCATACACTTGATATCTTTGGTATATATGGTGTAAACACATCAGAAATAAAAACCTGATAGTCCACAGAATCAGTGACCATAATAATAAGAGCAAATATAGGTGACAGCAAAGAGCATGAAGTGGAAAGCAGGATAAAGTAGAGAAGCGACAATTAAGAGAAAAAAGTCTAAATTGGTTGATCTCCTTTTTTCATTATGTTTCATAAATTATCTTCATAAAAAAGTCATATATAAGATTGTTGAAGGGAACCATAATATGGTATTCAACTCTAAGACAAACATAAAGAAAAATAAAATAAATGGTCTAAAATATGAAGATGCTACAGAAAATACAGGGGAACTTATATCCAGGATAGATGTATTGTTTATTGTTATATAACAAATTATCCTAAAACTTAATGGCAAAGACAAACATTTATTATATCATATTGTCTGTGGGTCAGAAATCCAATGTTGTGTGAATCTGCATCAAGGTTTTTCAGGAGGTTGCAGTCAAGCTATTGGGTATGGCTGCAGTCTCATCTGAAGACTTCACTGGTGGCAGTGGTGGGAAAGACGCTTCCAAACTCATTCACATGATTGGTCTCAGCCTCTGGCCATGTGTTTTCTCCACTGCACTACTTCCCATGCCAGTTGGCTTCCCCTAGAGCTGGCTTCCCCTAGAGTGAGCAATCTGAGAAAAAGCAAGAGAGACAGAGACCAAAACATATGCCATGGTTCTTTTATAAACAAATATCAGAAGGAACAGCCCATTACTTCAAATGCATTTTTTTAGAATCAATTCAATAAGTTTAGCTCATATCCGAGGAGAGGGAATTAAAGAATGATGTGAATGCCAGAACATAGAGATCATAGGCAGCCATCATAGAAGCTGTGTTTCACGATAGACATTATTAAATATCTCTGAATTGTGCTATAGGCAATGTGTGATGGTTAATATTATGTGTCAACTTGATTGGATTGAAGGATACCTAGATAGCTGGTAAAGTATTATTTCTGGGTATGTCTGCAATGGTGTTGCCATAGGAGATTAACACTTGAGTCAGTAAAGTGGGAGAGGAAGACCCAGCCTCACTCTGGGTAGGCACCATCCAACCAGCTGCCAGTGTGGCTAGAACAAAGCAGGCAGACAAAGGTGGGATAAGCTGGCTTGCTGAGTCTTCTGGTTTTCATCTTTCTCTTGTGCTGGATGCTTGCTTTCCTTTAACATCAGACTCGCTGGCCTTTGGAGTCTTGGACTTACACCAGCGGCTTGCGGGGCACTCTCAAGACTTTGACCACAGACTGAAGGTTGCACTGACAGATTTTGTACTTTTGAGGATTTGGAACTCGGACTGAGCCACTACTAGCTTACTTTCTCCTCAGCTTGCAGATGGCTTATTCTGAGACTTTGCTTTTTAATCATATGGGTCAAGTATTCTTAATGAATTCCCTCACTATCAGGAGAACAGCATGGGGGAAACCACCTGCAGGATCCAATCACCTTCCACCAGATCACTTCCTCAACACGTGAGGATTACAATTCGAGATGAAATTTGGCTGCGGTGCATAGCCAAACCACATCACAATGTGATCATTTAGACAAAGGCAAAAATCAAAGCTAGAGAAAGGAAAGAACATGTTAATGTGGATAACATATGAGAGAACAATAAATGTTAAATTAGAAAAATAAAGAGAACACAAAGTAAAGTCAATCTAATGATGTAATGTTTGGAGAACTTGGCTTTAGAGGAGAAGAAAATTCAGAGTTATTCTGAAGTAATCAATTAGGAATAATCTCATGTGTATTTCAGTGATCAACGATAAAGAATTTGGGCAGAACAATAATACATATCTCTAAAGAAACAAGGCTTGAAGTTGGAAGACAGAGAATAAGAAACTATAGTAGTACAAAGTGTATATGATCAAGATTTTTGTGAAGATTTTGATAGATGAGAAACTTTTATCAAAAAAATATAAGTCAATAAAACATGGAATTAGACTTGGACAAAAAGTTTGAGGAATTTTAGTCTACTTCAGCCGTGTACTTAGTACTAATGATGTTCCAGGAATAGTTTTGAATAGTTTAGTTCATTTGTTAAATTAGAATATTAATTCAAAGGGACGTTATTATTGAAGGTATTGCTTTTTTTTTTTCACCCTAACACCCATTGTTACCACAGTAAATTTAATTTATGCCAACTATTAAAGGTCTAACCCTTTTGCTAATGAACAGTTCAGGACTGTAGATATGGCCCATTTTTGGAGAATGATTTGTGAGAAGTCTACTGTAGGCATCTGGAACAAAGAGTGGTGGGAAAGACAAAATGTCTCTTTTTCCTTGGGCTTTGTCATGTTTGCAGACAATCCTTTAGAACAGCTATAAGCACCATGCTATTAGCACAAGAATGAAGTCAAAAATCAAAGATGGCAATTCTTTTCTAATTATTAATGATACAGGAATACTTTCAGAATACTCATCCTAGGACTAAAATGTCTCATGAGTTCTCAATTTTGTCAAAATCCAGAATTTTTATTTAATAGTTATTTATTCATTTCTTTCCTTTTTAAAATTATGTGAATGAAGAACACTGAATGGCATCCAGATGTATAAACAGTTTTTCACTTTCTTTATAAGACATAAAAATTATGTTACATCCCTTTAACCTCTAAATAGAAGAAAAAACGCAAAGATAGAAAGACAGTAGCTTGGTGGTATGAAATTAACAACTTGGCATCTGTAGCAGGTATCTACTTACTGCCAAATATTTACTCAGAGAAAAACATTCTTTGCTGTCAAGTTTTATTAGGGCTTGCACTGAACAAGGAAAATATCTCTTAGGAATATTTCTTGTTTGACAAGAAATGAACACAGTGTCATTTTGCTTTCTCTTTGGGGAAAGATGAAAATAAACACTTATTTAAGTAATTGTGAGATCTTTAAAATTTAGACATTCTGCTTATCAAAAATGAATTGTGGAATATAACATAGCATCAAATAACAACTGCGGCTACCCACCAATATTTCCTTGGTATTCCTACAATAGGCAAAAGACTTGGCTGGGGGAATATCAGGTAGCTAATTTTGATTGCAATGTGGTTTGGGAATGAGAATAAACAGTGTGCTATCAGAGCTTCCATGGTATAGTGTTGTGCTTTGGGATCTAGCACCTGGGAAGTTTGAACTGCGATCTCTCCAAATACGAGCAGACCCTACGTTTGCTGTTCTGTTGGTGATTATTTACTTTTGGCTTTCTTTAAACCATTCAACCAAAGTGCTATTTGGTGTTTACTATGTAAAAATTGTTGCAATAAATGCATCCTAATTCTAGGCATTTCACATTTTTCTGTTCTATATTTCACATTATTTTACATTATATTGCCATTATCAACATCCTTCTTATTTGACATCATCTAATAGAAACACTCATTATTTTTTACAATGACACTGTACATATATACATAGGACGTGGCAAGGGGAGTTAGAATTTAACTTTAAATCTTTTATTTTCAAGAAGATATGGGTTATTGCGCATACCCTCTAACTAATAGGGATAAATGTCATGGTCATTAATAATACTATGCCAGATATTTTTATGTATTACAATATTGCAATTAATTCACTCTTTCTACTCTTTGACCAAACATACTAGACTGAAAAACAAGATACCAACAAATCTAGTTGATTTCTGAAGTCAGTCCTCCAATATCTATATATGAATACCTAGTCCAATACTTTGTCCTCTAGCTCAACAGTGTGATGAAGGCTCCAAACTTTCAGTTAGACAGGTAACTGAAGATCTATTGTACAGCATAGTGACTAGCTATAATTAATAGTAATGATTGTATACCTAAAAATTGCTAAGAAATATAGGTCTTTAATATTCCTACTACACACATAAAAATAAGTACATGAGGTGATATGTGTTAATCAGCTTGTCTTAATTATTTCACAATGTACACTTATATAAAAACATCAAGTTGTACAATGTAATTATATACAAATTTTATTGCCAATTATATCTTAATAAAGCTGAGGGGGAAATGGCTATAACAAATATTAATAAAGTAAAATTGAAACAAACAAAAAATAGTATGACACACAGCGCAAACGGCTGTCTTCATCCATGTTTCACAAAGCTCATGTCTCCTAAATTATACATGTAGATTATTCATTTCTATGCTTTTGAATTATACCTATCTACATGGCATCTGTGGTCTATCTGTACACATCAGTTGTTGATGACTACGCATAAGCACCTTCTCTGAGACACCTAGACTACTTTTTCTTGAGTCAGTAGCATGTTTGGAGAAATGACCTCATTCTACATTCCTTGAATGGCTTCCTTCTCTTCCTCCTCCCTCACCCCCACATCTATCCTCTCCTACAGATGGCCTGTGACCTTTTCACTCCTGAGAAAGTTAAAACTCTAGGTGCTTCATCAGATCACATTCCACATCTTTGACCACCTTTAATACCATTTTCATCCCATTTTTACCACAACATCTTTCTGCTCAGCATTCAAAATTTCAAATCAGGCTTCTTCTCTTCCTTGTACAGCAATTATGACACTCTTCTCCAAACCTCTACCCAGCAAAACTGTTCTTGATATTTTTATCACCATCAGTGTGTCACACAGGCAATATAGATTAGTAGAAAGAACTTAAACTTGGATTTTGGAAACAGCTATGTAGCAATCAATATTATTATCTGTACTACGAATCATGATCATTAGCAAAAGTCTGCCATGCAGAACTCTGTTGTCTTGGCGGATATATAAGATACAAAAGAACACAAACATGCTAATGTATGGTGAGTGTTCCCAACTCCCATTCTCACAGAAGCCATGGCATGAATTAAAATCACAGAAGCCATGGCGTGAAGTAAAATAGTAATAGTTTGGTGGAAACATTAAATTAAAGCAAAGGGTGAATCGAAGAAATGAAAGCCCATTCACCATGATAACCTCAAAGTGTGTTGTCAGATAGCTTCAGTTTCCACAAGGCATTTATGAATGCTCCACTGAGTTGAATAGTGGATTCATATGAAACCACACCAATGACTGAGGTTCTTATAATAAGAGGGAAAATTTGACACAGAGACACAGGGGAATGCCATGTGACAAAGAAGGCAGGGATTGGAGTTATGCAGCTACAAGCCAGAGAATGCCAAAGATAGCTACCATACCACCAGTATCTGGAAGAGACTAAGAAGGACCTTATTCTAGAGGCTTCAAAGTTCAGCACAGCCTTGCCAACATTATGATTTCAAACTTCTAGCCTCCAGATCAATGAGGGAATACATTTCTGTGGTTTAAAGCTACTTGGTCATTGGAAAAGTAGCATGCATTAATAGTAATAATAAGTATTGTCAGTACACAGTATATGCAGAGAATAGGGGTTAACATTCTGAAATTTAAAAAGTAGGTTTATATCTCAGATCCACCACTTAGTACGTTCTCTTGGAGCAAGTTGTTTATCCAATTCAAATCTTAATTTCCTCATGTAAAATGAAAGTAAGAATTGTATTTTCTTCATATGATTTTAGCAAGAAGAAATAAGATAAAGGATATAAATCAATGTCACAGTGTCTGGCATATTATAAGAGTTCTATATATATATTCAAAAGATAATGACTCTACAAGAGTGACCCCAAAGTTCAAAGTGACACTTATAAAACAACCATTTGATCTCTTTCTCCTTCTTCACAGAACCACTAGCACCTCTCACATACGCACACTGGTTTAAACAGTGACACATTTTCACATGGGGTCAAGCCAAAAGCCAGCGATGCCTAGATGTCTACAATTCTCTAGCAATACTTCATCCGCTTGAAAATTGGAACTGACATAAAATGTCACTTATGAATGGGCTTGGAAGGTAAGTGAAAAACTTTTTTTTAACTATTTTGCCCCTGTGCAGTAACTCACCACCAATGAAGTCAAGAGACATATTTTCCTGACCTGTACGTCTATTTCATGAGCATATTGTCTTGCAAATAGTTGACTTCCATTAAGTTGTCAAAGGCAAGAAGATCTAAGAAAAATCAGAGAGAGCTCCTCAGTGACCATCAGAGCTCTGGCTGACACAAGTGGTTGTTAATATGTCTAGTAATCACCTGGAAACTTTGTATTAAAGGAAAATTATTCAGCTACCATGCTTGTGAGATTATGATTTTTAGGGTGAGAAATCTGAGATTTTAACAGGTCCCTCATGTGATCCTGTTGCAGGTGGCCTGGGAGTCACATTTTGAGAAACACTGGCCATATAAATAGGGAACAACAAGAGTCTGATAGTTTTGTTTTAGTATTCTTGAAACTTATTGGCAAATATACACATCTAAAGTCACTGACTTCGTTTTCAAGTACTTGGATCAAAACTCCACATAAAAATATCTCACATCCCATTCTCTCACTGGTATCTCCCATCCACTCAACTAGGATGTAAGAACAAAAAGAAAAGTCCCTCAAACTGTTGTCTACATAGTAACTTAGCTAAAGCATAATTTTTAAAATAAGCGCATGAACTCAGGCTTTTACTTTTAGCCCCCGGGCAATCTCAGGATCTGTTCTAGCTTCTGAAGCATTATTTAAGGGTGGCTCTCAACCAGTGCTGCATTAGAATTGTGTGTGGAACTTTAAAAATCCACATTTCTGACCAATTAAATTGTAATTTTTGGGTTGCCTTCACAGAGCATAAGGATTCTTGAATTAAATTTAATGTGCAGAAAAGATAGAGAACCCCTACTTGATCTGAACAGATTTATCAAAGGCAATGTGATCAAGGTCTCTGCCTGACAATAAGGAGAAAACTGCTATTTCTGAACACTCTGGAACTCTCAGACAAGACAACATCAAGATGTGTCAGAGAATATTTGTATATGTATGAGACTGTAGATAATGAGGTTCTCATATATTATATATTCCGAGTCTCAGAAATAATCTATTTGAAAAAAAAAATGTGATGAAGTTTAAGAGTAAAAAAAAAAAAAAAAAAAAAAAAACACTATAACTCACATTACCAGCTTAACATCCCAAGAAGAATGGAAACATATGGAGAATAAGATGAATTTTAATAGAACTCTAGTCTGCCTGAGACCTCATCTCTAAAAGAGTACAGTTCACAAATGGGAAAATTCCATAACAAAAGTCATATTCCATATGTTTAGGTTTAGATACAGAGTATGTTTGCTGTAAAATAAATTGTTTTTATTAGAAAATCAGCATTACACTAATCAGTGGGACCCAGACTCATAAATTATTTTTTGTTTCTAATTTTTACTAAATATTGTCATCCTCAGATAGATTGAACAGTGAAGCCTGTCGTGATTAAAAACTACCCCAATACATTCTACTCCAACACACATACATCCATGAATATTTTTCCCTGAGAGGATCTCTATAGAAGATAAGTTAATTAAAAATAAACTATTGTGAGTATAACACTTTCTAGGTAAAAAGGATGAGATGATAATTTATTTTGTCCCCATAAATAAGACTAAACAAGATATGGGGCAGCTGTGTGTCAGGTATAACTATTAAAAATCTGAGCCCTAGTAAACTCAATCCAGTGAAATCTAATAAAAACAAGTGGTTATATTTAAGAAGGCTTGAAATAAAGTGTCTTTATCTATTTTAGAAGTTGCTCTTTTCACATAATTTTACTCTTCACCTGAAATATGTATATATATATTTATTATTTTTAATAAATAAGGAGAAAAGAGATAAATTATAAATGTTTGCTTCACATAGCAAAAAGTGATTGCCTGAGGTGTTCATTTATTTCTTTTAGTTATAAATGAAAAAGAGACCTAGTCACCTATTTAATTTATCTCAGAAAATACTAGAACTGGATAAATGGATAGAAATATTCTGAAACTAAAGGCCAAAATTAAAATTTTCAAATAAAACCTAGGTATGTATTTCATTTACTTTAAGAAAATACATATCTACTTAAAATTATAAACCTAGCAGAGAATAAATTATTTAGGAATACTTATACATTTCTATATGGAATGTTTTGGCATAATGAAAGATTATCTTTCAATACCTCTCCATATATTTGCTCAGGATTATTTCTGACTGATGGTGATGCTTTGACTCATCATTGATTATTTTACTACAAATAACTTCCTGAAAACCTTTAATGGTCATCATTTTGGCTTTACAATAAAGATGGTACAAACCATGATTTCCTCATCAACAGCCTTGCATCGTGCCAGATATATTTAGATTATGAGATGTTGTCACTGGGAGCCACAAAGTGTCTGTAGCTATCAGGATTAAAGAACAATCACAGGAGCAAGTAATCAATCTCTGATAGGCCAGACATACCAAACAAATACAGTCTATAAAACATAATCTTTGACATCTCATTTCAAAAAAACTGCATGAAAGAGAAACAATTTACCATTCATTACTAGGCAAGCAGAGCTCACAGTGTTGAGGCATCAAACTAAGGTCTTAAAGGATACACTTGTCACTTGGAAAATGTTCTAAGACCACTCTACAAATTGTAAAAGCTACCAACCATCAAGGAAAAAAATGAACCAATTTTCTAAAGGTGACAAATTCCATAAGTTACACCAATTTTCTGGGCAGCTATGTCTCAAACAAACGGCAAATTTGACCTTTTTAGTGTTATAAGTGCTGCAAACTCTGAAATGAATTGATACACTTTTTAAAAGGGGGAATATGTTTTTTATATATCATAGGTTCTCACTTCAGACATTTTAGTAATGTCTAAAATTATGGTATGGTTATCCCTGACAAGGTCACAGTTTTGTCAGCTTATAACGGGGATAACCAATCGATGAAGTCTACCTAAATAAGGATTACCTTGTGAAATATCGTTGGGGAAATTCTTAAAAGGACTAAATGTGATTGGGTTAAGTAGCTTCTACAAAGTGCGTAATCTTATCGTATGTCCTCCGCAAATTACTTTGAGGTGATAGTTTTGTGATAAAAAATCTAAAGAAACTGCTCTATTTTATTTACATATATATGTGTGTGTGTGTGTGTGTATATGTGTATACATATACGTGTGTGTGTGTGTGTATATATATATGTTGGTTCTACTGATATAAGAAAATAACAATTTAATCAAGTGGGCATCTACCTATTAGCTGAGTGATCATCTGCTCATTTAAGGCAATAAATAGATTTTGAAATTGTATAGTAATGAATCAATTAAAATACCATTGCTTTCAGTTTTCTTTAAGTAAATGATTTGAGGAAAAAAAATTAAAGAAGAAAATGTTACTGAAAATTTTATAAAAGATTTAGAATGCAAAGTAAATTATCTTAGGAGATAAAATCATTATATAATAGAAATCATGATCATCTTAAATTTTCAATGTATTTTTATTACTTAAATCATTTACAACCTTAGCCCCTTATCAATTGATGTTTTACAGTTTAATTTATTCATATGATATATATTTTATTGTCCTAATGAAATCACAGCCACGAGAAATCTTATTGTTTATTGGAGGAGACTTAGAAATTTCCAGATATATACTTGATTTTATATTGCAGTTAGATTTGCAAATAGCAAATTTATTAAGAGGTTGATTTACAGTCTATATACAAGCACACTTCATTTTATTGTGGTTCACAGACTTTCATTTTTTACAAATTGAAGGTTTGTGGCAACCCTGTGTGAGCAACTCTATCAGTGCTATTTTTCCAACAGCATGTACTCACTTCATTTCACTGTGTCACACTGTGGTAATTCTCACAGTATTTCAACCTTGATCATTATTATTACATCCTTTGTGATTATCTGTGATCACTCGTCTTTGATGTTACTATTGTAATTGTTTTGGGGGCATCGCAACCCACATCCATATAAGACAGTAAACTTAATTGATAAATGTTGTGTATGTTCTGACTGCTCCAGGGACTGGCTGTTCCTCCTTCTCTCTTCTTCTCCATTTACTGAGACACAATAATATTGAGACTGGGCCAATTAATTACCTTACAGTGGCCCCCAAGCATTCAAGTATCTCACTTTAAATCCAAACCTAGAAATAATTAAGCTTAGTGAAGAATACATATTTAAAGACAAAATAGGACAAAATCTAGGTCTCTTGTGTCAAATAGTTAGCTAAACTGTAAATACTAAGGAAATTCTTGAAGGAAATTCAGTGTTACTCTACTAAACACATAAATAATACGAAAGTGAAACACTCTTATTGCTGATATGGAAGAAGTTTGAAAGATCTGGATGGAAGGTCAAACCAGGTGCAACATTCCTTTAAGTCAAAGCCTCATCAAGAAAAGAAAAAAAAAAAAAAAAAAAAGTCCTAAATCTCTTCAACTCTATAAAATCTTACAGAGGTGAGGAGGCTGCAGGAAAAAAAAAAAAAAAAAAGGTTGAAGCTAGCAGGGGTTAGTTCATGAGCCTTAAGGAAAGAAACCATCTTCATAACACAAAAGTGCAAAGTGAAGCAGCGAGTGCTGATGTGGAGCTGCAGCAAGTTATGCAGAAAAATCTAGCTAAGATAATTGATGAAGGTAGATACACTAAACAGGTTTTCAATGTAAGTGAAACAAACTTCCATTGAAATAAATTATCATCTAGGACTTTTATAAATAAGAGGAGAAGTCAATGCTTGACTTCAAAGCTTCAAAAAACAGGCTGACTCCCTTGTTAGAAACTAATATAGCCTATGACTTTAAGGTGAAGCCAATGCTCACTTACCATTTAGAAAGTCCTAGGACCCTTAAAAATTTGGTTAAATCTACTCTGCCTGTGCTCCATAAATATAACAACGAAGCCTGGATGACAACACATCCTTCCACAGCATGGTTTACTGAATACTTTCAGCCCACTATTGAGACCTACTTCTCAGAAAAATAATAATAATAACAATAATAATATGTTCCTGGTAACTCAAGACCTCTGATGTGGATGTACAAGGAAGGAAATGTCATTTTCGTGAACGCCAATACAATATCCATTTTGCAGCCCATAAATCCAAGAGTAATTTTGATGTTCAAGATTTATCACTAAAAATACATTTTATCAGACCATAGCTGCCATAGATAGTGATTCTTATAATGAATCTGGGCAAAGTATGTTGAAAACCTGCTAGAAAGGTCTCACCATTTAGATGCCATTAAGAACATTCATGATTTATGGGAAGAGGTCAAAAGGTCAACACCAACAGGAATTAGAAACAACTTGATTCCAACTTCATGGATGACACTGAGTAGTTCAAAACTTCAATGGAGGAAGTAACTGCATATGTGGTAGAAATAGCAAGGGAACTAGAATTAGA
Organism: Macaca mulatta; assembly: GCF_049350105.2. Classification (NCBI taxonomy): domain Eukaryota; kingdom Metazoa; phylum Chordata; class Mammalia; order Primates; family Cercopithecidae; genus Macaca; species Macaca mulatta. Next base: position 94,956,677 of record NC_133414.1, on the reverse strand, counting down.
AGCAGAGCATGAAGATGTGACTGAATTGCTGCAATCTTATATAAAACTTGAACAGATGACGAGTTGCTTCTTATGGATGAACAAAGAAAGTAGTTTCTTGAGATGGAAAAAAACTCTTGGTGAAGGTTCTGTGAACACTTTTAAGATGATAACAAAGGATTAAGAATATTCCATGTATTTAGTAGATAATGCAGCAGCGGAGTTTGAGAGGATTGACTAATTTTGAAAGAAGTCTTGTTTTGGTTAAAATGCTATCAAACAGCATTGCATGCTACTAAGAAATCTTTTTTGAAAGGAAGAAGCAATCAATGCAGGAAAATATTTATTTTCCCTTGCATTTATGAGATTACCACAGTCACCTCAGCCTTTAGCAACTACCGTCATCAGTGAGCAGTCATCAACATCAAGGTAATACCTTCCAATGACAAAAAGATAACAAATCACTGAAGTCTTGATGACCATTAACATTTTTAACCATAAAGTATTTTTTAAATTAAAAAAGCTTTCTCGATATATGCTATGACACAGTTAATAGACTAAATTTTAGTATAAACATAATTTTTATATGCACTGGGGAAAATTTTGCATAACTTCTTTATTGCAATATTGACTTTATTGTGGTCTGGAACCCTACACACAATATCTCCGCGGTATACATTTGTTCCCCCAAATATTTTATCACCTAATGAAAATAGCTACCTACAGAATAAAGCGACAATTATCTAATTTCCACAACACAAATTAAAAATACAAGTTCCGGGGTATTGGACCATGGATACGATGCACATTATTTTTAACCAGTTTACTTTCTAAAGAACATCTCTCTGATGAATTATTTCCCTGAGGCAAATGTATCATTGAAATTTTCAATAACACAACTTCCTGCACTACTAAACACTGAATATCTAAAAGAAACAAATAACATATTAGTACTTATTAACCATATGAGCATATATGCACATACAAACTAGCTTGGGTAAAATATAAATATTTTAAAAATTCAATCACTTAGTTTGGGAGAGAAGTACTGAAGAGGGCATCTATATTTTGCCCAATATCCAAAACTATTTATATAGTTTATATCCCTTCCATCACCAGCCCTTCCTCAGTGGCATTCAATGTTAATAGTTTCCTGTGAATTATACTAATAATTTTCTAAGCATTATGTAAGAAGCAGAACATACTGACAGCATTTATTTGTTCTGTGAGGGATAAAACAATGAAATAAGATTTAGAAGTTCTCTCTTTTTTTTTTTTTTTTTTTTTTTGAGACGGAGTCTCGCTCTGTTGCCCAGGCTAGAGTACAGTGGGATGGTCTCAGCTCACTGCAACCTCTGCCTCCCAGGTTGAACCCATTCTTCTGCCTCAGTCCCCCTAGTAGCTGGGATTACAGGCATCTGCCAACATCACTAGCTAATTTTTGTATTTTTAGTAGAGATGGGGTTTCGCCATGTTGGCCAGGCTGTTCTCAAACTCCTGACCTCAGGTGATCCACTCGCCTGGGCCTCCCAAAGTGCTGGGATTACAGGCATGAGCCACTGCTCCCAGCCAGAAGTTCTCTCTTAAAGATCTAGTAATCAAGCAACTTTAGGGAAAATGATTTACAATGTGTTTACCATCTAGAAATACTTTGTTTCCTTGTCATGTGTACATAGCATTTTTTCCTGTTATTTACAAATACAAATATGTAGATATTCCATAGAAGAGAGTCAGAACATATACGAGTTAATCAGCCTAGAACTGTCCTCCATTTCTATTTACCCTAGAAGGCTCATTCCATTGTTTCAACTTTGAGGAGATTCAAGAGATTCTCAAGACTTTGAAACCACGGTTATGAAAATATTCAAACTTTCTGTTTTTTATATTCTTCTCTAAAATGGATATGATAATGCCACTTACATAACAGCGATGCTGTGAGCATAGGTGAAATTATGTATTTATTTATATTTTTTCTTCAATTTTTAAGTTCTAGGACACATGTGCAGGATGTGCAGGTTTGTTACGTAGGTAAATGTGTGCCATGGTGGTTTGCTGCACAGATTAACCCATCACCCAGCATCCATTAGATATTCTCCTTGACGCTTTCCCTCAACCTACCCCACTCAACAGGCACCAGTGTGTATTGGTCCCCCGCAAGTGTCTATGTGTTCTCATAATTCAGCTCTCACTTATACGTGAGATCCTGCAGTGTTTGGTTGAAATTGTTTATTTATAATTCTTCACTGAAATATTATTTTATTTGGAATTAATATAAAAACTGCTTTGATTATAAAACTATATCCTAGCATCAAAACACCAAGTGATGATTATAAAAAGCAAACATTATAAAATGTTAACATTTGACAATTGCAATACATGAGTTTCTGATTGAAAACTTTACATTCAAATGTAGCTAGTTTAAACAACTTCACCTATGTTAGAATAAGGTAAAGAGCAGACCACGTGCTGTTGTGTGTGTGTGTGTGTGTGTGTGTGTGTGTGCATGTATGTGTGTGTGTTTAGTCTTTATTTAGGTATAATGATGGCACTCCTTAGAGATAGTAGTAATAATTCATCATTTTCTCAAGGTATATTTTATATATGCTCTAGGCATTTTACTTGTAATATCTCAAAAATATTTTTACAAAAATTTCTGGTAAATACTACGAACTCAAGCTTACACATGAGGGAGCTGAGGCTTACCCAGTTTAATTGACTTTTTAAATGATACATACTTAGAAACTGACAAAGATTTTATTCAAACTAAGAGCTATCTTATTCTTAAAGACATTCATTATTCAATAAACATGAAATCAGACAATAACAACACAACATTTATTGTAATAAAATAATGTTATTGGAGTAGAGAAGCAGGCATTCTTAATATAAAATGATAATAAAAATCTTTCTTAAAAGCCCTAAAACTGAATATTGGTTTGCTTTCTTAAGGTAAAATATTTAATGTATGTTAAATATATTCATATTTTAGTGTAAGATATAGTTCATAAATTCACATTCCTATATTATTATATATAACCAACATGAAAACTAATATATATTTCTATAAATCCATTAACAAATACTAACATATTGATCTTAATTTTATAGCTATAGAGTGTTAGTAGTGAATATTATAATGTCTTGGAGAAAAGTTTGCAGATAACTGTGATCATCATGATGTTTTAATGTTAACAGTTTTCCATATTAGCTTCAAATCTCATTAAAAGTAAAAGAAAAAAAAATAGAGATTCAGCTTAAGTTTCAGTTCTTCCCTATCTATACTGTGATCACTACCTCACTAAAGTTAAATGTGTGAAGTAGATCTATGTATGTTTAGAACAAATTAAAATCCTGATTCAATATTTTTACACCCAGAGCCCTTATGAAATACCTTGCATACCACACCCATCATTATCATCATCAACAACAGCTAAAATAAAATGTGCACTGTGAATATTTCCCCGAACTACGATTTTCTTGGCTTCCTTAAGTCTCAGATTTAAGGTTGCTAACTTGCTAATCAAAACTCCTATGGAGATGAGAGCCAGCTTTAACTTCTACAGCCCTTATGGCTCTAACATGATGATTTACAAATCTATTCGCATAAAAGATTTTTCAGAGGAGTTTTTAAGCAATTTTGATGCCTCCCCACTCCATTCCTATAAGCAGATCAGTGAAATTTGGTGGTCTAATTAAATGTGCCTGCCAGAAAACTACAGTAAATATCATTCCTGATGGAGAAATTTAGAAGTATTCTTCTAACAATTGAGAAAAACAAAAATGCTTACTATTGCCACTTTGTTTAAAACCGTAAAGTTGGTTCTAACCAAAGTAGCAAGAAAAGCAGTAAAGTGTAGGAAAGAAGGAACAAACTTTAATTTTCACTAAGGTTAAAAAAAAAAAAAAAACTTGTTCAAAAGAATGTATTTTTAGTTGGAATGAAAACTGACTTCTTTTCTTATCTCACAGATTAAAATTGGATACAATAATCAAAATTTGTAATGATGGACCTAAATCAAAAGAAAATATATTAAATTATACATTTCCACATAAGGAACGAGACAAGTACATACTAGATTCTAGAAATATTTACGTTAAATGGCATATATAAAGGAAAACTCTTATTTTTTAATGGGATAAAACATAGGATTTTTTAAAACATGTATATGTAACATTTGATTGACTTCTTGTTGATGCCAAACAAATTACATTATGCCATCAATACTTTAAGTGAGTTGTATCTAAAGGAACAAAATAATACTCCTGTAGGTTCTCTCCAAGAATATTTTACATCTCAGATAAGATTTCCTCTAAGATTTTGGATGGATGTACATAGGCAGGCTTAAATTTAAGCTCTCATTGACTTCCAGCATCTTTTACGACTTTTAAAGGGCACTTGCAAAATGAGGAAGTAAGGTGTCTGTGATCTGTGATGGTTTCGCATGTCTCTGATACTTTTGGTTTTTCTCCAGGGTAAAAGGAGAATGTAGTTCGGCAGCTTCATGGCAGGAGTGCTTTGAGGAATTACTCAGCGGGGTCAGCAGGAATTAAAGAGGAGTGACAGGCAGACCTGTTCGCCCCTCTGAAAGAATGAATGTAAGGAAATGCTTTTGCCTCTTCTCAGCTTTAAGGCATATGAACAAGATCTCTATAGAGTTTTTCAGAAGCAGTATTTAGTTCCTTTTCTATTTGAGTTACAAGTTGCGGATATTGGGTAAATAGTCTGTGCTTTTCTTTTTTTAATTAATAATTTGAGAGCTTTGCACATATTAGGGTGTAGAAATAGCAAGAAGTCCCTCACTCATGATTTAACAAAAACACCTTTTGTTTTTTGCCCTTGTATATATTGCCTCCTAAATTTGGATTCCTGATGCAAAGACTTCAAAGTTAATTTGCTAAGTGGGACATCATAATTAACATGGTGAATCATCCGTAGTTATAGATGATACTGTCTACCTCAAAAAATAGTGTACCTGGTACCTATTCAATATCATAAATTGATTAGTCTCTACCTCAAATTTTAAAGATTACATTGAATTAGAGAATAAATTGAAATCATAGTCAATAAACTGGGTTTTTTTCCACATATCTCTGTCTTAAAGCTAAAGTTTTAAGTATTAAAAGTATATTTTTGTTTATAATTGTTTTCTCAAAAGTGTTTTGAAGTAATGGGCAGGAATGTTCCCATTTAAAGTTTAAATATTATATATAGTGCAGTAGTAATACATATTTGAAAATATAAGTGTCATGAGGGCAAATTTCTTTTCTGTTTTGTTCCCATCTATATTGTCAGAGTCCAGAAGAGCTCCTGGTTCCTAAGAGTGTTCATTTGATAAATGCCTAAATCTGCATTATTTAATACCAAATTCATATGATAGTATTTTATTTTAGCATGAATCAATAGCTTAAAATAATAAGAAAAGAGAAAGGATCTCATCTGTTATTAGTAATATATTTAAGAAATGGACTTTTAAGAATATCACATTTCCAGTGTTGTGAATAGATAAAGTGAGCAATTATTTTCATCTTTGAGCTAAAATAATTAAAGTTTGCTTCATATAGGCTGTTAGAGTTTCCCATTGTTACCTTTTAAAGTAATATTAAAGGAGCTACTTTTTAAAGGATTTTCCCCCATAGTCTCATAAAGTCAGAAAATATCTACTTCCCCACAGTTTTGTTCTTACTGTTTTCAAGGAACCAGAAAGGGATTTTGAAAGTTCCTTATTTAAAAACAGATGCAAAACCTAATTAACTTTTTCTTTAAGGCTTCAAAGGATAATGATTAAAAGTAAATTTTATTACCACTGGCCCCCACAAATGACTAGACATCCACATAAGCAATCTAATAAATGAGGAATCTCATTCTTCCTAATAATATGTTATATTTATATTTCAAAAACTTTTCTTATGTTTTACTTAAAATGAATAATGGATGTAAAAAATAGATTAAGAATCTGCTATTCAGTGATTATACTTAGTTTTCCATTTTATTCCTTTGCAGTCCAAACTTGATGCAAAATCCACACACACACACAAAAATACCATTCAGAATAGACATGTCATCTTAGCTAATTAAAAATATGGCAACCCAAAGATCTCCTGGTACAGTCTTGGCAGTTAGTTCCATAAGAAGACGAAGACATTACAAAGTGAATTAGAATGATGTACTGTCCCCATAGCCATGAACAGTCAGTTTTTATGTTTAACCAGATTATGACGTTGAGAGCATTGCTGTTCACAGAGTGCATATAGTACATGCCAAGTTGATTTTATTTGTAATCTAGATCAATTAGATACAAGGAAAACCATAGTAACCAAGCTAGAAATGATGCTGTCAGAGGAATTCCCTCTGATACATTTTGTCTTCCCAAGTTGGAGTTCATACCTCAGAGAAAGTGTTTTTTGTTTTTGTTTTTTCCTCTGGACCAAACCTTATCTTTCTATCATGTAATCATCCAGGGAGAACTGAAGCTAACAGCTACTCTCTTGAATTTATTCTGGCTTATATTCAAAAACTAAACTATTGCCCTTAAAAAATACTTAAGCTTCACTAGATGAAAATCTTTTAGATGGTTAAAATAAACATGATTCAAAATATTACCTCCAAATAAAAGTAAATTCTATTTCAGAACTGCTATAAATATATATTGTATTGCTTTCCAAAGAAAAGGAATTTTATAATACATTTTAACTGGATCCTTTGAATGAATGATTACTTTGAATGTTTATTCTTAGAATATACTCTAAGTATCCTAAAATCTAATTTAGTTCAGTTTGGAGAATTTCCTCCAGGTGACATGAAAGAGATAAATAATATCTCCAATTCAAGCATTATACTTGGGTTGGAAATATCTTGAAGTAAATATGACTGTCTAAGAACCATTCATTTTCATATTTATATATATCACCAATAAAAAAGACTTCCAAGTAAAAGGAAAGAATAATGCATACAGTATAGATTCCAGCATTTTTATGTGCTATCAAACTTCATTATAGTATAGAAATTCATTATTATTTACAATCTGGAAAGGAAATGATTTTAAAACACAATGGTTCATACAAAAACAAACATATCACCTTCAAGGTATTTTTCAGTCATGACTTTCTTCAGCTATCAGTTAGTAAAATTGATTGCCAGTTTTTCATATTCACACATTCTAAAAGGAAACCACAAACATTAAATTGGTTTTGTTGTGTGATAATTTTATATAATTTATATAAGTGGATAACATCTAAGTTGTAGTCCTTATTGGTGGGAAATTATTTTATGTTTCAGCTTAATTTATTGTTTGGAGATAACTTATTTATAACTAAAAATAAAATGTAACATGGGAATTTCGTTAACTCATGTGGACTACAGTGAGGTAGTACCATGAGACTTATGATTTTATGTGGCTCAAAGTGGTACAACTGCACACTCAAATCAGTTTTACTGTAGCCAGGTATCAGAGTAACAAGAAAACAGTGGGAAAAGAAGTTCCAATACCCTTTTATTTACTGATTTTTTGTAGGTAGTAATCTTATATCTATAAAATTACCTTTGCTAGATTAAGTAGTTTATATAGGAGATAAATTTAGTGCTGGGGATAATTTCAAAAGAAAAGGCTATCAATACTAATTGCAAAGAGAGACAAATCAAATAACCACACAAATTCACATTCTACTTTATAATAAGATTTGGCGGAGGAAAACCAAACTTAAAGTAACACTGACTTTTCCAACTACACTTAAAATAAAAAATTGAATGAAGAGAAAAACATAGTCATCATGAGCAGAATACTAAGATGGGTATGTGTGCGTGTGTGTGCCTTTGTGCATGTTTCTGACTTTTATCAATAGTTCTTAGACATATTTAATCCCTCAGGACCAGATTCTCAAGAGTATAAATCTTTTCCATGCACCAAATCAGCATTGGGACAGTGTTTAAAATCTCCAAACACAGTTTCAAGAGAGAAACAGGCTTTAATGAGAATATATGGGACTACAAAGAAATACGCTGAAGTGAATAGCCAAATTGTTTGAAATGTCTTGAAAGTAATAGTTTTCTCAGTGTAATGTGAATTTAAAATAAATATGATTCTATGTGCTCTGAGAACTAAAGCCAAGTTCTTATTTGTATATCAATTGAGTTATTTTACTATTTTCCATTTCAATGTTTTAAAATATACATTAAAATGAGTCTTGTTTCAATTAGATATCTGGCTTAAAACAAAGTATTTCTCATGTAATTTTATGTAAAATATCACCTCTAATTCTCCATTTCCTTCACTCTGTTTCTTTGTCCTAATAGTTTTAATAATTATACATATAACATTCATTTGTTAATTTAGTCTCTTCCCTCAAATATTATCAATCCCTTGAAAGCATAGCTTTTGTTTGTTTAACTCACAGCTTTATTGTCAGCAACTGATACAATAAAGGAATAACTGATTTAATAAAGGAATAACTGATTTTGAAAATTAGTTAAATTACCCAAAATCAAGTTGTTGATTTTTGGACTAACAGTGGTAAAATTTACTAAATTAGCAGATATCCTATTCCTAGAAAAATTCATACTTGCAAGGGCTTCAAGAAGGGGGAAGAGAAACAAACGAGTTTGAGTGTTTGACTGTCATGTGAAATCTTGATAGAGGTCATTAAAAAAAAAATCATAAATTTTACCTCAGTATAATACTGCCACATCAAAATCATTCTATATGAAACAAATTATATTAGCATTAAAAGACTACTTTATAACTACTTCACTGGGAAGAAGGCAGAGGTTTAGAATTTTGCTAGCTTTGGTCACAAGCAGATTAACAGGATAAAAACAGAATCTAGTAGAAAGGAAATAAAAGAAGAAAGGAATGAGAGAAATAATTAAAAAGAAACGTCATCCCTGATACTTCATAGTGGTGTAGAACAACAAGTGGTAAACATAGTAATCAATATGAAAATAACATAATTTTAAGATGAATGCAAACTCATCTGGACACCAAATATGTTCATTATTTGGGTAACGGTAAGACAGACATAGAGTTATTACTGGAAATTGATTTTGCTTCTCACTATTCCATACATCCTGAAGCTTGACAGTAGGGTTCTATGAGAAAAACTCTGACAACACAATAAAGGTCAATTTCCTACATATGGGAAGAAAGAGATCTTAAGGACATGATAGGGATAAATAAAATGTGAATGCATTTTTTTTTTCTCTTCCTGGCTTGTAAGGATGCATCCAGTTATGCTTTCCTTATTAAATTTTCAACATTTTAGGGTATTTGAGAGAGATGGTTAACTTCATCTAAACATACCCAACAAAATAACAAATACACATATACAATCTCTTTCACTTTTTCTCTGTCTCTTCCCCTGCCCCCAACTTAATTTAATAAGCTATTTCAGAATAAATAATTCAATGACTTACATTCTTTAGAATTTTTTTTTCTGTATATCACAAATATAGAGACAGATAATTACACCAAAAGTTAATGGCAGTAAGTTCAAAGATATACACAAATGAGACATTTCATTTATAGTTAATAATAGGAAAATATTTAATCTAAGAGCAGGAAACTGATCTCTTTCATTTTAATTTTTAAAAAATAATTTTCCACCATCCAGAGAAACACTTCTTAAATTGACTTGTAAACTTAGAAGCTAAAAGACTTTTTGGCTTTTCTCATTAAATGTCTAATATTTTACTTAAGGGAAATATCAAGCTCCTGTTTTTAGAGTTTGCACCAGAAAACACACCTAAGAATTATTAGCTATTTTGCAATTACTTAGTTGCCTTAAGAATGATCTAGTTATTGGTCAGGTGCAGTGGCTCATGCCTGTAATCCTAGCACTTTGGGAGGCCAAGGTAGGCAGATCACTTGAGGTCAGGAGCTTGGGACTAGCCTGGTCAACATAGTAAAACCGCGTCTCTACTAAAAATACAAAAATTAAGCGGGTATGGTGGGGCATGTCTGTAATCCCAGCTGCTCAGGAGGCTGAGGCAGGAGAATCGCTTGAACCCTGGAGGAGGAGTTTGCAGTGAGCAGAGATCGAGCCAGTCTGGGCAACAGAGCCAGACTCTGTCTCAATAAAAGAAAGAATGATCTAGCTATTATTTTTGCCAGGTTTCCTTTCTCTCTGTTCTGTTTACTTTGGAAAGACAGATTTTGAAAGGCAATAAATAGCCTTTTGCCATTTCTGTCCACATTTCTAACGTAACAGAAATCTATATGTATATTAAATTGTGACTTTTGTGTGTACTCAAACATACAATCTTGAATAAGGCTCTTTTAAATGTCTATTCTTTTAAAAATTATGGTTGTTCTTTTTATTTTATGTGCTAGTTTGGGATAGCAAAGAACTAACAAAATTCCCCGGCGACTATGCAAGAAAGAAGGATGGGGCAGAGCTCAACCAAGAGCACTACCAGTTTTTGATTTAAAGGAAGCAGACAACTAGAGCTAAGCAGAAAGTCAATTAGGGCACCACTTCCTTTGCACTTCTGGATTGAATCCAATTCTGTTGAAACATCTAAAATTGATAAATCGAAAGTCTCTACGCTTGTTTTACTCTCCTAGGATCTTTTTGGAGCACATCATATCCACAGATCCTTGCAATTATTAATTAAGTCACATAAAAATTTCCATGATGAAGAGATGCCTTTTGAAAATATACATATTTACAGTATTTTATTTTGTATAGATTTATATAAACAAACTTGATATAGATACAATGGTTAAGTGAAGTTCATGAGTTGAGATTCTAAGTGATTATATCACTTTCTCACCCTAAATTAACTGATTTGTATGCAAATTCATTATAATAAAATTTCATCATTCTATTGTCAACATCATTTTAACAATATAGTAAAAAATTATTACAAGGAAAATCATAAAAATTTAAAACTAGGTCAAAAGAGTAATGCAAAGTAATTTTAAATTAAATGAGAATAAATTATAAACTATTCTCTATTAGACATAATTAAGAAGAAATGCATTTTTTGAAAATTAATAGGTATTTCATTTGAATATTCACAATGCTTACCATGCAATGCTATTAAAAACTGGTGGATTTCATATACAAGAATAAAAGTCTGGCCTTTTCTCTTTTAGGTTTCACAGTCTTAGTCCTTCCTCCAGTGAAATAGTTAAATAAAATAAAATAGTTATAAAATAAAATAAAAAGAAACTATAAAATAAAATAAAAGAAACTATAAAATGAAAGAAAAGAAAAATAAACCATAAAATAAAAGAAAATAAAACTATACATATTCTAGGCAAAATGATAACTTGTTTCTATTCAACAATGAAAAACAAATAATTTCTATCTTGTACATCTTTAAAAATTTCCAACTAGATGTCATATTCTGCTCTCCCACAATCAAAGTTTGGTATTCAAGAATTCCCTTTAGGAACTTTTACTCATGTCTCTGACTCTAAAGGCTGTCCACAATGACTGTTTTTTAAATAGCTTTGTTGAGTCTTAATTGTCGTATAGTAATTTCACATATGTAAAGCATACAATTTGACAAGCTTAACGTATGTAAACATGAAACAACCATTACGATCAAGATAAAGGACATATGTGTCACCCCCAGAAGTTCCCTCGGACTCTGTTAAATCTTTTCCTTCTACTCCTCTCTGCTTTTGCCATTCCAGACATTCACTAATCTCCTTTCTGTCACAATAGATTAGTTTGGGATTTCTAGAATTATATTTGTGGGCTTACAGAGCATGTACTGTTATTTTTGTCTGACTTTATTCACTCAGCCTGATTATTTTTCAGATTTATCCATGTGGTTGGGTATACCAATATTTCTTTTCCCTGAATTATGAATATACCAATGCACTGATGTACTATAATTTATATATGTGTATACACATCCAGCTCATGGTGGACATTTTGGTTTTATTATTTTGGTGCTATTACAAATCAAACTAGTGTGAACTTTCATGTATAAATCTTTGCATACACATATGCTTTTATTTCTTTTAGGTACATACTTAGGATGGATTGGCAGGTTCATATGGTGGGCATATGTTTAATGATTTTAAGAAATTGCTAAGTTGATTTCCAAAACAATTGTGCAATTTTATTAGTTTTAGAAATTCTAATAGATGTGTGGTGGTATATCATTGTGGTTTTAGTTTGTATTTCCCTAATGATGTTGAGCACATTTTCATGTTGTTATTTTTTATCAGTATACCTTTTGGGGTTAAGTGCTTATTCATTTTTTTTTATTTTTTTTTTTTTAAGTAGGTTATTTTATTATTTAGTTTTGAGTTTTTAGTACATGCTAAAAGATATATGTCTTTTATCAGATGTGTTACTGGGAAAAATCTTTCTCCCAGACTCTGGTTTGACTTGAATTCTTTTAATTGTATTCTGAGAATAAAATTAGAAATTGGTCTATCTTGTTAAGTGTTCCATGAGATCCTTTTGACACACACAATATGTTATTAATGATGGCTCCACTAAGCCATAGATATTAGTATAACAATATTACAGAGCTAAACCAAGTTATGTGTAATATGCATCAGTGACCTGGCTCATTGAAGAATTGATGACTCTCAAAATTTAAGAACCTCCTATTTTACTATTTAGTATAGTTAATTGGTAGCAAAGTAAAAGTGCAGAATAATGATCCTTGATGTGAGACAGATCTTTGTGCATTATTAGTTCTCCTAATCATGTATAACTATGTGTACTTTCCTGACATGCATAGAAGGGGAAATACTGTATTATGGATTGTTAGGGGGACTGAATAGTATAGTCTCTGAGTAAGTAGTACATTCTAGGTGCTTCCTTATTATCAATAGCATACAATAGCATAATGACGAGGAAATCAAAAAATCTAATTTCCCCAAACACACACACACACAACAGAATACTTCATATAAGGAGAAAAAGGTCAGAAAGATGTAAATTGTTAAGTATTTTGAATAGCTAATTGCGGAGATCAGGCATGATCTATATATACAAAATTAAGATAGTACAGAGGCTCTCAAATTCTCTCTGCATATGAAAAAGAAGTCTGATAAATCCACAGATGAAAAAGTCTTCTTGGTCTATATTACGACTACTTGAGAACCCTCAAGAACTCCAAGAATTCTGAGATGATACATTATCTATAATAATGTAGGTCATAAAAATGATTCTAATAAATTTGAGAGGCAGATATGAGGGACAACAAGGTTTTTAATATATTAAATATATTGAATTAATAGTTCTTACATTTTCTAAAGAGAATGTGATATAAATAATCACTTTTTTTTTTATTTTGAGAATAACCCTAAAATCTCAAACACCATTTATATATGAGAGGTCAAAGTACTTCATTATCAAATATCACAGCACCCATAGTATTGTGAAATAAAATTAGAGAAACATTAGCCACTGAGAAAATGTCAGATAATTTTACCCTTTTATTTATTAAATGATAAAGTGGAAAAATATATTATAGAAATATTGTGCTTTGAACACTGTTTAGATTGAGATAATACATTTCTTAGATAAATGTGCCCTATACTCCCATATTGCACATACAGAGATCAAGTGTGCCTTTGGCTTTTGAAGTGAGAAGATCACTTTAATGAACTTAGATGATATGATAGGTAACTATGAATCCTTGGTAAATAACTTCAAAATAAAATAATGTTCCCCATCATCACATGAGTGTGGATAAAGATGTAGCTGTAATGGCTTTTCATAAATAAGTGCAAAAGAGGAAAGCTGATACAACTCTAAACATACATGTTTAAGAAGTATGATTAAGTCTCTATGATTCCAAAAAATATTCTAGAATTATAAGATATGTCAATGAGTTTAATGTCCAGTTAGGCGAGTAAAAACAAAGCAAAAAGATAAATGTAAATAAAATATAAAATTTAATAAAGACTATAACTGTGCCGTAGTGCTTAAGTCTACAAATGGCAATTTCTACTTAACACATACTATAAGAGATTTTTTCTTGTTTTTACGAGAATGAGAAAAACGTTAGAGAAGAGAAAGGCTTTGAGGTCCTATGTGCTGCACAGCTTATTTCTTTTAGGCTCCATGTTTGACCTTCACACATCCTCATGAAGTTAAGCACAGAATAACAAAACACAGGAGATCATTAGATTGGTAGAGTATAACACTTCACTTGGGATACCATTTGTCTTTATCCATCAAAAATATTTATTATTTTTCAGCTTCCTACAGAATATACAGTGGTAGGCCTGGCATATGTCATCATACAAACTGATTATAATTTTCTTGACTTTGGTGCTTGCAACCATCTACGTAAGATATCTTGCAACTCATCTACACCTAAAGTTGTCCTTTTTCTCTGAACAATTACAGCTCCTGTAATTCAATCTTCAATAAAACACATGAACTCCTGCTTAATTGTATACATACACAATATAAAGATACTGGATCACACTCAAAAGGATGAGCAAGTCAAGGAAGGAAGGGGGTCATATTAAGAAAAATAATATCAGAAAGGGAACCTTATCCCATGTTGGAAATTAGTGGTCCTTTTGACATCGATGCACTATAGGAAATACAGGACACGGTTGAGAAATACATTATCAATGTTCTAAACAAAATTCAAAAGGCAACTGAAAATTAGGAATTTTTATCATGTCTTTTGGGTGCCAGACCATCATGTCTATTCTATTCAGATCATTAGACAGTCTGGAAAAGATCGGGATATCTTTAGAGGAAATGCTGAGAGAAAAAAGTAGGCAAATTCTATCTTCTAACATACATTATCTTAATATGTGAGTCAGTAGCCTTGTTAGCGAGGTCGCTGTATTGGGAGAGAATTTTCTGACCTTCACACCTACTTTAGTGCAAAAGCAACATAGGATTCATATCTAGCAATCTCTCCTGAGATTATTACAGTTTCTATGTCTGATCAATAGCAAGAGGACGGTGAATAAAGGTGTGGTCTCTTCTAGCCTACAACATTTGCGAGAAGAAAACTTAGATGGAAGAGTGATATATTCAGAGAGAGGTGTTTTGGTATATAAGATAGGTAAATGCCAAGGGCAGAGTATGGTCTCTTGCCTTCACATGCCTTTGAGAATTCAGAAAGCCTCATCAAAGTAAACTTGGTAGTTTATTATTGTCAAAAAGAGGGGCACTCTGAATTCTAGCTTTTTTAGCTGTCATAAGTTCTTACGTGTTATACACATCATCTTAGCAGAGAATTTAGCTAATAAGTGGACCAAAACAGGTATCTGTAGCAGGGACAGGTGGTTTTCAAGAAGGTTATAGAATGTGCCTCATTTATTATTATTATTTTTTTTACAGCCATCAGAATTCAAAATCAGACTTCATCACGGTGGAAAGTGCTGGTCACTACTGTGCCCTAATCAAGGTCACAAATCATGTAGAGACTCCGACTTCAGATGTAAAGGTCTGGGGGAAAAAAGAATGTCATATCAAATAATAAAGGAGGCAAAGGGCATAGTTCTTAACTTGACACATTTTTATTCATATGATCATGAGGACTTTCTGAGTTATACAATACCTGACACTTCTTGTTCCTCACCCCACATACACACACCCCCAGACACGACTTTAGTGAGAGAATTTGGAGGAAGCATTGGCAACACCAAAAGACTGAGCATTTTTTATTCAGAAGAGTCCAAATAATGCACAGGTAAACTACTTACATAATTGGATGTATTTATTTCTCCTCCCTAGCTAACAAGAATAGGGAGGCTTGTGTTGTAGGCTCAATTAGTTACAGTTTAAGTAAAATAAATTTTACTTTCTCACCAGATCGAATATTTAATTTTGTCAATAAATATGTGTGATCTAACTATAAGAATAATGTGAAGTCATTTCCTTGAAAACAAGGAAAAATATTTTAAAATTAAAACTTATTGAAAAAAGCAGTGAGTAACAGATAAAAGAAGAAACACAGTATCTAGTAAATTAAAAATGCAAAAAAACATTCTCAGAAATCAAAAGAAAAGAGTAACCAATAATTAAACAAAAAACATTGAGATGCATGGAGGGTTAATCTGGAACATTCTCTCACCGAATTAGAGAAATTAATGAAAAAAGAATTATTGTAAACCAATAATTAAACAAACAACATTTAGATGCATGGGGAGGATTGATCTAGAATATTCCATCACTAAATTAGAGAAATTAATGGAAAAAAAGTGATTGAGAATGAAAACAATAACAACTTTTCTTTTTTTTTTTTTTTTTTGAGATGGGAGTTTCACTCTTGTCGCCCAACCTGGAGTGCAGTGGCGCTATCTTGGCTCATTGCAGTCTCTGCCTCCCGGGTTCAAGCAATTCTCTTGACTCAGCCTTCCATGTAGCTGAGTTTACATGCACCTGCCACCACGCCTATTTTTAAAAAATATTTTCCCTCAATTTAAAGGAAATCACATTTAAAAAATTTCATTTCCAGGCCAACTTAATGAGAAATGTAACATAACACATCTCCTCTTGGACTTTTCAAACGTTCATGACAAGGAAATACAAAAGATTGAGAGGGAAAATCACCCAAAGATACTGGAATTAGATTGATAAACTGTCTATATTATTAGACACTGGGGTATATTAAACGGCCCTCAGCTTGAAAAGTTTCAGCTTAAAATTTTTATTCCAACAAATATGTTACACATGTTCATAGTAAATAGGAATTTTGAAATATGCAAAATAGGAAATTAAAAAAATTCTAAAAAATACACTGAAAACCAAAAATGGTAATACTAAGATTTAAAAAATTATATAAAATATGTTCTATAATGCACTGAAAATGAGAAATTTAACTGTAAATGTTTGTGTGATTACCATTAATTGAATATACTATTTATTAAGCATATGCTAAGTGCCATTTAGCTAAATATTTTAATTAAAATAATATATTTAATCTGTAAATTATTTGCATGAGGTAAGGCCTCACCCCAACTGTTATCTCAGTATTCTCACTGATGATTTAAAAATGCTAATAAAGTAACTTGTCCTTGAGCAGAATAACTTACTTGGTTAGTGTGTATGTGTTTCAGGTGTGGGGGTGCATTTCCATGAAAAAGCATATAAATATTGTTAAAAAATTAAAACAATAAAATTTTAATCCCAGATTAAATTAAATTAACAAATATTGGAAACGAATTGGGTATGTAAACATTCTCTATTCCTCACTTTACAAAATAGAGAGTAATAATTTCCTAGATTACATAAAATATAATAATTCATACTTATGACAGATGAAACTGTTGTAGAATTTCTGAATTACGTATACAACAGCTCTAAGCAAGTGATGAAATTAAAGCTTGTTCTTCACAGGTTCTTAGAATGTGACTATAGGGAGAAGAAAATCAGTTATTAAGTTCTAGATGAGTTTCGTTGTGATTGTAGCCTTGTTTGTCTAATCATCTGATCACTGGAAAAGCAACATTTATACAGTCTGTAATCTCTTTGCTTGCTGTTTATAATAAGACACTTATTATAATACATTATCAATTAATTTCTTGATAACTTTTGCTAAGCAGGTACATATGACATGATCATTTTAGTTATTTGAATTCAGAAATGTTTTTGTTTTTTGTCTATTGTCCCATAGAAACATAGTCCATCTCACCAGAAACTTGTCATCTAGCTGGAGAGACAACACTAACACAATGTATTGTCAATGGACAGGCTATATAATGTGTAGGGAAGAATTTAACAGTCAGGCTTGAAGAAAACCTTAAGTGATAGCACAGGTAGAAAGGCATACAGAAATTATTTTATGAACCACCTAAGCCAAAACAAAAGTAATGTGGGCCAGCCAGATTTAGAAGTAGAGGATACAGCACAGGAAAGAAGAGATACAAAATTAAGAGGTTACTCAGATTGACCTGAAAGTTGAACTCCAAATTTTAAACATTTTATTGTTCAATATCAATTATTTGATTATCTATACCTGTAACAAGCACAATGTTGAAAGTGATTTTTATTTCTGTGTTAAAAATTCAGTTATTCCTTTGGCCAACTAGAAAGACACCAAATTCATAAAGAAATAAAAACGGCATGTGAATGAAGGAAGGCTGCTTATTATAGAGCATTACAAAAATAGGAGAGATAGAATTAGCCAAAGCAAGCAACTTCTGCTTGCTTAATGTCCTCTGGGCCTGTATGTAAGAAGTAGTGAATGTTAAATATTCTAAAATACTCTGGAAGCCTGCCTTACCAGCACTGATTAAAAGAACTGAATACCAAATGTAACCAACAGATTTCCTTTTCATTTATCTGCTACTGAGAATACTAAGTATTTTCTTATCTCCGTCACTCTTAGAAGTTATTTTGCAACGTGCCCGTCTCTACATATTCATCACTCTGACAGCAGAATCAAGAATAAAAATTCAGATAAGAAAGCATGATGTGCATTCTTTTATCTTTTAAATATGGACATACTTAAAAATAGATATTTGAAGACAGCTTCTTAGAATGAACAATAAAAATAACTACAGTGTATCCTCATTTTACCCTGATAAGAGTGGAACAATGGCACATACGAATCATTTGGATTGTGGCTATTCATAATTCCTCTTCTCCTAAAAGTCAATCGTGAAGGGCCCATCTATAAGAAATCTTAGATGTACTGCCTCAGAGATTATACTTCTACAGATTATTCATAGCATACTACCACTCAGGCAGTAGGAAGAATGATCTAAGCACTCAGGTTGAAGACTTCGGAAATCATAGCAATCCTTGAGCTGAATGTCTGGCTGAGGCTTCATTGTACTATACTCAGACAAATACCTCAAAGACAAGAGATAAGTTTAATATTTGAAAAATTATTTCACCACTACTGTATTTTTACACCTTCTGTTCTCTGAATAACAGCTTAGAGAAGAGGATTTTGCCCCCTTTGCACTGTTGTCTCATTTGTCAGAGGCCAGTAAGATTCTTTTAGTAATTTAACTATATGATGCCAACTAATAATACTCCCAAAAGAGGCAAGAAATTTCCTCTGCAAAACATTATTTTGTTTAATTTGGGATGTTTTTTATTGCAATTTGTCTTTCTGTTTTGGTTAATAATTATTTTGGGAACCAAAGAAACAATAGTTCTTATTATTTTGAGGTATATGTCACTAAAAAGAACAAGCTGAATCAGTCAAGGTTTTTTTTAGCCATACACATTAATCTACTTCTCTTTTAAAATTTGATTATTGGTGATAATATAATTGAAAAATAGCTAAGGGTATCTAAGGGTAGATATATATATTTTGAGATGGAGTCTCACTCTGTTGCCCAAGCTAGAGTGCAGTGGCATGATCTTGGCTCACAACAACTTTCGCCTCCTGGGTTCAAGCGATTCTCCTGCCTCATCCTCCGGAGTTGCCAGGACTAGAGGCGTGTGTCACCACAGCCAGCTAAGTTTTGTAGTTTTAGTAGAGATAAGTGTTCACTATGTTGGGCAGGCTGGTCTCGAACCTCTGACCTTGTGATCCACCCGCTTTTGCCTCCCAATGTGCTGGGATTGCAGGCGTTAGCCACCACGCCCAGGGGTATTTTTAAGGAAACAAAGTAGGTAAACATAAATGCAAATCAGTTATTTTTTATTTAACTTTCAATTTTATTTTACTATATTCAATTAGAAACATGCATTGAAAGTATATTCATAAAGCATTCACATCTAATTTTGCCTCCTTCAAAAACTAGAGGAGAAACAGCTGAGACATACGAGTTTGAAAAGATTCCAAATTCTTCTACCCAGCTGTTGACTTTTCTGAAAGTTCTGGTGAGAATATAAGAATGAAAACATGACTGAAATAATGAACTACAATGCTTCTTTCTTGATTTATTCCCTAGATTAAGGAGCAGCTGAATTTCCCAGCCGAAAAAAGAAAAATAGCTTAGTTCCATGAACTGGATTTTTACTTGTCATATGAATGCCAATTCATGTCAATAAGATGTTTTTTAAAAAATGTTTCTTCTCCTTAAGTTTTCCTAAAAGCCAGGGCCTTGAAGATTGGCATTTACTTTTCAGATTTTAATATTTCTGCACTTTCTTCCTTCCTTTTAGCAAGCACTCAGGCAGATAAACATTGGTTACATGAGTCTCTTCAAAGAGAAAAGAGCCACAAATAAGTGATCTGGCATATCCAAATGCTTTTGTTGTTAAATGCAATATTTTCCCCTTACAATATACAAAGTAAACAAACAACAACAACAAAAAACGGGGTTTCTAATATTAAAATCTCAGGTAATAACTTAATTCAATTTAATATTAGGTGCTTTTATATGACTCCAAAAAGCAATTACATATTGAGAATAAAGAGCCATACACATATATTTTAAAAAGAACTCTTTCAGTGTCTTACTATAACCCAATTCAGATTTTAGATTTTATGTTTTTCCAAATATTGATTGCTTCATACTTTCCCACGATCTTGCTCCTGTGGCTGTTGGATTTGGACAAATGTTTCTACATGAGTTACATTCTGTATATCAATTGCTGCATGACAGTTGCTACATAATATGTTGCCAAGAAAGTCTTTGTTGGAAGGCAAATAAATTAAGCAAAACCAACATTGTTATTCTGCTTCAAACAATTGATCCTGTACTTGAATAAACCAGCAAATAGTGGACATCTCTATACAAGTGGGTTTTCAATAAAAGGAAAGAACAATCACAAAGTAACTGGAACATAAAAAATGATAGTTATAACTTGAATTCAAAAACCAACAATCTACTTATGATTCTCTTTTGAGATACAGTTCTTAGTTTGTAAACTGTTGATATGAAATTTTAAACACATACTTGAATATTAAATAAAACATATCATACCTTATTTGCAGGTCTTTGGAATGGTATTTCAAAACATGACAATGCAAATTCCTGTAAATAAAAAGAACTTATTCAGTCAAAGACATTTTCTAATTTGAATTGAAACAGCAATTATGTAGTTATTTAAAAGAAAACTATTTGTTAACTACTAAATATTTCTTTGTGACTTCTGGTGTTTATATATTTTATAGCTTGTTTTATATGTTCTTACAGCCAGAAACAAATGTTATATATGTGTGTACCATTAGAAATGTGTTAATTCTACTTAAATTTTGTATTCACAAAATGTTTTATCTTTAAGTGCTTTTAGATTCAGATATTAGATCATTTTGGAAACCAGTTCTTCAAACTTCACAAGCAGTATGGAAATAATGCATAAGGCATATTGTGTTTAGATTTGATATACTAGTTATTTTACCTAAAACTAAGCAATAAATATAGCTGAATATATTTGATGATTATACCTCGGTAATAAAATAGCTTATGAAAAAAATTCTTCTTTCTGTATAATATAGTTTGGATATTCCCTCTAAATCTCATGTTGAGATGTAATCTCCAGTGTTAGAGGTGGGACCTGATGGGAAGTATTTGAGTCATGAGGGCAGATCCCGCATGGCTTGGTGCTGGTGAGAATGAGTTCTCACAATGTCTGGTTGTTTGAAAGTGTGTGACACCACTCACTCCCACTCTTTATTGCTCCCACTTTTGCCATGTGAGATGCCTGCTCCTTCTTCACCTTCTACCCTGATTGGAAGCTTCCTGAGGCCTTCCCAGAAGCAGAAGCTGGCACAATGCTTCCTGTATAGACTGCAGAACCATGAGCCAATTAAACCATCTTTTCTTACAAAGTAGCCAGTCTCAGGTATTTCTTTATAGCAATTCAAGAACAACCTAACACATTTTACATATATTTAATATGCTCATTTATTTAAAAATGGAAGGATGATATATTTCACATTGTAATATTTTGAAGAATATCAAAATAAAGTTTTGGATAAAATAATACAATAATAAATTAGGATTATTTTCATATCTTGAAAAAACTATAATTTATTTTGTTGGCTTTGAGAGAAGATATCTAAGTTAATACTTAAGAGAAGATAATTAAGGAGTATTCCAGGATGATAATCATACTATGTTTTATTTATATTTCCCAGATTTTTCAGCAACTCTCACTTCTCTCAATAAATAAGGTAAAGATATAATCCATTGTATCATTTTTCTAGCCAATAAATACCTAGTTAAGTACTTATTGGAATACTGAATTTTCTATCCAATAAATACCTAGTTCAGTATTGTCCTAAGCAGTATTTATTTACTGCCTAGAACAAGGCAGACCCCTATGAAAGCACTTTCCTTTTTAAAATGTAGTCCCAAGGAAAACAGTACAAGAAATATTTTGAATCCTGAATATATAGATAACACATAGCATGAAAAATTGTAGTTCTAACCATAGTTTCAGAATAACATGTCCATTTAAAAAATACAAAACTGGTAAATTAAAAGAGTAGATGTATATTTTTTAATTCTACGTGTTTTACTATAAAAGCGAAATCATATATGGTACAATAAGAGACAAAGGTACAAAATCATAGAAGAGGAAGGAAACTTGGAAAACATGAAGATTGAACTCTACATTTTTCTGCAAGACAGAGTCTTGCATAAGGTCATGCAGCACATTCATAACAAGATTGGAATTAGAAGCTCTCATAAAAGTAACGATTGCCATTTAAAAAAATTATTATTACACCAAAAGAAATTCAGCTGTATGAAGTTCCTGTAAATAATTCACTTGCTGGATTTAGAGTATTTATTTGTGAAAATTAGATGAATATAAAGTGGATCTAAGTTATATCCTAATACATTAAGATGATGCAAATAACTGATGCTGAAATAGTTTATCCTTAAGGTATTTTTTAATTTGTTAATTTTTATCTTGATATTTCAAATATTATTATTTATCACAAGGATATGAAAGTAAATATCTACTTAAATGGTGCTATCTTTCTTTTTCAGCTGTTTCTAAGTGTGAGAAAATAAATTTATAAAGTTTATAAACTATCACAGCAATGGTTTTATTTTTACTTCATGATAGAGATTAAAGGTGATTTCTTTCTTTCTCTCTCCTTCTTTCTCTCTTTCTCTCTTTCTTTCTTCCCTTCTCCCTTTTCCCTTTTTCCTTTTTCCTTTTTCCTTTCCTTTCCTTTTTTTTCTAGACAGAGTCTCACTCTGTGGCCCAGGCTCAAGTGCAGTGGCACAATCTCGGCTCACTGTAACCTCCTCCTCCCGGGTTCAAGCAATTCTCCTGCCTCAGCCTCCCAAGTAGCTGGGACTACAGGTGCCTGCCACTACGCCCGGCTAATATTTTGTATTTTAAGTAGAGAAGGGGTTTCACTGTATTAGCTATGGTGGTCTCAATCTTCTGACCTTGTGATCTGCCCACCTCGGCCTCCCAAAGTGCTGGGGTTATAAGCATGAGCCACCGCGCCCGGCCAAAGGTGTTCTATTTATATTTGTATTACTCTTACAACTTTCTAACAAAGGAATGACATATTTGTCAAATATGTATTTCAGTAGAAAATAGATAACTTTTAGAGTTGCTTAAAATTTGCTGTGCATTCCCATAATAAAATGATTAAAAACAAAAGACATTTAATCAAAGTCTCCCTAAAATGTTTCTCAATTGCAACAATTAGTATTCTTTATCTGCCTATGCAATTAATTGTAAGAAAAAAATTAAAACATATACACCCACAAAATATTTACTGTGTTGTTGTCACTAATTGTTTAAATTTTTTACTTACTATTTAAGGCATGTTCAAACTTATTGATCACTATATACCAGGTGTACCTGGCATCTTTCTAGGCACCTGGAATATACCAGTGAACACATTTTTAAAAGTTTTTTACTTTGGACTTACTTGGCAGCAATACCCAGGAAATAAACAATGTGCAACACAAATAAAACAAGTAACTTATATACAATATTAGAACGTGACAATTTTAAGGGGAAAAAATGTGACTGTAAAAAAGAAGGTTGTGAGTAGGGTGGCTGAAACTTATAATATTTAATAAATAGGGCAGATTGAAAGAGATTTGAGCAAAGTCTTAAATAATCCTTATTGATTTTATCTAAGGTTTAAGATAAGTTTACCAGTATTTAGTTAAGGTGGTAACTAAATAAGTGATAAAAGTTAAACTTGTTTGCATTTCAAAAGGAATACATTAATTTCACTCCATTACTTTTACAAATAAAAATTGCATTCTACAGATTTCTTCAGGAATGCCTTTGACATTAAAAAGCATTGCTATGATTTGGTTTTTTAACACAAACATCACCAAGATATATTCCAATTTGCTTAAACAGAAAGTGTACATATGACGATGGATAAATGGCAACAATACATTGTTCTAGATATGAATTTCACTACTCAATAGGAGCATAGCGTGGAAATAAACCTTCAGTGACCCAGTTTATATCTCAGTCTCAATGTAGTAAAGTTGTCACGAAATATTTTAGTTTCAGAATAAGCAAGCCAAGCTACCAAAACTCTCTGCCCTTTATCTTGTAATTAGAGTATTATGATAGTATTGGTCACCAGGTAATGTTCAGATTGCTTTAGGAATTAATTATTAAAAGATGCAGCACTAGATTTTCACATTTAGGATATCATTTGTGCTCTAGACCTTGTGATAACAATAACCAAGTGAATATTAAAATAGAACAAAGCAGCCAGGTGTGGTGGCTCGTGCCTGTAATCCCAGCATTTTGGAAGGCCGAGGCAGGTGGATCGTTTGAGCTCAGAAATTAAAGACCTGCCTGGGCAACACAGTGAGACCACCTATCTCTACAAAAAATTAGCCTGATGTGGTGGCATCTGTCTGCCAGCTACTCAGGAGCCTGAGGTGGAAGGATCGCTTGAGCCTGGGAAGTGGAAGTTGCAGTGAGCTGAATGACAGAGTGAGACACTATCTCAAAAACAAATAAATGAATAAAATAAAATAAGACAAAGCTAGAGCATTAAGGTTACGGTTTTCTGGAATTGCTTAACTGGTACAATTTTATTGCAGAACTTCATCAACCAGTGTCAAGTCTCTATGAAATATATGTAATATTGCTTTTGAATGTAGATTTTGATGTTTATAAGACACAGAGAATTTTATCATCTGGTGGCAATATACATGCTAATAATGTGATGTATTCATGAATTTGCCTTATATTTTAGCAATTGACATACACACATATATTTATTTCATGACCACATTATTTTAGAGATTTACTCCTACCTTGAATAAATGTCATTTTTTTTTTTTTCTAACATGTAGTCAATGTAATTTATCTGGCACCTACATAGACAGTCTTATGTAGTCCTTATATGACTCATATTATAATCCATTACTTCTATAGAGAAACTTAACTGAAAATGACTTGATAATGCTTGTGAATATATAGTTAAGATCCATATTGCCTCTTCTAATAAATCAATTTGAGCAAATAAAAATGAAATATTTGTAGTCATTTATTTCAAAAGTTCTAGGAATAAATCATATAAAAAATATTTGGAAGATAACCTAATTAATATGAAATGGATTAATTTTTTATCATCAGAAAATCTTAATTTTATAACTGTGCATCTGAAGATCTTCTATATAAATATTTATTAAGAAAATTTACCAAGTATTCATATTAATAAATTCTAGTTCAAATGATTTTTTTTTTTTTTGCAATATTACAGGACCCATTCTTCCAAAAGCTCATGAAATCACAGCTTCAAATTCACCTGCATTTTAATGTAACTGAAACAAGCAAACAAACAAATGACTGTCTCATTTATATTCAAAGAATGAATTTTATTTTATATCTTGATATTGAGTTGTTGGACTTAATCAATAAGTTCTATACCTACTTTCATATATTATCATGTCAGGTAAAAACAAATGTGGATGCACATGTCATTATCCTATTTGAAAGAGCTGATACACCATTGATATTTTTTGGCCTTCTGTCCACACCCAAATCTCATGATGAATCATAATCCTCAATGTTGGGGAAGGAACCTGGTGGGAGATGATTGGATTATGGGGTCAGATTTCTCCCTTCTTATTCTCATGATTGATAATATTTTTTCAGGAGATCTGGTTGTTGGAAAGTGTGTAGCACTTCCCCCTTTGATCCCTCTCTCTCCTGTAACCATGTTAAGAGATGCTTTCTTCCCCTTGCCCTTCTGCCATGACTGTAAATTTCCTGAGGCTTCTTCAGGCATGCTTTCTGTACAGCCTGTGGAACTGTGAGTCAATTAAACCTCTTCTCTTTATAAATTGCCTGGTCTCTGGTAGTTCTTTATAGCAGTGTGCAAATGGGCGAATATAACAACAAACCAGGAGATACGTCATTTCCGGGCGAAGTATCAGTGCCCTTACCGAGGATGTGTATGCTCCCCTCCCCCAAATGGCTGTAATCTGCTCTAGATAAATAAACTCATGGAATGTCTGTGCCTTGGCTACATTTTCTCATTAGCTATTTATTTCAATCATCTGAGAGGGAGGGAAAGAGCATGGACTTCAAAGACAGCCATAGATACGCAGTTTTGTGCTGCAATTTAGCAGTCACTGTACTTGGGCAACCTGTAATCTCCTCGAGTTACAGGTTCTTCTTTCCCAATTAGGGGGATTATCATCACTATGTATGTGATATAGAACCTAGCCTCTTTAACAAGTAATGGCTTTTATCCCTGATTTTTCAAATTGGACTTTGTTCTTTAGGTGGCCAAATATATATGATCATTTTCATTGCCCTTCCCTTACTCAAATGCCGAAAAGAATGACCTTCATAAAGATGACGGTTGCAGGTATGAATGAGGAAACAGACTAGGTACGAAAGAAAAGAAGGGATACCAAGCCAATACAATGAACACTACAGTGTTCATTTGGATGGGAAGTGGCTACATAACTAAACAATTGAATATATGGCTTTTTTGAAAATACAACTTCAAATTTTATTATATTCAATGTGTTTAAAATAGTCTTAGCAAAGCATTATTCATTACCTTTAAAGTAAGTTGAAGCTATTATTTTGATTCACAGGTTAAGAAAATATATCAAATTCATTCTGAAGACCATTCAGACTTCCAAAATATAATAGCTAAGAATATGATGATCACTTTGTTCCCTATTAGAATGTTTCCCTGTATAGGTCACATATAATATTGTAACTACAGAAAACAAAATTAAATCTGAAAAATAAAAATAGAAACAAGAAACTAAACCTATTTTGTGCCATCATTTTTTTTTTTTTGAAAATGTATTTTATGAAGCATTAGGGAGCACTAAGTATAATTAAACTGCAATCCAGTATTAGAAACAATTTAATAATTGATTCACAAATAAAAGTTATTGTAGGTATGAGCATGAAATTTCCTGACACCTGATTTAATGCATTGTGCTAATTTTCTAAAACGACTCAGAGGAACCAAGTCATTTTTCCACAAACACACTATTCTGTACGTCTTCATTTTATAGCAGTGTTTCAACAGTTATTTAAATGGTAGAGTTCATTTGTCAAGGGAATATGAAGAGCACAGTTCCCTCCCACAACAATAAAACTACATGCTGCCAAGCCAAGATTTGTAATTGGTAATGCTGAACCATTTATCCTCAGTGCACTCTAGACAATGACACATTATTACTATTATGGCACAAATAACTGCCTTTTCGAAGCAAATGTTTTCACTGGCTTTAGTTACTATGTTGTCCTATTCCTTTTAACATGATACTTATGCCCTCAGTTTTATTTTGCATATGTCAATGAAACAATATCATGCTCTGAAATTAAACAAAGATAAAAGGAAAACTAAAAATCATTGGTTGTTTTTTGGTTTCCCCTCTCTCTTCTTTTTAACTTCACCTTTGTAAAATCACTATATATTCTGCTGTGGAAGTATAATTAATGTCATTTTCTTTTTATTATTATATTATTATTATATTATTATTATTTTATTTTATTTTTTTGAGACCGAGTCTCGCTCTGTCGCCCAGGCCGGAGTGCGGTGGCGCAATCTCGGCTCATTGCAAGCTCCGCCTCCCGGGTTCACGCCATTCTCCCGCCTCAGCCTCCCGAGTAGCTGGGACTACAGGCGCCCGCCACCTCGCTCGGCTAATTTTTTGTATTTTTTTAATAGAGACGGGGTTTCGCCATGTTAGCCAGGATGGTCTCGATCTCCTGACCTTGTGATCCGCCCGCCTCAGCCTCCCAAAGTGCTGAGATTACAGGCGTGAGCCACCATGCCTGGCCTATTATATTTTAACTTTACATCTTAAGCCTAAATTTTAGCCTATTTATGCAAGGTTGTACATTAAACAATACCTCCAATAGATTTTCATACTCCATCTAACTATACAAAGAGAGGAGACTACCTAATTACAATTTATGTACTTGATTGTGGTAGCTTATATGCCTATCCTAAATATTTTCCCTCCTAGGTCAACCTGGTTTGGGTTCAATTATATGATGATTAAAAAAAGTCTCAGGTTGAAACAAAATCTACATAATAAGATGACAAAATACTTTCATAACTATTTCAGTTATAGCTTCCACTAAGTTGCATTTACAATTATATATTTACATAACAGCATAATGGATAGAAATGTAAAGAGAGAGAGCCTTTGTCTTTCTGTGGCATCAGAGGGAACCATGACATTTAGGTGCCTTAAGGAAAGACTAGAAATAAACTACCAATCAGGCAAATGAACAAACAAAAACAGAATTTTTTTTTTTCCTAGCTGCCCCACACTTTATCACATCACTTCAGTATGCTGCACTTCCTTAACTCTAATCGATTTCCATGTGGTATTTGAGGTATCACAGCTCACTCTCAGGAGGGCAAGAGGTAAAGTGTGGAGAAAAGGCGAGAAGTTGGGTATAAAGAAAAACAGGACAAAGATAAAATACAAGAGAAATAAAAATTATATTTTAAAATTAGCTTTTGTTCCTTGAGCATCTGCTATGTATCAGGCATTTTCTATTACCTATTTTGGCTCTGGCCACACAACTACACTATGAAGCAGAAATGACTATTATACCTCTTTCAAACTCATATAAGAAAACCAGTGTTCAGAGAAGTTGCCTGAGGCCCTACACCTAATAAATAAATGACAGAGCAAGGATTTGGCCTCAAAGCCCAGATTCTTTCCTCAGTTGCACAGTGCCACATTATAAAGATGTTGATACACTGAAATAGAAGGATAATATCGAAAGTGTTTCTTTGTCTTTTATCTCCAACAGGGATTAAAAATAATAATTATGTCAGAACTTGGACACAGGCTTTAATCCTTTAAATTCATTTAATCATTATTTTATCATCATAAGCACATACAAGCAACATTATGTTTATTTCACTGAAATGTACAAAATCCTGGCATAGCCAATGAATTTACTTGATGAATGATGAGATAGATTCAGCTAATGGAGTTTCCAAGCATGCCGTCAAAGAAATAGAATCATGCATTTATGAATTTTTCCACATTTTTCTTCATTTCTAATGCAACAAGTTAATTATTTGATCTCTTTATCACTTTCAAAGCGTTGTAATAGTTCAGATGATGTGAGATTATTTGCAAACAAGATAAGAAATGCCAGCTCCTAGGACAGTTACAGGAAGCCTGAGAAGGCAAGGCTTTTGAAGGAAACTAGGTTGTGAAAGATAATATTGCTATAATCCTTAGAAAGCTGGAAAGAGGTGTCTTTTCCAATGTTAATATGAGAATCAACAGTTCCCTATGGACAGGAACAGGGGTGGACATGTCTGAGTCATGAAGAACTCTTCTGTCAAAACAGAACTCTTGCATGGGTGTCATGAATACAAAAATTTCTCCCTCTTAACATTTCCTTTTCAATATGATAAGCCACTTTTAATGCAGCAGATTAACCGATTTACTTTCTAAATATGCTCAGATTTAGTTTCTAAATATACTCAGATTAAGCTAAATTGGTTAATCTCATTTGGCCTCACATCTGGTAACAATGCACAATTCAAATGTTTACAGAGAGGGAACTCTGTGGTAAAGACAAAGGAGGAAAAGGCAAAAGCTTTCTCTCACCCTAAGGTCAGAGTGAGCTTCCTTCAAGCATTAAACTGCCAAAGAACTGCATCTGATATTCCCTAAGCAATAAGGGAGAGAAATCAAAAGGGGCTGGTTCAGAAATTTCCCAGGTAGAAAAGAATCCAACATCCAATTTGTAAATTAATACTTCCAGAATATTATCCACATCATTGAAAGTCTGCACAAGAATCATCATCAGTGGAGGACCCAGATGACTATTCCCTCTGAATATTCTGTTTCAAATACAATTGTCTTTAAAATACAACTCAGAAATCTATTAGATTTTTTTAAAATTTTCTTTCTACTTTAATTTAAATTGCAACAATTTAAATAAATTTTCAATCCAGGTCTGTCAGTAATTTTACCAAACTCACATTAAAATAAAACATAAATTCCAAAATAATTGCATGCATTTGTACATATAATTTGATGATTTTAAATTTCATTTTGTTTTCTCTATGTTTAGTTTCATAATTTAGACTCCAGGATTTACGTGAGGATTGTGTGAAATAATGTAGGTAGAACAATTAGCTCAATTAGCTCAGTGCTAGGCTCTTAACTAATTTTCAGGGGTAATATACCTCCAACATCTCCGTGTCAGTTTGTTTGAGAAATAACCTGGAGGAGAGAGAGTGCAAAACATTTTACAAATTCAAAAGGTAAAGGATGTTCATTTATAAAGGTACATCCTAGTATATAATGTGAGACAGCAAGTACGTAAGAATCCATGACTGTATGTTGAATATTATGTTATCAGATATGCTAAGAAATGTTTAAAATCCCACCATCAGTCCCTCCCTAGGAATTTCTGTTTTCTCATAAGATTATTAGGTCTTAACATGTAGGCATCATGTTAACATGCAGGCATCATGTTAACATGCAGAGATCATGTTACCCTAATAATTATTGTCTCCTCAGAACCTAGCACATTGTCTGGAAAACAGGAAGTATTCAGTAAAAGTGAGTTTAATTGCAATATATCGGTCACAAACCTAATGGATCCACATTCTCTGCTTTTTGTATGTGCACCATCACTCTACATTTTCTTTTCATGGCAGAAGTCACAGAGAAAGGGAAAGAGATGATTCCTTTCCATGAGTGTATGTTGGTAGGTCATTGATGACTCAGCTATAATCCAAATGTATATTTTTATCTGAGGAAAACAGGT
The DNA here is from genome assembly GCF_049350105.2 of Macaca mulatta. Lineage (NCBI taxonomy): Eukaryota > Metazoa > Chordata > Mammalia > Primates > Cercopithecidae > Macaca > Macaca mulatta. The sequence goes on along the minus strand of NC_133414.1, from coordinate 94,925,660 downwards.
AGTAATTACTAAACAAGAAAGCAAAATTAATGATACTAATAAACATATGACACACTAAATACATTCCAGGTATGCTTCTAACAGACTAACTGAAAAATACCTGATTTTCACTCAGTATAATTATGCATGTATTTCTTCTTTTTTATATTCTCCAAAATGTATTGAGAAGAAACTGAATCAGAAAACAACCCTTCCTCTGGATACACTATAAGTTCCCCCTCCAAGCACTACAGCATTTTTACCGTTGACAGTTACTGCTTCCACAATGCCGTGTCATGTGATGAAGACGTCACATACTGAGCTTAGTATTTATCCAGTCTTTACCTGTGTTTTCACTGTATGCTCTCTTGGTCTCTGCCCTTTGATTCACACGAACCCTCATTATTGTTATGGTTGTTACTATTATTATTGTAAAGACTCCCTGGGAACACTCATTTCTATAAATACAGTGTTCTCCAAAAATATATGAAATTTATCCTCTTTGCTCCCCCAATTGTCCCTTCAATTAATTCATGTCTGTAAGCACAGTAATAAACCAATGAGGTTTATATGTGATATTGCAATATTATGATCTAGGGATAATCATTTTCTGTACTGCAACTCTTTTAAATTCCTAATGATATGATTGAAAATAATTTTAAGAAGTTTGTATAGATACATCATACCCCATGAAAGCTGAGCTTTCTCAATGAAAGACTTGACAACCCTAAGGTAGGTCTAAGAAGTCAAGAACCCTAGCCCCTCTTTCTGAAGAAGTATGCTGTTACACTGCTGGGATACTCAGACAGAATATTCTGCTGGGAGAAACCCAATCCAGAACTTTTCAGAAACACATAGGCTACAGAGACATTGCTACGGGATCTTCAGGGTGTCAGTTCACCAGCTGGAAACTTCTCTGGCCAGTGGTGCCGTTGCCTGAGTTTTGCTCTGGCCCACTGGGCTGGTGACAACTCAGCCTAGCAGGCTGTGCTCAACTCCGCTACATGCTTGGATCTCATGCCTGCCAAAGGTGAGCTCGACCCAGAGTGGCAAGGGGTGTGTGAGTAGGCATGGAGTTCAGTCACTGTGCATAGCTGGGCACACTGACTGCGGCATGGCAGGCAACTCCAGGCGTTGGCACAGTTACCGGCTCCCTGAGAGACTGTGATTGGAAAAGGCGTACTATAACAAGCTTCTACAGGTGATACTGGGGTTCACAGCATGGTGCCAGAAACTTGGAGATACTAGGAACTGCAGAGCCCTAAATAGGCTGTCACAGCTCTGGCCTGGGGAGCTCATAGGTCTGGGACCCCACAAGTCCACTGCTCTTACCTCCTCTCTTCCCTACTTTTTGTCACCTGCAACATGGCAGGCAACAGGCATGTTTTGCCCATATCGTGTTACAGTTACAGCTCTTTGGGCCCTACCATTTGCCAGGTCCAGAGTTCTAGTCCTGCATCCAGGAAGAAAGAGCTATGCAGACAAGTGGAGCTTTATTGAGCAATAGTACAACCCAGAGGAGACCCGCAGTGAGCAACTCATTTCTGTAGCCAGGGTGTCCTGATGAGTGTTCAGCTCCCAGCAGAGAGGGTAGCTCCTGTCTGTTAGGCAGCTCATCCCAATGAACGCTCAGCCCTCAGCACAGAGGGTAGCTCCTCTCTGTTAAGCAGGTCATCCTGATGAATGCTCAGCCCTCAGCAGAGAGGGTAGCTCCTCATTGCAGCTGGTCATCCTGTCATCTCTTCAGCTCTCAGGAGAAAGGGTAACTCCTCTTTGCTAGGCAGGTCGTCCCGACAAGTGTCCAGCTTTCAGCAGAGAGGGTAGTTTCTCTCTACAGCTGATTGTCCCATCATCTCCTTGAGTCTGGCTGAGCCCAGGGCTTTTATGGACTTCCAAAAGGAGAAAGTATGTGCTGATTGGTCTATTTGCTGCTATGGGTGGGTCCAGAAAAGGCACCACAAGTTCCCACTCCAGTCTTCGGGACACACAGCCCAGTCCCCAGGCTTCAGACCTTTCCTGGCTTGAAGGTAGGGCTTCACCGAGACCCCCACCTTCCTCTGAGGAGTCTGACAACCTCTTACCTCTGTTCGTGGCACCCAGGTTATTAATGCAAAGGCGGGACAGCAGGCCAGTGCAGAGGTGACCTCAGCCCCTGTCTCAGCCTCCCTCCCATGCTTGTTTTCACCCAAAATCTGGAGGAGGACAAGGCGGCACGGGGCTGGTGTATCAGCACTGCCTCAAGCATGTGCACCCCTGGACAGGTTGTGACAACACCTGGCACTGGCCTCATCTTTGCTCCCTGATTGGACCAGGCCCGACTGTGGGGAGAAGCCAGACAGTGTGAGCAGTCACTTCTGAGCCTGTGGTGACAGGGAGGCCTTCCTGGACCCTGAGCATGCAAAGATTCCCTGGTCCATAACTGCAGCTTGTGCAGCTGCAACTGGGTCTGGGAGGGTGGGTCTCCTGCCCGCTCCCAGCTCCCAGGGCACAGGGGTGTCTGGGTCACAGTAGCAGGTTGGGCAGCTGCAGTTGCTCCTGGGGAGCTATCACTGGCTCTGTGGAGTGCAGCACCACCTCAGACCTGCTCACTTGGGGGCCCTTCTCTGCTCCAGCCTCCACGCTGGAACAAACTGCTCTCCAATGATCATGTGACTCAGTCAGGCCCCTCTCGATGGCTCCCAGGGAGGTTGTCTCCAGGGGATTCTCAGGGGCAGGTTCTGGGGTCTGTCCTTCTCTTCTCCCCATTTTCCTGGTGGTGGCTTCAGCTGGGTGCTTTCAGGCTACCAAAACACAGTGGGGAGCAAGGTTGAGGCCATGGCAAAGGCCCCAGGCCTGGGAGCAGGTCCTGCCTGGCTCTGTGAGGGTAGGGGTGGCACAGTTAGCTGCTTCAGGGATGTAGGACACAGAGGTCCCATTACCACCACTGTTGCTCCCACAGTCGCTCCTGCTGCCACCACCGGCACCTCCCCACTGCAGCTGGCTGGATGGCAGCAGCTGCTCCAGATAACCTGCGGCTGACATCAATACCACCAATACCTTCTTCTGTCATCAAAGTACAATCTCCACTGCACCAAGTGGGGAGAAGTATATATTCCTGAGGAAAACACTCCATTCAGTCTTCATTTACTCAAGTTCTGAAGGTAAAGATAAAATGGAATTACAATTATATGTTTTTCCTTATATTTGAGTGTCTGTTACCTGTTTAATGGACTGCTTTGTTTAAAAAGAGAGATATTTTCTTAGTTTCACCATAGAAAATAACAAATAACATTTTGATTAGAGTTAGATAATCTAACTCTAATCAAATCTAGTCCTAACCCTCAGGATTGAGGGTTAGGAAATCTAGTCCTAACCCTCAGGATTGAGAATGGTATATGATCCACTTCCTTTCTGTGCACAATGTATTAATCCCCATCAGATCACCTAACTACAATGAAAATTTGCCTGACTATCTCTTCATTTTACCAAAATTATTTTGATAATACCTACTCCAACATTTTCAACTGATTTTTATCCTTTGTATGCAGAATGGGGTATGCAAAACAATAGCTTTTGGTCAAAATTTTGTTCAGTGAATCAGTGAACTATTAACTATTTCTTGAATAAATAAACAAATAAACAAACAAGTAAAAAACCAGTATCAGCAGAGATAGGGTCCAATATTATATCTCAATAAAATGGGACTGCATCATGTGGTCAGGGTTCACCAGACTTCACAGTTCAGAGGCGATTAAGCTGGGACATTAGAAACCATAATTATTACAGGTGTAATAAGAAAAAAGGAAACACAAAGACATGTGGGAGATGAGATTAGTGCTCAGGTATCAGGGAAAGACAGGTTGACAAGAATGGAATGAAAATAGTTCCATAATCTGGAAAGGATGAAGTAAAATGTCCACCCTAGTACCTAATTTTTAAGACTTTGAGTTTCATTCTTAGTTTTTCTGGCAGCCATATTCTGAGGCCCATCACACAGGTCTTCAGGTGCAGTTTCGCTGGTTAAGCTCAGATTTCATAGAACGAGTTCATTTCCTACTGGGATTACTTTGCAGGGGAAGAGACATCTTTGACAACGCTAAACCTCCATTAGCCTTGTATCAATTGGTGGAAATTTTTGTCATAATTTTATAAATCCTAAAATTATATTGACTTAAGGAAACTAATTGGTGGATGTAAATGAAAAGTTTAGACATGCCTGGATACACAGGTTCAAACAATGATAACAGGCATAAGCCAATAAACGGTTTTTAATAGTCGACATGCTATGGGTATAGAAAAGCATAATTCAAATACAATAAACGAATGATAAAAAGAGCACAGTACCTAGAGAAACACACACTCAAATTTACTCTTTAACTTTTTGCCAAATGTTTTCAGATTTTGTTCTGTTAGGCATTGATACGATTTGGCTTTGTGTCCCTACCCGAATCTCATCTCAAATTGTAATCACCAGGTGTCAAGGGAAGGACCAGGTGGGAACTGATTGGATCTTGGGTTCGGTTTTTTCCATGCTGTTCTCCTGATAGTGAGAGAGCTCTTATGAGAGCTGGTTGGTTGATAAGTGTCTGACAGTTTCCCCTGCACTATCTGTCTCTCTTGCCACCTTGTTACAATGCGCCTTGCTTCCCCTTCACCTTCTGTCATGATTGTAAGTTTCCTGAGGCCTCCCAGCCATGCAGAACTGTGAGTCAATGAAACCTCCTATTTTTATAAATTACCCAGTCTCAAGCAGTATCTTTATAGCAGTGTAAAAACAAACTAACACAAACATTCGGTGGTCTTTAACTGTAACAAACCACATTCATTATTATTATTATTTCCATTGGTGTAGCTATGGAGAAATGACATGGTATATGAATAGTAGGTTTCAATAGCATTAACTTTCTTACATTTTTATTTTAGACTTGTTGATTCTGCTTTGTGTGTCATAATACAGTGAGTACCATTCCATTGTGGGGTGGGGGAAGGGGAGAGGGATAGCATTAGGAGATATACCTAATGTAAATGACGAGTTAATGGGTGCAGCACACCAACATGACACATGTATACATATGTAACAAACCTGCAGGTTCTGCACATATACCCTAGAACTTAAAGTATAATAAAAAAGAAAAAAAAAGTAAATGTTTGTTCAGAATTAAAAAAAAAAGCAAAGAATGTATATTTTGTTACTTTTGGGAGTGAAGTTCTGTAGATTTCTATCAGATTCATTTGATCTAATGCTGAGTTCATGGTTAGCTGAACCATGAATATCTTTATGAATTTTCTGTCTTGATGATCTGTCTAAAACTGTCAATGAAGTGTTGGAATCTTCTACTATTATTGCGTGGGAGTCTAAGTCTCTTTGAAGGTCTGTAAGTAACGTGCTTTATGAATCTTAGTGTTCCTGTATTGGGTACATACATATTTAGGATAGTTAGGTCTTCTTGCTGAAGTAAAACCTTCACAATTATGTAATGCCCTTTTTTGTCTTATTTGATTTTTGTTGGTTTAAAGCCTCTTTCATCTGAAATTTAGGATTGAAACCTTACCTTTTTTCTGTTTTCCATTTGCTTTGCTTGTTAGATATTTTTTCATCCATTCACTTTGAGCCTATGGGTATCATTGCATGAGAGATGGGTCTCTTGAAGACAGTACACCAATAGGTATTGGTTCTTTTTTTTTTTAAATTTATTTATTATTATTATACTTTAAGTTGTAGGGTACATGTGCATAACGTGCAGGTTTGTTACATATGTATACTTGTGCCATGTTGGTGTGCTGCACCCATCAACTCGTCATTTACATCAGGTATAACTCCCAATGCAATCTTATCTAGCTTGCCATTCTGGGCCTTTTAATTGGTGCACTTAGCCCATTTATATTCATGGTTAATATTGTTATGTGTGGATGTGATTCTGTCACCATGATGTTAGCTGGATATTATGTAGACTTGTTTATGTGGTTGCTTTAAAATGTCACCAGTCTGTGTACTTAAGTGTGTTCTTTACTAGCTTGTATCAGTGTTTTCTTTCCATACACAATGCTTCCTTCAGGAGCTCTTGTAAGGCAGGTCTGGTGGTAACAAAGTCTCTCAGCATTTGCTTGTTCAAAAATATCTTATTTCTCCTTCACTTATGAAGCTTAGTTTGGCTGGATAAAAAATTCTGGAATGAAATATCTTTTCATTTAGAATGTTGAATATTGGCCCCCAATTTCTTCTGACTTACAAAGTTTCTGCTGAGAGGTCTGCTATTAATTAGTCTGATGAGCTTCCCTTTGTGGTGACCTGACCTTTCTCTCTAGCTGCCATCAAATTTTCTTTCTTTCATTGTGACCTTGGGGAATCTGATCATTATATGCCCTGAAAATGATTTGTGAAGTATTTTACTGGGGTTCTCTGCATTTTCTGAATTTAAATGTTGGCCTTTCTAGCTAGGTTGAAGAGTTTCTCATAGATTATATGGTGTATTATGTTTTCCAAGTTGCTTCCATTTTCCTCATCTCTTTCAGGGACACCAATGAGTCATAGATTTGGTCTCTACATAATTCCATATTTCTTGGTGGTTTTGTTCATTCGTTTTCATTATTTTTTTCTTTATTCTTTTCTAACTAACTTATTTCAGAAAGCTTATCTCTTCAAGTTCTCAGCTTGGTCTATAGTGCTATTATTTTTTATGACTGCATTATCAAATTCTTGTAGTGTGTTTTTCTACTCTATCAGGTTGATTATGTTCCGTTCTAAACTGGCTATTTTGTCTGTCTGTGCCTGTATCATTGTAGTGTGATTCTTAGCTTTATTGGTTTGAGTTTCAACATACTCCTGAACCTCAAAGATCTTTGTTGCTATCCATAATATAAATTGTATTTCTGTAATTTCAGCAACCTCAGCTCACTTCAGAATCCTTAATGGGGAGGTGATGTGGTTGTTTGGAGGAAAAAAAATGTACTCTGGCTTTTAGAGTTGTTAGAGTTCTTGCATTGGTTCTTTCTCATCTTTGTGGGCTGATGTTAATTCAATCTTTGATGTTGCTCACCACCGAATGTTTTATTTTTCCTTTTATCCTATTTGATGACCTTGAGAGTTTGATTGTGGCATAAGCCAGCTTACTGGCTTTCTTTCTGGATGATTTTATGGGGCCAATGTTCAGCTCCCAACTCCTGGACTGTGTGCTTTAACTCTGGGGGACTTGTATTGTGCCCCAATTTTATTATCTGCCTGCTCGATTTAGGGAATCCACTGTGCTAGGGTATCTGAGATGCTCCTGGACTTCTGGTCACTACACTTCAATGGGTGGTATCAGACAAATCTTTTTGTAGTGAAATGACATTGGGATCTATATTCGTTTGCATGTGCCAACAGCAGCAGCAGTGGCAGCATGGTGGGGTGCACGATCATCAGCTGTGGCAGGGTGCTGGACACTTTTATTCTTACATACAATTTTTTGTTTCCTGATGTTGGAGCGATTTGGGTATAGACATTACTATTAATCATATAGTCATCTTGGAGACAATTATGATACTCATATACCAAACTGTTTTAGACCTTCCATAACTTATCATACCTTCTGACTATAGTGACAATTGAAAATTGTGGCCCATGGGCTGAATTTGGTAAGCAGACATGTGTTACTTGTACCCTTTACAATCAATAGAAAATAATTAGGATAGTTGCCAATTGTTTAAAAGGAAGTTTCACAAACAAGTCTGAATGTCTGCCTTTTTGATGGCAGTGAATCTGCAACTATCTCACACAGCAACAGTCAGCTGGAGCTGTGTGAGGAATTCACCACAGTTCTCAACAGTTTTACTTTCTAACATGTGGCTTGCTCTGCTCATTTGTTTCTAATATCTGGTCTGCTGTCATTTTAACATATGAGTTAAAAAGAAATTATTTAAGCAGATAGTTAGGATAGTGAAGTCTTCTGTAAAGTTTACTTTTTAATGAGAAGCAGTCCCCAAATCATTTGTTTTCTAAGAGCAGCCTGTACAGTTGAGCAGCAGACATAGATAAGCAAGCTGGAGCACAGGTGAGTGCTGACAGCTGTGCTAATAGTAAAAGGCTACCTGGGGACTAGGCATGTTCAACATGACATCTCCATCTTTCCTTTTCCTTGCCAAACATGTGTACAGTAAGGAACACACAACGTGGAACCAGCCAAGTAAAAAATCCATTTGCATAATAAAAGATTAGGGTGGGGTGGCCAGCTTCTTCACTCACTGTGTAAATTTCCTGCCTGGTACCACCAATCTCTGAGACCTATGTAAATCAGACACCACCTCCTTAAGCCAGTGTGTAAAATCCCAAGTGCTTCACCGTAAGACCGGCAGTCCCACTCAAGTGCCCCTCTCTCTCGCAGGAGACAGAGCTATTCTCCTTCCTCTTCCTTTTGCCTATTAAACCTCCACTCCTAAACCCACTTATTGTGTGTTTGCATTCTTGATTTCCTTGGTGCGAGACAATGAACCTCAGGTATTTACCCCAGACAACGATGCTGCTTCAATTTGTTTACTCTGTTTTCCTTTACTTGAATTTCTGATTTCAACACTTGTGTGACTAGCTTGGTCAAGGTAACCGTGGATCTCTCATTTGGTTTAAATGTTCTTTTAATGACTCTGTACTTTATTTATTCTTATAGAAATAATAAGCCTTGAATTATTGTATTATATAATATTTACATAATAACATCATGATACTAACTTTCCTATCAACACTCCAAGATTTCTGAGGTCCTGGCTTATGTTCCTCTTTGCATTCCAAATAACTGTAAAGTGTAGGAATTCAGTTAATAGTTTTTGTTTGACTGAACAAAGAGATCTAATAAAATGAAAAATTTAATAAGATATATGTAATCAATTACATATGTACTTATTAATAGAGTAACAAAACGTTTGGACAACTTTGGTCTCTTATGAATAATTTACAATGTATTTCTGTCAGAATTATGAATTAGTCACACTACTGGCATGATTGATGGATTATATATTTACTTAATCTCCTTTGGAGCTACATTCCATTTTTCCTGGAGTATTTTACTTTCAAACTATACTTTAGCACCATTTCATCAAATAACAATTTCATGTTTATTTCAGATAGATAAAATTATATCAAAATCACATTTTTGGGCATTTCAAAACTGGCATGAAGAATGACAGTGATGATTCATATTATCCTCTGTCTTTTATCATTCTGATACATTCCTGCTTGTCATTTTGCAAGTGTTTTCTGGAAGATGTTCTGTTAAACAGAAACATTATCATTTATTTCAAATAAATCATTGTGGGACTTTTCAGTTACTTTTGAAATATCTACTAAAACTCAAATGTGAAGTTAACCTCTATATTCCAAAGCAAATGTCATAGAATGATATCAGATTTCCAGGATATTCTTGTACACAAGGAGAGTTTCCTACTCCACACTAGTGGGCAACCAGTGAATTCTGCTTGTGCTGAGTTATGAAACCATTTAATTCCCTGGAGCAGATGGATACCTTGGCATATAAGCAGACTTGCCCACTTAATACAGCGTGCCTTACAAACAGTATCTTTTCTATGTGCTCCAAAAATCTGTTAGTGGGTGGGATTCACTGTTATTCATCCTGAACTTTAGGAAGTCCTGCCATTGAGACAGAGAAATAAAGACACATCTGCTAGGACAATCCTCCTTTTGGCGATTGTACTGCCTTTTGCATTTTTGCAAGTTTTATAATAGACGATTAATACATACTGGGATTTGCAGGGTTTTTTAATCCTTGCAGAACTCACAGTCTAGTGTTTTGTAGGTTCAGAAAGCATTTCATGGCTTTTGTTTCATTTGTTTTCTCTTCAGAGAGGCTTAGTGTATTGTTCAGAATCATTAAATAAAGAGCAGATGAAGAGTTGCTACTTAACCCTAGGAAAAGAACATGCAGCTCCATCTTCAAGACCACTCTGCTTTCACACTCCACTTAGACTGTACATACAGGCATATGCCTCTTAACAACGTTTTGGTGAACGATGAACCATATATGCTATAGTGATTCCATAAGATAATAATGGAGCTGAAAAATCTCTAACATCTAGTATTTACTACACTATACTTTTAATCCTAATTTTAGAGTGTACTTCTACTTATAAAAAAAAGTCAACTGTAAAGTAGGCTCACGCAGGTCCTTTAGGAAGTATTTCAGAAGAAGGCATTGTTATCAGAGGAGATGAGCGCTTCATGCATGTCACTGCCCGTGAAAACTTTCCAGTGGGATAAGATTTGGAGGTGAAGACAGTGATATTGATTATTCTGACCCTGTGTATGCCTAGGCTAATGCGTGTGTTTGTGGCTTAATTTTTTATATAAAAATTATACAATAAGGATATAAAGAAAGAACATATTTTTGTACAGCTGTAAGATGTGTTTGTTTTAAGTTAAATCTTATTGCAAAGATTAAAGAAAGTTAAAATTTTTTTAAGTTTATAAAGTAAAAAAGTTATGCTAAGGTTAATTTATTATTGAAAAGGTAATTTTATAAGTTTAGTGTCACCTAAGTTTATTGTTTTTTTGTTTGTTTGTTTGTTTTGTTTTTGTTTGTTTGTTTGAGAGGGAGTCTCACTTTGTCATCCAGGAGTACAGTGGTGCCATCTAGGCTCACTGAAGCCTCCACTTCCAGGGTTGAAGCAATCCTCCTGCCTCAGCCTCCTGAGTAACTGGGATTACAAGCATGCGCCACCACGCCCAGCTAATTTTTGCATTTTTAGTAGAGACGGGGTTTCATCCTGTTAGTCAGGCAGGTATCGAACTCCTGACTGCAGGTGATTCGCCCGCCTCCACCTCCCAAAGTGCTGGGATTACAGGCGTGAGCCACTGCACCCAGACCATGTTTTTAAAGTCTACACTAGTGTGCAGTAGTGTCCTAGGCCTTCACATTCACTCGTCACTCACTCACTGAGTCACTCACCCAGAGCAACTTTCATTCCTGCAAGGTTGATTTATGGTAAGTGCTCTATACAGGTGTACCATTTTTACCATTTATATTTTTACTGTATCTTTTCTATGTTTTGATATGTTTGGAAACACAAATAACATTGTATTACAATTGTCTACAGTATTCAGTATAGTAACATGTCTTATAGGTTTATAGACTATGAGCAATAAATTATACCATATAGCCGATGTGTGTAGACAACGTCATCTAGGTTTGTGTAAGTACACTATATGATGTTCATACAACAAAATCTCATAATGACACATTTCTCAGACTGTATCTCTGTCAGTGTTTCATGACTATGATTAATTGCTCTCAATAAGCTGAGTAATTTCAAGTAGTTGTGAATTAAAATTTTGATGGGTCTGCTGATAGTGACAGTTTTTATGTTTTTTATATATATATATATAAAAGTGGCAGATCACCATGTCAGGAGATCGAGACCATCCTGGCTAACACAGTGAAACCCCATCTCTATCAAAAAAGACAAAAATAATTAGCCAGGCGTGGCGGCGGGCCCCTGTAGTCCCGCTACTAGGGAGGCTGAGGCAGGAGAATGGCGTGAACCCCGGGGGCATAGCTTGCAGTGAGCAGAGATCGCGCCACCGCACTCCAGCCTGGACAACAGAGCGAGACTTTATCTCAAAAAAAAAAAAAAAAAAACAAGAGTGTTTTATATTATTTCTTGGGCGAGACTTCTCTGCTTTTCCCCACCAGTTGCTAAGTAAGAGCAGCAGGTATAAAATAGAAAAACCTGATTATTCTTGAAGTGTAGATTGGAAAGATTTAAGTTCATTTCCTACAACCTGATACACATACAATGGAATAGAAGAGCAAAAGAGAAGAGAAGGTATTACTACTGTTCTATCCTTGAAAATTTGTCTGATGAAGGAAATTTATCAGCATAAAGCTAATTGCCAGCTTGAGATTTAACAAATCCACTTGCTTGCCTTAATTAGTACCCACTTCCCACCAAGAAAACCTTGATAAAATTCCTCAAAAAGCTGGCCTCTTTTAAACCCATGTACCTTAGGTGGGTAATATTAATTAGATACTTTAATTATGGATTCCATGTGCAAACTTTACCAGTGAAAAACTGCTATTATATTGTGGCACTCTTACTTTAAATTGACTCTGTAATAACTCTGAAAGCTGTGTAAAGTAAAATTAAATCCTTATCCATAGACAATTGCTTTAGCACTTGTTCCTATGTTCATGAGGTACCAAGGTTAGGCTGCTATTACTTACTATGAATATAAATTTAAAAGTCCGGTTATTTGCATTCTTGCTCCAATGTATCCTGAACATAATGAATTAAGATATAGAAACACTATCAATATAAAAGTATAACATCAAAGAACAGTAATTGATATCCTAAAATAACATAGTCTATATAAACTCCAAATCAGATATTTAGGTAAGCAATTGTGTCATTAGTAAATAAACTTGTGATTTGAAATCAATAGTGTTTAATGATTTGCGGGACTTTTTTTTTTTTTTTTTTCTGTCTTGTTATCTGTTCTTTATTTTTCCCTTGTGTATCTGTTACTAAAAGCACATACTTTATCTTCTTATGTTCTTAAACTTATCTCCAAATTTTAAAATGATTTTAAAATACATAACATGAGAGAGGACCAGAGAATATTCATGTGTATATACTAAGATATTATGTTAATAGTTGTATATAATGTGGAGGGTGACTATAGTCTGAAAATACAAAAAAATATATTTTTTATTGAACTCCCTTGATTATTTCTTCTGTGATATGCTAAACTCACTGTACATTCAGGAAAAATTTGAGACAAAAATCATCTTAAAATACACGTCACAGATGCTTATGCAGCGACTGATGAAAATTCTGCATTAATGCATTAAGTCCAATGCGACTTTTGAGAGCTAACTGAATGCATTGATGCCAAGGGACAATACATCAACTGAACCTTTTATTGTGAGCCATTTATTAGATATATTTGCCTATGTTTCCAGACATTAAGTCCACCTTGTATAATTAATTTTAGGAGTTTGGTTGATTAAAATATACCCTTCAAATCCATAAGTAATTACTAAAATGGAGTTGAATCCTGAAAGTCACTACAGTGTGCACCTCTGCTAACTTCATTTTTCTTTCCTTGCTAACCTTTGCTTGCCCCAAATTACATATAAAGTAAAACATAAAATCTCTCACCATGGTAGCTATACCCTCTAAATTGTACTCACATACTCATTTCCTCAACGTATAGTTTGCAATTTTCCTTCATATCCCCTTCATACAGTATTACATGCTATTTACCACAAAATTCCTTTCTATTATTGCCTCTGAATTTTTTCTTATACTATATCATTTCACTGGAATTTAATTTATTATTTAATTGTTATTCTTAAATTCCGAAACTGTGAGACATATCCCCCAAAAGGAATTTTTTTTTTTTATGTTCTGAAAGTATTTTCACATTTATTGATATATAGCTCACTATACAACTAACCAATTTGCAGTACAAAATTCAGTGGTTTTAGTGAATTCACAGAGGTTTGCAACCATCACTGCAATAAATTCTCATAACATTTTATTCACTCCATAAAGAAATACCATACCCATCAATTGTCATTCCTCATTCCCCTCAACACCTTCAGTTCTAGGCAACCACAGATTGACTTTTGGTCTCTATAGATTTGAAGATTCAAAATATGGCATATAAGAGGGCTTATATAACATGGGGTCTTTATATGACTGGTTTCTTCCACTTAGCATAATATTTTCAATATTTATCTATGTTATCACAAGCATATTTATTTTATTGCCATATTAAATTTCACTGTGTGGATATACTGCATTATATTTGTGCATTCATTCATTGATGAACATTTGGCTTCTTTCTACTTTTGACTATTATGAATGATAATGCTTGAACATTGTGTACAGTTTTGTGTACAGTCGTATGTTTTCCTTTCTCTTGGGTATATATCTAGTAGTGGAATTGCTCTGTTATAAGGGCAAGTTTGTTTAAAATATTGAGTAACTGCCAAACAGTTTTCTAAGATTTTTGGAACATTTTACATTCCAGCCAACAATGTGTAGAGATTCTAATTTGTTTACATCCTCATTGATATATATTTGTAATGTCTTTTTTATTACAGTCATCACCCTAATGAATGTAAAAATATATATTTTTGTGAATTTAATTTTCTGTTCACAAATATCTAATGATAATCATAATTCCATGTTTTCTTTAGCCATTTTTATCTTCATAGGAATAGTGTCTATTACTTTTTTGCACATTTTTATTGAGTTTTTTTTTTTTTTAGTTTTGGGTTTTAAGAGTTCTTTTTCACATACTTAGGAAACAAGTCTCTTACTATATGTATAATTTTCTGTTGATTTCCTTTCTACTTTCCTGATGTTTTACCAAACACAAAATTTTTAATTTTGATGTAGTTGAATTATCTATTTTTCTTTTGTTGTTTGTGCTTTTTGTTGTATTTAATAATTAATCACATAATCCAAAATCACAATGATTACTTCTATGTTTTCTTCTAAGAGTTTTATGGTTTTATTTCTTACGTTCAGGTCATTATCCATCTGGAATTAATTTTTATCCATCGCGTAACGAACAGTTTCAACTTAACTGTTGGGTATGTATTTATCCACTTGTCTCCATATCACTTCTTGAAAGATTTACTCCCATTGAAATCTTGCAGTACTCTTGTTGAAAATCAGTCAAGAGGCTTATTTTTGAACTCTGAATTCTGTATCTATCCTATATCAAGATCACACTCTTGATTACTGCTGTTTTGTAGTAAGTTACAGAATTGGAAAATGTTAAGTCCTTTAAATGTGTTATTCTTTTTCTAAGGTTGTTTTGGAAATTCTGGGCCCTTGAATTTCAGAATGACTTTTAGAATTGGCTTGCCGATTTCTGCAAGAACAAAAAAAGCATTTTGATCATGATAGGGATTGCACTGAAATCACAGATCAATCAAGAGATATATTTCCATCTTAATGATATTAAATCTCCTAATCCCTGAACATAAGATTTGTTCCCATTTATTTATATTTTCTTTGATTTTTAAAAATAATGTTCTGTAGTTCCCAGTGTCTAAGTCTTTCACTTATTTTGTTAAACTTATTCTTTAGTATTTTGTCTTTTGGGGTGTTATTGTAAATGTAATTAATCACTTGGTTTAATTTTTGGTTTGTGAATCACTAAAATATAGTAATACAATTGAATTGTGGATGTCAATCTTAGACTCTGCAACCTTGATGGTCTTATCACTTTTAGTAATAATTACTACTAAATTACTACTACAGAAAATAATATAATTAGGGAATGAGTTCCTTAGAAATTTCCATATGCAAAATTATGTCATCTTCCATAGAGATAATTTAAAATTTCTTATTCCAAGACTTTATGTTTTCCTTGCCTAACTACCTTGTCTGGAACCTTGAGCACAAGTCAAATGGGAATGGTGAGAGAAAACGTCCTTGTTTCTTTCCTTATCTTAGGGGAAAACATTTAGTCTTTCACCTTTAAGTAAGATGATTCTCTTAGTTTTCCATTGTTGTCCTTCTTCAGTGTGAGAAAGTTCTCTCTGTTCCTATTTGTTGAATATTTTTATCGTTAAAGAGTGTTAGATTTTGTCAAATGCTTTTTGCTTCGTCTGTTAAGGTGGTCATGTGCTTTGTGTTCTTTATTCAGCTGTTAAACCATCATTAGATTTCTGAGATGAATCACACTTGATCATAGTGTATAGTACTTTTTATATGTTGATGGATTTAGTCTGCTAGTATTAAGTGAATTTTTTGTCTATATTCATTAAAGATATTGCTTTATAGTTTTTTTTTCCTTTTTTATTTTTGTTTATTTTTTAATCATACTTTAAATTCTAGGGTACATGTGCACAATGTGCAGGTTTATTACATATCATCACATTACTGGGTACATATCCAAAGGATTATAATCATGCTGCTATAAAGACATATGCACACTTATGTTTATTGTGGCACTATTCACAATAGCAAAGACTTGGAACCAAACCAAATGTCCATCAATGATAGACTGGATTAAGAAAATGTGGCACATATACACCATGGAATGCTTTATAGTTTTACTTATGCATGATATTGCAGTCTAGTTTTGACATGCCAGCAATACACAGAATGTGTTGGGATGTAATATATTGTATTCTATTTTTAAAAAATTGTTTGGGAGAATCAGTATTAATTTTTTCTTAAATATTTGTTATAATTTATGAAGTAAGGGATCTGAGCCAGAAATTTATTTTGTGAGAGGTTTATACTCTTCAATTTTAATCTCTTTACTCATTATAGATTGTGGTAGGCACAATGATCATTCTGCAAAAATGTTCACCTCCTAATAACAGAAACTGTTGATATGTTAATTTATATGGCAAAAAAGGCTTTGCAAATATAATTAATTTAAGAGCCTTGATAAAGAGAGATTATTCTAGATAATTTTGGTGATCACAATCTAACCACATTGGCCCCTAAAAGTGGAGAACTTCTCTCCACTCTAATCCGAGAGAGATGTCATTCTGAAAGAAAGACATAGAAAAATGTAACGTTTCTGGCTTTGAAAATGGAGAAAGGGGCCATAAGCCAAGGATTGTGGCTGGCATCTAGATGCTGCGAAGGTTACAGAAATGAATTTTAAATAAGACCTAACAACATGAAAGTAAGCCCTAGTAATGTCTTGATTTTATTCTTTTGAGACCTGTGTCAGTTTTCTGATTTACAGAAATGTAAAACAATACATTTATGTTGATTTAAGTCACTGAATTTTTGGTATTTTTTTGCAGCAGCAATATAAAATAAACACATAAATCTACTCAAATTTCCTGTTTCTTATTGAGTCAGTTTCAGTAGTTTGTGTCTTTCTAGGTAATCTTCTATTTTATCAAAAGTGATGTAATTTGTAGGCATTTGGTAGTTTGTAGTATTCATTTAAAATCTTTTTGTATTTCTTTATAGCCAGTCATAAAGTCCCTTATTTTATTTCTGAGTCAGTAATTTGAGCGTTCTTCCTTTTTTAATCAGCAAAGGGAAAGTTTTGTAAAATAAAAATTTATTGGTCACAGTTGTGGAAGTTGTGAAGTCCAAGATCAAAGCACCGACAAATGTGATATCTGGTGAAGACTCACTTTCTGATTCAGAAACAATGCCTTCTTGTCGTGTCCTCAGATGGTGCAATGGGCAAAACAGGTTCCCTCAAGTCTCTTTTATAAGAGCACTAATCTAGTTCCTGAGATCAGAGCCCTCATGACCTAATAACCTTCCAAACAACCCAGCTCTTAATACCTACCATCACCTTAGGGGATAGGTTTCAACAAGTGAATTTTGAGGGACACATTCAGACTATAGCACAATTTTTGATTTTGTTGATTTTCTCTATTGTTATCTCTTCCATTAATTTCATCTATAATCATTATTTCCTACCATGTGTTGGCTTTAAGTTTAGTTTTGTTTTTTTTTTTCCTTTTTTAAAATGTATCAATGTCTTTAGGTTTAAGTTAGGTTACAGATTTGTGATTATTATTTTTTAAAAAATATATACACTTACAGATATAAATTTCATTCTAAGCATGGGTTTCACTGTATCCTATAAGTTTTATTATATTGTATTTCCATTTTATTTCAAATTATGATTTAATTTCCCTTGTAAATTATCTTTGGTCCATTGATTATTAAAGAGTGCATTGTTTAATGTCCAAATATTTGGAAGTTTTCTCAGTTTTTTTCTGTTGTTTTTTATTTCATTCTATTTTGGTCAGAGACACTTTGTGTGATTTCAAATATTTTAAACTTATTGAGGCTAGTTTTATTGCCTACAATATGATCCTTGAGTAGGTTCCATTTGCCTTTGAAAAGAATGTATATAGTGCTGTATTGGATAGGTTATTCTATAGGTATCTCTTAGATCTAGATCTAATTGGTTCATGCTGTTGTTCAAGTTTTCTATTTCTTTGTTGATCTTTCTACTTGTTCCATCTACTGTTGAAAGTGGACATTGCAGACGGCAGATATGGTTGCATTCTCTATCTTTTATTTTGTCCATTTTTTTATTCATGTATTTTCCTGTCTTGCTGTTGGGTGAATATGTGTTTGTAACTGTTACATCTTGGTGATGGAGTGCCCCCTTATCATCAGAAAGTTTTCATCTTTATCTCTGGTAGTTAAAAACATTTTTTAAGTCTACTGTTTATTACTAGTATGGTTCCTCTAGCATTCTTGTGGTTGCTATCATTTCCATCTTAATACTTTCCACCTATTTGAACCTTTGAGTCTAAAGTGTGTCTCCTATAGACAATATAAAGTAGAATTTTAAAAAATTCTGTCTAGCAAAGACTGCTTTTTGATTAGATTGTTTCATTTATTTACTTTCGATGTTATTGTTTATATAGTTAGATTTATGTCTTCCATTTTATTTTTGTGTTTTCTATATGCTTTATTGGGTCTTGCATTCTTTTTGCTTCTTTAATTTTCATTAAGTAAATACTTTTTGGTGCAATATTTCAATTACTTTAACAATATGTTTACTTTTTAAAAATTTTCTTAATGTTCAATCTAGAGCTCAAAATAAACATCGTATTTTAAACTACTACACCTCCATACTCAATTAAACTCCATTGAGATATAGGAGTGTTACACTATATAGCTCCATTCCCTTTCTGCCCCTTTTTGTGTGCTGTAATTTTTATACATGTTACATGGTACAATGATTATTTTACTTCAAATCTGTTGTTGAGATTCCATAGAGAACATTTTGTTTCAACATCTGTACTTTTCAATTCCAAGATTTGTCTTTGGTTTTTCTTACAATAATTTTTATCTCCTTATTGATGTTTTCTATTTTATGAAGCATTGCCATCTTACTATACTGTATGTTGTTAAATATTTCTTTTAGTTATTTGAACACATTTAGAATAGATACTTTGAAGATTTCTCTGCTAACCCAGCATCTGCCTGTTTTTGTCATTGTTTTGTTTTCATTGTTTTTAACCTGTGTGTGATCATGCTTTATTGCCTCTTTGTAGACCTTGCAATTTTTTTGGTTAAAACCTAGAGTTTAAAAAAAATATATATATTTTAGCAAATCTGCATACTGATTCCCTGCTCTATACTGGAGATTATATTTGTTATTTTATTGTTTATAGTTTTTACTAACTTGGTTTGACTACTTTATTGAATTCTATTTCCCCCGTATTGTACAACATCTAATACTGATTTTCAAATGATTCAGCCTTGGGAATGTGCATATTTATTCTGTGATGCAGTACTGTTTTAGTCAGGCTCATTTTGTCTCTTTCCACAATTTCTCTGGTAAGCTATCTGACACTGCAGGCATCACATCCAGTTGTTACCCTCTACTAATTCCTATCTGATTGCACTATTATTTTTGACGATAGTCTGGGGCTGGAAGAGCTCCCCAATATAGTCCAGTCAGAATAGAACTGATTTTCAGGAACCAAAGGTCAACGTTTGTGGCTTATTCTGACTATGCTCTTAGGTTTACACTTTCCTAAATTTCATTCTGAATAAATTCCGCTTCCTTGGGAAGATATATGATGCTCTCTGTTTTCACTCCCTTTTTCTCCTCTTGGTGCAAAACTCTGTGTTGTTGCTTAGGAACCACAGATATGCTTTGCCGTTCTGAAGGAGTTGTGGGTTGTGGTGACAATGCCACAGGTTTGTATTGTTTCTATCAGAATTTAGTAGATTTTATTTTATTTGAAGAGTGTCCTTTGGAAAATATCCAGAGACTTTAAATTGTTTGCTGGTTTGTAAATAATTTTCATGAGTTATGTTTATTTTTTTCTGGGGAGCAGGTTCATAACTCTTCACCATTCCAGAAATCAATCCTCAAATAACTTCAATAACATGTTTTAAACATTCTTTATGTAATGTAATGCTTTGCATACTATAAGCATGTTAAAGGTAGTAGCTATGCCTTAGTTGTATTTTTCATACCTGAAATGACTTACCACAGCCACACATCTGCACACATTATAATCTCAGTAGGTGCCTTCTGGGTTAAATATGTAGCACAAGATCAAAGGCTTATCTTTACAACTTCCTGATTTCTTATAGAGTGCAGAGCCTGAAAACAGATTTTCCAATTATTGCTGAAGTTATTTTCAGTGTAGTTAAATAGATTGTAAGAGAACAACTGAATAATACGTAAACCAAGTAAACATGCTGCTTCTGTTATTGTCATCATAAAATACTCAAATGGAAACTTCACTCTGTGCTAAGTCAGAGATTTAGTTAAAGAGTGCCATACTTTATGGCAATGTATAATGTGGTGGCTTATTTGTCAGAATGAGTTAAATTGACTCTCTAAGTCACTGCTGAGCATAAAGCAAAGCTCCTGAGGGAGAATATTGCTGAATTTATTCCATGACTGTCAGATAGTATGTTAGTATCTTATTGCTGGTGTAAGGAAATCTCAAGTGTATTTGTTGTAAAACATCATTTATTTATTCTTACAATTCCGTATGTTAGAAGTCAAACACTGATCTCCTTGGGCTCAAGTTTTCAGCAGGAAAGCTATGTTTCTTTGTAGAGACTCTAGAGGAGAATGTGTTTCATTGACAATTCCAACTTTTGCAAGCCACCCATATTCCTTGTGTCTTGGCATTCATCCTCAAAGCCAATAATGGCAGGTCAAATCCTTCATACATTGCATCATTCTAACATTCTCTTCTGCTTTTTTCTTCCATTCTTAAGACATGTTGTGATTACAATTTACTCACCTGAATAATCTAAGATAAATGTGCTCTGCCTATATAATTAGGAAGTGGGTACTATTTTTATATCCATTTAACCTATGGCAAAATTGTGGCTCAGAATATTAAGTTATTTGCCCCTGGTACAGTAAAACTTGAAAACATATGGTTTTTATGAAATGAAATATCAGATACCAAGTGCTACCGGGAAAATTGCAAGCACACAACTATGGAGTATGTTAAAGAGCATTGTAACGGGTATAATGCATTTGATATATAAAGCCAATATTATATTTTATTTCTTAGAAATCTTCTTTTTCTGTGACTCAACATCCTTTGTATCAATGTCATCCCTCATTTCATGGACAGGGCAAGTACATCTTAGAATAAAGTGGTGATTCCTCTGTTTAAGATTCAAATCAGACTTTTTGATCTTAAAGAGGAGCACGACCTTAAGAACCAGGCTTTTCTGAGAGTAAAATAATTTTTCTAAATTTAAAGAATTTTCCTTGGCTAGAAAAAAAAAAAAAAAGAAAAGAAACCATGACATTCTGAGTAAAGATCTCGTAAGGAGAGGATAAAAGACATGATTTAAAGGGAGTGTCTATCCCACAGCAAGAAATAAAGCCTTTCTCAACAGTCGGTAGTTTAGCCAAGAATAAAGATTCAGAGGAGATAAGACCCAGGTTAAATTTCTGTCTAAATTTCTAAGAATGTATGTCTCATTCAATTAGACCAAGACCCAAAGCATGAAACAAAAGGAGTAAAATCCCACATAAGCAAAGTGGGTGGCTGACAACAAAACATTTGAAACTGATTTTCTAGAATGCCCCATGACCAAATTGGGTAATTAGGGAAAAGTAAAACTGTGGTAGTATGTGTTTAGGTTGAGAAAGGGCTTGATAAAATGTAACTCTATTTCCCCACAGCCTGCATCTGACATTGACAAAAATGTATGTGTTCCTTTGTGCCTTGTGGGATGCAGAAGCTTTCTGTGGATTACAAGTCAGCAGTCTAATGATTTTCTGTGCTGAGGTGTAAGATGATAGCAAGCCTATCGTGAATCTAAATTAAAAAGAAGGGATGTGGCATAGTTGAGAAGCGCAAGATTAACAGAATCAGCTAAAGTCCAGTCAGAGGAATTGTCCAGCTTTTGGGGACTAATGATCAAGGATTATCTAGGCAGTGAATATACAGTTTGTGATAGTTATTTTTTAAGCAACCAACCCATTACACAGAGGCTGTTGACTAAAGACAAGTCCACATATCAGTCAGAGATCAGCAGAGGACAGAAGAAGAATTTAAAAAATTATTGTTTACCCCTCTCAGGTTGTTATATGAGCTTTTGGGGTGGTTTTATACCATCAGGTAAGTATGAAATTTTATTGAGATACTATATGTGAGACTAAGGTGTATGTGTATATTGGGGAGAATATAAGGGATAGTTGGCTAGACTGAGTGGTGAAACCTTAAAAGCCTAATTATTTATCAAAAGGAAACTGTGTTTACCTTAAAAAGATCATGTTGAACTACAAAAGACTGAGTAACTTAGATGGACATTTTTTTTCAATTTGTTTTTATTTGTTTTTATACTGTAAGCAGTCCTGAAGACACTAGAAATAGATATGATCAATCATGAAAAACTGAAAAGATTACCTTTTTCATATCTGTGTCATTGTGTGCAAAGGTTGACTTCTGCTACAGCAGACATAATCCTTCTAATATACTGTGCATCAGTGGAATTTTTCTTTTCAATTTTATTGCAGCACCAAGTTTTATTATATTTGTGTTGAAAGATATATAGAAAATAAATTCTTTCTGATATTTTACAATAACAGTGAAATTATTTCAAAGGGAAGAAAGGGACTGAACTATTATCCAAGCAACAAAACATGTAATTATGCCAATGAAAGGGGCTGTTTTATCATTGTTCTTAGAATCTTAAGAGATAGATGAAGATAGATGGCTGTATGGATGGATGGATAGATAGATAGATAGATAGAGATAAAAACAAAACTCAGATGACTACACGAGGTCTTTCCAACTTTCAAAAACATGGAATTATTTTGTGCTTTTTTTGTTTTGTTTTGTTTTGTTTTGTTTTTGGATGTTGTGATTCAGTTTGTCATTTACCTGAGAAATTAGTATGAGAAATTTGTATTGATAACTATTTGAAGAGCACATAAATATAAAATTTTCATGGTAAATATTCATAAATTGGAACCATGGCATTAAGGAGAAATGTGTTATTATGTTGCTGATAATTGATTCCTTCACCCTACTCTAAACACTAGCTATTCTAAAATGGCCATCCAAGCAGCCATTGGAGTTTAAATGACTGGAAGCACTTTTATTCATTCATTCTTTAGGGTTCAGTCTTACCTCACCCAGGGGCTGCATTATGTTCACATAAAAGAAACAAAAAATGTCAGCAAGTATTGGGATCTGTAGATTTATTTTAAAGACTGGGTGAGTCTGTATTCTCAAAAGTGTTGTGCTTTTGTTGTGACAAAATTTGTTGTAATGCATGGCACCTGTCTTTTAAATAAATATTATGTGTGTTTCAATTTACTCAGTTCATGTATTAGGTCAGACATACTGAATTGACAGTAGAATGTCAGTTAATTTACCCTGAGAAATATAACCTTATTTCCTTTACTTGCTCATTATCTCTTAGTAAAAACTATATAGGAAACCAGTTATTATTGGGAATATTTTGGTCAGTTTACAGTTATGGGAATCTGTTGTATAACTTTAGTGACTGAAGACTTCATAGATAATGAAAGATGAATTTCAAAATCTGTGATATGAGTGGTATGCAGATGAGAGACATCATAGCCCAGGATATAGGTTATCTTCCTCTTGATGACACTGGTTGTTCACTTTCAAGTTTTACTTCTCTTGCTGTTTTGTTAACGTTTTATTATCTGCTCATTTGCCCTAGTTGAAACAATGATCTCAAAGTAGAAGTCTCGTCACCCCTTAACTATGCTCCTTGGATTAACACTGTCTCTTGGGTTAACACAGTGTTAACTCAAAGAGCACAGTTAAGGAGTGAGGAAATGAACAGAGAAATAACAACACCCTAACATTATATTTTTACATTTGTTACACAAAAACAATCACAATGTCTAAATAATGTTGATTGCTCGGTCTTTTTAGAAACACAGCTGTGACAATAGATTAGGAACTACCTCCGCCCCTGACAATTTTGAATAATAGTTTACAGGATGATTGCCTGAATAAAAAAGTGATTCTAATCATTTTTTGAAATAATTTTGAAGACTCCGTGCAATGTACCTTTAAATCTTAATTTTCTCTAGTAAATTTAAGCACTTTACAAGGTGATTTTATTACTTGATGGTGCAATTGTATTAGATGGATTATTTAAGCTGGTGTTAGGAATTAGTTAATTGAAAATCAGATATAATTTCAAATTCCTTGTGCTCCTCTAATAAAATCAAAACATATAATTCAATTCACAAAATATTGAATAAAAGACAATATTTGAGAGCTTCATCTGCTGTGTATAATAAGATACATCTGTACTAGCAATGCTCTATTCACAGTTACCACCAAGCTCTCTTTTAAAACACAAATAAACAAAATGTTAATTTAATGATTGTATTGACTTTTTCTTGTGGACTGAGTAATTTAAAATGCATTACAATAGGTTTTATTTGTTAATTAATTGCAAAATTGAACAGCTATTATGTATCCGATACTATATTGGGCAATAGAAAAAATAGTAAGACCTAATAAGACATAACACTAGTTAACATTTCTAGAGTACTTACCATAACTCAGCACTGTGCTACTAAGGTTTTTGTGTGACTTAGCTCAGTTAGTCCCTTTAGAAGCCTAGAAATTTTGTCTCAGTGTTACTAACCATTAACAAAGAAGTAAAATGACAATACAGATAGTTATAAATATAATGCAAACGTATATCCTTGTTTTTGCAGATTTGTATATCTGGTTTATGCCTGTTCTTCCCATGTAATTATTAATAGAACATCCTCTGCCTTTCAAGAATGTCCCTTGCCCTTGAATGATATATTACATCATTATCCTATTTACAGCTAGTTACCGGCAGAACTATATCTTAAACCCAGATTTTCTGAAGCCAAGGCCTAATTTATACCATCTCCCACAGTTAAGGAATATTTTTTAGTTTAATGTCTATATGTGTGTATGTGTGTGTGTATGTGTGTGTGCATATGTGTGTGTATGTGTTTGTAGTTTAATGGAACATCTTTCAAACCCAGTATGTTCAAATAAACTCATCAGCTTTCTTTCTAAACTTGTTCCATCTTCCTATATTCACTATCTTGAATGGCATGAATTACTTATGCTAGGAACATGAGAGTCATCCCAGAATAAAATCCTGTCTTTATTCATGTTAAGCAGTGTCACCAAATTCTATCGATTTATTTCTCTTAAATATTTTCTTAAATACTTTTTTTTTTATTCTGCAGCACCAAAAATTCTTCCTTAAGTTACATATTGGGTAAAGTGAATATGAGAAATTCCCATTCACTTGATCTTTCCAATTCTATCTTCATTCCCAGGAATTCTTACTAACTTTTTGGTATTTATTCTTCACAGACTATTTTTATACATCGATATTTGTGCAACCAGGATGTAGCATATGCAAGTTGATTTGTAGTTCGAGTCTGACACCTGAGAACCAGGAGGACCATTTTTATAAGTGGTATAAGTTCCAGTTTGAAAGCCTTCAGGCCTGAGACGCAAAAAGAGCCATTATTTCCGTTTGAGTGCAAAGGCCGGAAGAGACTGATGCCTTACTGAAAACAGTCAGACAAGAGGAGTTTCCCCTTAGTTTTTTGATTGTATTCAGGTCATCAAGTAATTGGATGAGGCCCACCCACATTAGAGAGGTCAATCTGCTTTATCAATGTGGTTAATTTTCTGTGTAACTTGACAAAGCTAAGGAATATACAAGAGAGCTAATGAGACATTATTTCTGAGTGTCTGTTAAGGAGCGTCTGTAAGAGATTAGCACTTATATCAATAGACTGAGTAAGCAAGAGCTCCCTCATCAATGCAGGTGAATATTATCCAATCTGTTGAGGATCTCAAAAAAGTCGAAAAAATAAAACAGAAGAAGAGATTAAAAAGCTACTCTCTCTACTTGAGCTGGGACATTCAATTTCCCCTAACAAGTTTATGGGACTTGTCAGTCTCCATAATCAACTAAGCCAATCCCTCATAACAACTTTAAAATGATCTCTCTATATATTATATTGGTTATGTTTATCTGGAGAACCTTAACTAATACACTTAGTTCAATGATTAAAATGTGAATATCATCCAGAAACACCCCCACAGATATATCTGGAATAATTTTTGGCTAAATATCCAGGCACCACTAGGCCTAATCAAGTTGTTACATAATTGACACAGTACATGTTAGCCTTGGTCTCTTTTTCAAGGTTCCACACAGAAAACATTCACATATTCACATACTGTACATATGGACATTAGTAAATATCAGAGAATCTAGTGATAATTTTGTAAGAGACATGGAGGAAAGCATATATAATAATGCCCATTACCAAAATATTATGAGTGTCTGATTTCATCTAAAATGCATACATTTTTTTCTCCTAAGTTTATGTATTAGTCCATTTTCACACTGCTATAAAGAATTGCCAGAGACTGGGTAATATGTAAAGGAAACAAGGTTAATTGATACACAGCTCAGCATGGCTGGAGAGGGCTCAGGAAACTTATGATTATGGTAGAAGTCAAAGGGGAAGCAAGTCACCTTCTTCATAAAACAGCAAGAAGAAGGATGAACAAGGATGAACACAAGAGGAACTACTAAACACTTGTAAAACTGTTAGATCATGAGAACTTACTCCCTATCATGAGAAGAGCATGGGAGAAACCATCCCATGATTCAGTTACCTCCTAGGCCTCTGGTCCTGCACTGGGAGGGACTGCTGTGAAGACCTCTGACATGCCCTGGAGACTTTTTCCCCATCATTATGGTAATTAACATTTGGCTTCTCATTACACCTAGCTTGAACTTTTCCTCAAAAAATTCATTTTTCTTTTATATTGCATAGTTGAGCTGCAAATTTTTCAAATGTTTATGCTCTGCTTCCCTTTAAATTTAAGTTCCAATTCCAAACCATCTATTTGTGAATGCATACAACTGAATGCTTGTAAGGGCACCCAAGTCACCTCTTGAATGCTTTGCTGCCTAGAAATTTCTTCCACCAGGTACCCTAAATCATTTATCTCAAGCTCAAAGTTCCACAGATCTCTAGGACAGGGCCAAATGCTGCCGGTCTCTTTGCTAAAGCATAGCAAAAATCCCCTTTATTCCAGTTCCCAACAAATTAATCATCTCTATCTGAGACCACCTCAGTCTAGGATTCATTGTCCATATCACTATCAGCATTTTGGTCAAAGCCATTCAACAAGTCTCTAGGAAGTTCCAAACTTTCCCACATCTTCATGTCTTCTTCTGAGCCTTCCAAACTGTTCCAACATCTGCCTGTTACCAAGTTCCAAAGGTGCTTCCACATTTTTGGATATCTTTACAGCAGTTCACTATTACCTCAATACCAATTTATTGTATTAGTCCATTTTCACATTCCTGTAAAGAACTTCCTGAGATTGAGTAATTTATAAAGAAAAGAGGTTTAATTGACTCACAGTTCATCACGGCTGGGATCCTTTGGAAAATTTACAATCATGGCAGAGGTCAAAGGGGGAAGCAAGGCATCTTCTTCACAAGGCAGCAATAAAGCAAATTGATATGGTTTGGCTCTGTGTCCCCACCCAAATCTCATCTTGTAGCTACCAAAATTCCCATGTGTTGTGGGAGGGACCCAGAGGGAGATGATTGAGTCATGGGGGTGGGTCTTTCCTGTGCTATTCTCTTGATAGTGAATGAGTCTCACAAGATCTGATAGTTTTAAAATCGAGTTTATCTGCACAAGCTCTCTTTTTGCCTGCTGCCATCCATGTAAAATGTGATTTGCTCCTCCTTTCCTTCTGCCATGATTGTGAGGCCTCCCTAGCCATGTGGCACTGTAAGTCCAATAAACCTCTTTCTTTTGTAAATTACCCAGTCCTGGGTATGTCTTTATCAGCAGCATGAAAAGAGACTGATACAAGAATGAACACGGGAGGAACTATCAAACATTTATAAAACCACTAGATCTCGTGAGAACTCACTCACTATCATGAGAACAGCATGGGGGAAACCACTCCTTTGATTCAGTGATCTCTACCTCATCTCTCTCTTGATATGTGGGGATTATGCGGATTATGGGGATTACAATACAAGATGAGATTTTTGGGTGGGGACATAGCCAAACTATATTTGTTTATATTTATATTCTATTTGGAAATTATGTTCGTATTAGTGTTTTTGAAAATTTAATTAATGTAGCTTAATTTTTGGAGAAGTCTTATATTTACAGAAAAAAATCAAACAGAAAATGCAGCTTGCAAATATTTTCTCACCTTCACCACTACTAAGTATAGTTCCCCTATTATTAATATCTTACATGAGTATAGAACATTTGTTTAAATTGGTGAGCCAATATTGACTTATTAACCAAAATTTGTATTTTACATTAGAGTTCACATTTTGTGTTGTATAGTCTATGGGTTTTGACAAATAGAGAATGGCATGTGTCCACCAGTACAACATCATACAGAACAGCTTCACTGCCTGAAAAATTATCCTGTGTTCCTATTCATTCCTCCCTCATGCCCTCTAAACCCCTAGAAAGCACTGACAGTTTTACAGTCTCCATAGCTTCATTTTTCCCAGGATTTTATATAGTGGGGATCATACAGTACATGGCATTTTTAGATTGGCTTTTCTCACTTAGCATTATGCATTTAGGTTCCCTCCATATATTTTTGTGGCTTGATGTGTCATTTTTAAATTACTGAATGATATTCCATTTTATGGCTATAACACCGTTTATCCTCACTTACAGAAGGACATCTTGATTGCATCTACATTTTGACAATTATGAATAAAATTGCAGTAAACATTGTGTGTCAATTTTGGTGTGGTTATTAGTTTTCACCACATTTGGGCAAAGATGAAAAGGTATGACTGCTGAATAATATGGTAATTGTATTTTTAGTTTTGTAAGAAACTGTCAAACTGTCTTTTAAAGCAATTATAGCATTTTGCATTCTCATAGGGAAAGAATTACTGTTACTTTTGCTTTACATCCACTCTGACATTTGGTGTTATCTTTTGAATTTTACCCATTCTAATAGATAAATAGAGGTGTCTCATGTTTTAATTTGCAGTTTCCAGATGGCATATAATTTTGAGTCATTTGCTTGATTGTCATTTGCATATTTTCTTTGGTAAAGGGTTGGTCAGATCTTTTGTCTATTAGAAATTGTTTTATTTTATTGTTTTCCTTAAGAATTCTTTATATATTTGGAATCCAATACCTCTATCAAATAATTATTTTGAAAATTGACTCACTCAATCTGTAGCTTCTCTTTTCATTCTTTTAACATATCTTGTGTAGTTCAGAAGTTTTCAATTTTAATAAAATTCAGCTATTCAAGTTTGTCTTTCATGGATCATGCATTTGTTGTGCCTACAAAGCCATGGTAAAACCAATGGTCATCTAAGAATGTTATAGTTTTAAGTTTTACATTGAGGTCTATAATACATTTTGAACTAATTTTCGTGAAAAGTCTGTGTCTAGATTAATATTTTATGTTTGGATGTTCACTAGTTCCAGTACTATTTGTTCAAAAACTATTATTCTTCATTGAATTGTTGTTTGCTCTTTTGTCAGAGATTAGCTATGTCTATTTGCATAGGTCTATTTTGACAATCTCTGTTCTGTTTCATTGATCTGCCTGTGTGTTTCCACCAATATCACACTGTTGTAATTGGGGTAGCTTTATAATACATCTTGAAGTCAGGTTGTGTTAGTTCTCTAACTCTGTTTTTGTCTTTCAAAACTATGTTTGCTCTCTGGATCTATTTTCAAATCTGTTTGCCAATATTCAAAAAATAACTTGGGATTTTGATTGAGATTGCATTGAATCTATAAAGTTGGGAAGAAATGGCGCCTTGACAATATTGAGTTTTCATCAATATACATAGAATATCTTTCCATTTATTTAGATATTTTCTGATGCACTTTATCAGAATTTTGTAGTTTTCCTCATACAGGCATTTACCCATTTTGTTAGATTTTTTACCCAAGAATTTTGTTTTCTTGGATCTTATGTCAACAGCATCATGTTTTCATTTTTAAATTCTAATTATTTGTTGCTGGAATGTAAGAAACCTACCAACGTTTTAAAATTAACTGTTTATCTTGCAACCTGGCTATATTCACATATAGTTTTAGGAGGGTTTTTTGTTGATTCTTTCCCATTTTCTATATAGGCCATCATATCATCTGAAAAACAAAGATAGTTTTATTCTTTTCTTCCCAATATGTATGTTTAAAAATTTCTATTTCTTATTTCATTAGTTAAGTGTACCAGTAGAATGTTAAGTAGAAGTTTTGAGATAGGATATTCTTACCTTGCTCTTCATCTTCATGTGAATGCACCTAGTTTCTCATCATTAAGTACATTAAGTATGATGTTAGCTCTAGTTGTTTTTATTTGTTTGTTTATTATTTTGTAGCTGTTAAGTTGAAGAAATTCCTCTTTGTTCGTAATTAGCTAAGTATTTTCATCATGACCAACCCGTGCATTTTGTCACATTCTTTTCCTCTATTTATTGATATAATCATATATATTTTTCTTCTATAGCCTGTTGATCTGATGAATTACATTAATTGACTTTTGAATATTGATGTAGAATTCAGTATATGAAATAAATCCCACTTTGCTGTGGTATACAGTTCTTTTAGTACATTGTTGGATTCAATTTGTTCACATTTTGTTGAGAGTACAAGATTTGAATAGGAATTTATTTTCCAGTTTCCAAATTTCTAACAATCTTTCTTGGCTTCATAAGAAATCATAATAATACACCAAATCTATTGCTATAGTTGATACCTGGGCTCTCCAGTTAGCATTATTTTTTCATTCATGTCTTTTTGACGTAGCTTCAGAATATGCTTTGATATATATCAAGTCACTTCTTATAGTCTAAAATTATTCTGATAGCACTTGTACCTACTCTTAAAAAGGAAACTTTTAGTCAGATTATCATATTCTATGAAAATTCCACTTGAATATTCATTGGTATGTCCTAGAATTTAGAGATTAATTCTGGAAAACCAATGCTTATAGGATATTAAAACTGTTTATTAAGGACAATGAAATATTTTAAATATTTTTTTCTTATGTCTCTCAAATATTATTTATAATTGTTTATTTTTTAAAAAAATACCTAAGTTTATTTCTAGCATTTTAAATATTTTCAGTTTTGTTTAATATTTTGATAGGGTTTTTTTTCTGGTACTTTTTCTAAGTGTTAATTCATCATGTTTAGATAATCCTGAGTATAGATTTTTAGGGAGAGAAGTCAAATATTTAAAAATCAGTTGAAATCTTATATTTTCTATATCATGTTTTAGAAGCACTAATACTGTCTTGTTAGTTTGCTGTTTAAAATCTCTGAATCGTGTCCTATCATCTAAAGGATAAAATAATAGAATGTCATTGAAGCACCACATTATTAGACATTTTCTTAACTCTGCAATTTAATCTCTTGCCTCCTAAATTATTTTAGCTTAACTTATCAGTTTCACTCAGGCCTCTATTAAATTGCACGTAGAGTCTCATCTATCGGGAAAACATCTTTCCTTCTGGGCTTTTTGTAATAAAGTATCATCCATTCTAAAAAAAAAAAAAAAATTCTAATATCTTCCTACAGGTTAATATTTCCCATCTTCTCATCTCTATTGAACACATCTTAGCATTATCCCACATGTAATTTTCTCATATTCCCTTCTTACACCTTTCTTAAAAGATTGCCTTGGCAGTCCCATGAAATTTAGCTATTTTACTATTTTTTTTTTTTTTTTTATGACAGAACCTTGTCTTTCTCTATTTTCAAAATCTACCATTATGCCCAGCCCTCAGCAGTTATTCCAACAAAACATAATTTCTTAAAGTCTGATGTACAAGTCAATGCTTTCCCCTGAAATCCTCCAGGTAGTGTCTAAATAGCTCTGCTTTACACTTGTATTTTCTAATACAAAAATATTTACACCAATTTTTAGCTCTGGCAGGATTTTATAATTTGCTGAAGAATATTGTTACTTATTTTAGAGGTATTCTCCTATTTATTAAAGTTCTTTTGGACGATAAAGAACAAAGTTTATTAGTATCGATCAGCATAAAATAATTTTGTTTCTTGACACAATCTTTAGAACAAAATAGATAATTACTAGTTTAGAGGATAATACATTTAAAGAAGGAATATATGTGCCTTGTGCATATGTCTTATACAAATATGTACAGATGGACCTTATTATCTTAATGAAATGTATGAAAGATAGTTCATAAATCCATACAAATTCTTGGTTTCAGGTCATTTTTTAATTGTGATAAACTATTAATATAACTCATTACCTTTGTTATTGTCCAACAGTGATTTTTTTTTTCCTTAATTGGATTCAGAAGCTTTCTTGGCAAGAAAAAAACAATTCAGATTGGCACTATAGTTGTTTTCCCTGACTAAAATAATGCTTAACAAATTACTTAGAAGATTGAACGCCAAAACATACAGGTACAATTAACATATCAAATAATTATATTGCCCCACAATGTACACAAATAAAAGGAAAGGAACTTTTGTTCTTTTGTAGTTTTTCTTTTTACCTCATCTGTAAATTGTACCTATGTTTTAAAACAATTATTATCTCAGATTTTTAAAATAACTCAAAATTTAAAGTATTTTGGTTTTTGCAACCACAGTCCTCTTTTCTAAATGTAGCTATGCTGAGAGAAAAGATAGAATTCTTGAACTGTTTATAGAATAAGTACTAATATTCATAAAATCAATTTGACTTTCTTATTTTTATGTAGTATGCTATTTTGTCAGTAAATAATCAAAAATATAATTTCATAGGTCAATTACCAAATAAAATGATTTTGTCATTCTCTAGGCACACATCTTGAAACTACACCTGTAACCTTGGCAGAGTGACATACATTTGACACTTGTAGCAGCACAATTAATTTATGACATTCAGCACACTATCAACATGCTCTGACTGAAAATCCAAGCAAATTTCTTAAACAGACAAATTTACTCTGATTTCTGAAAACCTCTAGACACTTACATGTACTACATATAATTGCAAAGCCATAATGAAATTCAGTATTTCATTATGAAATTCACTTTGAATTTCAGTATTAAATACCAAATTTCACTTCGAAATTATTTGGACCTTACCATTTTAATGAAATGTATGAAAGTTCATAAAAAATTATGGATGAAATTGCATCCATATTATTTTCTTCCTCAAATTGGAGAGCTGAGACATGCTATTTTCATGAGCTCAGTGCCAGTATTGATTCACAGGCCATGCCAAAAAACAAGTATCATTCTGTTTTCTAATACAGGTGACTAGACCCCATAAGTATTGTGAATTATATATAAAATTTTAAAAACTACTAGAAATTGTTTTTCATACCAGGACTTGTCTATTTCAAGCCTGTTTGTTGAAATTATATCACATATTTTGAGAATATACTACATGGTAAACAATGAGTTATATAAACTAATGATTTTTTTCTCCATGAGTGGCAGATTCATTTACATTAATAAATTATCCAAAAAATAGCATTGTCCTTCAAATGTACAAACTCAAAACTATGCAAATTGAACTTATATACACTTAAGATGAAATATTCTTTAAATAATTGAGAATGTTCATAATTATTATTTTCCATTATAAATGTTAAAAAAGAGTCCTACTTTGCCAAAGAGGATATTATCTTACATAAAGAGCAAAGAATAAGGTATTTTTAATCATGGTATATAAAATTAATGCTATGTCATAACAATCCTATTTCTTTTTCTAAAAGATGGAATTATTGGTTAAAATTGTTAACATTATTATACTTTTATTCAGCAATCATCCAGGACTATTTAGTAGTAATACTTAACACCCCTTGAATATTTAGTATACATCATATAAACATGCTGTTTGGTGGGAAATTTCTCAGTGTCAAATTTGACATTGTGACATTTCTGAATGTCAAAAATAGTTGACATTGAGAAATATTGTATGATTCAAACCAATATTTATGTCACTTAAAGCTTTTCTTGGAAAATATTATTATAACAATATTATAGATGAGGAAACCGAGACATCATTGAATATGGAATATGCTCGAAATCAAACAGTGAATGGTGGAACCAGGAAGAGAACCTATATCTGTCCAAAGCTGAACCACTGTGCTAAACTGACGCTAATTAGGTGAAGCAGTTTGGTATGACAGAAAAAAATGCCCTATACTGAGTCATAAGACTGATATTTTTCTTGCAGTTCTGCTCCTGGCCCAGTGATCGTTAACAAATCATTTAATCTTTATAACTTTCAGTTTTCTAACTATCATGTGGGGATAATTACACTTGTGTTCTCTACTTCACAGACATAAAAATGAAGTGAAAACTTCAAACTAAAGTATATGAATTGTATAGGCAAAGTAAATAAACTGAAAGGGATGAGAAGAATTTGGGCAGAAAAAAATCAGTAGTAAAGAAAAGAGGATGACATTTGGAGGTTAGGAGAATCCTGAGGATAATGCAAGCAGAAATTGAAAGTGTGGTAGTCATATAACCTTCAATTTATTTGAGATTTGGAAAGCAAAAGTCTTGAATTTTTCTAAGTTCAATATGAAAGACAGCATTTCAAAGAAGTGTGTGTGGTAGGATAAAAGGCTTTTTCCTCCAATTCAACAGAACAGGTTTAGAGCAGTGAATATATGGCTGAGTAGCATTTTAGGGGAAATAAATAAGAAAAATCCCTGAATGTAGCATCAGTAGTTGCAATACCCATGTCTCAAGGAGCAGGAAAGAAATACTGTAACTATAATACAGAGATCAAGTGGGATGGTACTGTGGTAGGAGAACTCTCCATAGCAGGAAGGAAAATGCCAGAAAATAATGTTATCAAAATGAGGGAATGTGTTTGAATTCTTTAGATCTTCAACCTATCCAATTATCGAAAGCCACTTTAAGCTTGTGCAGTTAAAAGGTGAAATTTATAATTGATATAGGAAATCAGAATATGCCATCCCAAAATAAGCCACTTTAGCATAATTATTATGAACTAAAGGAAAATGAGAATTAAACACATGGAAAGCTCTCTGCCCCTCTCCCCGTTATTTTAGGTGAGGCAATGATGTTTAGAGACAATGCATACAGAAAGGCTGGGAATGATCACAGTACTAGTAATAGCCTTTTAGTCTTTGAACATTTGTGGTTTGCCTCTTTTGACTCAAATTTGAAAAATCCAGTCTTATGACCTTTATTCTTCTTTTATTCTACTTCACCTATAAAATGCTCTATTCTTGAATTTATATTGCCTAAAAAGCAGGACATAAATTTACGAAAGCAAAGGGATACCTCCTTGCCTCTCTACCAGGAAGAAAAAAGGTTAACCCACTGAAGACAACTTTAGACCCTTTCAGTTAGAGACCAAAGGAATCGATATTAGCAACTTTACTAACTCCTATTCTCAAATTTGCTGTGCCTAGAGATTCAACATTATTTTTATTTGTCTTACCACTTCTCTAAAAATTTATTGTTTTTTTGTTGAAGATGCTATATAAGCTAAAATTCAAAACCACTTCTTTAGAATTACTCATTTCCTTGGTACTTCCATGTATACGTGAAGTATACAGACTAGTAAATGTGTCTTTTGTTTCTCTTGGTAATTTGTCTTTTGTTACAAGGGTTCATCTCAGATAAGAAGTACGAAGGATAAAGAGAAAATTGGTTTTGTCTCGCCTACGTCACCATGGTATCCCATGAAACTCAAGGAAAAATCAAACACAAGCAAACGTAATCTAATAAAACAAAAGCAATCAAAGTCATTTTGAGAAGAGGAAAAAGAATTAAACTTCGGCAGACAAAAGATAAAACCCAAAATAATGAAAGAGAACTGTCATGTGACTCTCCCACATGCATTAATGTCATTAAAAGGGCATTTTCAGTTATGAATTAAACTTTTAAATATCAAAGATAGAAACAAACAAATGATAGTAAGATTAGAAATGGAATCTAAATAAACTCTGAAGAAGTTGAAGAAAAAAATTATATCACCTCAGAATTTAAAAACAAAGTTGCCAAGTATAACATAACTTACTATACAAAATAGTATGATAGAAACTAGGAAAGAATAAAACCAACACCATGAAAATAGGGCATAAAAGAGATGAAATGAAGCAGAGGAAAGAAGACTCAAATAAAATACCCTATCCTCCAAAATGACCAGAATACTTAAAGCAAAAATTCTAGATAATTTTCATAAAAGAAAAGATATCCCCAATATGCATAGTAAAATGACACCCATGTCCTTTGTAAAACTGACTCAGAATAGTTCATACCTTAGACACACTGCCGAGCCTAGGAAAAAGCTATAAATGAGCAGTAATGTGAGGAAATACTATGCAAATACATCCTTTTAAACAGTCAACTAATGGATACCTTTTATTCAATGAAGAGTTGAATGGAAAAACTTAAAATAAGTGTGAGGATGAGTCACCTGGTAAATGAAAATCCAGGAGTTCACAGTGATCATATAAAGAGATGAGAAGGTAGGAAGAGAAGAGGAAAAAAGGATGAAGAGAAAGAGGAGGATGGGGAAAGGAGGAGAAAGAAAATGAAAAAAAAGATTTGTTATCATTGGAGATTAGTATTATTCTAAGAATGTAGCATAAAAATAGGTAATGGAAGAAAAAAATAAGCATTAACTATTCCTTTTTATAAAGAACTGTATGACTTTCCCAGCAAATGAGAGAGGAAATTACACAGAAGAATGTCAACTAACGTATGTAGAACGAATGATTGAATTAGAAAAACCACCATTTTGCAAACTCTAATCAAATAATTGGTACAAGTAAGAATTACAAATATGTGTCACATCTATTAATTTTGGGGAATGGGAAAATTTTAAGATGAAAAGATTAAGCAGCAAAGACTACTTGCTAAGATCCACAGAAAAACTTACCTTTGAAATGAACACATTTTATAATCATTATCTTATGCAAGTAAAGAAAATTAATATCACTGATAGTGAGACATATTATCGTATGTGCTCATCAATGTCAATTATTTAGTGATCTTTCAAATAATCTCGCAAAAAATTTAATCTGCATCTAACCTAGCCTTTATGTCTGTCATCCAATTAAAGGAATAGTGTGGAAGACACTAAGAGGAAATAATCAGACAAATAAAAATTATTCTATAGGAAAAATTGTCCAGTTTTCTTGTAAAAATGTCATGAAAAAATAAAGTGAAGCAATTACTTTAGAACAAAAGAGACTGAAGAACAAACAATAACCTACAAATTTGTTGACTCTCATCCTGATATGGCCAGGCTAATAGGTGAGGCAATGATGTTTAGAGACAACATGTACAGAAAGCCTGGGAATGATCAGAGTAGTAGTAATAGCCTTTTGGTCTTTGAAAATTTGTGGTTTACTTCTTTTGACTCAAATTTGAAGCATTCAGTCTTATGACCTTTATTCTTCCTTCATTCTACTTCACCTGGAAAATGCTCTATTCCTGAATTTATAAATTGCTTGAATATGCATGACTTTCTAGTCTGTATTTTTATATCAAACCTCTCACCTGAACATCATTAGATTCTAGTATCTCTGTCAGTGACTATCTAGGCAAACTTTGCCCAATAATTTAAGTTGTGCCTTAGTCTGATTACATATAATACAGAAATAAAAATACCAGGTTGACTTACCTCAAGAGTCTATTCTAATAAGCTAATAAGGAAACATATGAAAAGTTCTAAAAGCTGTGAAATAATGTGCTTATGATAATTTGCTTAGTCTTCCCTCAAGTGTATGGATGCATAAATTTCCTTCATTGAGGTGGACAGTATTTCACAAAGGTGCCTATAAGCACACTACCTCCATAGAGAGCTAATAAAAAAATTAATACTCTTGAACTTTCTACCCATGCTATTTTCTTGAGTTCCCATGTGATAGATGGGCTTTATTTCAGTCAATATGCACATAGTCAAAAAAGATTAAGTAACACCCAGTACTTATTTTCCATAACTAAATTAATCAATTTTAAAATGTATTTTCTCAACCCAATATTAAGAAGGTCAAAAAGCTTCTTTTACAAAAATAATTATATGGTTGATATTTGTACCCATAGTAGAAATATATGACTGAATGCTTTTCTATAACCTTTGCTCCTTTAAAAGAAATTTAGTTATCATAAAATTTAAAAGATACATTGAGCAAATTTTCCTAGGCATGTACAGAAAGATAGTAATATATCTACAAGTCTACAATGTAGGTTAGTGTATTCCAGAATAAAAGACTGTGATAACAGATCAGAGATCATCCTATAACACATAGGCACACATGCTGCAGGCCAATCACAAGGAAATTAAAAACAGGCCTATTCTGATGCTATGTTGCGCTTAAAACAAATCAATGCAAAGGCAATAACAATAAGAAATAATTGAATAAAAGTACTTAGAACACGCAGGAAAAATATATATCAAACTGATGGTTGTAGCCGCCTGTCTGGAGCATCTACTACAGTGATGCCAGCTGCAGTGCTGGAGGAGCAGACAGGGATGCGTGCTCCCTGCTGCCCGCTCCAGTGTGGAGCAAAATTGTGGCAGAGCCTGGGTGTTGTTTTGACCTGGCCAGCTGTGCACACACTCCAGGCAGCACTGACATTCTTGCCCCCTGCCACCATGGCACCCTCCAGACTTTGGGGGCTGATGAGTGTGGGAAGGAGGCTGGGGGATGAGGGTGACTCAGTGCCAGCCTGCGGGACCCACACTGCATGAACAGCCTGGGTGCTATGGGTGGCATGTCGTTGGTGGTGAGAGGCAGGTTTTTAGGTGGCGAGAGGCAGGTTTTCAGTGAAGCCCCACTTTCAAGCCAGGAATGGCCTGAAGCCTGGGGGCTGGGCTGCCAGTTCTGAAGTGGGAACTTATGCTGATTTTTCCAGGCCCACCCATGGCTGCCCATGGACTAAACATGAGCTTCCTCCCTTCTGAGCCCATAAAAACTCCAGCCAGACTCAGACAGTCTTCAGCGCGATCTGCATGCTGGTAGGAGCTACCCACTTCGGGTCTCCTCTACAATCTTCTGGACAACTTCCTGCAGTTAGAAGCTACCCACTTTAGGTCTCCTCTATACTCTTTGGGATGACCTGTCTGCAGAAAGGTCCTAATCACTTTGGGTCTCCTCTACTCTCACTGGGACAACTTGCCTGCAGATAAGAGGTACCCGCTTTGGGTCTCCTCTACACTCTTTGGGATGTCCTGTCTGCCGATAGGAACTACTCACTTCAGGTCTTCTCTACTTTCACTGGGACGATGTGCCTGGAGATAAGAGGTACCCACTGATGGTTTCCTCTACACTCTTTGGGATGATGTGCCTGCAGATAGGAGCAACCTACGTTGGGTCTCCTCTCCGCTGACAGCTGTTCTGCCACTCAGTAAAGCTCCTC
Organism: Macaca mulatta; assembly: GCF_049350105.2. Lineage (NCBI taxonomy): Eukaryota > Metazoa > Chordata > Mammalia > Primates > Cercopithecidae > Macaca > Macaca mulatta. The sequence goes on along the minus strand of NC_133414.1, from coordinate 94,886,336 downwards.
TCTACTTTGCTTACCCTCCAGTTGTCCACATAACCTTATTCTTCCTGGATGTGGGACAATAATTTGGGACCCCGCCCTCCCCACCCCAATGAATGGTGGGAGTGAAAGGAGCTGTAACAATTGCCTGGGCAGCTAATTGAGCTGTAGGCAGTGACATGCTCCCAGACTGTAGAAGTGAAGAGTGGTGGCCTTTCTGGGAGCCCAGACCTTGGTATTTCCTAAGACAGAGCTGCTCTAACACTATAGTCTTCCTGTTCTCTGCGGGCACCGGGCAGCCACCCCACATGATGGGAAGCAGTGGTGGGACTGGATCAGCCCAGGAGCTGTGGGCCAGAGCAGGGTAGTGGGACTGAAAGAGCTGTAACATAAATGGGTTGAAACTTATCTCCCCCCATTTGCCACACTACAGGCGATGAGAAGAAGAGAAGAGCTGGGGCCCTTCTGGGAGCCCAGACCTTGGGGCTCCCTGAACCAGGGCTGTGACATACTGTGACACTTTGGGGGGCTCTGTGATTCCTGCCATCTTCAAGATTTTGGGTACCACAGTGTTCCCCTCATCTAGACACAGTTGCCAACAGTGGAAGCTGCTTGTTGTACATCTGGCCCAGCCATGGCTTCACATAGAACTGGCACCTGTGCAGGCTCTTGGAGCTGCTTGCCTTGCCACAGCAGCTAGGTTGCTTGACTGTGCACAGTGGCTGGACCCCTTGCTTGCTCATTCACACACCCCTCTCTACTCCACTCCTGGCTCACCTTTAGCAGGCATGGGATCCGGGATGGCACTGCAAGCCAAGCAAAGCCTGCTGGGCCAAGTGGGTGGAATGAGCCCAGCAGGCGTGAGAAATACTCATGCAGAAGGCACCACCAAACACGAAGGTTTCTGGCTAGTGAAGCAACACCTGAAGGATCCCGTGACAGAACTGAACTCTGTTTATGAAAAATGCATACTTGAAAATCTGAGAAGACATGGGCTTGACTACTAAATTCCAGGTCAAGAACATCTAACTATGACACTTACCTTAAGATAACACATCTAATTTCATACCATAAATCTCTACGTAGAAGGTTGTCAAATACAAGGGTTTTTTGTTGTTGTTTCTACAGTGATTATCAGGTACTTTATGAAATAGTTTTTCTGACATTTAAGGAAAATTGTGAGTCCTATCACCCAGTAAATCAAACTAGTAATTCTCATCCCTTTTTTCCTTAGCTGCTACCATAATTCTAGTCTTCAGTTCTACTGGCTCTAGGTAATAGAGGCAATTCTTCCTGGAAGGTATCAGTGGCAAAAGGATAGAATATCTGCTTAACTGACATAAAATAACATCTTTTTACTATTTTAATGGAAATAGATTGGGTTGAGCCCCTTATCCCACATTCTCACTAAAATATCTGTATATTTTATATCTTGGTAACATTTTACCTCCCATATTTTTCTGTTTCTTTTTCTTTTTTTTTTTTCTGTAGCAACTCTTTGTGTAAATTAACCAGTGTTCATGGGTTTTCCCTGAAACAATTCACTTGACTGAAGAGGTTAAGATGATAAATTAGTTTCATCATGCAGCATAATACAAATGTAAAAGTGAATATTAGGCGACATTGTATTTAAAATTCCTTTAGCTTCCAAATGAAAGTTATCACCAGCCACCTCTTTGCAAGATCCTAACTCAGTTATTTTGCTAGAACTCCCCTCTTCAACTTAATTCTCTTTCAATTTTCCTATAGAGACCACTTTATCTCTGTACACTGTATTCCTTTGGATGTAGTCTTTCATTAGTGTGTTTGCAACATCAAATGCCCCCATACAATTCCAGGGTCTTGTTCGAGGTCCCATTTCTCACCAAACAGAAAGGCAATCACTGTGACAAAATTGCCAGGGAAGAAATCTTTACTTGGGTGCTACAGCTGAGACAATGGTGATGGGAGGTCAATCTCAAATCCATCTCCTGAAGAGGCTAAAACTAGGGAAGGAATGTAACTATGTGTGGGGAAAAAGGAATTAGGGACAAGTAAGGAAGAGGAGTTGGCAACGGGAAGCAGGTAGTCATTTAGGTCATAATGACTACTGAGGGGTCTTGAGTCTCACTGTTCAGATATGGTGATCTGGTCAGTTTCATTTTCTTAGTACTATCTGGTAATCCTGATGGTTGGTTTCCTAAGAAAGGAACTCAGATAAGACAAATGGAACTTTTTCAAGTTTTAAGGCTGGTAGAGTCAATTTCTATGTTTATTCAAAAGAAACCATAAACATTAATTCTATGGGGCAATTGAGCTAGTTTCAGTACTAGGTCTAAACATTGCCAGAAGAACTGGCAAATATTTTGGAATGTAAGTACAGCTTTGACCCTAAGTCCCCAAACATTTAGAAAGTAGCAGTGACTTTAATCACTTTTCATATAATTATCCTCACTCTGTTATTATAAGAACATTTCATGCCAATTTTGTAGAAGGGAACTACATCAGCCTAGAAAAATATGTTATTTTCTGTGATCCCTCTGATCTCATGTGCTCGTTACTGGAGCACATATTCTCAAAATTGTATAAAGGGTGTGGTCCCATTGTTTCCACAACAAGATCCAGATATAAAGACAACCTATTCCCTTTCCATCTATCACAATGTGAATATTCAAAAACCTATAAGATCGTTAAAGCATTTAGAAGACAAAATTATGGTAATAATATCACTGGTAGAGTTTGCAAGGGAACTCTAGGAAGTAACAGGCCATTTTCTCTGGGGCTTAAAATTACATTATTTTTCTGGAGAGGTCAAGTTCTGAAAGGCAATAAAGCTTTTAATTATAATTCCCCTGAACCACAAGGTGGGAAAAGGTATAACTGCCTCAGAGACTACAAGGAAGGCACTAATGAATGATAATGTAGTCAGAAAGAGCCACGAACTCTGAGACAATGCATTACAACTTCTGTAGATTTTGCAAACACATAGGAAAGGTTTTGTTAATTTGTAGATAAAGAATACTTGAAGTATAAAAAATATTTGATAAATTACATTTTGCTAGAGGCCTGACAGAAGAGAATATCAACTATAATATGCATATTAAATATGTACATATTAATCTAAGCACAGTCAATGTAAGTTATGACCCATTCATGGGCAAGGAATAAAGTTACTGCTTTTTGAATAAAATATAGTATTTTGTACGTAAGGTAGAAGGTAAGGTAGTAATTACTAACATGTGTCTCACATAGTGGTATGGTTTGGTTGTGTCCCCACCCAAATATCATCTTGAATTGTAGCTCCCATTATCCCCAAGTGTCATGGGAGGGAACCAGTGGGAGGTAACTGAATCATGGGGGTGGGTTTTCTCCATGCTATTCTCATGACAGTGAATAAGTCTCATGAGATCTGATGGTTTTATAAAGGGCAGTTTCCCTGAACACATTCTTCTGCCTGCTTCCATGTAAGATGTGTCTTTGCTCTCCTTCACCTTCTGCCATGATTGTGAGGCCTCCCCAGCCATGTGAAACTGTGAATCTATTGACTGTTTATAAATTACTCAGTCTTAGTGGTTTCTTCATAGCAGTATGAAAATGGACTAATATACATACTATGGTTTTGTGAAACTTTGCTTCATATATGTGTGTATATATATATGAATACATATATATGTGTGTGCTTATGTATATGTGGATTAGCTTGCTATGTCTTTGAAAAGCCACATGCATTTTTTTTTCATAACAAAACCACATTTAAATTTGAAACTCTCCTCCTGGGTTAATCTTGATTAAAAACAACCTTTTCTCTGAATCTAAAATAAAATAATTAATATGAATTCACATAGCTTAACTCTTCATGTAGTTTACTCATGAAAAAAATGCTAAAATCATTAATATTACATAGATACCCACACACTCATATATATGCACACATAGAGTATATTATATAAGTGTATATTATATAGCATATGTCTCACATATTATATACTATGCAATTATATAATAGACCTTATATAATAAATGCATATTATATATCCATGTATTATACATACATAAATGCATCGTATATATTAGTATTAAATGGGAACAAGTAAAACAGTAATATAAATCACTAATAATACAGAATATTCTATAGGAACATGGTCAACAGCATTCAAGTAACTACTTAGACTTCAGTTTTGCTGAGTTGAGAATGCAGGCTAAGAACAGAAGCTGGATTACTAAGTAATTAAAAAAATATATTGTTTTTGGCATGGTAGGGAGAAAAGACAGCAGCAAGGTAAAATAAATCTGGAAAGAATAGATAGTTTCTGTTTTTATTTTATTTTATTTGTAGAGCTGTATTGAGCCATAATTGACATACAGTGACGCACTCCTTAAACATGGGGATATATTCTGAGAAATGTATGTTTAGGTGATTTGTTCATTGAACATCCTAGAATGTACTTACATAAACCTAGATGGTATATCCTACAGCACATCTAGGTTACATGGTATAGCCTATTGTTTCTAGGCTACCAACTTATATAGCATGTTACTCTACTGAATACTATAGGCAATTATAACAAAATGATAATATGGTTTGGCTATGTACCCGCTTAAATCTCATCTTGAATTACAGCTCCCATAATTCCCACTTGTTACGGGAGAGACCCAATGGGAGATCACTGAATCATGGGGGCGGTTTCCCCCATACTGTTCTTGTGGTAGTGAGTAAGTCTCATGAGATCTGATGTTTTGATAAGGGGTTTCCCCTTTCACTTGGCTTTCATTCTGTCTCTTTCCTGCTGCCATGAAAGACATGCCTTTCATCTTTCACTATGATTGTGAGGCCTTCCCAGTCACGTGGAACTGTGAGTCCATGTTAACTGCTTTTTCTTTATAAATTACCCAGCCTCAGGTATGTCTCTATCAGCAGTGTGAAATGAACTAACACAGTAAGTAATTGTGTATCTAAAAATATATAAACATAGAAAAGGTCCAGTAAAAATTCACTATAAAAGATAAAAAATGGAACACCCATATAGGGCAATTATCATGAGTGCAGGCTACAGGAAGTGAGTGGTGAGTGAATGTGAAGGCCTAGGACATTACTATACTCAGCTTTAGACTTTACAAATGCTGTACATTTAGGCTACACTAAATGTATAAAAAATTACAATGTTACAGTGCCTACAAAGTCACTAGACTATAGGAATTTTTGAGCTCCACTATAATCTTATGGAACCAACTTCATATATGTGGTTGGTCATTGACTGAAACATTATGTTACACATAACTGTGTATTAAATTGCACATATTTTAAGAGTAACACTGGATAGGTGTTGAGATACACACACATATGCGCACACACACATGAAATCATCACCATCAAGATCACTGTAGTAATCATCACCTCCAAAGTTTCCTTGTACTCCTTTGTAATTTCTCCTTCCCTTTCTTTTGTCAATGTAAAAGTGTTGATTTTTTTTTATAATTACATATAAATAAAGTACAAATTATGTATATTTTGGCTTCTTTCACTGAACCTAAGTATTGGGACGTTAATTTACATTTGTGTGGCAGTATGTAGCTCATATATTTTACTTCTGAGTGGTATTCCATTGCATTTCTTAGATGATAGATATTTGGGTTGTTTCCATTTTCTGGGTATTACAAATAAAACTGTTATGAACCTTCCTATATAAGCTGTGTTAGTTTTCCAGGGATGCCATTACAAAATATCACAGACTGGATGCTTTGAATAACACAAATATATTTCCTTATAGTTCTGGAGTCTAGAAGCCCAACACCAAAGTGGGAGCAGTTGTGATTTTTTTCTGAGGCCTTGTGGACAGCTTGTGGACAGCTGTTTTTTTCTGCTGTGTCTTCACATGGACTTTCCTCTGTGTGTGCACCTCATTGGCGTCACCCTATGTGCTCAGTGTCCTCATAGAACACAACAGTCAAATTTGAGTAGGATCTACCCTAATGCCCTCATTTTAAGTTAATAACTTCCTTAAAAATCCTTGTCTCCAAATATAGTTAGACTCTAAGGTACTGGGGGTTACAGTTTTGGCATATGCATTTTGGGGAGTCACAACACAACCTATAACACAACCATTTATGGCCATTTGCATTATTTCTCACACTTACACATACAGCTAGGAATGGAATGGCTGGGCTTAATGGTAGACGTATATGTATACATAACTTTTCATTAAACTGCTAATCTGTATTCCAAAGTGACATATTATTTCCACAAGCATCCCATTGTCTACTCATTATATCAATTAGCAAGAGACAGGAGTCGAAATGTTCAATGTAAATTTTGGCTTTGTCACTGTTTTCTTGCCGCTCTAACAGATGTTGTTTCATTATTGTTAACATGGTATACATTTTCATATCCTTTTATTACAACCTATTTGTCTTTGTGTTTATCTTTGTTTTTGAAAGGTATTTTTACAGACTGTGGTTTATACATTGACATTTTAATTTTCTTTTCAGGATTCTAAAGATGCTTCTTGCCATTCTTCTACCTTGTATTGTTTCAGATAAGATATCTGCTGTTATCTTTGACTGCTTTATTCAGACTGCTTTTAAGTTTTAACTTTCATCCTTGACTTTTAAAAATTTTATTATGATGTGTCTTACTGAAGTTTTCTTCATTTTTCTCATGCTTGGAATTTGCTGAGCTTCTTGAATCTGCCCATGTGTAGTGTCTGTCAAATCTGGAAATTTGCAGCCATTGTGTCATAAAATACTTTCCCTTCCTCTTTCAAGAATACTAATTACACATAGCCATTTGACATTGTCCCATAGCTCATGGATGCTCTGTTTATTTTGGCTTAGGTTTTTTTTTTGTTTGTTTTTTGTTTTTCGTTTTTTTTTTTCTCTCTGTGTTTCATTTCAGATAGTTTTTATTGTTCTATCTTCAATCTCTCTAGGCTTTTCTTCAAAAGTGTTTACATGTGTTAATCTGTTAATCTCACCCAGCATATTTTTCATATCAGACATTGTGTTTTTTGCATATATTCCATGGCTCTATTTATCATGCTCAACCTTTCTCTATCTTCATGATGTACATTTAGAATGTAGTAAGTATTTCAGTGTCCTTGTCTATTAATTCTATCGTATTTGTAACTCTGAGGTCTGTTTTTTTTTTTTTTTTTTTTTTTTTTTTTACTACTTAATGGGTCACAATTTCTTGCTTTTTAAAATACCTAGTAATGTTTCATTGGGGTATTGGACATTATACATTTTACCTGGTTACGTGATAAATATTTTTTTCTATTTCTTCAGATATTCTTGAATGTTGTGCTAGGAGACAGGTACATTACTTGGAAGCAGTGTGATCCTTTTTGGTATGGCTTTTTTGATTTATAAGCTGTGTTAAGAGCAGAACTCAGTAGTACGACTAATTTTTTCCCACTACTAAGTCAGGCTCCTTCTGAATACTCCAACCAATGCAGAACTTTTCCTTTCTGGGAATTAATTTTCCACCTGGTTAGTTAGAATGTAAATTATTCTTACTCCTATATGAATTTGAGATGATTTCTCTGTTCTTTTCAGGTTCCTTCCATAGCCTCAGGTAGTTTCCTTAGATGCCTGTGCCAATCAACATTCAACTGCAGACTTAAGGAAGACTGCAAATCTCCCAGGCTGCCCCTCTGTACAGCTGTTTTCTCTGCAGTATTCTGTCATATGAATTCTAGCTGCCTTAGGCTTACCAGTCACCTACTTTTGCCTCCTAAACTCAGAGATATTTCCACGCTTCACCTGGATTACCTCTGAAAAGTAGCTCAAAAATATCTTCAGACTATAATCCAGCATAATCATAGTGTTCACTTCACTTGTTTCTCCTGTCTCAAGGAACACTGTTCTGATAACCAATATATGAAAACGTGTTTTAACTAACTTTATTTCATTCTGTAGTTGTTTCAGTTAGATAGGAAAATACAGTATCTATTACTGTATCCTGGCTTAAAATGAAAATTCCCCAGAGATGTTCTAATTATTTAAATAACTTTTTGTTGTCTTTTTGCAAGATATCCTATGGTTTGAATACGTGTGTCCCTACAAAATTCATGTTGAAATGTAATCTCCAATGCAACATTATTAAGAGATGAGTCCTTAGGAGATGATTAGGCCAGGAAGGCTCCACCTTCCTAGACTGGATGAGTACCTGAAGAGAATTAGCTAGGCCCTTTTGTCTTTCTGTCTCTTCTGCCATGTTAACACACAGTGACCCTCACTGGACACTGAACCTGCTATTACCTTTATCTTTTGATGTTTAGCCTCCAGAATTGTGAAAAATAAATTTCTGTTTATATAAATTACCCTGGTTTCTGACATTTTGTTATTGCAGCACAAATGAACTAATACATACATTGGTACCAAGAAGTCAAGTATTTCTACAATAAACATCTAGAGATATGAAAGCAGCATTGGAACTGGGTGATTGCTATAGGTTGAACCATAAAGTGCTATCCTGGTGAGGGCTCAGAAGAAGAGGAAAGCTGTAAAGAAAGCCTGAGATTAATTAAATGGCTGTGATCAGAACCTTAGTGAAAATGTAAAGACAATTCTGAGAGTCTTAGATTAAAATAAGAAATAAAGTACAGTAGTCTATCATCTGTAGTTTCGTTTTCTGCAGTCTCATTTACCCATGGTTAACTTTGGTTTGAAAATATTGAATGGAAAATTCCCTAAAAACAAACCATAAGTTTAATTTGGTCACCATTGTGAGTAGTGTAATAAAATCTCTTGCCATCCTGGCCCATGCTCCATCCTACCCTGATGGAATCATCGCTTTCTACACAGTATCCACACTACCTTTGCTACCTGCCTGTTAGTAACTTAGTCACTTTGATTTGTCTCAAAACTTACTCACAGGCCTCAAGATTTAAAGTTGTTTTCCTTGTGGGGTTTTAGACTTCTTTGGGGCCCATTACCTCTTTCTCTATTACTAATTCTTACTTTTGAAATAAAAACATTTATCATATGTATGTTCCACCACTAAGTTTTGGAAATACCTAACTTGTTTGATTTCACAGGTTCACAGCAGAAGAGCAAATTGCCTCAGAATAAATTGTGTCCTGAGTCTAACCCATATCTGATTTAGATGAGACTCTAGACTTCAGGATTTTGAGTTGGACCTGGAATGAGTTAAGACTTTAGGAGTTAATGAGATGGAATGACTGTATTTTGTACATTAGAAGGATGTAAATGTCCAGAGGTGGAATGTTATGGTTTTAATGTTTGTGTCCCCTCCCAAATTCATGTTGAGACTTAATCCCTAAGGCAATAGTTTTAAGAGGTGGGGCCTTGAGGAGGTTCTTAGGTTATGAGAGCAAGCCATCATGGTTGCATCAATGCCATATGAAATGGCTGAGGGACCTGGCTGGGTCCTTTTGTCCTTCCATCCCTTCTACCATGTAAGAAAACAGCATTTCTCCCTGCAGGGACATGTCAAAAAAATGCCATCTTGAAAGTAGAGCCTGGGCCCTCACTAGACAACAAGCCTGCTAGCACCCTAATTTCAGCTTCCAGTCTCCAGAACAGTAAGAAATAAATTTCTCTTTTGTATAAATTACCCATCTAAGGTATTTTGTTGTAGTAGCACAAAAACAGCAGTACAATGTAAAATCTTTCATGTCTTCCCATGAAATATTCAGTAGAATAATCAGTTAATAATAAAGTGTGAAACGTATTTTGGCAAGACACAGACACTCTTCCTCCCACTTCAATAACTAGAACACAGATGTAAACTTCAAATTGATCGGCATATCTCCAGAATCTACAACTATATTTGGCATACAGTAAACACTTAATAAATTGATGTATAAGTAAAGGCGGCCATGGCTAAGAACTAAATATTACCATATATATACTCAAGTTTTCAGTTAAGTATAGATTTCTAAATATAATTTGTCATTAAGTTCTCTGGTTTAGAGTAATTAAGAAAATGTTAACATTTTCTATATCTACATTTGGTATACCCGTAGAGTTAATTATACTCCACCTTCACCACGCAGGACACTGTTGATTCCCTAATGTCATTAACTACAGGTACAAACACAATCAAGAGGGAAAACTTGATAGGCATTCTGGGAAATTGCTTTAGCCCTAGACTGTTAGAACCACTCTCTCTTGTACTTCTCACAGGGCTTCAAAACGGGAAAAGTTCTGTGTAAGGTATGTACAACAATATAGGAATAGTACTTCAAGATACAGCAAATTATAAATTTTTATGACTTTGTGACAACCTAAGTTACAATAATACCTCCTTAAAACCCTTTAAATATATGTATTTGATATGATTAACAAGACTGCCGGGCGCAGTGTGGCTCATGCCTGTAATCCCAGCACTTTGGGAGGCCGAGCCTGGTGGATCATCTGAGGTCAGGAGTTCGACACCAGCATGGACAACAGGGTGAAACCCCATCTCTACTAAAAGTACAAAAATTAGCCAGGCGTGGTGACAGCCACCTATAATCTCAGCTACTTGGGAGGCTGGGGCAGGAGAATTGCTTGAACCTGGGAGGCAGAGGTTGTAGTGAGCCGAGATCGCGCTATCGCACTCCAACCTGGGGGACAAGAGCATGATTTCATCTCAAAAAGATTAAAACAAACAAACAAACAAACAAAACACTCAGGCCATACATAGCGACTCACTCCTCTAATTCCAGCACTTTTGGGAGGCCGAGGCGAGCAGATCACGAGGTCAGATCAAGACAATCCTGGATAACACGGTGAAACTCTGTCTCTACTAAAAATACAAAAAATTAGCCAGGCGTTGTGGCACGTGCCTGTAGTCCCAGCTACTCGGGAGGCTGAGGCAGGAGAATCGCTTGAACCCGGGAGAGAGAGGTTGCAGTGAGCCGAGATCGCGCTACCGCACTCCAGCCTAGGCAACAGAGTGAGACTCCATCTCCAAAAAAAAAAAAAAAAAAAAAAAAAAAAAAGAATACTTAGATATTTTTCCCTAACAAATAGAGTCCTTAGAATTATTTTATAAAAAAGAATGAGGTATTATTACAAAATATTTAATAACAGTGATAAGAAAATTATAACAATAACAATGATGTAATATTAAATTATTAAAATTATAATGATGAATGCTTTGCCACCACATGGAAGAGGTTATGATAAATAAGGTAAAAATATACAAGACACAAAAATCAGTTTATGATGCCATGTGAAAATACGTGTGAACACAAATAAGGATTGGAAAAGGAATGCAGAATAATAAAAATAACTGATTTTCTAGTGTGGCTACATTGTGAATAATTCTTTACAAACATACATATTTAGAGAAGAAGTTGTTATGCAAAAGGCTGTATGCAGATCAAGTGTGTATGTTAAGGCTAGGTTTAATGTGAGTTATATTTACAGATATGGAAAATCAGTTTTCATTCCTTGAAACCTCTCTCAAATTAATTCCTTATATATACCATTAAAGATTAAATTTTGTAGGTTTTATAAAAATATGCACATTTGTAACCCAAGGGTGTTTTAATTTGCATCTGTGCTTGTTGCAGAAGCAACACTGATAATTTGCTACTATTTTGTGTCGTTAGCTCTTAAGGGCTTTGGAATCTTTATTTTATGCTCCCACTTTAGAATACCCTAATCATGCCTGCTTGCAGTAGTTTCAGAATTGGCTCAATATTAGTGTAGAAAACAAGGGTGACTGATCAAGCTTCATTATTGCTTACATGAGCAGACAACCGAAGTGACAGAATTAGGACTAATTTAAATGAAACATGTGCCTTGTCTCATGTGAAGAAAATGTAAACCTTACTGACATCATGACAGTTAAAATTATCTAAGGGATTTGAAGCTAGATCTGGAAAAAGAAACAACCTCTATCATGGAATAAATAACCCAAATAGTGGTAAACACATACACAATACACAAACACATACACACTATGTATTTGTAAGAGCAAAAGAATTATCTCTAATCATTAAACTCATATCTCTAAAAATCTAAAATTAAAAAGTAATTTCCCAAATGTAGATAAATACATCACTTGTGCATTTATTTCCTAAACCAGAAAATAATGCAAATAAGCTAAATGATCTTATACTGGAGACTCTCATACTACCTCTCTCTCTCTCCTTCCTTCTCTCTCTCTCACAAACACACACACACACATACACACACACACACACACACAGATAATATAGGCATAATGGCACAGCCTAGGAGACTAAAGCAAATCTCTTTCCAATTAAGATCATACATAGTAATTTAACAGTCTTAAACAAAACTCAGTGAACACAATCACGGTAAAGAACTGTTATACAATTGAGCATACTATGCTCCACTAAGAAAACTCCATTTACATTGATACTTTATGTCTATAAAAAATTTAAATATATTCATGGCAAATAATTCATATAATATACATGCTACATACGCATACAATTGAGCATACTATGCTCCACTAAGAAAACTCTTATTTACACTGATACTTTATGTCCATAACAAATTTAAATATATTAATGGCAAATATTTCATGTAATATACATGATACATATGCATATAATTTAGCATACTATGCTTCAGTAAGAAAGCTCCATTTACATTGGAACTTTATGTCCATAAAAGTTTTAAATATATTAATAGCAAATAATTTGTGTAATATACATGAACGTGTTTGTGTATATACATATGTATATAATATATTATATGTACATATTATATATATAATATGCATACATACTTGCAAATTCTTTTTATATTCAGGCAATGCATAAAAAATATTTCCATCTACCTTTTTACTTTCTTAACATTGAAATTCCCTGGCCTTCTCTTCCTAATGAAATGGTTCTTTTGAACTCAGTAAAATAAATATATATTTCCATGAAAACCCTTCAGAGTTGCAAAAGTTTGAATAGGTTCAGAATTCTGAGCAGCCATCAGGGGCATACTCTTTGATACAGTTTGCCCTTACCATGTAATGTGGTGTCCCAGAAATAATAAAGTTAACATTGTCCTCTTAATGCATATAGAAAGTAGAGATGAATTTTAGAGACCGTTTCATGCATATTTATTTGATTTTAAGGTAAATCCTCATTCTTATTTTTACAGAGGATTTCAAGAATTGATAAGTTTCCATAACACATTTAGAGATGTGCAGTGTCATAAATATAGCAAAGTAAGACCTCAGGTCTAGTCCTACAGGGTAAGCAAAACACACATCTTCTCAGGCACTAGCTCTTCTGTTGGTCACCCCCTAAAAGTGACTAATTCCATCAGTGAACGCTTTGAGCACTTTCTACATGCTGAGCTTTTTGTGTGTAAATTTAGAAATATCTCTAGTATATTCCCATTTGGTCTATTTGCTTTCTTTTATCTCATATCTTGATTATTTGAGAAATGTTTTTCTTATTAGATTTTCAAAGATACTAGTTTAGACATTAGGTGCCTATAGCAGATATCCTTGAGGTCACTCCCTGCTACCTGTGTGATCTTTCACAAGTTACTTAAGCCTTCTGTGTTGCAACTACCTAATTTAGGTGACTCTTTAATATAGATATAAAGAAAAGAGTGTGAATCCATGGTCTAGAAGAGTTTCTGGCACATAATAAGGACTTAATATTTTATCAATAATTTTTTCCATATTGTTGTTAGTGTTTGGTGGAATTGTAGATGTGTGAACTGACTGTTAATATGGTGTGTGATATATAAATCATATATATGAGAGGTAGAAGAGCTCATAGCAGTAACAACTAACAGAGACAAGGTAGATGGCATGATAAGAAGTGGTGGTGGCAGAGAAGGCTTTCTAGAAAAGGTGACTTTTGAGATAAACATGAAAGATAACTAGAAGTAAGGTAAATGAGGTAGAAAGAGAGAGACTTTTTAAAAGTGAAGGCATCACAAAGTCTCTTAGTTAAGTGAGACACAGCACATAACAATATGGTATTTGTACGATAATTGAAAGTTTAGTATGACTGGGAAAACACTGTAGAATAGAATAAAGGAAAGTGCCAAGGAAACAATAAGGCTATATCAGAAATCACTACAAAATTTATGTAACTTGTAAATTAGCACACTGTTGAAACTGTATTGTCTTTAAGTTGAAGTGAAGTGTTTATGGTAATTCTATATACCCCGAACCATTTCTTCCATCCTTAAGTGCACCATGGAACTTTAAAAGTGTATGAAAACAACTGGTTAGCTGGAATTGAGCAATTTCTCAGCCCAGTAATTATCTTTTCAAAATTATGAGAAAATTTTGTAAGTTCACTGAATTACTAATATTGATATTTGAGGAATTAGAGCAAAAGTTATAGAAGACAAGAAAATGACAAATATTACTTTCAAAGAAAGAAAACAAAAACATCAGGTATAGTCTTAAAATCAATCTCAAGATTGGTTCTAGAACTATTTGTCTAATCATCCAACAGTTTCTTCCTGCCTGCTGCACAGACAAAACCAATTCACTGAGACCATGGTATTGTAGTTTAAAAAGAGTTTAGTTAATGGTAAGCTAGTCATGCAGAAGATGGAGTTTTACTCAAATCAGTCTCTCTAAAGTCTCAAATGTCAGGGTCTTTCAAGCATAGCCTAATTGTCAGGAGACTAGGGAATGGGCACTGTTGATTGTTTGGGGATGGAATTTTAAGGGTGTCAAAAACAGTCCTCATGCACTTATTCCACCTCTGGGTGGTGCCACAGAACTAGGTGAATCAAGATTCCTGAGTTGATTATATTGGGAAGCTGTAGACACAGGAGAAGCTTTAAAAACAAAGTTATCCTTTTGTAAGGGAAATTTACATCTATGAAGAAAAGGTCCATTTTTAAGTGGGTCTCTCTCTCTTTTCCAAGAAGACTCACTAGAGAAGACTTAATAGATACTGTAATCAATGGAAAAGGCATTGACTTAAATCGCCATAACAAACCCTACCTTTTTTACCTGTTTCTTGGTCATCTTCCCATAATTGGCCCCGCTCAACATTCCTGTTACTTTGTTTTATAGATGTTCTTTAAGCCTGAGTTCAAAGCTATCTCATTATTTACTAATTCATCTAAGTTTCTCTCATGTCTACGTGAGGTATAGTTAGTTAAATTTTGTAGGCATTCTTACAAGATGAGAAATGTTAGTAAAATCTTGCTCATATATCTCTTATTAGTCTGTCTTTTGTTAAAGGGCACCCAAGCTAAGAATTCAGAATGAATTAAAAGAAAATTATTGTCTTTCATCTATAAGTGCTATAATAAAATTAATTTATTTAATTTTAGCTACAATCTTGTGATGTAAATATTATTTTGCCAATTTTGTAGGTGAAGAAACAGGCACAGAGAGATTAAATAGTTGTCCAAGGTCACATATGCAGTAAAGAACAGAGTGATATGGCTCCAAAGCTAATACTCTCAAGCAAGACACTACATTTTTCAAAAGTAAAATGACCATTCAAAAATGATTTGTTATGGTGATAACAATGCTATATGAGGAATGGATACTTGAAATAGAAATAAACATTTATAGGAGAAATTACTGAGGTTCATGGTAACTGACTTCAAATTATTTGAATAGTTCTCTTGTGAAAAGAAGCTGGAATTGTTTCTGTAGCTTCAAGAGGGAGATTAGGACCCAAAAGAATTTTATTTTCCTGCCAGGTGAGGTGGATCACACCGGTAATCCCAGCACTTTGGGAGCCCAAGTTAGGCAAATCACCTGAGGTCAGGAGTTCAAGACCAGCCTGGCCAACATAGTGAAACCCTATCTCTTCTAAAAGTACAAAAATTAGCCAGACATGGTGGTATGCACCTGTAGTCCCAACTACCAGGGAGGCTGAGGCAAGAGAATCGCTTGAACCCAAGAGGCGGAGGTTGCAGTGAGCTGAGATCGTGCCACTGCACTCCAGCCTGGGCAACAGAGTGAGACTGTGTCTCAAAAAAAAAAAAAAAAAAAAGAATTTTACTTTTTATCAACAGAAAAAATGGATAAAGAAAATGTGATACATATACACAATGAAATATTATTTAGCCATAAAAAGAATGAAACATTTAAGGCTAAATATTATTTAGCCATATTATATGTGTAACACATATTGTAACACAAAAAGATTTTAAATATTTTTTAATGCAATACTTGCCTAAGATAAATTTTGGTTAATGATGTTATCAATTGTAGAATTGCAGAGTTCCAGGAATAAAATGTAGATAAATGCATCTTCAATAATAGTGACAATATTGTGTACTATATTTAACATTTGTGAACATCTGCAGTTGCACTCCTTTACCACTAAATGGGCAATGACTGGTGGCCATCCATTATGGATTTAAAACCTTAGCCCATTTATGTCTGAGGTTGCAATTTTTTGAAATTTTGCCATCAATCCTTGGAGATGACCTTGAGCAGTAGGATATAAATAACTTTTACATGCTTGGCATTCCAATAATGGAATACTAGGCATAATTAATACTAGCAGACAATCCATTTCAAAAGAAAGATTAATGTGCTCACAAAGTCAATTAGCTTGCTCTAAGTGTAACATTTGCACATATCTATATTTAATTTTCCTTGAGGTATCTTCAATTCATCTAATGAAGACAGAGTAAATACTCGCTTTTTTAATTAAAAAATATCACCAGGCAAAACATTTCTTATTTTGTTATATTTCTTATTTTATTGAATTACCATTAAGTCATTAAAGTCATTACCCCTAAACAGACAACTATTTTCTCTTTTCTACATTTTCCTCTCTTTTTCAAGTATTCTACATTTAGTAACATATTTAGGCTGCCCATTTATCTCAACCTATCTGGATAATTATCTATACACCCTCCATTTTTAAATATCATTTTGACATACTTTATGTGGTAGTATATTGTTACACTATAAACACCATCAAATTCACAAATTAGTCTCATTATGTCTTTCATTTTCTGAGTATTTTCTTTTGTTTGATTCTCTTCTTTATGTTATGCTTTTCAATCAAATTCACCTATAATTTAAATTGATTTTTTCAAATTAGGTGTTTTATTCTATTAAGCAATTTATAATGGATGATTTATTGATATTAAAATTGTATGATGGCATACCGTAAGGGTCTTGAATTCCTTTTTTCAGAGTATAGAAATTGAATATAGAAATGAGTGAAAAAATCTACCCGATTTTCATAGAAAATTGCTCATAGAAAGAAAGTGAACTCTCTTTGAAAGATGTATAAAATGAAACGTACATCTTATGTTGTAACACAAGTTCATTTGGGCCATTTTGAAATGTGTTTCCATCCATCTAAGTTAAAAATAAATGGGCAAAAAGCATTTAATACTTTCAAATTGTATCTAAAATCCATGAAGAAAAATATATCTACATGTTGGTTTTCCTCAGTGGGGAACATAAAGTAATGCTGCAACAAATCAAAATTTGAAACTAATCTTCTTTAGATTCATTTCACCTTCCCAATACATTTCATAGCAGAAGGTGAAATCTCCAGCTTCCTCCCCTACTCTCATCAATGTAAACCCCATGGATGTGTTGTTTACCAATTAAAATCATTTTGTCCTTGCCATAATAAATTCCGTCACTATGAGGAGCCTAAATCCCTACCTTTACATATCTTGCTTACTACCCTACTCCCTGGAAAATTCTGATGAGCACAATTTTTTATCTTGTATACTTCTATAAGGAGGTATTGGCTATTTTTATATCCTGAAATCAACTATGATATAACTATTGATTAGCAACACAGAAGTCAGCACCTGCCAAAACAACACTGACGAAAATTTTTAAATGATAGGACTTATTCCATAACAAACAACATTGCCAAGAGATAATAATGAAGAGATTTAAAATAAAACTAAACAAAAGAGTTTTTTTTGGAAAACTTAGTCTAATCAAAAGAAATATTTCTGTGTCAATACATTCTCCATTCTTCCTGCAGAATCATGATAAGTAATATTGCTGCAATTTGCTACCAAGCTTCAGAGTTTGTTTGTTTGTTTACATGTTTATTTTGCCTAGCACCCCCACCTCCTTTAATTAATTAATTTTGAGACAAGGTCTCATTCTGTCACCCAGGTTGCAGTGCAGTGGCCCAGTCATAGCTCACTGCAACCTCGAACTCCCAGGCTCAAGAAATCCTCCCACCACAGCCTCCTGAGTAGCTAGAACTCTTGGTGAACATTTTCATTTCCTTTAATTTTATTTATTTACTTTTTCTTTATAGAAGAGACTTCACTTTGTTGATCAGGCTCTTCTCAAACTTCTGGGCTCAAGCAATCCTCACGTCTTAGCCTCCCAAAGTACTAGGATTACAGGAGTGAGCCACTGCATCTGGCCTGCCTAGAACCTTAGATTTACAGATGATCTTCTCCTTACCTCAGAGCTGTTCAATAAACAAAGCTGTTGTAAATAAACAGCAATTACGCATAGGGTATGTTTCAATAAACAGACATAAAATAATCATAATCTTGAACATTAATGAACTCCTCTTGTCTTTAATATTATATTTCAAATGCTAGAGGCAATATAGACACAATCTATGGTTCGGGCACTTGAAAAACAGTGAAGAGAAACTAAACAGTATGTAGAAAGTTACAATTAAACCTAATATATGAGTAGCCTAGACCCAAAACTATATAGCTTCAAAAAGAGTCAAAGTTTATCTATATCAACTTTGTAAATCAAGCAAGAATCAGAACATTATTCACTTGAGATAAAAAGAAGTAATATTATTTGCATAGGTAGGAATTATAGGAAATATATTTTAGAAGAGAGAAACACAATATACTACTCATAATCTGATGACTGAAACTTAGGTTCACCTCTTGCAGATATGTACCAAACATACTAGGGCTTTGATGAGATGCTAAAGAATAATGATAAATACATCACACAAAGAGAGTCCAACAATATGGATGTTAGAGTGAAGATTTTGGGTGTTATTAAAATCTTGTAAAATCTATTTTCTAAAAATTTTTCAGCAATAACCTAGTATTAACTGCATAAGTTTTGCATTGCTTGTTAACCTAGTAATTTTACTGCTGATTTTTACTCTCAAAATATAAGCCTTATATTGTTAATATCTAGCAAATATTAATAATTATGTACTATACTTTGGCATTTATCATCAAACCCAATCTTCACAAAACCCCTGGAGCTAGATTCTATTCCTGCATTACAGGTATATACACAGAGACTCCGACAGCTTGAGTAATTTGACCCCCTAAAATAGAGCTAATATAATGTAGAGTTAACTTACAATATTCAGTCTGATTTTACAAGTTATGTTCTGAACAATCAAGGAATGATTTAAGCGTCTCTGAGTAGGCATATATCAAGTTTATTGGGAAACACAAACACTACCAATAAAAATCATGTTCAAATATATGCTAAAACTAATTTAAATATCATAAATATTAATACTTGATTTAATCATCAAATCCTTTTGAAATTATAAGCTAATTTTATCTCAACTGTTACATTAGGTACTTCTAACCTTAGCATAATCAAATGAGACTAAGGGAACAATCAGGTAGTTCTTAGGCTGATCTTGTTATTTCTGAACAATATGATGGTTCAGTTCTATGTGAAGGTCGAAATAATATAAAAATTGGCCAATAGTGTGAAAACCTTGTCATAAAGAAAAATTTTTAAGTGTATGCTGACATTAAATGTATGCTGACATCATGCATGGTGAGTGTCTCACAATTTTGCACTATGTAAGGCCAGAGGAAATAGAGCTTAGCAAATTATTTGTCCTGGAGACAAACTACGTGTTCTTGGAATAACCAGGCCTGAGAAGAAATAGTAACCTAGGGTTGTTATTTATTAATTTAATTTCTATCCCAAAATATCTCAGTAAAAGAGTCTGAACCCATTGTTCATCTCACTAAGTGTTATTATAACCTTAGCAGTTCATGTTAATATGATTCTTAATCCTAAAGTAATTGGGAAAAATACTATTAATGATGGCTGGTGTTGATCATCTGAGCCGATCTCAGATAGAAGGAAGCAATTTCTTTTGGTGCGACCAAATTCCTTGGGGGTCTGTTTGGCTACAAATGATTAAAAAGTGAGTTTATTCCCTGTCTCCCAAAATGTCTCTTCAACTCTGTATCCTCTCCCCGTTACCTGTAAAAACAGAGATAATACAATTGATAGAAAGTGATTCAAGTACTCCACATCAGAAAGTCAGAAAGTAGCATAAATGCTATATACACGCGTTTCTGGAATTCCAAGGATTGAGAAAGTGAGGAGGAGGTACTTAGAAAGTGTAAGTAGGTCATTATAAGAAGGGGATTAAAAGTTAAGCCTTTAGAACATGCCTAGAGGTCAATTCCTATGAAAGGACTGTCAGGGCTCAGAGGCTGACACCCCAAAGTACGGTGGTTTGGCATGCTGAATACTTTAACCTGAAGATTTGAAAGGCCTGAGAAACAAGTTCCCTCTGATCTTCTCCTGCCCTCTTGTCTCTACCCCTGTTTTTCTCTTCTCCCCACAAATGAAGGAAACCAAAATTTACCTTCTCCGAGGGGATGTCATTGAAACTAGAGCTCCTCTCCCCACGCAAGTCATAAAACATAGAGTAGTCACTCTCTCCCTTCTCCTTTTTCCCTTGAAGACTCTCATTACAGAGAGATCCTGCCCTATACCTGTGAGGAAGAAATGCAACACAGAGAAGCCAAGAATCTGAACAGACAGGCCTTGCTGTGTTTCTCAGTCTATTACCATCAGCATATCCTTAGTCCAGTCACATTTTCTACATGGCCGTCCATTCTTAATTGAACTTAAGCATAAAAGTAGACAGTTTTTGGCAGGGCACGGTGGCTCATGCCTGTAATCCGAGCACTTTCAGAGGCCGAAGTGGGAGGATTGCTTGAGTAGTCCAGGAGTTTGAGACCAGCCTGGGCAACATCATAAGACACTGTCTCTACAAAAAAATAAAAATAAAAATAAAAATTACCTAGGCATGATACATGCCTGTAGTGCCAACTATTCAAGAGGCCGAGGCAAAAGGATCCCTTGAACCAAGGAAGGCAAAGTTGCAGTGACCCACATTCATACCACTGCACTCCAGCCTGGGCCACAGAGTGAGATCTTGTCTCCAAAAAAAATTTTTAAAGACAGTTTTCCCTGAATCTTTTGGTCTCCCAGTCCTTCAGTCTCTTCTGAAGTCTTCTCTGTCACATGAAACTTTGGTTAAGTAATTTTTTTAGGCTTTTCTCTTGTTATCCTGATTTTTGTGATAGGAGTATTAGCCATGACCCTTATGATGGTTAAGTAAAAGTATCACACACCTTTCCACACTCCCAGGGCTTTGACCAACATTATATGACCTATATGTTAGGCTAAACCACATGTAAAAATGAAGATATTAGAGTATTTTTTGACCTACAAAATGGGCAATTTTATATTCTTCACCCTAATAAATTAATGTTTAACATTAGATTTGTAATAATCTCATGCCTTAGATATATTATGGTATCTATATACAATTTGTGAATCTGAATAAACTTTTAAGAAATTGAAAAGAGATATGAACTATCAATAAAAAAAGATAGAAGCTTGATATACACATATATTCACATATATATATTTATGTGTTTATACTCAAATGTATGCATATATATATGCATATGTATTTAATATGTAGTATAGATGCTCCTTGACTTACAATGAGGTTAGATCCTTGATAAATCCATTGTAAATTGAAAATATCTCAAGTTGAAAATTTATTTAATATACCTAATCGACTGAACATCATAACTTAGCCTAGCCTTGTTATATGTGCTCAAAATACTTACATTAGTCTACAGTTGGGCAAAATAATCTGGCAACACATTACACTGTAGAGTACTGATTATTTACCCTTATGATCAGGTGACTGACTAGAAGGTGTGGCTAGCTACTACTACCTAGCATCAAAAGAGACTATTGCACAGCATATTGCTAGTTTGGGAATAGACAAAATTCAAAATTCAAAGGAAAGTTTTTAGTGGATGTATATCATTTTATACCATCATCAAATCGGAAAATTGTTAAGTTGAAGCATTATAAGTCAGGGATCATATCTATATCTTACATGCAAATAGGATATTTATGGTTTAAAAATAATAAAAAAGTGAACATACTTTTACCATCTCACAAGAAACAGGACATACCTTATTTGAATTGAATTAAAAGTTGGCTTTAGGTGGCGTTAGGCCTTAGAGGCATGTGATTTAAAAGAACATAAGGCAAAATTCATACTGTGGTTTGAAGTAGAGGTCTATTTTTAAATCCTCTGTGGAATTTATCTTGGCATTTTTGACATGTAGGAAGAAGAAATTTGGAAGAATATCTTGTCTTATGCTCAAATGCAATGCCATATATATATATATATATATATATATATATATATAATTTTTAAGAAGTGCAATCTTGGAAATGTGCTTTAGTCTTGCCCTAGCTAAAGGAGGGCATCAAGGGAAGTGTGGAGGGAGAGGCTGTACCCATGGGTACTATGGGGGGGATACACTGTAGCTTTCTGTCAAGTCAAATAAGTAAGGAGACAAAACTTGAAATATGTAGGTACCAAACAAGAGTAAAATACAGCCAGAAATTCTTCAGGCACACATGATTGAGAAAAAAAAAAAAAAAAACTATGAAATATAGTTTGAAAAATATAATTCCAGAGGGAAAATATTTGAGTTAATATTTTATTTATATCTGATTTTGTACTTTTCTATACTGAATTTTCCCACTAGATAGAACTCTGAAAAGGCAAAATACATCTGTATTTGAATTACTTAGCAGGAGTAAGTCAGTGTTTCAATATCATTGTCAAGATGCTAAGTTAGTAATTATATTAATAGATAATATATAAAATATATTAAGTTAGTAATTATTAATAGATATATAAATATATATTAAAATGTTAATAGATAATAACAGTAATTATATTAATAGATAATAGAGTAAAAGATAATTAATGAATCAGTGCTTTGATTATCTCCATTATAAAGGTAGGAAAACTGAAGCTCAGAACACTTTCAACAGAGCCACATGGATAAAATGTAGTGAAGCTGAATTTTTAAGCCAAGCCATTAAACTTCCATGTTGTGTTCATAATCACTATTTTATAACACATTATTGTAACTACTGCTTTGATGTGCCTGTGTAATGCATCATATTTTTCTCATATGTATACCATATATATTTATCATGACATTGTTTTCATGAAATTTACATAGTAAAATTTGCCATCCCTAGAGTTATCAAGCAATAATCTATAATTTCCTGAAAAACTTTTTTTTTTTTATTTTACTTTAATTTTCAGGATACATAAGCAGAATATGCAGGTTTGCTACATAGATATACATGTGCTATGGTAGTTTGCTGCACCTATTAGCCAGTCATCTAAGTTCCCTACACTTACCCCCCAGCCCCCAATAGGCCCAAGTGTGTGATGTCCCCCTCCCTGTGTCCATGTGTTCTCATTGTTCAACTCCCACTTATGAGTGAGAACATGCGGTGTTTGGTTTTCTGTTCCTGTGTTAGTTTGCTGAGAATGATGGTTTCCAGCTTCATCCATGTCCCTGAAGAGGACATGAACTCATTCTTTTTAAAAGCTGCATAGTATTCCATAGGGTATATGTGCTGTATTTGCTTTATCCAGTCTATCATTGATGGGCATTTGGGTTCGTTCCAAGTCTTTGCTATTGTGAAGAGTGCTGCAATAAACATAGGTGTCCATGTGTCTTTATGGTAGAATGATTCATAATTCTTTGGGTATATAACCAGTAAGGGATTGCTGGGTCAAATGGTACTTCTGGTTCTAGATGCTTGAGGAATCATCACACTGTCTTCCACATGGTTGAACTAATTTATACACCCACCAACAGTGTAAAAGCATTCCTATTTCTCCACAGCCTCACCAGCATCTATTTTTTCTGGATTTTTAAATTATCGTTATTCTGACTGGAGTGTGATGGTATCTCATTGTGGTTTTATTTGCATTTCTCTAATGATCAGTGATGCTGAGCTTTTTTTCATATGTTCGTTGGTCACATAAATGTCTTCTTTTGAGAAGTGTCTGTTTATATCCTTTGCCCACTTTTTGATGGGGTTGTCTTTTTTTTTTTTTTTTTTCTTGTAAATTTGTTTGAGTTCTTTGTAGATTCTGGATACAAGACGTTTTTCAGGTGGATAAATTGCAAAATTTTTTTTCTCATGCTGTAGGTTGCCTGTTGACTCTAACAATAGTTTCTTTTGCTGTGCAGAAGCTCTTTAGTTTATTTAGATCTCATTTGTCAATTTTGCCTTTTGTTGCAATTGCTTTTGGCATTTTTGTCATAAAGTCTTTGCCCATGCCTATGTCCTAAATGGTATTGCCTAGGTTTTCTTCTAGGATTTTTATGGTTTGGGGTTTTACATTAAATTTTTAATTTATCTTGAGTTAATTTTTGTATAAGGAATAAGGAAGGAGTCCAGTTTCAGTTTTCTGCATATGACTAGCCAGTTTTCCCAGCACCATTTACTGAATAGGAAGTCCTTTCCCCATTGCTTGTTTTTGTCAGATTTCTCGAAGATCAGATGGTTGCAAATGTGTGGTGTTATTTCTGAGGTCTCTGTTCTGCTCCCTTGGTCTATATGTCTGTTTTGGTGCCCGTACCATGCTGTTTTGGTTTGTTTTGGTTATTATAGCCTTGTAGTATAGTTTGAAGTTGGGTAGCATGATGCCTCCAGTAGAGTGGGCTGCTGCCATAGATACCCAAAAATGTGGAAGTGACTTTGGAACTGGGTAACAAGCAGGGATTGAAACAGTTTGGAGGGCTTGGAAGAAGACAAGATGTGGGGAAGTTTGGAACCTCCTAGAGACTCATTAAATGGCTTTGGCCAAAAGGTTAATGATCTCAGCTGAAAATGAGGAACTTGTTGGGAACTGGAGCAAAAGTGACTCTTGTTATGTTTTAACAAAGAAACTGGCAACATTTTGCCCCTGCCCTAGAGATTTGTGGAATTTTGAACTCGAGAGAGATGATTTAGGGTATCTGGTAGAAGAAATTTCTAAGCAGCAAAGCATTCAAGATGTGACTTGGGTGCTATTACAGGTATTCAGTTTTATAAGGGAAGCAGAGCATTAAGTTCGGAAAATTTGCAGCCTGACAATGTGATAGAACAGAAAATCCCATTTTCTGGGGAGAAATTCAGCCAGCTGCAGAAATTTGCATAAGTAACAAGGAGACCAAATGTTTATCCCCAGGACCATGGGGAAAATGTTCCCAGGGCATGTCAGAAATCTTCACAGCAGCCCTCCCATCACACGCCCTGAGGCCTCGGCAGAAAAAGTGGTTTCTTGGGCAGGGCACAGGGTCCCCACGTTGTGTGAAGCCTAGGGACTTGGTGACCTGCAACACAGCCACTCCAGTCATGACTGAAAGTGGCCAACATAGAGCTTGGGCTGTGCCTTCAGAGGGTGCAACCCCCAAGCACTGGCAGCTTCCATGTGGTGTTGAGCCTTCAAGTGCATAGAATTGGGATTTGGGAACCTCTGCCTAGATTTCAGAAGATATATGGAAACACCTGGATGCCCAGGCAGAATTTTGCTGCAGGAGCGGGGCCTTCATGGAGAACCTCTGTTACAGCAGTGTAGAAGGGATAGTAGTGGAGTCAGAGCTCCCACACAGAGTCCCTACTTGGCACCACCTTTTGGAGCTGTGAGAAGAAGGCCACTGTCCTTCAGACCCCAGAATGGTAGATACACTGACAGCTTGCACTGTGTGCCTGGAAAAACCTCACACACTAAATGCCAGGACATGAAAGCAGCCGGAGGAGGGCTATATCCTGCAAAGCCACAGGGGCGGAGCTGCTCAAGGCCATGGCAACCCAACCCTTGTATCAGCATGACCTGGATGTGAGACATGGAGTCAAAGGAGATCATTTCTGAGCTTTAAGATTTGACTCCCTTGCTGGATTTTGGACTTGCATGGGGCCTGTAGCCTCTTTGTTTTGGCCAACTTCTCCCATTTGAAATGGCTTTATTTACCCATTGAAATGGCTGTCTTTACTCAGATAGGACAATGGACTATGGACTTTTGAGTTAATGCTGAAATGAGTTATAACTTTGGGGGAATGTTGAGAAAGCATGATTGGTTTTGAAATGTGAGGACATGCCATTTTGGAGGCACGCAGTAGTAAGAGGTGGTTGAATCATAGGGACAGGTCTTTCCCGTGCTGTTCTCATGATGGCGGATAAGTCTCACAGGATCTGATG
This sequence comes from Macaca mulatta, assembly GCF_049350105.2. NCBI lineage: Eukaryota > Metazoa > Chordata > Mammalia > Primates > Cercopithecidae > Macaca > Macaca mulatta. The sequence continues at coordinate 94,860,177 of NC_133414.1, read as the reverse complement.
GTTTTAAAAAGGGGAGTTTCCCTGCACAAGCTCTCTTTGCCTGCTGCCCTCCATGTTAAGACGTGACTTGCTCCTCCTTGTCTTCTGCCATGTTTGTGAGGCCTGCTCTGCCATGTGAAACTGTGGGTTCTCCATTAAACCTCGTTCCTTTGTAAATTGCCCAATCTCTGGTATGCCTTTATCAGCAGCATGAAAACAGACTAATACACAAAGCATAGTATTTCTTGGAGATCTGTTATGAAAATTGGCTTACTGAAGGCTTTAATAAACTCTGCAGTAAATGTATCTGTGTAACTTTATTTGTATCAGCATTTCCCATGCTTGTTTGAGTGGAAAATACCATTTTTTAATGACACATCACATTTCAAAAAATAGTGCTTTAAAGGTATTAAATAGATTACTGAATTTAGAAAATGTCCCTTAAGCATTTTACAGTTCAGGGAATGTCTGGTAAGATTACTTTACATATGGAATACTAAGTAGGAATCATCAGACTCATCTATTTATAAATTTAGCTTCTAGTTATTTTTCTCTATTTTGAAAATTATAAATTAAAAATAAATTTCATTGAAATTGGTTACCACTTTTTCAAACTGTTTTTCAATTTCTACCCAGTGTTGTCTGTGCAGAGATGATTTCTAAAATTAGGTAATATATATAGTACATGTTTATATAAACCATCATTGCTAATTAGAAATTCTGAGATGACCAACAAGATGTTTATGTTCATATCTGTTGCCATTTTAGTCAGTTTTTCAAGGATCTTGGCAACATTCAAATCTCTCTTTATCCTTTCAGTTTTAAACTGGATGGATCTCAGGTCAGGTGAATGACAAATGATTCTATCTGAATGTTAAATAGAAAGGAAAGGAAATCTCCTCAGGATAATAATGTTGCTTTAGTTCTTTCACAGTAATTTACAAAAGAACATTAGGTAGTTCTAAGTTGCCTGCTCCAAACTATTATGGCAATTCAAAGCTTCCCCAATAAAATTTTAAAAGACAAAAAATCCAAATATAATTCCTAGTAATAATCGTTTGTAAAATAATAAAGCTCCACAATATTTTTTAAGTTTCTATTTCTTGCTTTGAAGTCCCAATTTACTTTCATTTATTTTGCATTTTACATTCTATTGGACATGATTTTGAAAGACACTTTGTAGTGAATGCATGTTCAGCATGGATACTTATTTGTGAATACGTTGTTTAATCAACAGTACTGACCACTATCTTTTAAGAATGCTAGTTTCTTGCATAAAAAGCATTACTACTAACAAATGGGCACAATTTGTCTTCAACAATCTTAATGTAATGTAACAATGATAACTGAATTCATATAAATATATTATTCCACTTACTGAGGAAAAGTCCTTTTCTCAGCCTTAGAAATAGAGGTAATTGAAAAATGAGAAAAGTTGGGCATGTATACTGTATATAACCAAACATTTTACTATAATGGGTCAATAAAAAGTAAATAGATATAAACCTTGAAACTGAAGACTATCTTGGCCTTTCAAATAATTACTAATTTTATACACACAGGGTCACAAACATAATTAAAACATGGTTGATCGGAAAATGAGATTTCTGGTTTTTATCCCATGATTTTCCATTAAAATATTACTAATGTCTAACATACCTCAGCACTTTCATTTAAAAGACAGCTGCTATGAAAAAAATTTTGACCTTCTCAACATGTCTATTAGGGATAAATGGCAAAAGTTAGATCAAATAGGCGAGGAGACATTTTAAATCACATGATTTATTTATCTTTAGAGCTGAAAATAAAACTGATGTCTTTTTACAAACTTGCTTTATAATATTGTGCCTTATAGAAATATATTCTAGCTGAAAAGCAACTAAATAGGGCATACTGTTTCCAAAGGCACTTTTAGTATATATTTAAAATATTAAATAATCGATATATTAGAAACTCAAAACTATTATTTGAGCTTACAAATAAGACAATAGCTAACATATTTTATATAATATCTTTCAGTTTGTAACATGCTTTCTCATATTATTTCCCCCAAATTAAAATGCCTACTTGATTGATGCAAATGTTCCTATGATGACAATATTTAACTATATTTAAAATAAAAAAAAAAGAATTTTAAAAAATCATTCCATAATATAAATCTCTTGAAGGAAAATTTATTATTAAATATTTTACCAACCCTGCACTACATGTTTCTGAGAAATCCATCTTCACTTCTATGGAAAATACACTTCTCCACCACCCTGCCATTTGGTCAATGTGTAAACAGCAGTTGTCTTAAGTGAAAATGTCCTCCTGATCATAACTTCTGGTGAAAACATGAACACTTGATCCAGGCTGAGGCAATAACTTCATAACAAAGGATACAGGGATGAGCATGCAGCTCAAGTCAGTTGCCCTGAAGTTTTCAGGACAGAAAACCAGGCTTGCCCTTACCAACATCCTCTTACACCTGAGGATCCAGTGAAAAAAGGTGAAGTCGGCCGGACACGGTGGCTGACGCCTGTAATCCCAGCACTTTGGGAGGCCAATGCAGGCAGATCACAAGGTCAGGAGATCGAGAATAGCCTGGCTAACATGGTGAAACCCTGTCTCTACTCACTGGCCATCAGAGAAATGCAAATCAAAGCCACAATGAGATACCATCTCACACCAGTTAGAATGGCGATCATTAAAAAGTCAGGAAACAACAGGGGCTGGAGAGGATGTGGAGAAATAGGAACACTTTTACACTGTTGGTGGGATTGTAAACTAGTTCAACCATTATGGAAAACAGTATGGTGATTCCTCAAGGATCTAGAACTAGAAGTACCACATGACCCAGCCATCCCATTACTGGGTATATACCCAAAGGATGATAAATCATTCTGCTATAAAGACACATGCACACGTATGTTTATTGCGGCACTATTCACAACAGCAAAGACTTGGAATCAACCCAAATGTCCATCAGAGACAGACTGGATTAAGAAAATGTGGCACATATACACCATGGAATACTATGCAACCATAAAAAAGGATGAGTTTGTGTCCTTTGTAGGGACATGGATGCAGCTGGAAACCATCATTCTCAGCAAACTATCACAAGAACAGAAAACCAAACACTGCATGTTCTCACTCATAGGTGGGAACTGAACAATGAGATCACTTGGACTCGGGAAGGGGAACATCACACACCGGGGTCTATCACGGGGAGGGGGGAGTGGGGAGGGATTGCATTGGGAGTTATACCTGATGTAAATGACGAGTTGATGGGTGCAGCACACCAACATGGCACAAGTATACATATGTAACAAACCTGCACGTTATGCACATGTACCCTAGAACTTAAAGTATAATAAAAAAAAAAAAGAGAGAGAGAGAAAAAAAAATTAGCCATGCATAGTGGCGGGCTCCTGTAGTCTCCCAGCTACTCAGGAGGCTGAGGCAGGAGAATGGCGTGCACCCTAGGAGGTGGAGCTTGAAGTGAGCAGAGATCAGGCCATGGCACTCCAGCCTGGGCCACAGAGTAAGACTCCGTCTCACACATAAAAAAGTGAAGTCAACACAAAGACAAGCAAAAATAATAGATGGAGAGATTTCCTTGCTAGCTTTTTGGGTCTCTGGTTTGCTTTACTATTTATTTATTTATTTATTTATTTTTATTTTAGAGATAAGGGTCTCACAGACTTATCACACGACCTTATTTTCAATGCAAAAAGATAACATTTGCTGCTCTTTATAGAATTGGTTGAAAATAGTCAGAGTAAGTCAGAGAAGTTGGAATAGCAGAAACTCCACCAAGATCACCATTGACTGTCATATTGTAAAGGAAAAAGTATGGTGGCTTAGCAAGGTGTGGAGACACTGAATATAAATAAAAACAGATGCATATGAGATTAGTTTGAGATAGGACTGAAAAGACTTGGGGACAGATTGAATACGGGGGTAAATGAGGGAAATGGAAGAATTCAAGGAAATTTCCAGGCTAAACAAACAAATAGAGACCTCAAAGTCAGAAGAATAAATAAAGATCTGAAGCTGAGTTGCTTATAGCCAGATTTGATTAGCCATAGAACAGAAAGTTTCTGAGGTTGGGTGCGAGAGTCCAGGTAGGTCATCTGGTATATGCAATATCAGAAATGCAACCACAATATCTACATTAAGCCACAAATCATGAATACCTTCTTGACTATGTCCTCTGTAATAGAATTATGAAACATTCTGTCCACTAGCTTATGAAAACATCAGGAAATCTTGTAGAAATAGAGGGATCCCTTTTTTTTTTTTTGGATGACTTAGACTTTATTTCCAGAGGTACCTTGTATTTAACAAAATGGATATTGGACTCAAATTCACAGTGAATTTGAGTAACTCATGAATGAACTAGAGGTAAAATAGTAGTAATAGGCAACACACAACACATTTCATGAGTTTTGCTGTGAAAAAACACAAGTGAGGTAGAGCCACTTAAGACACCAGATAACAAGAGCATGCTGTGATATCTCCGGAAACAGTGCTAAAAAGAGAGGAATTAGTAATACAGAAATGAGAAAACCTACAGTGAAAATATATTTACTTTTTGTCACTGAGTAAGATAAATTATACTTTAATGACATGAAAATATCAACTATCAATGAATTAAAATGTCAGAAATTATAATTTACAGCATTAACAAAAAGCATTTCTCATTTATAGTTATTCTGAAAATAAGAACATTTTTTCAAACACTTTTTCATCTGAAATCTAACCAGACTCCTGTACATAATTTTGATGTTATTAAAATTTATATTCACTTGAAAGAAGCAAAGCTTTAAACCCAGATATCAAAAACATGACACCAAATCCTGAAGAGAATCCATAGATGTTGAGTCTCTTCAAAATTTAAAATTATGTAGCTTTTTAAAAAATGATGTTTCCTTTTTACTCATAAGAATATTTTATTACTGCAACCTGGCTTCACCTTACTCTTTGTCATTCCTAATTAATGTCCTAATTAATGACTCTCTGTCATTCCTAATCAATGTAGAATGTGTACAACAAATTTCAGTTTCACAAAGACAAATCCATAAAAGCAAGTGCAGGTGTTTAAACCATGAATTTAGGGCAGTTACTTCAGATGTCAAATATAGCAGCCTAGTATCTGCAAAGCAGTTGCCTGACACAAAGAATTCTTAAGAAGATGAAGTTTCATAACAGTAATGAAAAAATACCATATCTAGAAAATATGAAGTATATATTTCTAGGCATAGTGTATAAATACAATAAACTTTTGTGATCTCTATGAGTTCTGAGAAACTTGTTGATAATTTTATTTTCAGATTATAGAAGCTTACATTATAAAATTATTATAAATTTTTGTTACAACTATTATTATAACTAGCATTAAAAGATTAGTATATTTGTCAGACAATGCTATTACAAACCAAGTGTATTTATAAAACATGTGTATATATGTATATATGTGTGTGTATAATACCTATAACTTCATATAAAATATCCATGTACTTGGGATGCATTAATATTTTGTTAGAAGAAACACAACCTAATCTATAACCATTACATCAGTTTTTGCTATTTGTACTTCTTCTACTGCCTGTCTAGATCTTTGATTACATTTCTACAGATTATATGCGATAAATTATCAATGTGTTCCAACATAAATTAATCATTTAGAAACCAAATAGTAATATCTTAATTACATTAAAGTTTATATCTTCTCTTAGAGATCTAAGAAAACTTAAGGTTTGGTGTTTCTTTAATGACTAAACATCTTAAGATATAAGAATGTAGGTAGTTATGGTAGGTTTTATGATTATTGTATATTCTGGGAAAGAGGTTTAGAAATTAGTTTTGGCTGGGCACGGTGGCTCACGTTTGTAATCCCAGCACTTTGGGAGGCCAAGGTGGGCGGATCACGAGATCAGGCGATAGAGACCATCCTGGCTAACATGGTGAAACCCCGTCTCTACTAAAAATACAAAAAATTAGCTGAGCGTGGTGGCAGGCACCTGTAGTCCCACCTATTTGGGAGGCTGAGGCAGGAGAATGCTGTGAATCCGGGAGGCATAGCTTGCAGTGAGCCGAGATTGCCCCACTGCACTCCAGACTGGGCGACAGAGTGAGACTCTGTCTCAAAAAATAAAAATAAAAATAAAATAAAAACAAAAAAGAAATTATCTTACTTTAGAATATGATAAAATCATCATGAAGATTTTAAAAATTTTGGTCTGGTATATTGTATGAATCCCAGGGATTAAGAGAGGCAATTTTGCCCATAACAACTTCTAATATTCTCTGTGCTAAATGGTGTCAGTGAAACTGGTCCAACTGTCCCATAGAACTGATGTTTATAGTTTCTTCTGAATAAACATATAAATTGACTCACACCCCTGCTCCCCGCGCCCCCCCGTTCTCACACACACACACATACACATACACACACCAGTCTCAAATTTAAGAAAGTTACATTTGTCTTATTGAGTTCCTTTCTCAGGAAACTATCAATGTGGCTTCACAGAGACTACCGAAGAACTGAAACTTACCAGATTGCTGCATCTGGACTATGAGACACTAAGTCCCTCACCCATCATGATTGTCTTAAACTACCACCTGTTTTCTGTCGACCAACTCCTCTTCCTTGCACCTCCCTAATTCCTATTTTCCCACACATGGTTACATTTCTGTCCTGTTACATAAATCCCTAATTTCAGTTGGTTGAAGAGATGGATTTGAGACTCATCTCTCATCTCCTTAGCTGCAACAACTCATTAAAGTCTTCTTCCCTAGAAATATTCATTGTCTCAATGATTGGCTTTCTGTGCAGTGGGGAGCAGGACCTTGACTGAACCCCTAGCATTTCTGTAACAGATTTTGGTTTCCTGACCAGGAACACATTGCTCACGGCTCAGACTGCAGTGGGCCAGGTGTTTCAGAAGCCCTCCTAAACAGCAGCTTCGCCATTTTTTTGACCAGAGCTTGGTCTCATTCTCTCTTCAGCCCTGCCACTTCCGGCCCCAACCACACTTCTGATTACTTAGGAAGAATAGCCTTTGACATTTAACATCTGAGTTTGGATGGCTGAGTGTCTTTTGTAGGTACCAGATAGGTGGATCTGCCATCCTCAGTTTGGGGAATGCTGAAGGAATTTCCATTTGAAGGTTGAATAAGTCCAACCAATTCAGAGAGGAAAACACCCTGGCTGTTTCACTTTGGACACCTGGGGCTAGTTTGTTGCTCAGTACGTGGATTGTGTTTTGGTTATTGTTTGTGTGTATGCTGATGTAGTCATGGGAGGTCAGTGTTCTATCCCATAACACAGAGCTTTTGAGTGCCTTCTTCAAGGTTGATTTATATGGGATTCTGAGCCAATGGTTCTGGCCATACTACCCTGAATGTGTCCATCTCATCTGATCTTTGAAGGTCTTTAAATGGTACTGTTGTCTTACAACTGGATTCATTTTGCTATTGAATGGGAAAGCAGGATGGAGTTTTGTGAACCTAGGCTTTTATGCTGCTGTTTCAAGCAGGTTTGATCAGGTTAGTACATGATGTTCTTCTGAGGTGCTGTTTGGCCCCAGTGTTCTTTGGAGTTTGGGGAGGTTTGGCTTTTAAAAATCAAACCGCTGGCTGGGTGCAGTGGCTCACACCTGTAATTTCAGCACTTTGGAAGGTGAAGGCAAGTGGATCATGAGGTCAGGAATTCAAGACTAGCCTGGCCAAAATGGTGAAACTCTCTCTACTAAAAATACGACTATTAGCCAAGTGTAGTGGTGGGAACCTGTAATCCGAGCTACTCAGGAGGATGAGACAGAAGAATTGCTTGAAGCCTGGAGGTGGAGGTTGCAGTGAGCCGAGATCGCACCACTGCACTCCAGCCTGGGCAACAAAGAGCAAAATTCTGTCTCAAAAAAAAAAAAAAAGATAAAAAAAAAAATCAAACTGCCTTTGAAACGGCTACACCCAAAATATTGATTCAAAACCTTCACTGGATTACCTATGGGGACAAACAAAGTTTAGTTATGTGACCATATTTGTAAACTGATGAGTTTGTATTGCTATCTGATGGCTAGAGTTCAAGGTAAAAACTATTGGATCTTTGTGTGTGTATATAAATGTTTAGATGTGTTTATCATATGTTGCATCTACCAAATTGGCTTTTAAATAAAAGAGTGCTCATAAGTATATAAGTCCAGGCCATCTTCAAATTCATGTGACTTAAATCTTAAATAAACAAATTTGCTTTACAATTATTAGTAAAATTAAAATAAAAGTTTCCTAGGAATTGCCAGCATACATTTTCATCTGGGTTTTGTATTTTTCTTTGCTAGATATTTTGAAGTATCAGAGTTTGGCACAAAAGGCTATAAAACTATAAAACCAAAAAAACCACAATGATCTTTGTGCAAATTTATTTGACCAATAAAACTAATATAATGTTTTTGGTTTAATAAAAACAGCTAAATCTTAGGAATTTTTGGCAAAATAATCCAAGTATTTAATTTTAAGGTTCTTACTTTAAAAATCTAATATTTACGGGTTATAAAATGGTTAACAAGGAAATGCCGGTTTTGTCTAATACCTCAGTTCTTATAAATAATCTAGATAAACTGCTAAAAAAAAGAAAGATTTTAGTACATGTAAACGGTATTAGTGCTTGCTGGTGAACTTTTTGTAGAATATAAAACCTTAAAATTATTTTAGATGCTCCTTTGATATCTGGGTCATTTCCAATCAAGAAAGGGTTATGATATGCATAAATGTGTTTTTTAAAATTGTAGAATGTTCTCATCTATAAAATCCAATAATTGGTAGAAGTTTAGGATTTCTTGCTTCCTAGGCTTTCACTAAAATGTAAGAGTACTTAGAATAAGAATTCTAGTTAATATATCATTCTGTATATAAAATGTGCCAAAGAAGATGTGTTCTTATTGAAAAAAATAATTTTGTCTAATTCACAAGTCATCTAAAGGTTAATTCAAATTATGGACTATGGCAAAGTTTTGCCATAAAATAAAATGAGTGGTTACTTTAAAATAAAATTAGAATAAAACAGAAATTCCAAGTATGATTGCCTGTGTAAGTCATAATTTTTTTTTCCTGTTTCTCTGTGTGTCAATCTTCATGGCCATTCAGAGAAAATAAAATATTAAAAATGTTTAGATAATAAAATATTCTTTGAAGCCCAATAGATAATTGGAGACTTTTGACTAACATTTTTCATAAAGCTCTTAGTCTTTATGAAGGTAAAATAAGAAATACCGTAAAGAAATACACTGGCAATTTGGCAATTCTTTTTTTAATATTGTTAAGCATGAAGCTGGATTTAGCATGGAGCCTAATTTCACATAAATGCTTGCTTTGTTTTATTTAACACTAAATTTGCTATTCTGTTTACTAGTAACAGCACTACAACATTTACTTGTCAAATGCCTGAAGAGAATTTCTTAATTGCATAAAATGCATTGTGGTATTTTGTAGACTTAAATATATTGAGTTGTATATCAAGAACAAAATATCCACCATGTGTATTTATTTTATTTTATTTTATTTTATTTTATTTATTTTTTTGAGATGGAGTCTCACTCTGTCGCTCAGGCTGGAATGCAGCGGCATGATCTCTACTCACTGCAAGCTCCACCTCCTGGGTTCATGCCATTCTCCTTCCTCAGTCTCCTGAGTACCTGGGACTACAGGCGCCCGCCACCACATCTGCCTATTTTTTTTTTTTTTTCTCTTTATATTTTTAGTAGAGATGGGGCTTCACCGTGTTAGCCAGGATGGTCTCGATCTCCCATTCTCATGACCCACCCGCCTCGGCCTCCCAACACCACGTCTATGGCCCTGGATAACACTGTAGCCTCCAATGTAAACTGAGTAAGATAAAATTTGGGGGTTACTTTCCTGTTTAATTTTGCTTTAATTTGTATTCATTTTCTGTTTTTTCTTCCTTAGTTTATATATGTATATATAAAACACTTTTTTGTTGTGTTTTGCTTTTTGGTTTCTAACAGAATGCTCGTATTTGGCTCCTTGAACAGTCATTTTGTTTTCTACACATTTCAAACAATTCATCATTTGCTCTGTTTATCAAAAGTCCCTAAGTCACCTTTGTCAAACATAGGACAACCTAAATATTTAAAATTCAGTATGTTTTGCTTTCCTCTAATGATCTAGAAAACTTCAAGAGCTTTAGGGATTCTGGAAATACATAAATAAAAGATTTATTCTTTTTAAAGTTCTGAACAGGGATAGCACATTATTTTGTTACTTGGAAAAGTAGGAGTAGAAATGTTTAAATAGTATTTATTTTCAAGGTAACTTAATTCAATCCATAATTTGAGTAGATTTTTGATCTTTTCCTTTAGGTAACGAGGAAAAACTGATATTGCCTCCGGAATTGGTGGGTTCTTGGTCTCACTGACCAACAATGAAGCCACTTACCCTCATGGGGAGTACTACAGTTCTTAAACATGGTGTGTCTGCAGTTTATTTCTTCTGATGTTCGGACGTGTTCAGAATTTCTTCCTTCTAGTGGGTTCCCGGTCTCACTGGCATCAGGAGTGATTCTGCAGACCTTTGCAGTGAGTGTTACAGCTCACAAAGTCAGTGTGAACCCAAAGAGTGAACAACACCACGACTTATTGTAACGAGCAAAAGAACAAAGCTTCCACACCTTAGAAAAAGACCCAAGCGGGTTGCAACTGCTGGCTCTGGCAGGCAGCCTGCTTTTACTCTCTTATCTGACACCCCCCCACCCACATCCTGCTGATTCGTCCATTTTACAGAGAGCTGATTGGTCCGTTTTGACGGGGTGCTGATTGTTGCATTTACAATCCTCTAGCTAGACAGAGTGCTAGACAGAAAAGTTGTCCAAGTCCCCACTAGGTTAGCTAGATACAGAGCACTGATTGGTGCATTTACAAACCTTGAGCCAGACACAGAGCACTGATTGGTGTATTTACAATCCCACAGCTAGACATAAAGGTTCTCCAAGTTCCCACTAGACTCAGGAGCCCAGCTGGCTTCACCTAGGGGATCCCACCCCAAGGCTGCAGGCAGAGCTACTGGCCTGTCCTGTGCCATCCACCTGCAGTCCTCAGGTGATAAGACCAGGTGCAGTGGAGCAGGGGGCAGGCACTCATTGGGGAGGCTCTGGCGGGGCAGGAGCCCACCGGGTGGGGTGGGGGAGGCTCGGGCATGGCAGGCTGCAGGTCCCCAGCCCTGCCCTGTGAGGAGGCAGTTGAGGCCCAGGGAGAATTCAAGTGCAGTGCCAGTGGGCTGGCACTGCTGGGGGACCTGGTGCACCCTCTGTAGCTGCTGGCCTGGATGCTAAGCCTCTCACTGCCCCTGGTGGTGGTGCTGGCCAGCCGCTCCGAGTGCAGGGACTGCCCAGCCCATGCCCACCCAGAACTTGTGCTGGCCAGCCAGCGCCACAGGGCGCAGTGCCACAGGGCGCAGCCCCAGTTCCCGCCTACACCTCTCCCTCCACACCTCTTGGCAAGCAGAGGCAGCTGGCTCCAGCCTCGGCCAGCCCAGAGAGGGGCTCCCACAGTGCCGTGGTGGGCTGAAGTGCTCCTCAAGTGCCGCCAGAGTGGACTCCAAGGCTGAGGAGGCACCAAGAGCAAGGGCTGCTAGCATGTTGTCACCTCTCAATATGAGTACAAAGTTTTAATGTTCAGGAAAGATTAACCTTGTTCTTAAGATAATTATGACAGCTGTGATAGTGTGTCTGGAGTGGTTGCTGCGAGGATGCTGGCTGCAATGTCGGAGGTGTGGCCGGGGCTGCTGGGTTTGCATGCTTCATACAGACGGTGGGAGCCAGGAACAGGTGAGAGCTCTGCACCCTACTGAGTTGGCAGGGCAGGAGGTCACACTACTGGGTGAAGCAGCAACTGTCCAGTCACAGTCCAGTTTCCATCATCCTTGAACTCTTGGGGGCCCACAGTGAGAACATCATTGATGACTGCTCGGCCAATCTGATGGTGCTTTTTCCAGGTCCGTTTGTGGTCACCCTTGGACAAATTAGCATGCACTTCCTTCATTCTTAGCACATTAAAAACCACAGGCTCAGCTAGACTCAAATACTCTTTAAGACTATCTGCCCGAGGAAAGGAGCTATGCACTATGCATCTTCTCCTTTCCTCTCTTCTGAGAGCTAGACACTTGTAGGGACAACTTGCCTGTGGAAAGGAGCTACCCACTCTGGGTCTCCTCTCTGCTGAAAGCTGGACACTCACTGGGATGACCTGCCTGCAGAAAGAAGCTACCCACTGCGGGTCTCCTGAGAGATGTTCTGTTGCCCAGTAAGTCTCTTTTCTCCCTTCCTTACCTTCCAGTTGTTTGTGTGCCTTATTCTTCCTGGATGCAGAACAAGAACCTGGGACATGCCGAATGGTGGAACTGAAATAGCTGTAATACAAACAGGGCTAAAATACCCACCCTCCACACACACACTTGCCACGTTGTGGGTAATGAGAAGGAGAGAGTAGCTGAGGCCCTTCAGGGATTCCAGACCCAGGGGCTCCCCAAGGCATGGCTGTGATACCCTCATTGGGGCTCTGTGGTTCCTGACATCTCCAAGCCTCTAAGCAAAGCTGTGGGTGGTATACCTGTTCCACCCACAGCCTTGCACAGAGCTTGCACCTCTGCTGGCACCTGGAGATGCCCACCCTGCCACAGCCATTCACTCACACAGCCCTCACTGATCCCTACTTGGCACACCCATGGAAGGTGTGGGATCCAGGCTGGTAGCATGAGCCAAACACAGCCTGTCAGGTCAAGTGGGTGGAACGAGGCCAATGAGCCCAAGCAAAACTCAGGCAAAGATGCCACCAGCCACAGAGGTTTCTGGCTGGAAAAGCAATGCCCTAAGGATCCTCTGACAATCATATTGACTGGGGTTTCTCTAAATTACTTTACTTGTATTTACCATTATTAAAATTATGTGATATTTAATTGGATTAAGTAGTAATAAAAAATGTGAGACTTTCTGGTAATTTTTTTGATCCCAAGATGTTTATCACTGATGGACCTTCCTGTGTCTTCACGAAAACAAAGTATGTACAAAAGTCACACTAGCTTGAAGATTCTATTGATGGAAGTTACCTAATTAGTTGTTAGTACTGTATCTAGAAACTGATCTTGGAAATGTGTGATGATACTCTTTTAAATAGCTTAAAAGAAAATATTGTGTGGTTATTCTTCCTTTGTCCCTGTTTTGCTGCATAGTTTTAAAGTGAAAGATTATTTACCTTCATGCTGAATTTCCAAAAACAATATTTGCATTTACCATTTTTTAATGATGAAGAAAAGTTAATTGTGTCACTTGGCAAGTTTTCATTCAACCTATCATATTTTTTAATGCTTTGCTCACAGTAGTTTTACTAGAGTGCTAGCAATTAGACATATGCAAGGAGTAACTTCACCACATTAATACAATGTTTTGCCTAGACACCAAGTCACAGTGTTTTAATTTGTGACATGTTAGAGAGAATGACAGGACTTTCTTCAGTATAAATGTCTTATTAACTATTCCTTATGAGTTCAGTTACAGGACTTTGAGTCCTCTGTCTAAGAAAAGGCAACAACTCCTGGCAAAACTTGAGCATTGACAGCAGCCAAAGCCTTCTCTTCAGACCAGGGAAAAGGTGACAATCAAAATGGACTACTTTCGAGAGACTCAGGGCAAGAAACCAACACTGTTCAGTCCCTGTGGGCCCAAGGACTATTATGGAAGAAGTGGGCATGTGAGATTGTAAGAGCAAATTCCAGGGATAAAAGTAGTTCAGAGTTTTTCTATAAATTAAAATTAAAATCAAAAGTACACTGATACAAGCCAGCATTTAGGTCTCTGTGTCAGAATAACAGAATTTTCTTGGAACATTGATCTGATCTTTAATAGCAAATTTACAAAAGTTATAAAAGTTTTATGAAAATCTTACCTTATGGTCAAACTAATTTCAAATGTGAGGTGGTTTTAATTTTCTTTGAGTTGTATTTATATAGATGTGTTGTTAATATGTATTCCAGTATTGTATGAGATTTCTGAAATTCTGATATGTTTTAACATATGTTGTCAGTAATGATTATCATTATTATTCTAAATTTTTTATATGCCACAGAAATAACCAAACTTTATTGTCAAATGTGTCTGTCCTAAGACTTTTGTTATCCACAATTGTTTTGCTTTGATTCTTCTAAAGAGCAGCTTATAATTAGCTACGGTCCAGGGCTTGCTTCTCTCAGGGAGTTCATGAAAAGGACTCCGGAATGCAGTTTTCTGATAATGTTTGAGATTGTGCCATTAGACTAGAAAGAAAATTTCTAGGACACAAGTTAAAAGGCTTATGTTTTCATAAAGATTCTAACCCAACATGAAGTAGATCAGGAGTTGATTGCATAGAATGAACTAATGGAGGACTGAAATAATATTGAAACATTGCTGATTTTTTTTTTCAGAGTCTAGAGAATTTTTTTTCCTTTGAACTATTTACAGCCTTTAACAACTGAGAAGACTATACTTTTGTAAACACAATTTGAAGCATGTTTCTTTCTCTGCCTGATTTCTCCAGAATTCAGAATCTGTGAATATTCTTTATTCAGGACAATGTGGTTGTTTGCATAAGTTCAATAAGAGTATATTTTATGTTATAATAGGACACAATTGTAGGAACTGATTATTTTCCCAGGGCTTTGACTGAAATGTCATGTTTTCAGATATGAGCGGCCTGCTTTGAGAAATTGCTATTAACTTTATAGAGCTGATGAGACCCTCTTAGAAGGACTGGCCTCATACCTTATCTACACATTCTGTTGCAGGGTTTCTGGCCCGTGGTAAGTTGACAATTTCACTTTCTGACAGGTCCAGGCACCTCAAGTTTCTCAAGTTAGGGCCTGGGAGAAAAGGGTTCACTGAATATATGCAGGTATCTGCAGGTGCAGATAGATCCCTGGCTGGGCTCGGGAAGCCTTTGAAGGCCAAGTTTAAGATTCCTCCTGAAAGGTTCCAATGAAGCCAATTGAGGAGAGGTATATAGAAAATGATACTTGCTATATTTTGTGTGAGTAATCAGGCCAAGTGTAATGGGACTGAAGTTTATTTTGCAGGTAGGTTTATCCAGCTGTGATTTGTCTTTGGTGGAAGTAGGGGAATAGAGAGAGAGAAATTGCATTTCAGAAGAAAACTATGTAATTACATTAACTGTTGATTCCCGGGTGGCCAGTGGCCACTCCTGGTATGAAGTTGCCCACAAAGACTTCTCAGCATAAAGTAGGCAGAAAGATCCACGATGAGATTTCTCACAATTGAGAAATTGGTAAACAGCAATAGGTGGCCTGAAACTGGCCCAATTGTTTCATAGAACTGATGCTTATGGTTTCTTCTGAATAAACATAGAAATTTACCGTCCATGTCTCAAAACTTACATTTGTCTTATCTGAGTTCCCTTCTCGGGAAAACAACTACCAGGCCTCCAGATAGTATCAAAGAATTGAAACTTACCAGATCACAACATCTGGAGACACCAGACCCCTCGCCTATCATGATTGTCTTACCCACCATCTGTTTACTGTTGATCAGCTTCTCTCTTGCTTAACCCTCCCTAATTTCTGTTTTCCTGTACATGGTTACATTTCTTCCCTCCTATATAAATAACTAATTTTAGTTCAGTTGAAGAGATGGATTTGATACTGATTTCCTGTTTTCCTCAGCTGTAGCACTTGAATTACTCTCTTCCCTAACAATGACTGGCTTTCTGTGCAGTGAGCAGAAAGACCTACACTGAATCTCTGGCATTTTGATAACAACAGTTATAATTTTTATTACCTCTGTATGCTAAGGACAATAACTTTGAAATATGGGGATAGTTCCAGTTTTAAAACAAGAAAAAAAGTGGCAATTTTTTTTTATATCAGGATGGGTAGTAAAATTTGTGTAGCCCCTCAAAAAGAACATATTGGTGTCCCAATGATACAAAACCTTCTGGGACCATGAAAAGGCTGAAATTTTCAGACTTGATAAAAAATGAATAAGATAGTGTTGAAACCATTTTTAGGTTCTATCAATAATAATCAATGCAGCCAGGGGTGATGGTAAATGCCTGCAGTCCCAGCTAGGTGAAAAGCTGAATCAGCTGAACTTTTTGAGCCTAGAAGTTTGAGACAAGCCTGGGCAACATAGTGAGACCCTGTCTCTAAATAATATAATAATAATAATAATAATAATAATAAATGGAGCCTCTTGGTAGAATTCTGTTTTTATCTTGTACTCCAAATTGTCCATTACCCTCCAATATATGGCCATCACTCTCCAATTCAAGAGGAATTATATTTCTACATACATTATCTTCCATAGTAGGTTTTCACATGTTCTAAGATCAATTATTTTAATCAAAAATAAGATAAATTTGAATTCTTTTAGCAGATGATAACAACTTTAAGACATTTTTAATCTCAATTTTATGTTTATCAAGATATTCATTCCAAGGTTCTTAGTATCTATGTGGATACGCATCCCTCACTAATTGATTTCTGGAGACAAACCATTTTCTGAAGGACTTATCTTTTATTATCTCATAGATTTGTTCTTTTCCAGTCATCCAGCTGCTGCAACTTTATTTTACTTCTCTACTTTGACTTCCACACTATTTTTCTCCATTCTTCTGTAAGTTTATTTATTGTTAACACTCAGTGTCATTAGCACTAATTTTATTCTCTTATTTTCTAATGAACAGTTATAGCAGCATTTCTAAAGCCATATTGATGCAATAACAAAAAACAAAAAAAAATTAATAGATATATAGGGTAAGATTTTTATCAATACTTTAAAATCTAGCTTGATTATCCTGAAGCAAAAACAAAACAAAACAATGGTAACTAGAACAGAACTATTTTGATCTATAAATATTACATTATCTGCATCATTCAGAGTTGTTTTAATTGATAATATGTATGTATATTTATATAAATACAATGTACAATGTGATGTTATGATCTACATATACGTTGTAGAAAGATTCAATCAAGGTAATTGACTTATCCATCACCATACCAATTTATCCTTTTTTGGGGTAATGAGAATGTTAAAAATTTATCATTTTAGCAATTTTCTAATACATAATACATTCTCATTAATTGCATTAATATGCAGTATAATAGATCACTAAATCTATACCTCCAGTCTAATTGAAACTTTATATCCTTTGATCAATATCTCTGAAGTCCTTATCACTCCTTCTTCTCCCAACACCAACCCCAGCTTTTGGTTACTACCTTTCTAGTCTATTTCTATGATTTATTAATTTAAATTTCCCTTAATGTATTATTAAGTCATCCACATCAACCACCAAAATAATATTTAATTTAAAGTACATAAAACTTTAATTGTTTAAGGGTCATTATAGTTGGTTGTTAGACATGTTTTAACTTGGACATATTTAGGAAATGCAAGGTATAGTTACAAGCTAAAAGGTAGAGGGAACATTGGATTAAGAGTCAAGAGGAATTATATTCCTCTTGGCTCATGGAGGTGGATCCTTCATGGCTTGATACTGTCTTTATGATAGTGAGTTTTCAAGAGGTCTGGTCCTTTAAATATGTATGGCACCTCAACAAACTGTAAGAGCAGCCTGAGGGGCTGAACCCTGCAAAGCCACAGTGGCAGAGCTGCTCAAGGTCTTTGGAGCCCACCCTTATACCAGTGTGCCCTGGATGGAGGACATGGAGATAAAGTAGATTATTTTGGAGCTTTAATATTTAATGACTGCCCTGTTGAGTTTCAAACTTCCATGAGGCCTGTAGCCTCTTTCTTTTCACCTATTTCTCCCTATTGGGTAAACAGGACTGTTTACCCAATGCCTATACATTCCATTTCAATGCTGTAGGTGGGGCCTGGTTGGAGGTGTTTGAATCATGGGGGAAGATCCTTCATGGCTTGGTGCTGTCTTCGTGATACTGAGTTCTGGTCATGTAAAACTGTTTAGCACTTTCCCCCAACACCCACAACTATCTCTATGTCTCTCTCTCTCTCTTGTTCTTGCTTTTGCTATGTGATGTGCTTGCTCCTGTTTCATCATCCACTATAATCGTAAGCCTCCTCAGGCCTCCCCAGAAGCAGATGCCACAATGCTTCCTGTGCAACCTACAGAACTGAGAGTCAGTTACACCTCTTTTCTCATAAATTGCCCAGCTTCTGGTATTTCTTCATAGCAATGCAGTAACAGCCTAATACTGATACTAAAACCAATTTGTGAAAGATAGACAGGAAATGAGATTTCCAAGGTGCCTATTACCAATAGCATTATTTGCTAATTTCAAAGAGAAAACATACTTTCACAAAATAGTGTTGTGGCTGTTATCATCTTAGTCAAATTCTCATAAATAACATATTTATATCAGGTCAAATTTGCTTCCTGAGGTAATGTAATATGCAGTTCCCACTAAACTGATAAACTAATATTGTCAAAATGTTTAACATGAATGTAACAGTATTTGAGGTTGGCAAAGTTTTTATCTAGAGGGTAGGTAGTAAATATTTTAGGCATTTGAGTCACATACAGTCTATATTGCATATTGTTCTTTTTCTTGTTTTTTTTTTTGTTGTTGTTGTTCCTTTACATGTAAAACTCTTCTTAGTTTGAATGTTGTTTAAAAATAAATCACAGGCTGGGTTTGTCCCACAGGTCATATTTTATTGACTTCTGGCTTGAAAGAATACTTGAAAAACCCTACAAGAGAGTGATCCAACAAATCTAAATTATAATACGTTCTAAAAGACAATCAATGCTTCTTTCTTCAAAATGTAAATGGCCTAAAAATATAAATAAGGGGAGAGGACTGTTTAACCATAAATATGACTAAACAGACAAAACTAAATATAAAAACCTGCATACTATTCATGAAATTGGATCCTGCTTCAATGATGTTTTATAACTTATAAAAAGCATTTTAGAATATTTTCCTTTATTTCAAAGAAAATATCCATTATTTCAAAAAATGTTAGTATTTAAAGTAGTGATTACTTCCCAGTATTTCTTAATATTAGCAAAACACTACATCATCTGAATAAATATTTGCCACATATTTGAAAGTCTATGACTGCTCAGTTTAAATAGTAAATTTCAAAATGCCTAAAGTTGCAAATCTGGACTACTCAAGACAATAGTCTACTTGAGAACTGGATAATTTATGCATAGATATTCCACTGATATATTCTGGAGCACCATGTAGATAAATCTCTGAAAAAAAAAAAAAGTTCTCAGTCTTCTCTTTATGTTTAACTCTATGGGCACATGTCAGTAATGAGCTTAGTGTCACTAATCACAGAAGTAGGATGTGTAAGCAGAATCTTGAGATCAGTTGGATGATTTCCTGTGGGAATTTATAAGGACATGTTGCTCCTTTATTTTCTTTTCTTGTATATGAATTACTTGATACAAGTTTGGATAATTTAAATATTTGCTCAATCCTCTGCACTCCTCTGTTCTCTCACTACAGCCCAAAGAAAGATGTACATTGGTCTTTGTAAGATGAGTGATTATGTGATTCAGCCCTGCTAACTGCAGTATCTGTAGGGTGGCAGAGTAACTATTTCAAACTCAAAGTCATTAAAAATATCATCGGATATCTAACTGACTTAGGGCATAATACCCCCAGCAACAAGTAAATCAGTGGAGATAAAGGCATTTAGGCCTCCAGTTAACCCTTGCCAGCTACTAAAACCGAAGAACCACCTTTCATATATTGTCATTGTGTTAGTGATTAGTCAAATAGTTTATGAAAAGGTGTACATAGTTATTTGGAATAAATGAATGCTGAAATTACTAAACATCAACAGCTACAGTGGTTACTGCTACCCATTCCTTGATCTTCATTAAAAAAAAAACCCTCATGATTCATATTAGTAGAAAAGGTGTTTCTGATGAATTGTCAACCTTAGATCCTCCATACTTGTCTCACTCTGGAAGAAAACAACAAAGACCTCCAAACACCAAAATAATTCTGTATACTCCGGTGCTTTGTAAAATAATATGTACACAAACACCCACTCAGAACCACATATAAAACAAAGCCTTCCTTTAAATTATGACAGACCTTTTCAAACTTCATGTTATCCCTCTAGCAATTTTTAATATAGCATCAACCTTAACAGAAACAGTCTTGTGTTATGAAGACAAGAATTATTTCCTGAAATTTTTTCTTAATTGCACACACAGATATGTGGTGTGTGTGTGTGTTTGTGTGTGTGCCTATGTGTGTGCCAAGTGGCAATGGAAATTTATAATTAGGATACAGTAAGGAAAAGTTTGAAGGTTATAATACTTGAAAGGATAACAGCGTTAACAAGACTAGATACTTTTTCTGCTTTTACTACCCTAAGAAGAATAAGGGCTTTAGTAAAAGCCATCTACCACCAAAATGTTAGGATTATAAAATATTTTATTGACGACAGTTGTAAAGTTAGAGAAAATTCATAGAAGCCACATTCATTTATCAAGACTGTGAGCAAAATTAATAATTATTATTATCTTTTATGATTCCTTTTTATGTATAATTTCAATTTTTCATTAATGGTCATTTTATATCTCATCATTTTTCAGATTCTTTACAAAAATTATTATTATTTAAGTGTCACCTGCTCCAAGACTAAAAGAAATAGCTCTATTAATAAGCATGAAAAGAAATCTAGTTTAACTTTGCAATTAAAAACTAAAGAGTGAAACAGAATCCTTGATTAACAACCAAAGTTTCTCATTTTGTTTACGGCAAAAATGATTAATTGTCTTCTAATGGGTAAATCAATACTTCGCTTAATTGTATCTGTTTCTCAGAATTGCATACCTCTAGTTCATTAACTCTTCTAAACAGCATCCTGCCTTGGAAAACTGCACAAAATGTGTTGATGTTTCTTTTAAAGTCTTGATAAATCTTGTATTCTCTTTGTCTTAATCAGTCTTTCACTAAGTCTGCATTACTAACAATACATGTCTAGCGTTTTAGTATTCTGATACAGTTTATATAAATAATAGGAGAAAAAAAAATGAGAAGACTATTGTTCAGGACCTTATAATAGCAATAAGCCTAGCAATGGACCAATCACTCATTACAGAAACCAATTATGCACCATAAAGTCTAAGAAGATTGTACAATCTGAAGTAAAAAAATAAAAAAGGGAGAAATAATAAATAAATGAATACCTTGATGGAGTTTTCCAGTATGCAGATAGACTAGGGGGCTATTATCCATTAATTTAACAAATATGCAGAGAGGCCTGACTATGTGATTGGCTAACATAAGTAGCAAAGACAGGCAAAGCCTCTGAGCTCATGGAAATTACTTTCTAGTGGGTGATTTAAACAATAGAGAAGCCCATCAATAATTTAATGAGATAAATTCATTTAGAATAAGTGCTATAAAGATAAAGAGGGACTTTGGGTAGGAGGCATAATGTAAATTTGGCTTGCAATGAATAGCTCTCTGAGGCAGTGGTATGTCAACTGAGGCTGACCTGAATGACAAGAAGTCAACCATGTCATTCAGGCTGAGATGACAACAGGTCCAAAGTCTTTACACAGATACAATAATGGTACAAATAAAAACAGAAGGAGGGCAGTCTTGTTTATGCATGGCAAATGCAGGGAAGAGACTCATAATCATTTCACCATTATTATGTTTTCAACTCTTCTGTTATTTCCTTGGAAAGTATTAAGTGTGTAGTGAATAAGACTTTAGCTTCTTTCTTTAACTGGATGAAATTAAGTGTGATTTCATATCTTCTATTACTCTTGGATAATGTAAAATTTACTGTCATTTTTGAAGCATACAATAATTCGGTGAGATTCTTATACCTGGGTTCTCGGTGGTTCCTACCGGATTGCCCACTCTTTCAGTTCACTCCTTAAGGTCCAGTTACATATACAGGTATATGGGGCACCAGTATCTCTGTCAAGTCCGGAAACCTGTTGCTTGGTTATAAAAGGTAGATATTCTACAGCCATTTTTGTTGACCACTAACCCTAGGTTTCTTAATCTCCATGGAACACAGCACACACACACACACACACACACACACACACACACACACACACAAAGGCATTTATATCACAATCCATCTCATATTATACCATCTCTCTAGTCTCTGGACTCTTTCTCCTTTTCAGGTTGTTGTTAGCAATAGTGCTTCCTTTGTTCTCTTCTTTCATAGCAAAACCCATTCAAAAACACAAAAGCCAGAAATACAAGATTAATACTTTCAACCCTAAAGAATATTGCTCCCTTGAATCAACAAAATACAAAGAAACTACACAATTTTTGAAGAGGAATAACCGAAAGAGGACAAAAATAAATCAAGAGAGTAAACACAAATATCTCAAAAGGTTTTCTTGTTACACACACACACACACACACACACACACACACACACATACATGAATTTTACAGAACTATGATATAATGAATGCAGGAGATGGAAAAAGATATAACTACACATACTGAAAAAAAATGTTAAATTTATTAAAAGTGGACAAAGTGGAGAAATTGCCAGAAAATGTATAATTAAGATTCCAGACATAAGGAAACATACAAATGACCAAATGATCGGTGCTTCTGCTTCTAAAATTGAGACAGAATATAAGCTTAAAGCAAAGCTGCTTAAGAAATTATGAAATTAAAATATGGAAGACATTTCTAATGTCAAATATACTTAGCCATGGAAATTAGTTAATGAAACTGCTATGGAGTCTTTTATTAAACGGAAAACTAAGGTCTCTTCTAATTGTGATTGTGTTATTCTCAATCCCTGATACATAGATTTATATAGACGGACTTCTAGGTTGTTTGACTTAAGATTTTACATACTTTAAATTATTCATGGTTTAAAAATGAAAAAAATTGAAACATAAGAATTATAAGACATTTTCATTTTCCTTCAATTTTTCAATTTAAACAAAACAGACACAATACCTGGGAAATAATGGGGAAGAAATAGAGCTATATTAATAGGTCATGATGTCAATAAGAATAGTGGAAAGACAGAATGCAATTTCGAAGAAAATTTTAAAGATTGAAATGAAAAAAAAGGGATCAAGAAAATGATGATGAAGAGTCGTATTACAGATTAACTCAAAAAATGGCATAATAAGGGCTTGAGCCACTGTGTATGAACAACATACTAATACAGATGTAGCACTCAAAACTAAGATGAGAAATCAATTTTCGATGTCTCCAGAACATCCAAACAATACTAAATCTTTTGGTCCATTTCTGACATCAGGAAGAGCCAATTAAAAATCGCCTCTTGAAAACCATTTCTCCATTGGCACGAAGTATATTTCTGAAGCCAATTTTGGGAAACACCTCCATCTTCCTTGTAGGTCTTAATTTTTCTGAAAGTTACTTTGTATTGTATCTCTTCCTCTTTTATTTAAAAATAATCAAGTTGATACTTATTAACTACTTTATTTCTTGATTTATTATTCATAGATATGAAGGTTATGCTTGCAGTCATAAAAGATATGATATTAAAATTATTGTGTGGTCATTTAAGAACTCAGTCATAGAAATTTTGAGAATACAGTATTGCAATACATATAATTGTTTTCTAAAATGTTCAAAGTTAGGAAATTTGATTATAACAGCAATTTAAAAATTAGATATTTAAAAAAAATGTTTAAGATCTGTTTTGCCAGGTTTTATTGTCAAAAGGTAATTTAGCTATCTAACTGTGGTCATATCTTTCTCCTCTATAGAGCCAATGTTTCAAAATTTGTTTTCACTTAGTGATTCCATTTCCTCAGCTCTAATATAGTTGGTAGCCTACTGTGCCCAGTGAAAACATTCCACATCAAGGTCATCAAATGTCTTCTGTATTTCTAAATTCAATGGTGCTTTATAAAATTGTCGTCTTGAGCTTTCTTCAGTTTTTGTGAGAGCCACTCACTATTTCTCTCTGAAACACTTTTCTTTGCTTCCACTAAACCATGTCTTTTTATTTATACCTTCTAAATTTCTGACTCCTTTGAAGATGAATTTACTCATAACAACCATTAAATTTTAACATATGTCAAGACAGTGCAAGGCCCCTTTATCTTTCCTCTTCAGAATCTCTCCTTAGAAAAAGGTAACCATAAAGTTGACATTTGCATGCGTATCTTTTCAATGTATGGCTCTAGTCCAGACTTTTCTTTTAAACTAAGTACCAATATAACCAACTGCCTATTAATCATCTCTTTGCATGTGTCAAAATTACTTCAAGCTCAATATATCCTACATTCAAACATAATTTATCTCCTTCTGGGAATCAAATTATCTCCAGAGTTCTCAAACATCATGGTTGGGATATTACGCATTTATTGCCCCCAAGCTGAAACATAGGAATCATATTTGATAACTTCCACGTCTTTATTAAATTTCTCACTAAATCCCTTTGATTTTACTTTCAAACTATATCTCACAAATCCATCCATGTGTTCTCTGTCTACATTTCCCATCTGAATGTGGCCTTTCACATGAGATATGAAACTGCACCCTAATGGGCAATTCTTCATCA
The DNA here is from genome assembly GCF_049350105.2 of Macaca mulatta. Lineage (NCBI taxonomy): Eukaryota > Metazoa > Chordata > Mammalia > Primates > Cercopithecidae > Macaca > Macaca mulatta. The sequence continues at coordinate 94,835,657 of NC_133414.1, read as the reverse complement.
TCTATTAGCTCCACCAAGAGTTCTGTGCAGGGTACCTGAAAAAATATTTTGAAAATGCAAATTTGGATACGTGTTGCCCATTTTTCCTAAGATAAAAAAACACAATTCTTATCAAAATCTAAAATTTCTGCAAGAATTGGCACCTGGTTATCACACCAGGCAATTTGAACCTCTTTTTCTCTCTCAATTACTGTGTTCCCACCACTCTGACCATGATTTATCTCACAGCAGGACATCTGCCTTTCCCTTAACTCAGAATATTTCAGCAACCCTCCTCCCTCTCCCTCTGCTTAGTAAACTGCGGTACCTAACACCGACCTCGATTCAGTGATCCTGGAAATAATTTCAACTCTCCTTGTAACGTGCTTCCTTATATACCCATGTTTTTATTTAAATAAATTATTAATGTATAATTAAATTGTGGTGTGACTATTCAATTAACATCTGTCTTTCTCACTAAATTGCAAGATTCATGAGGCCAAATTCAAGACGTTTGCTTAACACTTTATCCATAGGAAATAAAATAGTGCTTGGTTCCAAATAGGTACTTAAACATTTTAAAATCAGTGAGTATGCAAATGAATAATAAATTGAATGAATGAATATAAAATTTCAACCCTAGAACAGTATTTTCAAACTATTAATTATATTCCTAAAATTTAGGCCACTTTAATCTCATTGAATCTTCTATTCTCTATGAATTCAATCTCACCATTGAAGTTTCTTTTAGATTCTAGCATTCATTTAGGTATTGTGATATAAAAATACACTGAACAGTTTATAATACAAAATTAGTTAAGGCAAAGACAAAAGAAGAAACTATATACTACCATTAAAATATGTTTACATTTTTGCATAAATGAGAAAGTAGTTCTGTGTTTTAAAAGACGACTGGATAATACTAACTCTCTCAAAAGAAGGAAAACACCTTGAGATTTTCTTTTTTATACTTACAAAGTGGAACTTTAATAGCAATAACTTGTGCTACAACTTGTTTAAAAGAAAAATAAACGTGTCTATTATAGGGAAAAAATTAGGTGATGTGCAATGCATAAACTTACTTCTTCGGCTTTGCTAATTGTGGCACCACTCTTACAATATTTGCAGTCATTTTCTATGGGCCTCACTTTCCACTTCTCTGGGGAAAAATAAATTACATTGCAAATGGCAAGTTCTGCTCTTATTTGCAAAATATATAAAGAAATGATGCTTATAACTAGACCAGAGAGCTGCTTTGCAATAAAACATTTTTTGTATTACTGAGCAGCACTTCTATACAGTGAAAAAATGAAAAGATCAGAGAAATAAAAATATATTTTAGAACATGTTATATTCATTTTGCTACAAGCTACAATGCAAAATATATAGTCTTGTCTTTCTAATTCTTTGAATAACAAAGAAATCAGCAATTGATTGTAATGAATAAAAAAATGTTTCTTCAGACTACTCTGATCAGATACCTTACCAGAGACACAGGCTACTTTACTATATTTAATAACTGCATAACTGTGAAAATACATTTTAATTGAAATTAGTCCTCCAATAATCATACTATATAAAATGTTTCTTTTATAAGAAATACTTAAAACTATTGTGTCTCCATGTCCTCAGTTCCACTGTGTCAGATAAAAATTTTCTCAATTTAATATTGTCTATCTCTGGCTAGGCACAGGGCTCATGTCTGTAATCCCAGCACTTTGAGAGGCCAAGGCGGGCAGATCACTTAAGGTCAGGAGTTCAAGAACAGCCTGAGCAACATGATGAAACACAATCTCTACTAAGAATACAAAAATTAACTGATTAGCTGGATTAGCTTGATGTGGTGGCAGGTGCCTGTAGTTCCAGCTACTTGGGAGTTTGAGGTGGGGGGATCACTTGAGCCCAGCTATTTGGGAGGCTGAGGCTGCAGTGAGCCAAGATACCACCACTGTACTCCAGCCTGAGTGATACACACACACACACACACACACACACATACATATATACACACACACATATATATACACACACACGTGTGTGTATATATATACACGTGTGTGTGTATGCATATATAGTGTGTATATATATATATATATATATATTTTTACTGGCCATGAAAGATTATAAATAAATTTTAAATATACATTTAAAATCTATTTAGTCTATGTCTTCTTTCTTGGACAGTGGGCTCCATAGAGAACACATTTGCTGTCTATCTCCTACCACAGGGACTTATTCTACCTCAATGCCTCACTAAACTCATTTGCATTATTTATTCATTATAGAGACACAATGCCTGGCAAACACAGACATACTTTTACAAAATACAATCAACCCACTTTTCCCAGCAGTGTATTTAGGAGGTGGGTTTGAGTACTGAGCGCTGTTCAATGTACTTAGGAAGTTCAGTCAAAAATAAGCAAAGATAGGTCAAATTGCTGGGTCCTTGGCAAGATTATGTTATATGGTCTACCTTTACTCACAAAGAGAGTGTCGGTTATGGTCCTGGCAGAAACCAGAAAGTCCACTAAAACTGGGTAATTTGTGAAGAGTTTAATACAGTAACTATCTGAAAGATTTGGACAGAGAATGAGGAAACCACAGGGGAAGGTTGTTTCCTGCATCTAGTAACAGTGTCCCAGTTCTGATTGTCCTGCAGCAGATGCGCTTGGTGCCTTTTATGTTCCCTTAACCTACCTCTGATTTCAGCTTAGGGATGCTTGACAGTTCTGTGCATACTGCAACCCCTCTTCATTTGTGTTTTGGAATTTTTCAGAAGTCACAGGAGATCTATGAGGGTAAAAACTGTATAGAAGAGCAGAAGAGTTAATATTCCAAATAAATGGGGTGGGCTGGGAATTTGTAAGTACCTAATTCTTTCCATCTTTCAGAGAGAAAAATCCAGAGGAATATTCTACATGGTTCCTTAGAAAGTTCTCAGCAGACTTCAACTCTAGTTGACCAAATTTTAACCACCTCAATAACCTTTTTTTTTTTTTTTTTAAAAAAAAAAAAAAAAAAAAAAAAGACTGTGGGTACACACTAGGTGAATATATTTATGGAGAACATGAGATATTTTGATATAGGCATACAATGCATAATAATCACATCAGGGTAAATGAGGTATTTAGCACCTCAAGCCCTTATCTTTTCTTTGTGTTAAAAACAATCCAATTACACTCTCCTAGTTACTTTAAAATGTACAATACATTGCTGTTAACTGTAATCACTCTTTTTTGTTATCAAATAATAGATCTTATTTATTCCGTCTAACTATATTTTGTACCCATTAACCATCCACTCTTCCCTATAACCCATTACCTTCCCCAGCCCCCGGTAACTGGCATTCCACTCTCTATCTCCATGAGTTCAATTGTTTTAATTTTTAGCTCCCACAAATGAGTGACAACATGCAAAGTTTGTCTTTCTGTGCCTGGCTTATTTCACTTAACCCAGTAATCATCATAACCATTTCTGCAAATGACAAGATCTCGTTCTTTCTTGTGGATGAGTACTTCATTGTGTATATGTGCCAGATTTTCTTTATGCATTCATCTGGTGATGGACACAGGTTGCTTCCAAATCTGGGCTATTGTGAACAGTGTTGCAATAAACATGGAAGTGTGGATATCTCCTCAATATACTGATTTCCTTTCTTTTGGATATATATTGAGCAGTGGGATTGCTGGATCATATGAACCATATAATCCAGTAACATACATTTTATTGGTTTTCTCTTCTGTCTTGTCTTGATGATTCTGGGATAATTTCTAATAAACTCCTTCTACTCATGTATTTCTCAACTCTTCAAGGGAGAAAAAAATAGTATACACCCCTAAGCCCTAATAAGTAAGAATAGAAAGCAGTTACAAGAACTCTCTCTCTCTCTCTCTCTCTCTCACACACACACACACACACAGACACACACACACACATACAGAGAGAGAGAGAGAGAGAGAGAGAAAGAGCGAGAGAGAGAACTGAGTGCAAAAAGCTATCAGATAGAAGTTCTAACATTAGTCAAAGAAGGTATGTGCATGCATCTATCACAAAGAGAAAAAAGGGAAATGGACACCCCAAATTTACTTTCTTCCTTTTCTTAAGACTGCTGGCATTACCTGTTGGCTGAATCAACTAAATTTCAAAAGACCGGAAAACGCATTTGTGCAGTTCCTACAAATCGGCCACAGAAAAAAGGAGGAAATAGAACACTTCCATTCAGCACAATGCAGAAATCTACGTTCCAAACCCAAATTAATCATGCCTCCTTCTAGTCTCTCCCATAACTCTTCCTTTCTTGCTGTTCTAATATAGTTTAACCCACATGATGATACTAATGGGAGTGTATTATATGTGTAAAATATAGTTTGGAAAAATAACACAGGATCCTCCCATCTATATATGTTGGGCAACTTTTTCCTGTTTTATGAATGCACTAAAGTTCAATATTCTCTAGAGATTAAAGAAGAAATGATTGCTAATTAAAATAATAACTGGAAACATTTCTGCCATCAAAAATACATTTTGTTGCCTGACAGTGAAATATATGGATGCTTAAATCCAAATATGTAAGTCACATGTATTATTGAATAAGCATGTTCAACAGTAGAATATCCTCTATATGCCCAAGAGAAATTATACAATAATATGTCTCTGGAGCTTTAAGTATTCAATAAATTATTATCTAGTGGCTACAATATGTAAGCTTTGACTTTGAGGAAATATAAATATATAACATACAGTAATCTTTAAGGACAATTATAATGGGGTAGTATACCTCCAAAGGTCTATTAGAGGTGAATAAAAACTCAGTGGTCTATAAACTAATTGTTCTGTGTTCGGTAGTGAGATGACGGGAAAAATGTTCCTGCAATTATCAAACTTTAATTATATATCAGTGGTCAGCTGACACTCTTAGCTCTGAATTAGCCAACATTTATTGTTAGCTCTCATATAATGGCCAAATTAATGTATTAAAAAACCCTCAAAGTAAGCATCAATTTAATATTTATGTTTGTACCCCAAAACAGCAGTACAGACTAGAAATTGGGAATGTGACAATTTATTTTGAAATAAACCTGAAGTAAGAATAAATTTGCCTTGAAGAGTAACCAATTTTAATCTATCCATTAACCTATTGATGTTGAGAGGCCAGTAATATTTTAAGATTAATTTTGCATTGTAGTATAATCTGGAAAAAATCAATGTGAAAAAATTGATCTATGATGAACATTTAGGGAATCACAGTTGTCCTTCAGTACAAAGAGGGAGGGTTGATTCTAGGACCATCACAGATACCAAAATTCATGGATGCTTGAGTCATGGATATAAAATGGTGTTGTATTTGCACCTAACCTATGCACATTCTCCCTTATACTCAAAATCTTCTCTAGGTTATTTGTAATACCTAATACAATGAAGACATTTTGTAATTAATTGTAATATTCTATTCTTATTTGTATTATTTTATATTGTTGTATCATTATTTTTTATTGTTCATTTTCAAGTATTTTCAATCCGTGGTTCATTGAATCAGCAGATGTGGATCCCAGGGATACTGAGGCATAACTGTACTGCAATAGTCTATGAATAAGGAAATAAATGTGTCTGAATGAGGATAAGGTAGGGGATAAAGAAAAGAAGCACTATTTGAAGAAACTTTTTAAAGAAATGAAACAATTGTTATCTCTAAAACTTTTAGGTTTGGGAGTCAAGTGCTTTATAAAAATAGAAGTTAGAATAATGTGATAAATATCTTTTGTTTTTCAAGAGCAGCGAGGACATTTTGTTGACATTGAGGCTAGATGTTGTGGAATTCCCAAATTATTTTATCACAGTGATAAAATATATACTTCATATTGAATAAAATACTGTGGATTTCTCTAGTGTATCTTAGAATATAATAGATGGCATAATTTAATGTAGTTTTCTTTTCTCAGCAGAAAACATCCATTATCAAGTGTCATAACAAAAACCATAATGCTATCAATTCACAAGATCCCATAAGTAATTTTATTCTTTTAATTGTATTCAAAAATATCTTATTTTGCAGCTCTTTATCACCTTTAAATAAATGCTCTAAATCTTTTTTTATTATAAGATTACATTATCAATCTAACACAAAGTCATGAGATTTTAAAGTTGTATATGACCTAATAGTCAATTCCTTCTTATTACAAACAAATACATTTATTTCCACTGAACTTATACTACATCAAGAAGTTAATGCAATAAATTCTAATTCCTAAGTTTAAACATTTACCCAGAATTTACATGTAGATATTTAACTCTCTCACTTCAAACATAATACAACATTTGATCTCATGTGTTTTTGTTTGTTTGTTTGTTTTTTGTTGGTTTAACAAGCCACCTTTATCTTTTAGAGGCAATTCTCCATGGTTCTCTTGCATTTTACATGACTTTCAAATGAGACATGGACTATCCTGTTTTTTCCTTAGATTTTTTCAAGTTCATTTTCTTTTTTTTTTTTTTTAATTTATTTATTATTATTATACTTTAAGTTGTAGGGTACATGTGCATAACGTGCAGGTTTGTTACATATGTATACTTGTGCCATGTTGCTGTGCTGCACCCATCAACTCGTCATTTACATCAGGTATAACTCCCAATGCAATCCCTCCCACCTCCCCCCTCCCCATGATAGGCCCCGGTGTGTGATGTTCCCCTTCCTGAGTCCGAGTGATCTCATTGTTCAGTTCCCACCTATGAGTGAGAACATGCGGTTGGAATCCATCATTCTTAGCAAACTATCACAAGAACAGAAAATCAAGTTCATTTTCATAGCAAACAGCTTAAAGAGAGAAAATAGTGGTTCACTCCATACTTACTCCAGGCATGCTTATTCTCCAGTATAGTAATAAAAATGTTTCCCTTGGGAGCACAGGACAGCCATGCCAACTGCCCATTATAAAAGACTTGAGTTCCCTCAACTCAGGGTCTAGTCCTGTAACAAACTGCACTGTGTGCAAGTGCCATCTGGCCCTCTTCATGTTAACTTTTAGAAACTGGGACTTGGAGAATCACACAAAAATTCTGATGCTGTAACTCCTGCTGTACTAAGAAATAAACTGCCCTTTTTCCCTGACCCAGGAATCCTGCATCTGTTGCCAGTAATCATGAAACTGTGGCCAACTAATTTGTCAGTCTGAAAGTAGAGCAACACCTCATACCCTTCAGAGTTCTTGGCACTTCTTCTCACTTCCATAAATTAATCCAGTCTTAAAAGCCTAAATTTAAAGTCATCTGTAATAGCATACTGACGTGGAATTATTTCTGTTTCAATACTCAACACAATGTCAGTAGAATAGATATTAAGAATAAAAATAACCATAAGACAAACATAAATTGCATTACTAGAAGGGAAGTAAAAGAAAATCTTTACTACTCTTGAACCCCAGCCAAATCAAGGTAACAGAAAGAAGTCACAAAAGAGCTATGTCATTTTTGGAAATTTTCAACAGAGTAAGTCATACTGAGTGTCTTTATTTCTTCTCAAAGAGTAATGGATTTTCTCTCTCTCTCTCTCTCTCTCTATATATATATACACACACACACACACACACACACATATATATATACGTGTGTGTGTGTAATTATGCATATGTATAATTTCTTATCCTTCTTCCACTCTTCCTATAATATTCAGTTAATAAATCTGAATAAGCTTTGATTCAAGCACTTTTATTGAGCACTTACTATGCCAATACTCCATGCAAATAACTTAGGGAAACAGAGAGAATAAATAATCCCTTTCTACAAACAGCTGATGAGGGGATTTGAGCATGTAATAGTAATTAATTGAAACACACATTGTAGTAAATGCTGAAAAGATGGATTAATATAAAGTAATGAGAATGCAAAAAAGAGAAGACTTGATTTCACCTGGAAGATGGATGCTAATTTTTTAATGGGCTTTGAAAGCATTGATTAGATTTTAAATGAATATGTTGTAATAGGAGAGAAAGACAAGCAAAACAAAGGGAAAAACAGATATATGGTTAAGGAATTTATTTGATAATCTATTGCTACACTTTTTTATTTATCCTTAGATCATTTTGTGAAAGGTAAATAAATCTTGGGACCCCAAACTCATTAAGTCAGAGCGAAAAGTCAAGCTAGGAACTGGGTCACACAAATCTGCATTCGCCTTTTCATTCCTAAATAAGATGGCTACAAGATGAAAAGATATACACCTCCCTCATATTTTACAGATGAGAAAATTCTAGTGGGCTCCCAGACCTTAACCGTAAAACTTTTCTGTTAAAATTCACCATGACAATGTAAACTGATACCTTATCTTTGCAGGTGCATAGGACAGAACTCAAAGTCATCTCTCTGCCCACCTGACACAAATGTATATCTGACTGTTCCCCTTGCCCCACTGTCTATCTTACCTTATATAAAAATGCAGACTCACTGAACCAGACAAAGGCATAAATGACTATTGCGCCCTACCCAGCTCTTACATGAAAATTGTTTATTTCTCAATATCCTGCCATTTCCCTTTTAAATTTGGAGCCCTCAAAATCATCTTCAGAGACAAGCGTAGACCTGTCTCCCAGGTGTGTCCTTAACTTTGGCAAATAAACATCCTGAAATAATTGAGATTTGTCTGCGTCATTGTTCTTGATTGACAATGTCAACATTCTTCTAACGGGCCATTCTTTATATCTAACCTCCTTCGTTCAATCGGTCTTGTTACTCTTCCACCACATATTTGTTACTAAACCATCACTTTCTGGTATTATTTTTCTCCAAAAGACTTAACATGGTGTTTCTCTGATGGGGGACATTTAGAACCTCACAAAATGACTTCCCTCTTTAGCTTTCTCACATTAACTACTGTTATTTTCCACCAAAAAGTTACTGAATACAATGTACAAGTTTGAAAGTTTTATTCGAAGTAAGAAGGGATGGAGAGGAGCAAGTCCCAATGGTAAGTTATAGGATGTGTTTGGGTGTCTTTCTCTCCATCATCTTTCAGAATTCTTTGAAGGTTTCCTCAACCATATTTTTCCCTGATTACCCCTGAAAGAAGTGAGTCTTGCCCTTTAGAATATATGCATAATATGTTAAAATAAAACTTTAAAATCTCAAATCAAAGTATAGATATTTTTTATTTCAAAACAATAGCATAAATATCTGGTTGTTGATGTAGATGCCGGGTTCATGGGCAAGTTCAATTTGTGAAAATCCAGTAAGTGATGTAAATCTGTGTACTTTTCTATATGTATCTTGGACATCAATTAAAAACATACTGTCACTTGTGAAGAAAAGCACATTAAGAAGTAATAAATGGGTCTGCATATTTGCTAACTGTTCTTTTATTATAGTAAATTTGTTTCAATCAAGGCCATTTAACCCAGAAGAACCTGAGAACATTACGTTAAATGAAATATGCCAGGCACAAAAAGACACATACCTCATAATCTCAGTCACACAGTGGAATCTAAAAAAATTGATCACGTAAACGTAGAGAGTAGAATGATAGCTCCCAGAGGCTTGGGTAGTTAGTGGGGCAGGGGAATGGGGAGGTGCTGGTCAATGGATGTATCAAGTTAGATAGGAATAATTTTTGAAAATATCTATTTTACAGCAAAGTAACTATAATTAGTAATGATATATCATATTATTCAAAAAGGTAGGCCAGGCTCGGTGGCTCCTGCCTGCAATCCCAGCACTTTGGGAGGCCAAGGCAGCCAGATCGCTTGAGATCAGGAGTTCAAGACCAGCCTGGCCAACATGGTGAAACCCTGTCTCTACTAAAAACACAAAAATTAGCCGGGCATGGTGGCACATGCCTGAAATCCCAGCTGATTGGGAGGCAGAGGTAAGAGAATCACTTGAATCTGGGAGGCAGAGGTTGCTGTGAACCAAAATCATGTCACTGCATTCCACCCTAGGTGACAGAGCCAGACTGTCTCAAAAAAAAAAAAGGAAAGAGATATTATGTATTCTTACCACAAAATGCAAATCATGTGCGGTACTGCATTTGTTAATTAGCTAGATTTAACCAGTCCAAAGTATATATTTACTTCAACACATTATGTTCTACATAAAACATACAATTTTTTCTGTCAATTTAAAAATACACATTTTAAATCATTATCTCAGGAAAAAAAGAACTTTTTAAGATGTTAGTTGATAAACTGCTAAAATATGAATTCTATTTTTAAAGACTAAGAAAATGTTACTTTTTTTTTTTTGAGATGGAGTTTCGCTCCCTCACCCAGGCTGGAGTGCAGTGGTGCAATCTCAGCTCACTGCAAACTCCGCCTCCCTGGCTCAAGCCATTCTCCTGCCTTAGCCTCCAGAGCAGGTGAGACTACAGGCTCCTGTCACCATGCCCGGCTAATTTTTTGTATTTTTAGTAGAGACGGAGTTTCACTGTGTTAGCCAGGATGGTCTCGATCTCCTGACCTCGTAATCTGCCCGTCTCGGCCTCCCAAAGTGCTGGGATATACAGGCTTGAGCCACCACGCCCAGTTTATTGTTAAAGAAAATTTAACAAATTTTATTGCTTACAGTGACAGTTGATTTCCATAATGGTCATAGGTTTACTGAATTTATAAAAGAGTAACTTAAGTGTGTACCTCTTGTTTTGTGAAGAAAAGTAATATTCAAATAAAACAAAAGCAGTGTAGATAAAATCCCAATGGCAATGTAGAACGCTTGTCGATAGAAAAACATTTTAATATTTAATTTTAACACAAAACATCTTTGAAAACCTGCAATTTTACATGTAAAGTCTAGATAAGTTTTGTAATTACAATAAAATAAGCATGAATTTTTAAAAGATGCCATGATATAAACTAGTATACAAATTCTAGATCAACTATTACTCCTCCTCACCACATACACACACACACACACACACACACACACACACACAAAGTGTTTGCTAAGATGAAAAGCTGTATTTCTGCTATTTATATCTCATTATTTGAAATGGCAGACCTATTTGTTTCCTGCCTTCTTAAAATCTAATTATTTACTTGCTGCTACAATAAACACAGGCTTCTCTGATTATTTGCATCCACACACAGTGTCTCAAATATCCTATGTATATTATGTTTGTGTGTCTATCTGTGTACACACACACTCATATATATGTGTGTATATATATTCCTATATATGTATTCCTTCATATATATATACACACACTCATATATATATATATATATGCCTATATATATATTCCTTCATATATATGTATGAGTGTGTGTCTGTATATGTCTGGACCTGTGGGTCTGGAATTTACATCTGAATCAGAGAAAGAGATTTTATATACATTATATATATATAATATTTGTCTCTCATATGTACAATCTTTTTATATATGTATATATAAAATCTCTTTCTCTAATACAGATGGATATCTGTGTACACATACACTCATATATATATAGGAAGGAATAGATATATTTATTTCTCTGATTCATATATATCTGTATACACATATATATATAGAAAGGAGTATATATATGTGAATATATATATAGGATGGAATATATATATTCCTATATATAGGAAGAAATATATATGTGTATATATATGAGTGTGTGTGTGTACACAGATATATATCTGAATCAAAGAGATTTCATATATATATAGAAAGAGATAAAGGGATTATATATTATATTATATATATATTTTATATATATATAATCTTTTTCTCTGATGCAGATGTAAACTCCATACCCACAGGTCCATATGTGTATTCAATGATATCATGTACATATCTCATTAGCACATCAAATCTAACAGGTTTAGAACTGACTCATCTTCCTCTTTCTTTCTTCCTCTATGTACCGCATCTCAAGAAACAGCATTATTATTTATTTGGTCAACTGACTTAGAAATCTAACAATTATCCTTACTTCCTCATATTCTTGAAAGCTCATGTCTAATTGGCATGCATTCCCATCAGCTCTACCTTTATACACTCATGAGTGTGATCCCCTCCTGCCATCCCCACTGCTACTGGGTTTGCTTTATTTCATGCCTTCATTATTTCTATTCATTCCCATCAGCTCTACCTTTATACACTCATGAGTGTGATCCCCTCCTGCCATCCTCACTGCTACTGGGTTTGCTTTATTTCATGCCTTCATTATTTCTATTCTAGATTGCAGTGACAGCCTCTTAACTTGGCTGCTTGCCAGTAGTCACTGCTGTTCCTCTTTAATTCATTCTCCAGGCTGTGGTAAAACCATTTTTTAAAAAAATCAAAATAGGATTTTTAAACATCTCCTTGACAGCGGAATCTGATTATATGACTCTTCTACTTAAGGTTTCCAGTGTCCATGGGATAAAATCTAAATTCTTTAGGAGGCATACAACCTCTCTCCCTGTATCTCTAATACCTTTTAATGTCTCTTTTCATACATTATGTTGTAGCCATACCCCAATTCTAGTAGTTCTGTGTATGTATGCATGTGTGTGAGACTGTATATGTGTGTTGAGAGAAAATAACAGCAACAAAGAGAGAGAGATGGAAAGATGAAGAGACAGAGAAAGAGAAGAAATGAAGTGACAGAGAAACCTAAATTTAATTGTACTTTTGGATCTGGCTCATGAAATTTCAGATGATTTTATGTTCTTCTTTGTGTTCCCTCCTGTTTTCCGTAATTTCTCAATTGCCATGTGTGTTTTGCAATTAGAGAAATAATCTAGTCTTACATGACACAATTGAAGATTTTTTGAGAACTGCATAGTTTTTGTTTCATTTTAAAGTCCACCTCATCTATTTGCAGCCATTCTTTAAAACCGTATGACAAATTGACTTTAATCATTTTGAAAATTATTATAGTCAGTTACTTTTAGAACTCCTACATTCTTATTTTATAAATCTTCTGTGAATAAATATTGACTTCATGACATATACAGATTATCGCTTACTATGACATTTATATATATTAGAGGAGTTACAACACGTATATTTTATCAAATACTATACTCTTAGAATGTAATAATAGCTTTTTATAACTTATTTATACTTGTATGGAAGAGTTACATAAATATAATACATTTTATTCAATACTATGTGATTAGAAATTGAAGTTTCATGATGGTTTTGATATTTAGTATACATTAAATGCTCTCTACAACATAAAACAGAAAGGTTCACACAATTGAGGTACAGATCAAGTGTAAGGGTACTTTAGAGTCAGTAAAGATTATAAGATTACATTTGATTTTTACTTTATTTATTTATAAGTCATTTCACAATACTTTGTTAAACTGGCAGAATATTAAAATGAAAAAAAAATACCTGGAGTAAAATTTAGTTTGAATGAAGTTTTGACAAAAAATATTAAAAGTAAGAGATAAGTTTATAATTGGTCAAAATCAAATTGTAAAAGTATGAATTTCAGGCTAACAAGATTTCACATTTTTCTACTGCACAATGTAAGTCGTTTCAATATTTTCCACAAATGGAAGACAGGATTCACATTGCTAAACAGGAAGATGGACTCTCATAACTATATACAAAATAGATTGCAGATTTATGGAGGCAACTGATAACATAGATAATAATTATTCTATGATAATGACATTAGGTACCAATATTTATCGAATGTTTAACTGTACTCTAAGCAGTGTGCCAAAGAGATATGTACTGACTGAAATGCACACATATTTAACATTATGTATATAATATTATGTCATATGTTATATAAGAAAGCATTCTTAATACTAAAATTCACTAAGAATTAGTGTTTTCCTACTGGTTTTCAGATGGGGACATTGACTTAGCTGGCTTAACTACATATTCACAAAACTAGTACTTTGTAACTTATTTGGAATTCAACTATAAAGAAAGGAATATAGAAATACAGTACAAGCCAGGAGGGGGATAAATTAATGTTATGAGCAATATGGATGTGGGCCAGGAAAACAGCCTTATAGTAAGTGGGAAAGCATAGATGACAGAAGTTATATCACTTAGGTAGTCGTGGCTTTAAAGAGAGAATGAGGGGGGAGGAATTGAAAATGCCTGAAAGCTTGAAGGAGGAGTCAATATCTGGAGGATATTTTTGTGGGAAGACAGATGGCATAGTCAGTTTTCACTTTCAGGTATCAAAAGAATATCCAGCTAGAAGTTTAAAACATAAAAGTTGAACTTAAGGGAATGAAGAATATAGGAGAGAGAAGAAAGAAATGACATCTTAATACTGCACATTTTGTTTTGGAAAGTGTATATATTGGGATGATAATTAAAGTCATTATAGTCCAAGAAAAGGGCATATAAAAAAAACAGGCATGGGCCAAAGATAAATTATTGAGGAAAATCTGCATTTGGAGCATAAGAGAGGGACGGGATAGGAGGATGTGAAAGTTGAGGCACAGTATAATGAATGACAGGTTAATTGGTAGTAGTAAAACAGAGATAACAAGCAAAATTTTAAAATAGTTTTTAAATCATGAAAAATAAGGTAATAATGCAATAACTTCAGAGTGAAAAAGTACAAGGGAGTTTTGTGTTTTTCTTTTTCGGTCAAGGACAGGAGGCTGACATGCTTTACGGTTACAGAAAGAACTAGTTGGCAATCAAAATATTAAAAATGCAAAGAGAAAAACAAAAAAATTGCCAGAGTGGGATCTCAGAAGGGAGTAAATGAGATTAAGAGCAAAGTCACACTGTCTACATTTAAAGAGATCTACTTTCTTTTCTGACAAAAAACGAGTAAACCAATAATATATCAGAGGTGAATGAGGGGGTGGGAAGTTACTGTTGAATGACTTCCCCAACCTTGACAGCTAGAAATTTCTGTCCTGTGAAAAGTAGTTGAAGTTGGATTGTTATTGAGGGCTTCTATTTGGGGTAAAAATGTTTATTAAGAGTCTATATGAGAAATGTGAGAAGGAACAATCAAAGTTGAATTAAAGAATATTACATAATAGAGTCTCACAACTTCTCTCCCCGTCATAGGTATTCAGTATGCATAGATCATAGTTTGTAATATAGCAACAGGACTCAATTTTAGAGGAGTAGTTTTAAAATACCAATCTGGTGTTTATTTGATGTGTTTATAATTCTTGTTCAATTAGATTAAATTTGCAATTTACCATAGCACCTGTATCACCCAAGTAGCTGAGGTGGTACAATTTTTTGTCAATATTTTAATATTTTCCAATGTACTGATTGATTCAGCAAAAAATTATTAAGTGCATTTCTTCCTATTCAATATTGTATTAAGCATTGGGGAGGAAATATAGAATGTTACTTTGATGTTTCAGTGTGATAACAAGTGTTAGTTTTACATGCAACCTCAAAAAACTCAGTCTGTGCCAGATTTTACTTTAAAACCTCAAGCAAAGGTCAATATCAGCAAAAGTAATTGAGCTCATTTATTGATCACTTACTTTGGGATACATTTCCTTCTAAATATTTCCATATATTATCTCCTTAGCCCCCAGGTTAACCATATGACATAGTATTATTATTTTTCCCATTTTATAGAAAAGGAAACCAACAAAAGAGGTTAAGTAAATTGCTAATGATATATGGCTAAAAATAGTGGAGCTAACTTGAACCAAAACTTTGTGATTCCCAAATTGGTTTATTTCACTCAGGTAACACTAAAGAAAATAAAAAGTAAGTAAATCTAATAAGAAAATTTCAAAGGATGAATGACTGTCAGTAAGAATAACATCTGAGCTCAATGACACGTCTAAAACTAAAATCAAACAGACAAAATGACCTCACGTGCACAAACACATAGTACCTGAAAAAGAAAGCATTTATCTTTATAACAAAGACAAATTTTTAGAATTTGGAAATTCAGTAACATATTGTGACTTATAAAACAGCTACATTTAATTTTAAATATTAAAAGCAAAAATATGGAACACAAGGCTAGCCAATATCCTGACTTCACATTTTTTTTTCTTGAAATGTGATCATTACCTCTTCATCTTTCAGTGATGCTCATCTGAGCATAAAAGGAATTGACAATTCATACAGATACAACCATATTCGTGTCTAAGATTCTCTGGCAAATTGCCTTCAGCCTTTTTTTCTCTGGTGTTGTATGCTACATGAAACTTTTAAACATTGTACATGTTTATCTGCTTCTAGTGGTAGATAACTACATTTCACCAACAACTTTCATATATCATATTTGACAACAATGTTAAATATTAATCCATATTCTGATTTAAAGTGCTTTTTCTTTTTTATGTAATCACAGTGAAAATATTTACTTAACCATTTAAAAATTGTATTCAAATGTTTTTTGAGTGTTTACATGAACTTGGGAAACAATTAAAATATTATTAACACTACATTGTACCAATAAGGAGAGTGAGACTTTGAGTGACTGAGTAACTTGCTGTAAGTTGCCCTGTACTTTTGAAAATCGAGGGCTGTAATTAAGAATAAATCTTTCTGCATTATCATTCTTACTCTTCAGCATCGTTATTTAAATGAAATTCCCAGCCATATTTTCTGTCCTTGTACCTAGAACAAATATCCACAGTATAAGAATGTTAGGTTATTCCCTATACATATCCAAAATACCCAAAATAACATTTGTTATGTTTTATATAAATATGTGTGTATTTTATATATATATATACATGTATATGAATATGCATGTATGTATATAAACTCAATTGTCCTATCCACTAGTAATTTTGCTTCAGCAGATGTAGTATGGTGCTGGCAATCAGGTTTTAACAAACAATGTAGTTTTCTAAAGGCAAATATTTGATTAACTCTTCTATATGTACACTAGACTCAAATAACACTTCTGTGCTGAGCGGAAGTGAAATGAATACAGATAAAACAAAATAAGACAAAACAAGAGAGACAGGAAAACTTTGGTAAAGAATATTAGGGGGGAATATAAACCAAACAAAAAACAAAACAAAACAACACTAATGGCCTAAAAAGCATCCTAATGTGGTATTGTTCAATCAATGGTAACTGCCTGTTCCTTCTATTCCTGATGTCTATTCTTGTGTATTTGAATTTGTATAAGTGCTGCACCAACTTTTCTCTCTAATTCTTGACACTTCTATGTAGACAATGATGGCTAAGGGAATGTGGTTAAGGAGAAAGGAGAAACTAGCTAAAGAGCAACAAAAGTTGAAGCAGCCAGTTGCCCAAGACCTAAAAGAACTTGACGCTGAGAAAGAAAAGACAGCCAATGGTGATGAAAGAAACTGAATTTTCCTAATCCGAAAACAAGAGAGTGATGATGTGATTCTACACGAGATTTCAAAGAGGTGAATAAAAGCTCACACCCTAAGTATAACATTATTATCATTTCTTCAATTATTCTTTAAGAAATTGACAGAATGTGAGTTTAAAATATTGTAACTTACACAAGTTAGGTTGATGAGCTGGTTAAAATTTTATAATATTTTGAACACATAGAAATTAAGTCACTTTCCAAAAATATAAACACTCATATGTAGGCAGCTGGTATAAATTAAAGTTGCCAACATGTGCCTCTCTTTACATTGCAATGCTGTATTTACTGCAAAGGAGAACCACAGAGCAGCCATTATCATCATGTGTGGGATCTCAACACATGCCAGAGGGCTGAGGAATCGTACAGACAGCACGAGTTTCAGTTTCCTCAAATCATCTGTCTGATTTTTCTTGAGAGGTTTCTACAGTGGTGACGTTGAGGGATATTTTGTAGAATAAACACAGCTAGGCCGGGCGCGGTGGCTCAAGCCTGTAATCCCAGCACTTTGGGAGGCCGAGACGGGCGGATCACGAGGTCAGGAGATCGAGACCATCCTGGCTAACACGGTGAAACCCCGTCTCTACTAAAAAATACAAAAAAAAACTAGCTGGGCGAAGTGGCGGGCGCCTGTAGTCCCAGCTACTCGGGAGGCTGAGCCAGGAGAATGGCTAAACCCGGGAGGCGGAGCTTGCAGTGAGCTGAGATCTGGCCACTGCACAAAAAAAAAAAAAAAAAAAAAAAAAAAAAGAATAAACACAGCTAATATTTCTAAGATTAAAATGAGCTGCAAAAGATTCCTGGATAATACAAGGCTTAGCAAATTGTCATGACTTAAGAGAAACAATCTGGATGCTGAGCTCAGAAAATAATTAGAAAGACAGAAAAACAATTAAATACAACAAAATCTTTTTGGAAAAGTTATATCAATCAAGTGAGAGAGAAACATATCACAGTTCTTAAATTTATATTTTAAAATAAAACATCCAATTAGAAACTTAGAAAGTTCTGTTTTGTTTATTTAAACTAATAAATATTACTTACAATGAATCACAAATTGTCACCATACTACATCTGCTGAAGCAATAAAGAAACATTCTGTGAATTTTCACATGAGTAGAAAAAATCCATTAGAAATAATGGGAGCAAATCAAAGGAATGGATCAGAGTAATAATGTTTGCAGAAGTTAGGGGAAGATAAAATAATTATATGTATAGAAAATAAATAATAAAAGAAGTAAGCTATAAATTTAAATTTCCAAAATAACGCTAATGCAAAAATACACTAATTAAATATAACAGGATAAGAGAATTAGAAAAAACTATAAATAATGCTATTCCTTGAAAAGAAATACAGGTTTTGTTTCAATCACATAAAATGCTCAAAGTAGGCACACAAGACCTTGCCTAGTGGAAGTCCTTTATCCCAAACAAATTGATGACATTGTAGATTTGTTTATACCTGTCTTGTAGTTCAGTGGTTAAAGGCAGAAAGACCTGAATTTGAAATCCATCTTTACCTATATTTGAAGCTAGTATTTTATTTACACGCTGATTCTAAATGAGCAAATTCATCATAATCTTTGTTGTTAGGAAACAATGTTTAAAGATTTAATAAAAAATGCACTGGTATACAGTTTATAACTCCATGTGTAAACCCAAGACCTCAGTACATTGTATTCATAGTTTCTGTACTAGCTAGACTACTTCCAGCTAAAAATAAGACAATCACTAATAAAATTAGCTAAAAATAGAGAAATTTATCATCTCTATAAAAGGAAGCAGGGTAGGCTTCAGGATTATTTGGTTTAAATTGGTTATTTCAAGACCTCATCAAAAGTCAAAGCCTTTCAACTTTGTGGGCATGAGTCTCAGACTGGCATTAAAAAGACAAATGTAGGGCTTGGTGTCAAATTCAGGAAAGGAGGTGCTGTGGTTTGATTATGTTCCTTCTAAAATTCAGATGTTGCCAATGTGATAGTATTAGAAGGTGAGGTCTTCTAGAGGTGTTTCGGCCATAAGGTCCAATCATGAACTGTGCCCTTATAAAAAGGTTTGACTAAGGGAGTTTGTCTTTTTTGCCATTCTGCCTTCCACCATGTGAGGATACAGTGTTCCTCCCCTCTGGAGGACGCAGGACTCACCAGACAACCAAACCTGCCAGTGCCTTGATCTTGGACTTTCCAACCTCTAGAACTATCAGAAAACACATTTTTGTTCTTTATAAATTACCCAGTCTGTACACACACACAAATGAACTAAGACAGAAATTGGTACGAGGATTGGACTATTGTTGTAACAAATATCTAAAAATGTGGAAGCAAGCTTTGGAACAGGGTAATGTGTAGAGACTGGAACAGTTTTGAAGGGATTGCTGGAAAAAGCCTCTATTGCTATAAACTGAAAATTAAGGGGGATCTAGCGAGGGCTCAGAAGACAAGAACTGTAGGGGAAGCCTCAGTTGTCTTAGTGATTAGCTAAGTGGTCATGACTAGAATGCTTGTTGAAATATGAACAATAAAGACCATTCTGATTAGGTCATCGATGGAAATGAGGAATATCTTATTGGAATTTGGAGAAAAGGCTATCCTGGTTTACAAAGTGGCAAAGGCTAGGTAGGCTGTCTGTGTCCTAGGACTTTGTGAAAGGCAGCACTTAAGAATGACTAATTAGGATATCTGACAAAACAAAGAAAAAAAAATCTCTTAGCAGCAAATTGCTGAAGGAGATACCTGAGTTTTGTTAACTGATTACGGTAAAATGTGAGAAGAGCTAAAAAAATTAAAGACAGAATTTAACCCATTTACACCTCATGTTCCATTATTGGAATGCTAAGCTTGTGGGGGTTATTTATATCCTACTTCTCGATGTCATCACCAAGGTCTGATTTTTGTCAAAAATATTTGCCACATCTGGCATAAATGAGTTAAAATCAAAAGGGAAGCAAAATGTAAAAATCTGTAAAATTCCCAGACTGGCCACATAAACAATGAAAATAAAAATCTGTCTAGCAGAGAAAACCAAGGGAGTGGGTCATCTACTATTAGATGAGGAGATTAGTTTGGCTAGATGGGTGCCTGGTGCTATTCATGAAGACCGTGGGAGAGTAACTCTGAAGACATTTTGGAGATTTTTAATGTTGTGATGCCCAACACAGGTCCAAAGTGCCAGGGCCTTGGTGGCAGAACAGTTCCAAGCGAGGAGGAGCTCAGGGTACCTGTGGAACTTCAGTACTCCAAATGTTCTTGAAGCCCAGAACTGCTTCAAGTCTCTGCACCCATTGTTTTTGTGCAGTGCTAATTGTTTCATTTGTGGTGTAGGTGGCCCAGTTGTGCCTGAAATCAATGTTCCAGAGGGTGCAAGCATTGAGCCCTAACCATGCCACCATGGTGCTAAATCTTCAGTCAAGCAGAGCGCATGAGCTGTGGAGGCTTGGATTTCAAGTCATCTCTACCTGGACTTCAGGTGGTACCTCAGAGAGCCTCAGGTTCTAGGCAGAGAATTGGGGAAGGCATAGTGCAGGAGGGGGCGGGGTGTGGGGGGCTGGTATATCACAGACAGCACCCACTAGGGCAATGATTGATGGAGTTGTGGGAGCAGGGCCACTCCAGAGACCAAAGCCCGGAAGAGCCACAGGCACTGAACTCCAACCCATGAGAGCTAAAGGGAGATGGACCCAGCAAAGCCATGCTGATAGGGTCCTCTGGGGCATTTGGGGGCCCAACCCTACCCCAGTGTGTCCAAGAAATGGGCCATGGAGTCAAAGATTGTTCATATGTGGTTTGCCTCACTGTGTTTTGGACTCACTTGGGACCTATTACCCCTTTCTTCTTGCCTACTTCTCCTCTTTGGAATATAAATGCCTGTCTTGTATCTGTCTTACCATTGTGTTTTGAAAACACGTAACTAATTTGCTTTCACAGGTTCAGAGCTGGAGAACAATTTACCTCAGGATGAAACACTCTTGAATTTCGCTTGTATGATGTTTAGATGAGACTTTGGACTTAGACTTTGAAGTTGATGCTGAAACAAGTAAAAAGTTTTTGGAGCTACTAAGATGGAATAAATGAATTTTTTTTTTTTTAATGTGAGAAAAATCATGACTGTGAGGGAGCTAGGGATATAATGCTATGGTTTCAATGTGTCCTCTTGGAAATGCAGGTGTTGCCAATGTGATAGTATTAAGGGGTAGGGCTTTTAAAAAGGGATTAGGCCATAAGGGCTCTTCCCTTCTGAATGGGATTAGATGTCTTTATTAAAGGGCTTGACGGAGGGAGTTTGTCCCTTTTGTCCCTCCACCTTCTACCATGTGAGGGTACAACATTCCTTCTCGTGGATGTGGCCTTACCAGAAAACCAAACCTGCCAGTTGCTTGATCTTGGACTTCCCAACCTTTAGAACTCTGAGAAAAAAAAAAAAATTGTTTTGCTTTTGTAAATTACCCAGTGTGGTATTTCGTTATTGCAGTCCAAAAGAACTGAGACAAGTAGAGTTCAAACTGATAAATACACTATATTTTCTTAAACTACTTTTTCTTTAGGAAGCAAGAGATTACCCACTGACCCAACAAGTGAAGAGTTATAATGCATAAAAGTAATGCTTTTTCCAGTGTGATTTATTTTTCCTGAGTGACAAAGCATTCCTAACAGTGAGAGTTGAATGTTATTTCAGGAAATAGGAAGGTAATGTGCCCCGTCACTGACAATATTAAAATTATCAATTACAGATACTCTAGAGCAGAATCAAGAACTTGAGACAAGTATACAAATCTTAGATTACTTTGGCATGTTTTTTTTTTTTTCTTTGTAAGTTACCATTTATTAAGCATGCGTTTCTTGACTGCCTTCTACACGCCAACCAGTAGAAGGACACAATTATTTCACTTTAGGCACAAACTCAAAGTAGGCACTGGAGATAAAAAGCATGAGTGGATCAATTCCTGTCAGCACTGTTTAGAAGGTTAAGGAGACTCTAGAGTCTAAAAATCAATAAGAATAAATAAAATACATCATTTGCATTTAATTTCTAGAATGAAACACAGTAAACAGACATTCTAAAAAATGCAATAGTATTTTATAAAAACCTGTGATATATCATTTTGATAAACACCCTTTTTGTTGAAATCTTATATTTCAACTATTGTATTTATATTTATTAATACATTTTCTACATGTTAGTTAAATTTACTACTTCATATAAATATCTAAAATTTAGATTCCAAATTAAGCTCAAAATAATTGAAAAGATATTGGAATGAGGAATATGAGAGAAGATGCTGATAATAATAGCCAGTTTCTCTGGAGGCATGATCTGGGAGGATACAGTTGCTTTCTTTTAAGCACAAACCCTAGTGGCCAGTGTCTTCAGAAAAGAAATGTTTTTATGTATCTTTACATGAAATAGATAGATACTATTTCAAATTACAAATTAACTCCAATATAGGGAATCTTAATATAATGATCAAGGTATGTAATCTAAATCTTTTAAAAAGAACTCTGATCTTCATTTAAACCTAATTTCAAAATGAAGAGTAAACATTAGCATGTTGAGTGGATAATTTAAAAAATAAATTATATGCGTATAGTATTCTTTTTGCATGCAATTAGCATTGCATTCTCTGCTTGAAAGATACTTCATACAACCCATTACCCTGTCCCAAATAAAAACTTCCTGGGCATAGTCTATCTTGTCTTACCTTATACTGATCCATTTTCCAGAAGACCATTTTGTTCCTTTCTCTTACTTGTGAGTTTTTACTAACTTAAGGCCCAGTTCATATTATTCCCTCTGTAAAGACTTCCCTTGAGACCCAAATAAATTTTTTGTTCCCTCCAATATGTTCATAATCTTACTATAGCATGCATTACAGCATAATAAATTTAACTATTCATGGTACTCTGGGATTTTCTTGGAGCAAAAACAAGAGGAACATTGCATTTAATTTTGCATTTTAAAAAATATTATAGATACTTAGAAAAGGAGGATGCTCAATAAATGCTTATTCAGTACATGAGGTATGGATAATCATGCAAACAGCCAAAGGCATTACTTAAATTTTGGCTGAACGGAAGAACATCAAAAAGTTTTTCATAAATTATATAAATATGTGTGCTAATGTAAACAAAATAGAAGAGAAAAATGCTTCATTAATGGCCATAGGGGGTAGCCAGAGTATGAATGTCCGATTTTTTTAATAATATGTTGGTCATGACCTATGATTAAATAGATGAATTGAGAAGGAATAAAAGTATTGGTCATATTTATTCACTTAACTATTAGTTAATTGTACATCTTGCTGTGGTTGGAATGTGTCCCCCCAAAGGCATGTGTTAGAAACTTAATCCCCAAGGAACAGTGTTGAGAGGTAGAGCCTAATGGGAGGTCTTTAGGTCAGAGTGCTCCACTCTCATCAGTGGATTAAAGGATTAATGCCCATTGTGAAAGGACTTGGGACAGTGAGTTCAGTCTCTTGCTGTATATCACCATTTATTTTCCTTTCTGCCATGAGATGATGAAGCAAGAAGGCTTTTGCTAGATGCTGACCTCTTATTCTTGGACTTCCCAGCCTCCAAAATCATGAATCAATAAATTTCTGTTAATTATAAATTACCTACACTGTAGTGTTTGGTTATAGCAGCACAAAACACACTGAAATAACTATTATACTTATTATGCACAAATTGCACTAAAGCCATACTGGTTTATTTTAGAATGTACAATTTCCCCAGATAAGACAAGCTCTGGTATAAGAGTCTTAGGTTAGACAGATTCTGGTTCCCTACTCTGTGGTACGGAAATTTGATCCATTCCAGGTACTAGAAAATATGAGCTCTGTGTTTGTGGTCTAGTTCACATGTCAGCTGGCACCAGCCTGTGGAAGATATGTGGCAGTATATCCCTCCTAAGCCACTCCTTCTCAACTTCTCTACTCTGAAAAGAACTACAATATCCTTGACTTTTGCTGCATCCAGTCATAAAAGGATATTTGTCCTCAGAAGATCTGTTAACCAATGTGTAACTTTAGCATTCTATATGTTTTTCAAAAAATATATTGTATATTTATCTAAACTATAAACAATAAACTTAAAAAACAAGCATATTGTTAATGAATTTAGATGAAATATCCATCTATTATTTTAGATGGATTGTATAAAATTCACCTTGTATGAGAGAAATTAAAAGGCACTTTATCTGTGTTAGTATACCTAGGAACTAGTTTGAGCAAGCTTGTTTTGTTTTGCTTTCAAAAAATTAAATATTCACTCAACATAATTTTTTGTCTTTCAGATCAAACTTCTGGTTATCAAAAACATGGAAAATTGAAAATTAACCTGTCACCCCTGAAGAGAAATAGTTAGACATTTTTCCCATCATAGAATCAGAAGACATAATGTTATTTTCCACAGTGTTGGAAGATAAAATTCAGGCTAATCAAAACTAATTATCCCTTCCCAATAGAAAGAATAAAAATATCATAAAGGATCTGATCTTTTCAGTTTTAAATATGTAGGTCAATTGTTAATGACATCTTATTTTATTTTATTTTATTTTTAAGATGGAGTCTCGCTGTGTTGCCCAGGCTGGAGTACAGTGGTGTGATCTTGGTTCACTGCAACCTCTGCCTCCTGGGTTCAAGCAATTATCCTGCTCAGCCTCCCGAGTAGCTGGGATTACAGGTGCCCACCACCAAGCCTGGCAAATTTTTTGTATTTTTAGTAGAGACAGGATTTCACTGTGTTGGCCAAGCTGGTCTCTAACTGCTGACCTTGTGATATGCCCGTCTCAGACTCACAAAGTGCTGGAATTACAGGCGTGAGCCACTGCACCTGGCCAACAACATCCTAATTTTTAAGAAATCATAAATGTATTTGAAAACCATAGAAAAATATCTTTACAGATATGTATTTGAGATCATGGATCTGAAATTAAGGACAACTAGCTGAAGTATTAGCTTAGAAAGTTCTGTTTCTGAAGATTGTAAAATATCTGCAGACTCATGGAAATGTTACTCTTTATTTGTGACTCTTAAAATTTGTGCTGTTTGCCCTAATGATTTGTCTTACAGTTACACTATTTAGTTCAATATCTATTAGTTTTAGCATTAAGATAATTATCTGTCATCTTGAACATAATATATTTATTCTTATCATAGTGTTATCTTGGAATTAAATATATTATCATGTTGATCTTCTGTGATATCTAGTGCATGTGACTTTTACAAGTTTGTACCCATATTATTTATTCTGCTTAAATTAAATTTAAAAAGCAAAGCCCACAAGTAAATTTTAAATTGAGTATAATGTGGCCACACAACAACACAGAAATTATCTAGATAAAATATATTAAACACCCATCTGGATTTCAAATTACTTATAATTTATTCTGAATTTATGATATGGTTGTCAGTAGCCACTGAGCTACCTGTTTATACACACATAACACATATATGTACCATATTTATCTATATACATATTCAAAAGAGCAAAAAAATAACTAAACATTTATGCTTATGTGTTTGCATGTGAGTATAGTCTTCTTTGGAATTTGATTAATAATTTCAAAGTAAGAAAACTTTTATTTTCTCCAAGAGTAAACTTTTCTATAAATTGCAAAATAATTCATAATAGATATTTAAAGTACACAATCTTACAAATAGAAGTAAAATCTTAGTTCCTTATAGGGGAAACCCCACCCCCGATATTCAATGTTGGTTCTTTTCTATTTCCCTAAGCATTGGCTGGTCTGAGAAATAGAGGGAAAGAGTAAAAAGAGAGAGATTTTAAAGCTAGGTGTCTGGGGGAGACATCATATGTTGGCAGGTTCTGTGATGCTCCCTGAGCTGTAAAACCAGCAAGTTTTTATTAGTGATTTTCAAAAGGGGAGGGAGTGTACGAATAGGGTGTGGGTCACAGAGATCACATACTTCACAAGGTAATAAGATATCACAAAGCAAATGGAGACAGGGTGAGATCACAAGACCACAGGACAGGGCGAAATTAAAATTGCTAATGAAGTTTTGGGCATGCATAGTCATTGATAACATCTTATCAGGAGACAGGGTTTGAGAGCAGACAACTGTTCTGACTAAAATTTATTAGGCAGCAAATTCCTCATTCTAATAAGCCTGGGAGCACTACAGAAGACCCAGGCTTATTTCATCCCTTTGTGACCGTAAAGACAGCTGCCCCCAAAGCAGCCATTTTAGATGCCTACCCTCAGGGGCGCATTCTCTTTCTCAGGGATGTTCCTTGCTGAGAAAAAGAAGTCAGCGATATTCTCCTATTTGCTTTTAAAAGAAGAGAAATATGGCTCTGTTCCGCCTAACTCACCGGCAGTCATAGTTTAAGATTATCTCCCTTGTTCCCTGAAAATTGCTATTATCCTGTTCTTTTTTAAGATGCCCAGATTTTATATTATTCAAACGCACATGCTCTACAAACAATTTGTGCAGTTAACGCAATCATCACAGGGTCCTGAGGTGACATACATCCTCCTCAGCTTACGAAGATGACAGGATTAAGAGATTAAAGTAAAGACAGGCATAGGAAATCACAAGCGTATTTATTGGGGAAGTGATAATTGTCCATGAAATCTTCTCAATTTATGCTCAGAGACTGCAGTAAAGACAGGCATAACAAATTATAAAAGTATTAATTTGGTGAACTAATAAATGTCCATGAAATCTTCACAATTTATGTTCTTCTGCCATGGCTTCAGCCAGTCCCTCCATTTGGGGTCCCTGACTTCCTGCAACAGTTCCTATTTTGTTTTAAAATGTAACATTTTAAACCTGTATGGATCAGAGTATACTTTGTACTGGTCAAGGAGAATCAAAAATTGCTAACTTGTTTTCTTGTGCTAACCAATGGTTGTGGGTCACACTTAAAGTGAGGCAAAACTAGAAAATATTCAATAAGGCAGAATTTAACTCTTTTGATATAAGTCTGGTTATATCAGGATTTCCCTTAATTAAACTTCTGAGAAGTGAGTAAACCCTTAATAACCATTTGGGTCATCAAGATCATCTGTTCTGATGGGCATTTGTGGGACAGGGACTCTACAGTAGTAATGATCACCACTGCTGAGTGGCATGTCCATCCAATTTGGGTGGTGAAACCTTCTGAAATTTTTCAAAGCAACAGTGTTGGAAGGGATTCACTATGATCATCATATTTCAAGGTTGGAGGCAGGAATTACTGAAATCTTACCTGTAGGAAGCCATATTGACCTAAACAAGAGAATTCCACAATGTAAAAATTCTCTGATCTTACAGAAATGGGAATAAAAGAGTAAAGAAAGAATAGTTTATTCTGCTTTGTCCACCTTAACCACTATATAGACTTCTTCATTATTGTTATTTCTATTTTCTTCATTTCTTATAGGTGCAGTTCTAAATTCTAAATGAGGCTATCTTTTTAAAATTTTCTGATTAATTACCCCATATCTCAACATCTCTTCTCTACCATCCACACCAGCATATTCCCTCTCTCCACCCCCTGCCCAAGTTCCAATCCAAACCTCACTACAGAAAACTAAATTAGAAATTAAATTGGAAAAAAAAAGTGTAAATATCTCCCAGAATACAGAAAAAAAAGAGAAAGCTAAAAAAATGAAGCAGATGTGAGATACTGAAGTCAGAATCAGAAAGCGCTTATTTTAATTGTGTTCCTGAAGAAGAGACTAAAACAAAAAAAAGACATGAGCAGAAATGAGCAATGACTAGTTTAAAGAGACGAGAAAAAAAATGAATCTTTAAATAAATCAATAAGGGCTACCAATTTTCAGGAAAATTGAAAGAGTGATGCAAATTCTAAGAATATTCCTCTTCCAGTAGTTATGCATATAAAAAGGAACAGAGATGCTGATAATTTTAACATAGTTCCTAATGCTTTGCCTGCTTCTCAGAAGCTATGATTAAGGCAAATTCTGAGAAACTCATGAATACTTCCAAATTGGAAGAGAAGTTTTAACAAAGATGCACCAAGCAGATTTTCTTTTTTGTATTGAAAAAATTTGAGGGAGATGGAAGAGAAAGTAAGGGTGGCAAGTGTGGATAAACTAGTGAAAAGGAGAAATCATACAATCCAAGACAAGTTTTGATGAGTGATATGTTACAGTGTTTATAAATGATTTAGTAAATTATGCCAATTCCTTATTTAGAGTGAAGTGACTTTGAAATAAATGACCAGACAAAAAGCACAGAACTCTGTACATCACTCAGTAAGTATCAAGTCTACATAAAAGTGACAAAACAAACAAACAAAAAACCCACCATCAAACCATAGGTATCCTATATGGTGGAAAAGGAGTAATGGAGCATTCATCCATAGTGTTTTAGAGCAAATGGCTGTAAACAGAATTATCCAAATTTAACATAACCAAGAAAAAAATATTAAATTATAAAAATACATTAAATACTCTAATAAGATCTCATGGCAATAATAATAGAAATAATGTTCTGAGACCCTTACTGAGTGTCTAATTTACAGAACCAGAACTGTAAGATCATGTGGTCTTGTGGTTGTGCTCTTAAAAGCCAATAAGTAGGCTACAATTTGTCAATGGCAGCAATAGGAATTTCATATGTAACTGAAGGATATTTTACACACTCAAGCTGTGTCCAGAAAGAAAACAGACAGGCAGACACAGGCTTGAAAGAATGGTGGATACTCTCCTGGTTGTTTTAATGGGGTTGACTGAGAACTACAGGCTCAGACTCTTCTTCCTTGTTTTACATTTAAATGTCTAAGGGGCAGTGAGATTTCCCAGTGCAGTGAGTGACTTGACAGGCAGCTGGATGACATGAATAAAAAGAAAAAGTAGAAGAAAAAAAAAAAAACATAGGAGGAAGGTAAGAATATTAAAAGGAATTCAAAAGGGATTAGCATTCTATATTTTCTTGCCTTCTTTTTCCATAGGGAAGACTGACCATGCTGTACATATTCAAAAATTGTGATTTAAACATATGCATGGACATTCACATGCACACATACACACAATCTTTAAGAACAATGTTATTATTTTAAAAACTTACTTAGACAATAATGTCTGAGGCAAAGAAAAATATTTCTAAATTTCAGTATATAATAGTTTTATTTTATTTTTCATGTTCTGTAACACTAAAGTAAATTGATTATCTAGTTCTACTTGTATGATTTTTTTCTATTTTCCATTTCTACTTTATTTTTATCTGCAGAGAGAGATGAGATCAACATTGTGAAGTAATAACCATGTTCTTTATGTAAATAATTTGAAATAAATTCAAAGAAACACATAAAGAACAAATGGCAGTAGATTCCTTGATTATATTAATTAGCAATCCAATTATTACAGGATAAATATTTTTCTCATACTATTAAACCTACATTTAAATATGATTTATGTTGTATATGAAAAATGTATAATATGTTTAAGAATATTTTATTTTACTAATGTTTAACCATAACCCCATGTCTATCATCCTATAGCAGCCAATATGACTAAAGGCCTTTCCATTTTACATATCAGCTATTTAAAGTAAAATATGTATTCTCACCATCTTCACCATAACAGAAAGGCAAAAATGCAAGTAGTCACTTTCAATATGTAATGAAAATCTAGCTAAATTACTTATCAAGAGCAGTGCTAAAAGTTGTAGTGACAAAAACAATGCATCTATATCTTTCAAGGAAATTTCCATCTAGTTTTGGAGCTAGAACAAATGTGTGAATCATGTAGGGAATCATCATTAATCTGAAGGGTTCTTACTCCAAATACAACTGAAATTGCATTCGTTAAGTCTTTAATACCCTACTTCCAAAATCAACAAGAAAAATAGAAATCTCCTGATATTTTCTGAAAGCAATCACATTGCAATCTTGTGAAATGTCCTGATTTTTTTTTTTTTGTTTGGAGTGTTCCTGAATCATAAATGTTTAAGAATGGCAGCAGGCAAATCTATTCTAAATAGGACAGCAAGGGGGAATACTGGTTAGTGTTCATTTGATCCTGGTGTCTTGGTTAAACAGAACTTTCGTCTAATAACTTGCCATCTTCTTATTTGAGAATATAAATACATTGGGATTAATTTTGTGGTGCCCCAACATAATTTTGCTTGAATTGGGATTCAGAAAAAAAATATTTTTAGAAAACCAGATTTTATTTTTTCTTTTTTTAACTTATAAACAAGTACTTCATAGAAACTGAGCAGACAGTGAGCACTCATTGCTTGGGTGCTAAATAGAATACAAATACATAAATCATCATTCTTATATGAGACTGCCTCATTTAACTGAACATACTACACTAGCATACCCAAAATAATATTATACAGTGCATTACTATTCATGATTTAATTTTGTCTTCACTCTACCATAAGGCTTATTCAGATACAAGAGGGGAAGAGTTAGCACAGCCAGTGTGGTGAGCAAGCTGTTCTTGAGTATTTGAGCTAAGATTTGAGCTGGGTCTTAACAAATGGTAAGATTCTTAGACATGAAGATGATACTCTAGGAAATTCAGAGTGAAGGAAACCACACTTATAACCCTCTGAAGGAAGAATAGGCATGCTGACCTTGTAGGGTGGTGACAACATGAGCTCAACAAATTATATTGCAAATATAAGGAGTATGGTGCTTAAGAAAAGTTGATAAGAAGTGGTGTTGGAGGAGAGATGAAGTATACAGTATATAGTGAGATCATTGCAGTAAAACGAGATATGTAACAGAAAGAAAGATTTAGTGATATATATTTTGCTGCAATAAATGTATTCATAAATCTGGATTAAAAGTAAGAGACATTATTTCTGTATTGAGGCATGTTTTTAGTCTTTTCAAGTTATGCTACTCTGTCATACAATAATTCAAAATACATTAGTGTTAATGGTTGTTGTTTTGACCCAAACAAGTCAAAGGGATATATATTTTTTTTAATTAAAAGTCATTCAAAGTCATGTCTTTCAGTGAATTTATGCACAGGCACTAACTGGATAAGAAAATGAAGTGCTGGATCAAAGCATTGACAGAGAAGAGGCCACCTATTTTTTGACATAATTGTACAAACCCATGGTACGATCTACCTTCCAGTCTTTCAATATAAATTTATTTAATGTATTTTGATCTTTAAAGACTCCTGGAAGCCATATTTAATTTAAATGAAAATTAAATGCGTGGTTGGTCTATATGTGTAAGCTAAAAATAATTTTACGTGTGTGTGTGTGTGTGTATGTATTGCATGTCAGTCCTTGACATTCTGTTTGTCTTGTCTATATTCTGTTTTGAGAACTCATTCATTTTCATGACTTTGTTCATTACCTCTTTGCTGGTAATCTAAAATATCTTATGTGTTGCTCCTAAAGAATGTTTTTAGAACCTTTGTTTTCTGTTTTTGTTTGTTTGTGTGTAGAACTTTTTTTTGGTGAGGGGGAAGTAGATTTTTTTCTAAGTAGAATATTGCATGGAAGCCAATACATTTCCATAACTTTCCTCTCAGTTCCTACTGTTTCTTTATTATTACCTTATTTTCAAGTTTCCACAAGATTTTTATCTTGGAGTCATCTGTCCTTTTTTTATAGTTGAGTTGCAGGATTATATCTGGATGCACTCACCTGACTAATTTCTCTGTTCTCTTGCTGATTCTCTTAAGAGTATTCTTTGTGTACATTAAAAATAATAACAATAGGTCGGGCGCAGTGGCTCAAGCCTGTAATCCCAGCACTTTGGGAGGCCGAGATGGGCGGATCAGGAGGTTAGGAGATCGAGACCATCCTGGCTAACACGGTGAAACCACGTCTCTACTAAAAAAAAAAAAAATACAAAAAAACTAGCCGGGCGTGGTGGCGGGCGCCTGTAGTCCCAGCTACTCGGGAGGCTGAGGCAGGAGAATGGCGTAAACCTGGGAGGTGGAGCTTGCAGTGAGCTGAGATCTGGCCACTGCACTCCAACCTGGGCCACAGAGCGAGACTCCGTCTCAAATAAAATAAAATAAAAGAATGATAATAATAATAATAATAATAATAAAACAAAAGGCTGGGCATGGTGACACCTGTAATCTCAGAACTTTGGAGGACACAGGCAGGAGGAATACTTGAGCCCAGAAGTTAGAGACCAGCCTGGGCAACATAGTGAGATCCCATCTCTATAAAAAATAAAAATAAAAAATTTAACTTGGCACAGTGGTGCATGTCTGTAATCCCAGATACTCAGGAGAC
Source organism: Macaca mulatta (assembly GCF_049350105.2). NCBI lineage: Eukaryota > Metazoa > Chordata > Mammalia > Primates > Cercopithecidae > Macaca > Macaca mulatta. Next base: position 94,803,269 of record NC_133414.1, on the reverse strand, counting down.
TGAGGTGGGAGGTTCACTTGAGCCTGGAAGCTCGATGCTACAGTGAGTCATGATTGTGCCAGTGCACTCAAGCCTAGGTGACAAAGTGAGATCCTGTCTATAAATTAATTAATTAATTAATTAATTAAAGATTAAGAAAAAGAAAAACCCCTCAAAGAAACCTCTTATGTGAGTGCAGGTAAAGACTATCTGGATAGCAAAGAGTTGATGGCAATGGGAAGAGGAGCAGAAAAGAGGGGGGTTATGAGAGGGTATTTGAATGGGTTAAAAAATATAGACAAGATACATCAAAGATTGAACGGTAAAGAGCATTTGATATAAAGACCAGAAATAATAAAAGAGACTCAGAATATATATCCTCCAATAACAAACTGCTTGTGGACAGCCCACTATCCATCAAAGATATTTAAAAGTCTCTCTGATCAGACATCTTGGAACTTCAACACCTGTATAGTGAGGGAGATATGAAAGGACATTTTTGATGCCTAAACAAGGTGATAATGTCCAGAAGCAGTTGCTAATCTCCTCATACACAAGAACGACTATGGTAATACCACCACCATTGCACAGAGTTACTAGAAAAACTGTACCATAGTCTTTCCTTCAGATGTCTTTAGTTTTTAGCTAACCGGTTTTTAAATTTACAAATCTATTCTGTGTATGTAGTCATGTCACAGAAATAAACACAACTTTCAATTTATTTTTCTTCTTTGAACAATTGGCAATAACCTGCTAGTATCAGATAGAAAACCTAACACATATGATAACATTTAAGGTTTTCAACATTGTGACTTCACTTGTTTTCAGTATTTAACAAAATGAGTTAGTTCATTTTAGCCTAGCGATTTCCCTAAAAAACCTGCTACTTCCATATTAATTTTACATATCATGCCAATTCATAGGAAATCAGAGGTATTGACGTACCTATACATTCTCTAGACTCTTAGCCAATGTAAAAGGTTCAGTTCCCATGAGATCTGCAATCAAATAAACTATAATTACCTTACACAATTCAAAATTTAATTATGTACTATATGTTTATTGCTCATTATTTTTCTGTACATGAGTCTACACTAGATCCTTCCAATTCCCATTAAAAAATGCCTAGTATAAGTTTTCCAAAATTTAATTTTATCACTAAACAAATACATATTGAAGGCTTGCCATGTGTCAGGTGTTATTCAATGTCCTAGAAATATAAGGAATGAGCAAATCACAATCCCCACCCTCAGTGGACTCATCTTCCAGTGATAACATTAGATACCCATTGCTTCCCCAGCCTTATCAGTGTCAAGCTGTTGAATATTGCTGAATAATTTCACAAAATATTAATTTTTTTATTACTGGGCTTACCTGACCCATATCTAAGCCTGCAAATCATACTCATTCTTTAAACACCTCTTAAGTGACACATTTTTACAAAACATCTTCTGATATTTCTCTATTAGATACAATACATGCTGCTCTAAAACCACCAAATATTGTCTTATTAAACTCTCTGATAAAATTATTACTTGTATATTTAATTTCATCCCTCCCCCATTTTGACTGTATTTCAAAGTATTGATGTCATACTGATCTTTGCATTTCCTTTGTACCCAAGCCTCATGTCTTATAGAATTTAGATGACTCAATATACGTTTTACCATTGATTTTGTTCTTTATTCATTTTATCCAACAAACATTTTCTTAGGTCTGTGTCAGATGTTGTGGAAAAATTTACACTTCCTTGATGTCAATGTTAATATAATCTGTAATTGAAAATCAAATAACTTATTCATGTCCTAAGTACTATAATAAAGCATGAGAAATATAGGGAGGAGGAGTCTTTATTCAGAAGTCAATCTGTTTCATAAGATCTTTGTGGATACACAATCATGACATACCTTTATATTTACTTCAAATGTTGCATGTTTTATTTTTGTTCACAATATTCAGATTGGTTTTTGAATTTACTAAAGATAACTGGTTTGCCATTTAGGTTAAAGTTGGCCAATATAGTTTAACCAATACTATCTACTTCTTTAATTATTTACGAGAACAAAATTCTGCAGTGTGGCACATACAAACGAATGATAAAATTAATGCATGTTCTTATAAAGAGCAGCTCATGATAGAGCATTTTCAGAAAAAGTAATACCAGTAATGTCAATTGGTGGTGGAGAAAAATTCAGAGATACTGGAGATAATTTTCCTCTGTCATCCTGAAGCACCATGACTCTCACCACAAGGTTAATGTCCTTTCCCCCCAACTTTTCTCTTGGAAAAAAAGGTAGAAATATACAATGTAGCTGTAAAATAATTGTTCTCCAGTAGGACTCATAAAAACATGTGTGAAACTTTCCCAGACATGTAAGTTTTGTTGCATCAAATGGTATATTTAATGTTTGCAAAGTACTTTAGTGAAATTCTTGTTCACAAATTCTGCCAGCCTCTGTTTAATAATACTAAGCACACAGAGGGATTTGCTCATTGTAGCTTCCTCAAATTAAGCAAAACAGATTTTTATTGTGCTCAATTATAAATAATCGTTTTCACTTCTGCCATAAAAGGGCTTGTAAAATACAGTCTGACCTCCTTGGAAGGATACCTGCTTGTGAGGAAAATTGTATCTAGCAGCCCCAAAGAGGAGCTTCAAAGCTCCTCAGGGATACGAAAAATGAAAGAAATCTCACAAATATTTCACAAATACCACGTGGTGATATCTGAATGGTGTGTACTATTGTTTTAAATATAGATTAAAAAGGTAATAAAAATCTCTTTTAACTGGCCTGTAAGGCTCTGGGTAATGAAAATTTCAACTTCATTATACATTTTGTAGAAACTGACATTGGGCCTGATCTAAAGGAGGGACTCAACCCTAATTTTGGCAAGCACATAATTAAAAATAAGGTTATGAAAAGGCAGAGAATAATTTACATTAAATGATATAGATCTGAGAAAATTTCCAGACTGCTGACTGCGTTGGAGTTGCAAGCTCAGCAACATTTCATAATAAGTAGCTCCCACAGCACACAAACTGAATCACTTTACAAAAGGAAGATGAGGAATCTGAAACCACTTTGGATTTGACATTTTTGTGGAAATTTAATTGAAACAATTATAGAAGTGAAGATAATGTGAGGAAGCAGTGCATAAATGATGGCATCTCTTGCGCACAGTTTTATCACATGGCCTCATCACCTTCCTAAAACATCACATCACTCATTTCCCAGACTCTTATATGAGTAGGCTAATATAGATCACATCTCAATACATTATTAACTTAAAGTAATGAGGTTGAAAGCAAAAATAAATGACTCTTTTAAAATTACATATTCATCTATATTCAATGTTGTTCTTGTTAGTAAAAACATGACAGCTTGCAGCATTTTTTTAATCTCGTTTACGTTCTAGACAGTCTCATGCTTCAGTTGAATATCTAAGATTAATTAGAAATTGTTTAGAAAATTACATGAAGGAACAAAATGTTATCTGATAAATATTCATCAAAAGTGTCAAGCTCTATTGTATTTAAACTTGAATAAGCTAGTCCATTATTAGTATGGTTGAAATATTTAATACTATTTAATTCTTGGTACACAGCAAAGATTCATTCATATATAGTAAGAGAAATAGATATCAATATAAAAAATTTGGTTACTAACAGTAATTAAAATTATCTTTGAATTAAAGTATTATAAGTAGAGCAAAATATATCCATTACATCGATTATTAATAAAATTATGTAAATACTTTGTAACTGTTGCTTAAATGTAAAGACTTCAATTCATTTGAATTAACCAGATCAGATTGCTCTTAAACTTATATATTATCCTCCGTATTTCAGATATTTTCTTATAAAAGTAACTTCTACTTTTGAAGAACTCATAGCTAACTGGGAAGAGGAAAAATAAGCAACAAATTAAAGTGTAGTCAGGAAAAAGTAGGAATAAAGAGGGGGAAGTGACAAGCACCAAGGTTTGGAGAGACACAAGGGTTCTTTAGGAGGTTTGAATAGGAAAGTATTTATGGAGAATGAGATGGGGAAATTGACTGTAGGTCACATTTTTTTATCATACAATTCCCCTACTTTCCAAAAAAATAAATGTCTTCCTTTTTATTTTTTAATGGAATGTCTTCTGAACCTACATTTTTTTTTTCAGTTTTAGAATCTGAATTTCCATGTTGAACCTTCATCATAATTTCAGTTATCAGAGAAATCTAGTAGGAAACTTATTTTCTTTGGTATTGGAAATAAAAACATGGATACATTTTAATCAGTAAATAAGTGTGTTGATTGTGTTACTAAGTTGAAAAGTGGTAACCAATAGCTAAACCTTCATCTTACAAGCAATAGCTTATAAGTACTATGCAGGGTTACTATTTAAATAAGAGTATTTTACACATTAGCTGAAGAAAGATACCATAAAGTAACAGGTGCTCATCAATACTGGCACTTTGAATGCCCTGATACTTCTTGCACTTTTAAGAAAAAAGGCGGAGAATCACGAAAAAAGTCTCTTTTCTAAAAGAGTCACTGAAAACTATAAGATAAAGGCATAAACATATGGTCCAATGCTTTAAAGTTTCAACCTGACTTCTGTTCAATAGAAATAATTATACAAGGCCGGTAAATAAGAAAGAACAACATTTTCTAAAGGAGAGTCAGTGAAAACTATAAGATAAAGGAATAAACATATGGCCCAATGCATTAAACTTTGAACCTGAATTTTGTTCAATAGAAAAAACTATCTAAGGCCAGTAAATACTTTAAGAAAGAATAGTAGGAAAAGATAGAGATGGTAGATAGATAAAATAATTAATAAAGCAAATAACACTTTATAGAAAACTTTATGCCTCTCATAGCATTAATTGATTTTAAAAAGTTACACAATATCATAACTGAGAAAATAACATATCTTAATTGCATCTTGTGAACTCTCAGTCAAGTGGTGTGGCATGGCCATTTTTAACCCAAATCTGTACTTTTCCTAATTTTATAGATTTAAAACACATATTCTAAGCCATTTTTACACAGAGTTTTAATTTTAAATCAGCGGATATTTATCACTGGTTTTTAGTAATATATTTTTATTTCAGTGTAACTGCCTCTAAACTTAGAAATGATATTTATTTTACCTTTCAGCATTTGTATTATTTCAGTTTTTGGCACAGCTTAATTTTTATTCATTTCAGCACAGAAATATCCCTTTTATATGTAAGGTAAAAAGCAAGAGCTTACAGGTTATAAATAGAAGTTTTCATGCTTTTGTACTGTTTTCATTCATTGTGAGTCTGTCTTGTTATACAATAGTTTATTTAACAAGTAACTGTGAACACTTATTACATGCTAAGTCATGCTGCTCTAATTGCTGCAAAACAGCCTAAGACAGAGAGACCATTTCTGCACTCACCCACTCAAATTTCCTCACTTTTAGAGTGACTTTCCAGAGTGAGTACAAATGATCAGAATAAATTTTCAAATGAAACTCTTAGTCTTGTGGTCACAAAGTCTTACATTTTTGATGTTGTTTATATCTTCAAAGGACCCAAGCTGTTGTTCGGCTTGTGAACTGCAAAGTAAGTTCTAATATAGCACTAAAAATAATGCCTTTATATGCAATAGGGGCATTGGGTTATTGGGCTTATTTGTACATGTCACTTTCCTGAACACAGTATGCAACGAACACTTCAGTCACACAAACTGCATCTTTAGACAACATGAAAGCTTAAATATTTTCTTCTCAGAAATGCAGTGAGGAAACTGACTGTTGAGCTACATCTCTTTTTCAGACAAAAAAAGGAACATCTTAGTTTTTCATGATTATGGAGGCTGCATTCACGAAAAAAAAAATAAAGATTATGGAGATCTTATATTTTAATAGCCTCATGGAGAAAAGTGCAGGGCTGGGAAAAAACATGAATAGAGAACTCTTTCATTTTTTTATGTATTAATTTATTGAAAACATAACTATTTATTGGCAGCTATGTGGTAGGTAATAAAAAAAATCTTGACTAAAACAGACAAACAGACGTGGTTACTGCACAGGTTAGTTAATTTATAAAACAGTGTTTTCATAATTTAAAAATCTATTTGAATTAAATTTTCCTAAACCTACTATATTGAATAAAGAAAATATTAATGACATTCTTGTATCTTAAATAATAATAAGAATTGTATCACTATTTTGCATCTAGCAGAAAATCTGCTGACATGCTGACATTCCTGGCAATTTTGCAAAATTCAGGTAAGACTATTTTGCATTGAAACAGAGTTTTAAAAACTCTACCGCTCCCTTTGATTTTTTAGTTGGAAATTTCAATGGTCTTTTGAATGTATATTTTGCAGTCATTGATCTATTTTCCAATATAGTTACAAATATGTTTACCTGGAAGTTTGGGAAACAAAATATTTAGATAGATTTTATGTAGTCTATTCAGTTTGGTATAATTGAAGGGGAACACTATGTCCATTTGAAAATATTTATCAACATTATTCTCCAGTGCATGGGATGTATTGTTTAACCCATATAAAAAAAAATGACAGTTATTTGTGAGCTTTCAGGTTTAGAAGTCCTAGGTTTGATTCTCAGTTTAGCCGCTTGCAAGATAGGAGATTTTGGCCAACTTCATTCAACATTATGGGTTAGCAACACTAATGAGACTGATAATTGTATCTAATTAGATGTTCTAATATAATAACAAAGTACCTTGTATATTAAATGCCCAATAGATTTCAGTAATCACTGTTAACATTCTCTATGACAAATTTAGGTAAAAGTGCATCAAAACAAAGCAAAACACTGTCCTATCAGCTTGTGTCCTATGAGAGTTTGTAATATAATAATGAAGTACCTTGTATATGTCCAATATAGTTCAGTAATTATTATTAACATTCTTTATGATAAATTTAGTTAAAAGTGCATCAAAAGAAAGCAAAACACTGACCTATGGGCTTTATTTCTCTGTATTTATTCCAAAGCTGTATTGGCATATCCTCTACATTGAGGATATATCCTCTACATTATGCTTTATTTTTCTCCTTAAAATCCCTTCTTATCTCTTTTATATATTGCCAAAAGGAATAACTGATGGTTCCTGCGTAGGCAGTCTGAAAATCCTACAGTACCCAAAGTCAATTCAAGTTTTCAAGGACTTTTCGTATTGCAAATTCATGATGCAAATTCAAGAACTTCTCATACTGCAAATTTCTTCAGCTTATCATGATAATAATTCATATTTGTAGTACTGTCAACATTGAATGCATTGGTTATCAGTAATGTTTCTAATAATAGTATGAAATGCTTTTCCATAATTTTGCTTCATAATTTTCACTTTAAGAAAGGCTACATCACTAGAATTTCATGCCATGTAACTACTGCTAATTGTGTACAATATCCCACATATTTATAGTGATCATATATCTTACTTTGCTTGAAATTATCTGGATTTACACCTTTCTCCTACTGACATAGTCTCAATTCCCAACACTGTGATTCTTGCTCACCTTTCACATATTAAATAATGCAATTATTATAATGATATATTAAAAATACAAACAGAACTATTTAAGAAATAACTAACTTCCTTACAGCTCAATTGCATTATGCGGCAAGTAATATCCAGTGGAAATGTTATTATAACATAAAGAAATAGATATAGTCTTTAATGCAGAAGCATTTCAAGTCAGATAATTAGATTCATGAAACTTTTGTTATGACTGCATTAATGTATTTTTAATATAGTAAACAGTAGCAATACCATTCTTCATTTCTATTAGTTTGTTTTAAAATATTTATTATTTAAATAATTTAATCCATCTATTTGTACCAGGTATAAAATTATACAAAAAAGTATAAATTAAAAGTAAATCTTTCTTATTCCTGAATTCCAGTTGCCCTGTTTCCCTCTCCAGTCCTAAGCACTTCTTATCAGTTTCTACTCCTTTCATTTCAAGTTTGAGACTATTGTCTGACTTTCATTTTAACTGGAAACAAAATCATAGATTTTTACAGCATACAGAAACCATAAAAATCACTGACTACAACTCTCATCATCTGCCAAAGAGCATAGTCATAAAAATGTTAAATGATTTGCCCAAAGTCAGATAGTGACAGAGCTCAGAATTTTCCTGGAAATGTATTCAATTGTTTCTCACACTTGAGTGTGATCATTTGTTAGTAACAAGAGAAATTTAAGCATGTGAACATATAGCCAGAATACTTGGACTCCAGTGCTCATTTGGTTTCTCATTATGTTTCTAGCCTTGGGGAAATAGACTATTGCCTCACTCAGCCTGCTTCAGAGATGTATTTATACCCATAGAGAGGGTGGATCAAATGAAAAAATAAATGTGAGGATAGTGTAAAAGATAAGAATTTGTAAAAAATAAAAATGTCACAAAGTCACAGTAAAAATAGGCAGTGACTTTATCAAAATAATCAATAGGATTTTAAAAGTATATGAGGCTGGGTGTGGTAGCTTATGCCTGTAATCCCAGCACTTTGGGAGGCAGATGGAAGCAGATACCTTGAGCTCAGGAGTTCAAGACCAGCCTGGGAAACATGACAAAACCCCGTGTCTAAAAAAAAAAAATTAGCCAGGCATCGTGGCATATGCCTGTAGTCCCAGCTACTCACTAGGGAGGCTGAGGTGGGAGGATCGCTTTAACCTGGGAGGTGGAGGTTGCGGTGAGCCGAGATTGCACCACTGCACTTCAGCCTGGGCCACAGAGTGAGACCCTGTTTCAAAATAATTAATAATAAAATAATAAGCATATGAAAGATACATTTAACAAAATATCCTAAGGTCAAGTCCTTAGTGGTTCATCACAAATGATATTTAGACTGTTTAACTATAGCAATTTAATAAATCCCGTCGTCAAAATCAAAAGTGACTATGGATACATAAACCTTAATAGAAAGAGCATCACAGTAAACTCAGACTGATAATAATGAAATTTGACATGCAAGAGCAAAGACTGAAATTGAACTTTTTAGGAAAGGACTGTTTATAAATGTTTATTGACATTGTTTGAATGTAAGCAACCAAGTTGGTGAGACACAAGGCACCTCATCTCTAAACGTACATGACAAGAACCTAGCATTCAAACAGCATTCACCAAAGGGCATTATAATCCTATTATATGTGGCTGACAAATTTCAAACCTTCCAGAGCCTGTAACCTACAAGATTAAAAACATCTTTCAACATGAGTTTTTTATTCAAGACCTCACATTTGACTGTCAGCCTAATTGCAAACTACTATTGAAGTTCATATGATAGATATCTTAGCACAAAGTAGTGCTCTGAAGGTCTAGAAGGGGTTCAAGTCTCAATTTCATAGCATTTCATTTCCAATTCCACTTGTATAAAAGCATGCTAACCCAGCACCGACAGAAGCAGAGCTACATCAAGACAGTACATGAGTAAGATTCAAATAAACCCTCTGACAGGAGAAATCACTCTCTTGTTCAAAGTATTTGTGGAAAATATTTGAACTCAACATTAACATAAGGGACAAAAATGTCTTTGTTAAGAGAAGAGAAATGCTGCAATCACATGCATGTATATTCATAGAAATGATGTTGAATATACTATAAATGCTGGGATCTAACATGGTGAGGCAATAGACTTGATCTCATTGACTTGGAATTGTTTGAATTTGAATTCTGGCTGACTTATTTGCTTTTCGGTTATTTGATAGATTTTTAGTTACTCTGAGCCTCAGTTTCTTTATGTGCAAGTACAGGTCATAATGGTACAAGCTCCTCACAGAATTGATGACAGCTAATTAAGAAAACACATGCAAAGTATCTAGCACACTGGTAGTATTCAGAAAATGTTAACTATTATCATGAAAATGTTCAACAATTTCAAATAATGAAAGAATCATTGCTTCTCTTCAGAAGGTATTTGTTCCTTAATTTACCTAGATGTATTTTATTCCTTTAATAGCCATTAGAGAAAAGCAAAGAAAACTAAAAGCCATGAGCAGTGAGAGGAATAATAAGTATTTTTTTAACTTTTATTTTAAAGTCAAAGGTACATGTGCAGATTTTTTATATAGGTAAGCTTATGTTATGGGGGTTTGTTGTACAGATTATTTCATTCCACAAGTATTAAGCCTAGTACTCACCCATTTTTTTCTGACCCTTTTCTCCTGTTGGAGGGTTTATTTAAATCCTACTCATGTACTGTCTTGACATAACTCCCACCCTCCACCCTCCAATAGACCCCATGTTTTTTGTTCCCCTCTATGTGTCTATGTGTTTTCATCATTTAGCTCCCACTTACAAGTGAGAATGTGTGGCATTTGGTTTTCTGTTATTGCATTAGTTTGCTAAAGATAATGGCCTTCAGCTCCATCCATGTGCCTGCAAAGGACATGATCTCATTCATTTTTATGGCTGCGTAGTACTCCATGGTGTATGTGTACCATATTTTCTTTATCGAATCTATCTTTAATGGGCATTAAATTTGATTCCATGTCTTTGCTATTGTGAATAGTGGTGCAATGAAAATACATTTTCATGTTTCTTATGACAGAATGATTTATATTCCTTTGGGTATATAACCAGAAGTGAGATTATTGGGTCAAATAGTTTTTCTGTTTTATAGGTCTTTGAGGAATCACCACACTACTTTCTGCAATGGTTGAACTAATTTACATTTCCACAACAGTATAAGCATTTCTTTTTCTCTGGCAGCATTTGTTATGTTTGACTTTGTAATAGCCATTCTGACTGGTGTTAGATGGCATCTCATTGTAGTTTTGATTGGCATTTCTCCAGTGATCAGTGATGTTGAGCTTTTTTTCATATGCTTGTTAGTCACATATATGGTTTCATTTGAAAAGTATCTGTTCATATCATTTGCCCAATATTTAATGGGGTTATTTGTTTTCTTCTTGTAATTTGTTTAAGTTCCTAATAGATGTTTGATATTACACCTTTGTTGGATGCATAGTTTGCAAAACGTTTCCGTTTCTCCCATTCTGCAGGTTGTCTGTTTATGTTGTTGAGAGATTCTTTTGCTTTGCAGAAGCTCTTAGGTTTAATTAGATCCCATTTGTCAATTTTTGCTTTTGCTGCAACTGCTTTTGACATCTTCATCATGAAGTCTTTGTCCATTCCTATGTCCAGAATGGTATTGTTTAGGTTGTCTTCTGGAGTTTTATAGTTTTGGGTTTTACATTTCAGTCTTTAATCCATCTTGCCAATTTTTGTATATGGAGTACAAAAGGGATCCAGTTTCAATCTTTTGCATATGGCTAGCCTGTTATCCCAGCAACACTTAGAAAAATAAATCTAATGACTGATTAGCTCAGTTAATTGGGGATGTATGTAAGAAGTAGTAACTCAGTTACTCAACAAATGAGTACTTGCAGACGAAACAAATCCTGAATATTACTCACTAGACAACAAAGCAAGCTTACATAAGAGTGTCTCTTGCTATCTGCAAGGAGAACTACACTAGCTTTTGTATATATCCATCTGCTTACCCCCAGTGAACATTCTGAAACAATATGATATTCTTCTTGCATGAAAACAGGCTAAGGCTGGGTGTGGTGGCTTACGCCTGTAATCCCAGCACTTTGGGAGGTTGAAGCAGGTGGATACCTTGAGTCCAGGATTTCGGGACCAATCTGGACATGGTGAAACTGCATTTCTACAAAAAGTACAAAAATTAGCCAGGTGCAGTGGCAAGATCCTGTAGTCCCAGCTACTCCTGGCTTAGACAGGAGAATCACTTGAACCCAGACCTGGGAGGCAGAAGTTGCAGTGAGCCAAGTTCCTGTCACATGGCTTTCCAGCCTGGGTGACAGAATGAGCCCTTGTCTCAAAAAAATAAAAAAATAAAAAGGAGGTTGGCTCAGAAATAAAATATAGACTGGCAAATCTATGTTTTGTTTTGATAATGTTCAATGTAAAGAAAACCATTTCTAACATAAAGATAAGTAAAATAGTGTAACCTGAAGATGTACCTTTCATTCATACCCAAATAGATTCATCAGTGCCCTTTTACATTTCTTCCCATCTCCATTGTCACAATGCTAACCCAAGGCACCACCATGCAAAACCCTCCTAAATGCTTCTACTTTAGTTGGCTTACCATCTAAATTCCACATATAAGTCAAAGCATTAATTTAGCAACTTAAATCTCATGATGTGATTCCCCCGCTTAAAGATGCTCTATTAACTTTCCACTGTAATCAGAAAAGAGAAAAATAAATAATCAACAACACTAAACATTCAAGCTAGTTAATATTAAAGCCTCGTAGCTATCAATCCTTTCCCATTTGTCTGATTTCATCTCAAAATACTCTCCCTCTAGTTTATTATACTCCATCATGATCATTATAGTCCAGCCAAATGTCTTTTTATTCTTCAGAATACCTTGTAAGCTTTTGTACCTTTTACTAAAATCCTCTTTTAATGAAAATCTACTTCTCAAAATTTTCATTATTGAGTCACCATTTACTTGCAATTTAAGTAGGTGCTCCTTATAGAAATTTTCGACTTCAAAATCTAAGTTTCCATTCTCTCTGCCACTCAATAAGACTCTGTTTGCTTCTTCATTGTTTTTAATCATTATTTATTTTTATTTTGTTATTATTATTATTATTATTATTATTATTATTTTGAGATGGAGTCTGGCTGTCTCACCCAGGCTGGAATGTAATGGTACGATCTTGGTTCACTGCAACCTCTACCTCCCAGGTTCAAGCGACTCTCCTGCCGCAGCCTCTCGAGTAGCTAGGTTTACAGGTGCACGCCGCCATGCCCAGCTAAATTTTTTGTATTTTAATAGAAACAGGGTTTCACTATGGTGCACAGGCTGGTCTCAAACTCCTGACCTCAGGCAATCCATCCGCCTCAGCCTCCCAAAGTGCTAGGATTACAGGCATGAGTCACTACACCCTGCCATTTTTATCACTATTTGAAGTTACATTTATACAATAATTTGTTTATCATTATTGTTCACCATAGCATCCCCTATATTTAATCACAATTGATTAGTAAGTTTCAATTAATATATTATTGAATGAATGAATGAATGATCAAATAGGTCTGAGGAAATGAACAAAAGATAAATAGATTTTATATTGTTGGCTACCCTGTGCTATCATCAGACAAGGGCCCTACATTGTAGAGACTCCTGGGTCCAGTCAAAATCTCAGATAACTTTGTATTATTCCTTCTTCTGATTTCTCATTTGGTCTTTAATCTTTTCAGCTATTTCTTTCTTTTAGTGGTTGCATTTTTTTTTCCCTTGATATCTGTATTTTGGTATTTCATGCAATTGTTAAGAACAAAACATAAAATAAAATCTAAAGAAACAAACAAAAACATCCTGATGCTTTTTTTCCTGTAATACTTCTATTTGGGGATAAATGTGAATTTTGTCATTATTTTTATTTCCATTTTTCAAGTTATTAATAAGGTTGAACAATTTTTCTTATGTTTCTCAGGACTTTGTTTTTACTCAAGAAGCAATTTGAGCCCTGATTTCCTTTCCTAGTTCCCTGACAGTGCACCCTACAAGTTGCTGTGGGAAGCTTGAAGACTGAAGTATAGAAAGTACAGTTGCAGTGTTTTCAGACCTGAGGCCCAATCTTTTCTTCCTAACCTTTTCCTCTATTCTGAATGCTAGAATCCCTTTCTTTTCCTCTCCCTTTTCTCCTTGATATAAGCCATTGACTTAAAACCTTGTCCTATCAACTTAGACTACTTTACTTTCTTTCTCCTTTTCAATCCTCCTACAGGAGATATTCAAGCCAAAAGAACTCAAGTTGCATTCACTAGATTCTACTTATCCTTCCTCATCTTATTGTTATACCTATTTTATTTTTATTTGCATTCCATTTTTTAAATGATCTTTCATTTGTTAACGTTTACACATTTTAAGCTTATTATCAATTAATGCTTGTCCTTTATATTTTAGGGCTCATATTACCAGGTTTTAAATGTTTTGTTTTATTAACTCAGGCCTTATATTTTCTTTATCTTAACTACATCTTCTGTTTAATCTTTTGCATTCTATACATTTTATAATATTTTAACTCATTCAAGTGTATTAACAATTATGAAAGGGATTTAAAAAGATGCCAGATACAAAATAAAAGCTGCATATTCATTCAAATGCATCCATGTATAATTTTGTTCTTTAAGCAATAATTATCTTTAATTATATTTTGTTCTGCATATTTTATTTTATTTTATTTTATTTTATTTTATTTTATTTTATGAGACAGGGTCTTTCTCTGTTTCCCTGGCTGGAGTGCAGTGGCAAAATCACAACATGCTGTAACCTCCACATCCTGAGCTCAAGTGATCTTCACACCTCAGCCTCTAGAATAGCTGAGACAATAAGTGCACTCACAAAGCCTGATTAATTTTTGTACTTTTTGTAGAGATGGGATTTTGCCATGTTGCTCAGGTTGTTCTCAAACTCCTGAGTTGAAGCGATCCACCTGTCTCGGCCTCCCAAAGTGCTGGAATGACAGGCTTGAGCCACCATACCCGGTCTATTTAGTTTATTTTAAATTGCAAACATCCACTTATCACTCTCCCTTCTTTGTTCTAATGTGTACTGTGTAGAATATTACAACACACAGAGACACATACAACTGAAATTAATACACATAATGTATTTTTTTAATCCTTTTGTTATGTATGTATATAAATTTCAAATTCATACTAATTTTATGGGCAGGTCTGAAAATGGAAATATTCTCTCCTATATCATGTTGCATCATGTGTGCTCTAGAAAGGAACACGTAGAGGCTAGTATTCATTTTGGAAAGCATGCTATCAGTGTTCATTATTCTGCCTATTGGATGGATTGAACTTCACAAAACCCTGTCTTTCACTTACATTAGTTAGATATAGGATTAAATTTTGATAAATGTTTGATTCCCAGAGCAGCTGGTCTATGAGAACATTTCAGTTGATGGCATGAATCACTCATTAAATCAGGTATTGAATCACATAAAACTACAAAGCAGAGCAGTTTCCAAAGGTAATTAAATCATGGTCCCTGAAATCACGTTCTAGAGCTGGAGCTAATTACTACTTTCTGTGACTACTGCTGCAACATAGTCACTGGAGCATAGGAATAAAGTCAATACTGGATTTACCCAAAGTTAGATGGCTTTTAAGAGTTAATATGTGGAAAGTTCTGAAATGTGTGGCTGAAGGCCATGTGACTATATAAAAAAAGAGGCCACAGTACTTTAAAAACCTTCCTAGCAACACATAAAAATTTGAAGTGACTAATTACTACAAATGTTGTCATCATATATGTGTGAGAGTGTGTGTGTGTGTGTGTGTGTATATATATATATATATATATATATAATGCCCACTTTATGTCCACTGTCTATGTTGCTCAAAGACAATCCATGTTTCACTTTTCTATCTGCCACTATATTAATTCTATGGAGAGAATATAATAAATGCCAAGTTATTATCTAACAAATGGACAACTCAAAATATGCCATTATTTGAATTTTAATCCATTATAGTTGCCTGTTAGCACCAATTATGCTAAACAAAATACGTTATTTGAGAAAGCAAGGGGTAACTCAGATGAACAACAGATAAATCAATTAAAATCTATATCTGCAAAGTCACAACGGTTTATTCCAGTGTATGTCTCTTACCAGCTGTGTGAAGATCTTAGGAAGGCTAAATGCCTGTTTAGAGTTACACATTTTCTTGCTTATAATTCTGATATTTTCTGACATTACTGGCATTAATCTATATTTGAGAGAGATGTAATGAAGTTTAAGAACATAATGCCTGTAAAATACTTAGCAATTGAAACACAGGCACTGATAAATATTGCTGAACATACAATAAGCACCTAATAAATGTTATTTAATGATCTTGTTGAAACAATGATAATAACAATACTCCACGTGATTTTAAAATTATAGACGTAATTTTAAATAGAATAGATGAATAGAAATAATATCATAAAACTGAGGCTAAATATCCACTTGGTAACGCAAATGTTTCTGAATGTAGTGGCATATAAAAAATTTTAAAAAAATTAGTTGAATTGGAATAACTTATTCCTGATTACATATTTCAGCTCTACTGCAGATTTTGTCACCATAGAGTTGAATGTAATAATAGAATATGCATAAAATAAAGCACTAACAGTCTCATATGATTAATGAAAATATTATGCTTTTTGGAAATTTCCTTTTCAATTTTCTCACCTATTATTGCATTTATCAATCTGGGCAAGGAGGGGTAACCCAAGCACTGATACCATATATGAATCATTACTTTATTCAATGTGCACAAAAGGCTGAGGCAGGAGAATGGCGTAAACCCAGGAGGCGGAGCTTGCAGTGAGCTGAGATCCGGCCACTGCACTCCAGCCTGGGTGACAGAGCAAGACTCCGTCTCAAAAAAAAAAAAAAAAAAAAAAGTATTTATTGATATTATTAATCTAATGGCATTTTTCCTAAATTGATTTAGTTTATCACATTAGGAAGGTTTAGGTTTGACATCTGAAGGACTACATTTACTATTGTTCACTTACTATCTGCATAACCAAGCAATGCCTTAGTTTCCACAACTCTAAATTGAAAGGAAAACACAAACATGTAGTTCGGGTTTATATTCAAAGTCAAATGAGCTAATTTCATGAAAGGACCAACTATTATGTATAATTGATTTATACAATATATTATAGATCACAAAATTCTAAAAAAAATAGATAATTCATATTTCCCTGAATTTCATATAAGTGCCAGCAAAAATAGGTTTAATTAATATCTTTCACAAGAAAGATGGATAATAGGGAAAGCAAAATAAAATGAGAAGAAAATTAGAAAACAATTGTTTTCAAAAACACGATTTCATATGCTAAGTAGTTTCCAATGGACTAATAGTATTTGATAGTATGCTTGAAAAAATAAAACTAATAGTAGTTGATATAAGAGAAAAAGCAATACAATGAAGAAGTGATAGCCATTTTAACAAAAGGCATACAGTTATGGAGTAACTGAACACAACATCATTTAAAAAAAAAAAAAGTAGAACCTAGGCATAGGCCTTAGACTTTCACAAAAACAAAATCAAAATTAATCATAGTCCTAAATGTAAAATGCAAAATTGCAAACTTCCTAGAAGAAAATATAGGAGAAATTCTAGATAATTTTGGGGTTGGCAATGATTTTTTAGATCCAAAGCCAAAGGCAAATTCTATTTAAAAAAATTGATGAACTGTACTATATTGACATTAAAATTTTCTGTTTTGCGAAAGACAATGGAAAAAGAACGAAAATATAAGCCACAGAAAATATTTGAGGAGACATATCTAATAAAATAATGTTATGCAAGTATACATACAAACTTTACAAACTCAACAAAAAGTAAGCCATCCAATTTATAAAAAGCAAAAAACCTTAACAACTCACCAAGGAAGATACACAGTTGTCAACGAAGTATATGAAAAGATATTCCACATCATATATCACAGAAGAAATGCAAATTAGAACAACAATTAGATGCTACTATATACGTTTTGGAATGGTCAAAAACCAGAACATTGATTATGCTGGCAACGACGTGGAGAAACAAGAACTCCCTTTCATTGCTGGTGGAAATGCAAAATGGTACAGCCACTTTAGAAGACAGTTTGATAGCTTTTTACAACATTAAATAGCCTTCACAGTATGATCTAGCAATCACACTCCTTGGTATTTACCCAAAGGAATTAAAAACTTAAGTTCATAGAAAACCTGCACAAAGATGTTTATAGAACCTTTATTCATAATTACCAAAATGTGGAAGGAACCAAGATGCCCTTCAGCAGATCAACGGATAAGCCGTGCTATATCTAGACAATGGAATGTATTACTCAGGGCACTAAAATGAAATTAGCTACTGGCCAGGCGCGGTGGCTCACACCTGTAATCCCAGCACTTTGGGAGGCTGAGAAGAGAGATCACGAGGTCAAGAGATTGAGAACATTCTGACCAACATGGTGAAATCCCATCTCTACTAAAAATACAAAAATTAGCTTGGCGTGGTGGCGAGTGCCTGTAGTCCCAGCTACTCAGGAGGCTGAGGAAAAAGAATCGCTTGAACCCGGGACGGTGAGCCAAGATCGTGCCACTGCACTCCAGCCTGGCAACAGAGCATGACTCGTTCTAAAAAAATAATAATAAAAAAAATTAAAAAGATAAAATTAGCTACCTAGCTGCAATGAACTGAATCTTTATGCCCCAAAATGTCAACATTCAAATGTTAAATCCTAACCCCACTGTGATGGCATTAAAATGTGGGGTTTTGGGAAGTGATCAAGTCATGAGTGGAACCCTCATGAATGGGATTAGTGCCTTTATAAAATACTCCCAAGGGAACTCCTTTGTCCTTTCCACTATATGAAGACACAATGAGAAGGGGCCCTCTATGAATCAGAAAGCTAGTCCCACTGACATCAAATCTGCTGGTGCCTTTATCTTGGACTTTCCAGCCTCCAAAACTGTAAGAAATAATTTTTGTTGTTTATAAGCTACCCAGTCTATTGTATTTTGTTATAGCCACCAGAATAGACTAAGACATGAGCTATGAAAAGAAATAAGCAAGTTTATTACTAAGAAAATCTGAAAATGTTACATGCTGTATGATTTCACCTATATGACATGCTGGGAATGTCAAAAATATGGAGACAGTGAAATGATCAGTAATTTCCTGAGGATGAAGGGAAAAATGGATAAATAGAGCACAGAGGATTTTTTCTTGTTGTTTTTTTTGTTTTTTTTTTTTTTTTTTTTTTTTTTTTGAGACGGAGTCTCGGTCTGTGACCCAGGCTGGAGTAAAGTGGCGCGATCTCTGCTCACTGTAAGCTCTGCCTCCTGGGTTCACACCGTTCTCCCGCCTCAGCCTCCCCAGTAGCTGGGACTACAGGTGCCTGCCACCACGCCTGGCTAATTTTGTTTTTGTATTTTTAGTAGAGATGGGGTTTCACTGTGTTTGCCAGGATGGTCTCGATCTCCTGACCTCGTGATCCGCCCGCCTCAGCCTCCCAAAGTGGTAGGATTACATACCTGAGACACCATGCCCAGCCCACATAAGATTTTTAGGGTAGTGAAACTATTCTGTATGATACTATAATGGTAGACACATATCAATATAAATTAGTCCAAAGCCATACAATGTACAGCACTGAGAATGAACCCTAAGGTAAACTGTGGACATTGGGTGATAATGAAGTATTACTATAGACTCATCAATTGCGACATATGTACCACTCTAGTGGAGGATGTTGGTAGTCGTTCAGACTGTGCATTTGTCGGGGCAGGGATATATGGGAAATCTCTGTACCTTTCTCTCAATTTTGCTGTGAGTCTAAAACTGCTCTAAAAAAAAGTCTTTAAAATAATAGTGGCCAATATTTTTGGACATTGTAATAAAAGATGTATGTGAATTGCCTCATTTATCTCCAAAACAACCCTATGAAACACATATCACCTTGAATCCCATCATTACGAGCCTCATATTGGCTTTACAGTACCTCAGTTTCAGAACATTTATTCAAATTGCCCAAGGGAACATTTTGTAAATTGTCAACTCAAACTTGTGTGACTCCAAAATCCATACTTCCAATCTCTATAATTTACTATGTCTCTATTTTTTGTTAACTGAAAATGTATATAAGTAGACTCTCCTAATAATTTTCTGAATAATACTTTCTACAACTTAAAAAACCGGGATGTTTTATAAAATACAGTTTCTCTTAGCCAGTAAAATTTGTCTAGCAGTGTCATATAAAGTCATTACAAAGCAGTGGCATACTCTATCTGAACATTCCTAATTTCTCAATTTTTTCCTCTCACATTTCAATTCTGAAACAATATATCTGCCACTTGTCATGGTGGTAGTGAGAATATAATTTTATATAAACATTGAAACTCCCTGCCTAATAGAATTTTATGGTGTCATTTTTCCCTTATACTAGGTGTAGGGCACTAAAGAATGGACATGGGGAGAATTACTCTCTTTTTCTGTATATACATGCATTTGTATATGTGTTTCTTTTGAAGAGGGCATATTTCTTGTATTACTAAAATTAATTGGCAGGTTTACTGAAAAGTAGAACCAACAGATGTCCATAAACATTATAAATCACATTAACAGAGCTCAAATCAACCTGTTTATTTCATTTTATGATATTACAAGTCAAGCTCCCCACAAAGCTGTCCAAATTATTTCTGCATTCACACATACTTCATAATCTGACACTCAAATAAAAAGAATCATGCTTCTGGGAATCCAAATTTATCAGAAGGTAAACAAACAACTGGTAGAAAGTATGCTGTTTATCTTGTGATAAAGGCTGCTGGCTTGAATATTTCACATTTTGCTGGGACCAAATAAGGATATTAAATATTCTGTTTCATGCCTTTAGATGAAGCAATTCAGAGTCAAGTTATGCAACGTGATCATATTATGCACGAGGAAAAGTTCATATTTTGCCAGGTTTCTAAATTTGTGAGGATCTAAGTAGAGAAGCACTTTCAGGAAACACTGGGAAAATATTAGTCACCATAAATATATATGGTAAAAATCTCCTAATGAAAAGATTCTGAAGCAGGTCTTCTATCAGATTATTTTTGACTCTTCCTAGGGCCAGTCATACAAGTAATTATCTAGGAGTTAATGCTACTAATACTATCATTACTATCACTACAGCTACTTGTGTAAATGACTGGATTTACTCATCAAAATAACCTAATTGATTGATACTGTTAACAGATTTAATAGAGTATCTGACATCCTGTAGATAAATGCATAGTCTGCTGCTACCTTTCCTTTCAGCCATGGTAGTGACATGTAACATCATGCTTGAAATCCCTTGCATGTGCCTGAAAAGCCTACATGTGTGCACACAAATATACTCATCTTAGGTTGGGACATAAAATCTCTATTATACACTGAGAAAAAAATATTGAGTTCATTGTTATTTGATTAATAAGTATTTAGCTTTTGAATCTCTGATTCCTAAAATAGAACTTTCTTTTTTCACTGAGGGGATAGCTACTTATACTAAACTACCTAAAGCTGTTAATAGCATATTTTTCTCAAAAAGGTACTATGAGCCAAAAGACCTAGGGTGTCAAAAGCAAATCAAGCATAATGTAGTAATAAGTTTCCATTTACTTCTAATTCTCTTCATCAATAAAGCTTTGTGATAATTTTGATAGTACCAATTTATACTTTGTGAAGCAAATGAAAACAAAGACATTTTAACTGTGAGTGAAAATATCAGAGGTGCTAAACTATTCTCATTTGAGACATCACAAGCACAGTGATTATTTTTGGATGACTTTTTAACAGGCTCCCAAATCATTATCACAATAAATAGAATATTTTTAAAATATCTCAATGAAATGTTATTTTTCTTTATCACCTGTCCTCTCCTTGCAGTTTAATAGCAAAATATCTGGATGAAAGATGAAAATATTCAGCTAGCTAATTAGAAGGGTTGTTCATAGGAAGCTCAGCGATAGGACATGTCTACAGATGTGAGAGACAAATGAGAATCACAATTTAAAAATAGAAGACAAATAATGTCACTCCCCTTATTTCTTGCTACATTAAAAATAAATATGAATTCCTTATCTAGAAATAACATTTCCTGTCTATAGCTCTGATCTTATCTCCTACCATCCACTTCCAATCCCCATTCTTACCCTCTAGCACAATGCCCTAATCTGTTCCTCAAATTATTGAGCTCCTTTCCCCCTTACATCTAACCAGAAAACTTAATACTCACCCTTTTCCTCAGTTATGGTAATGTTGACTCTGAATCATTCAGGTTTCAGTTCAAAGGTTTCCTCCTTAGAAAGGTCCTGTCAGATGACTCTACAGTAAGACAACCTCAGCACTATCCAGTCACTCTCTATCATGTCTATCACTTTGCTTTGACTTTCTTCAAAACACCTGTTGTTGGCTTAAATAGTCTTGTATGAATCTGTTTACATGTTTTTAAACTGTTTTACCACTCTATGAACTCAGGACAGTAGAGATACTGTTTCCTTACCAATGCCCCTCTGTCCAGCACCTAGAAGAGCTCCTAGACCTTTTAAGAACTCAAAATTGCCGGGCGCGGTGGCTCAAACCTGTAATCCCAGCACTTTGGGAGGCCGAGACGGGTGGATCACGACGTCAGGAGATCGAGACCATCCTGGCTAACACGGTGAAACCCCGTCTCTACTAAAAAATACAAAAAACTAGCCGGGCGAGGTGGCGGGTGCCTGTAGTCCCAGCTACTCGGGAGGCTGAGGCAGGAGAATGGCGTGAACCCGGGAGGCGGAGCTTGCAGTGAGCTGAGATCCTGCCACTGCACTCCAGCCTGGGCGGCAGAGCGAGACTCCGTCTCAAAAAAAAAAAAAAAAAAAAAAAAAAAAGAACTCAAAATTATTTGTGAAATAAGTGAAACAACAAAAATAGTAGATGATTAGTACACTGTTAATAAAAACTAAAGCTCCATTAGAATAGTTAGATCAGTTTATTTATAGTCTATGCAGTTTGTTCAGTTTTCTATAAATTCTTTGGCCTGTCTTTCTCCTTAAACTTTAAATTTCTCTAGACAATGCTCAGATATGTGTTATTTCATACCGACTAAGAATAATTTAGTCAAATGGAGGTTAAAAACTATGTCGTGTTGATCTTTACAAAAAACATGACATGAATCAACAAATTTGACAGACTGCTAGCTAGCAAGACTAATAAAGAAGACAGAAGAATCAAATAGACACAATAAAAAATGATAAAGGGGATATCACAACCGATCCCACAGAAATACAAACTACCATCAGAGAATACTATAAATACCTCTATGTAAATAAACTAGAAAATCTAGAAGAAATGGATAAATTCCTGGAAACATACACCCTCCCAAGACTAAACCAGGAAGAAGTTGAATCCCTGAATAGACCAATAATAGGCTCTGAAATTAAGGCAATAATTAATAGCCAACCAACCAAAAAAAAAAATCCAGGACCAGAGGGGGTTCACAGCCAAATTCTACCAGAGGTACAAGGAGGAGCTGGTACCATTCCTTCTGAAACTATTCCAATCAACAGAAAAAGAGGGAATCCTCCCTAACTCATTTTATGAGGCCAGCATCATACTGATACTGAAACCTGGCAGAGACACAACAAAAAAAAGAGAATTTTAGACCAATATCCCTGATGAACATCGATGCAAAAATCCTCAATAAAATACTGGCAAACCGGATTCAGCAACACATCAATTCTTAGGTTAATCAGTTCTACTATTTTTTTTTCTAATTAATTAATTTATATTTAAAGGTTTTTACTGTTCTCTTGGGATTGATTTATTTTCAGATTTGTAAATGAATGCAAAGGTAACAGTTTATTTTTTTATTTAAGTATGTGAGGTACGTTTCTAATTAGATATTCGACTGCTAATTTGATTTGCAGTGTTCTCTGTATCACATTTTGTAACTATTGTTCCTTTCTTTCAAAACTATTTTTTAAGTTTTCACAAATTACATGAGGATTTTATTTTAATTTATTAATTTATAAATTTATAGTCTTATTTGTGAGCAAATAAATTTCTAATGTTTGATAGCAGACTAGAGTGACTATACTTAACAATATTTTTTATATTACATCATAACTAAAACTGAGAACTCAAAATTATAATAACACATAAAAATGATAAATATTCAAGCTGTTGTATGCCCCAAATGCTCCAGCTTGATCATTACACATTCTATGCATGTAATAAACACTCACATCTACTCCATAAATATGTACACTATTATTGTTATACCTTTGCATCAACATAATACTTGTATAGTTCCAGATATTGTGTTTGAGTTTTTAATCTATTATGAGTTGATTTTTATATACAGTGGGAGACATGGGTCTAGTTTTATTCTTCTGCATATAGTTCTCCAGCTTTCCCAGATATATTCATTGAAGAGACCATCCTTTCCCTCGTGAATTTTCTTGGCAATTTTATCAAAGAATCATTTTCCTATAAGCATGCGGATTTCATTTTGGATTATCTATTCTAATTTATTGGTCAATGCATATATTTTTATATAAACACCATGCTCTTTTGTTTACCAAAGCAATATGCTTTGAAATAAGGTAATATGATTCCCTCAGCTTTGTTTTATTTTGATCAGGATTTCTTTGGCTCTTCTGGATATTTTTTTGTTTCAAATGAATTTTAGGACTTTTTTTCTATTTCTGTGAAAAATGACAGTGGCATTTTCACAAGGATTACATTAAATCTACATATCTCTTGGGGCAGTATGGTCATTTTAATATTAATTCTACCATTCCATGACCTTGGATGTCTCTCCATTTGTTTGTATAGTCTTCAGTTTCTTTCATCATTGTGTGTGTGTGTGTGTGTGTGTGTGTGTGTGCGCGCGCACACGCGCGCATATGTGTGTGTTCCCTACAGAGCTCTTTCACCTTTTTGGTTAAATTAATGAATAAGTTCTCTCTTTTTTTTGTAGCTATTATAAATGGAATTTCCTTCTCTGCTTCTTTTTTGGTTATTATTATTTTTGAGACAGAGTGTCACAACAACATCCAGGCTGGAGTGCAGTGGTGCAATCTTGGCTCACTGCATCCTCCACCTCCTGGGTTCAAGAGATTCTCATGCCTCACCCTCCGAAGTAGCTGGGATTACAGGTGTTTTCCACCGTGTCCGGCCTTTTTTTTTTTTTTTTTTAGTAGAGATGGGGGTTGCCATATTGGCGAAGCTGGTCTCGAATTCCTGTCTTCATGTGATCCACCCACCTTGGCCTCTCAAAGTGATGGGATTACAGGCATGAGCTACTGCACTCAGCCTGTATTATCTTTTTGATGTGCTGTTAGATTTGGTTTGCTAGTATTTTGTTAAGAATTTTTACATCTATCTTCATCAGGGACATTGGCCTGTAGTTTTCTTTCTTGTTGTGTCTTTGTCTGGTTTTGATATCAGGGAGATTTCAGCCTCATAAAATGAGTTAGAGAGAATTCCCTCCTTTTAAATTTTTATAATACTTTGAGAAGAACTGGTATTAGTTATTCTTTATACATCTGTGAGAATTCAGCAGTGAATCCATCTAACCCTAGGCTTTTTTTGTAGGGACAATTTTTATTACTGATTTATTCTCACTGCTTCTTTTAAGTACTACTTTTCCTAATGCTTTTCCTCCCTCTACTACTCCCCCTACCAGGCCTCAGTGTGTGTTGTTCCCCTCCCTGTGTCCATGTGTTCTCATTGTTTAGCTCCCACTTATACATGAGAACATGTGATGTTTGATATTCTGTTCCTGTGTTAGTCTGCTGAGGATAATGGCACCCAGGTCCACCTATGTCCCTGCAAAGTGCATGATCGCTTTCTTTTCTATGGCTGCATAGTATTCCATGGTATATATGTACCACATTTTCTCTATTCAGTCTATTATTGATGGGCACTTGGATTGATTCCATGTCTTTGCTATTGTGAATAATGTTGCAGTGAACATACACGTGCATGTATCTTTGTAACAGAATGATTTATATTCCTTTGGGTATATACCTAGTAATGGGATTGCTGGGTAAAATGGTATTTCTGGTTCTAGGTCTTTGAGGAATTGCCACACTATCTTCCACAATGTTGAATTAATTTACATTTCCATTAACAGTGTAAAAGTGTTCCTATTTCTCCACAGCCTTACCAACATCAGTTGTTTCTTCAGCTTTTAATAATCAACATTCTGAATGGCGTGAGATGGTATCTCATTGTGGGTTTGATTTGCATTTCTCTAATGAGCAGGGATGTTGAGTTTTCTTTCATATATTTGTTGGTTGCAAAAATGTCTTCTTTTGAGAAGTGTCTGCTCATGCCCTTTAACCACTTTTAATGGGGTTATGTTTTTTTAAAAATTTATTTACGTTTATTGTAGATTCTGGATATTAGATCTTTGTCAGATGGATAGATTGCAAAAAATTTCTCCCACTCTGTAGGTTGTCTGTTTGCTCTAATGATAGTTTCTTTTGCTGTGCAGAAGCTCTTTAGTTTAACTAGATCCCATTTGTCTATTTTAGCTTTTGTTGCAATTGCTTTTGGCGATTTCCTCATGAAATCTTTGCCCATGTCTATGTTCTGAATGGTATTGCCTACATTTTCTTCTGGGGTTTTTATGGTTTTGGGTTTTACATTTAAGTCTTTAATCCATCTTGAGGTAAGTTTTGTATAAGGTATAAGGAAGGGGTCCAGTTTCAATTGTCTATGGATGACTAGCCATTTCTCCCAGCACCATTTATTAAATGGGGAATGCTTTCCATATTGCTTGTTTTACTCAGGTTTGTCAAAGATCAGATAGTGTAGATGTGCAGTCTTATGTCTGAGTTCTCTATTCTGTTCCATTGGTCTATGTATCTGTTTTTGTACCAGTACCATGCTGTTTTGGTTACTGTTATGCTCACCACTTCTTATTGATCTATTCAGGTTTTCTATTTTTTCGTTATCCAAACTTGGTAGGGGGTGTGTTTTCAGGAATTTTTCCATTTCCTCTAGGTTTATGAGAATATAGTGTTCATAATAGTCTCTAATGATCCCTTGTATTTCTGTGGTATCATTTGTGAGGCTCGATTTTGTTTCTTGTTTTGTTTACTGGAGTTTTGTCTCTTTATCTTTGTTAGCTCTATAGCAGTTATAGCAGTTTATCAATTTTGCTTTAACTTTTTTTTTGGCGGGGGGGGGATGGAGTCTTGCTCAGTCCCCAGGTTGGAGTGCAGTGGTGCAATCTCAGCTCACCACAACCTCTGCCTCCCTGGTTCAAGCAATTCCCCAGCCTCAGCCTCCCAAATAGCTAGGATTACAGGCACGTGCCACCATGCCTGGCTAATTCTTTGTATTTTAGTAGAGACGGGGTTTCACCATGTTGGCCAAGATGGTCT
The DNA here is from genome assembly GCF_049350105.2 of Macaca mulatta. Classification (NCBI taxonomy): domain Eukaryota; kingdom Metazoa; phylum Chordata; class Mammalia; order Primates; family Cercopithecidae; genus Macaca; species Macaca mulatta. The sequence continues at coordinate 94,776,341 of NC_133414.1, read as the reverse complement.
CTGTTTCTGACCTCGTGATCCAGCTAACTTGGCCTCCCAAAGTGCTGGGATTACAGGTGTGAGCCACTGCGCCTGGCCTGTTAAAACTTTTCAGTGCATGTTATGCACATGTGCCCTAGAACTTAAAGTATAATAATAATAATAATAATAACAATAATAATAATAAACTTTTCAGTAATCAGCTTTTTGTTTTACTCCCCCTTTGTATTTTTTTTTTCAGTCTTTATTTCATTTACTCTGCTCTGGTCTTTATTATATCTTTTCTTCTGCCAACTTTGGATTTGTTTTGTTCTTAGTTTCCTAGTTTCTTGAGTTTCATCATTAGATTTTTATTTGTAGTCTCGTTTTTATATTTTTGATGTAAGTATTCAGTGTTATAAACTATTCCTTGTAGTACTGCTTTTGCTGTATTTCACAGGTTTTGGTAGATGGCATTATCATTTTCATTTGTTTCAAAATAATATTTGATTTTCATGTTAATGTCTATATTGAGCCAGTGGTCATTCAGGAGCATGTTGTTTTGTTTCTATGTATTTATACAGTTTCCAAGGTTTTTTTGGAATTGATTTCTAGTTTTATTTCATTGTTGTCTGAGAAGATACTTGATGTGATTTTATTTTTAAAAAATAAGACTTGTTTTGATCTAACATATGGCCTATTCTAGAGAATGTTCAATGTGCTGGTAAGAAGAAGGTGTATTTTGCAGTTGTCAGATAATATGATCTGTAAATGTCTATTAGGTTCATTTGCTCTAAAGTCCAGTTTAAATCCAATGTTTCTCTATTGGTTTCTTTCCTAGACAATCTGCTATTATTGTATTGCAGTCCATCTTTCTCTTTAGTTCTAGTAATATTTGCTTTATAAATCTAGGTTCTCCAATGCTGAGCACATATATATTTAGAATTACATCCTCTTGCTGTACCTTTTTGTTTTAATCTTCTTGGTGTCTTCCTCTGTCACTGAGGCTGGAGTGCAGTGGTGTGCTCAGCTCACTGCAGCCTCTGCCTTCAAATGGTTCTTGTGCCTCAGCCTCCCAAGTAGTTGGGACTATAGGCACACACCATCATGCTCAGCTTATTATTATTATCATCATCATTATTGGTATTTTAGTAGAGACAGGGTTTCACCATGTTGCCGAGGCTAGTATCAAACTTATGAGCTCAGGCAGTCCACTCACCTCAGCCTCCCACAGTGCTAGGATTACAGGCATGAGCCACTGTGTGTGGCCTGTGGCTTTTGTTTTAGACGGAGTCTTGCTCTGTTGCCCAGGCTGGAGTGCAATGGTGCTATCTGGCTCACTGCAACCTCTGTCTCCTGGGTTCAAGCTATTCTCCTGCTTCAGCCTCCTGAGTAGCTGGGATTTAGCGGCATCTGCCACCATGACTGGCTAATTTTGGTATTTTTAGTAGAAATGAGGTTTCGCCATGTTGACCAGGCTGGTCTCAAACTCCCAACCTCGTGATCCGCCCGCCTCAGCCTCCCAAAGTGTTGGGATCACAGGTGTGAGCCACTGCACCGGCGAAGTCTTTTTTTCTAATATAGGCACTCCTCCTCTTTTTCGGTTTTTATTTGAGTGTAATACCTTTTCCTGTCACTACTTTCAGTCTGTATGTATCTTTGTAATTATACTGTTTCTTGTAGGCAGTCTATAATTGTATCATTTTTTAATCCATTCAGCTCATCTATAACTTTGAAGTGAATAATTTATTCTATTTACATTGGAGGTTATTGATATGTGAGGTTTTCTTCCTTTCACATTGTTTTTGTCTGGTTGTTTTGCATATGTATTCAATGTTTTTTCTTCTTATCTTTTTTTTTGTCCTTATGGGTTGGTGATTTTCTTTTTCTTTCTTTCTTTTTTTTTTTTTTTTTTTTTTTTTTTTTTTTTTTTTTACGGAGTCTCGCTCTGTCGCCTAGGCTGGAGTGCAGTGGCACAATATTGGCTCACTGCAAACTCCACCTCCTGGGTTCAAGCGATTATCTTGCCTCAGCTTCCCAAGTAGCTGGTATTACAGGCATGTGGCACCACGCCTGGCTAATTTTTGTATTTTTAGTGGAGACAGGGTTTCATCATGTTGGCCAGACTGGTCTCAAACTCCTGACCTCAATTGATCTACCTGGCTTGGCCTCTCAAAGTGCTAGGATTACAGGCATGAGCCACTGTGCCCAGCCAGTGATTTTCTGTAATAATATCATTTCAGTTTTTTCTCTTATTTGTGTGATTACTTTATGAGTGAACTTTATACTTTTGTGTATTTTCATGATGGCAACTCTTGTCATTTCACTTCCGGATTTAGAACTTCCTTGAGCATTTCTTTTAGGACTGGTCTGGTGGTGATGAATTCCTCAGCATTTGCTTTCAGGGAAAGGCTTTATTTTTCATTTATGAGGGATCATTTTTCTGGAGTTAGTATCCATGGGTACCATTTTTTAATTTCAGCACTTTGAATATATTACCCCATTCTCTCCTGGCCTATAATGTTTATGTTGAGAAGCATACTATTAGTCTTATATGAGTGTTTTTGTAGATGACTAGATGATTTTCTCTTGCTAGTTTTGGAATTATTTCTTTGTTTCTGAATATTGACAGATTGACTATAATGTGCTGTGGAGAAGACATTTTGGCATTGTATCTGTCTGGGGATTGCTGTATCTGGATGTCTAAATATATAGCTAGGCTTGGGAAGTTTTCATCTATCATTCATTAAATAGGTTTTCCAACTTTTTCTTTCTTCATCCTCTGAAATACTGATAATTTGTATATGTAGTCACTTTATGGTGACCCATATATTATGAAGTCTTTATTCATTCTTTTTTATTCTTTTTTCTTTATTTTTGACTGACTGGGTTATTTCACAATACCTGTCTTCAAGTTCTGTGATTTTTTTTTTCTTTTGCTTGAGATAGTCTATTGCTGAAGCCCTTGAATACAATTTGTATTCTTTTATTACAATAGTTTTAGGGGTACAGGTGGTTTTTAGTTCTGTGGATATATTTTTTAGTGGTGATTTCTGAGATTTTAGTGTACCTGTCACCTGAGCAGTATACATTGTATCAAATATGTAGTCTTTTATCCCTCACCCCCTTCCCAAACCCCCCGTGAGTCCCCAAAATCCATTATGTCATTCTTATGCTCTTGTGTTCTCATGGCTTAGCTCCCATTTATGAATGAAAATATGTGGTATTTGGTTTTCCATTCCTGAGTTACTTCACTTAGAATAATGGCCTCCAGCTCCATAATTTGCATTCTATTCAACGAGTTCTTCGCTTCCAGGATTTCTTTCCTTTTATAATATCTCTTTGGAAAATTTCTCATTAATAGTTTCTTCGTATCGTTTTTCAGAATTCTCTTGTATCTCACTGAGCTTCTTTAAAGTCAATATTCAGAATATTTTTTTTTCTGGGATTTGGGGACTTTCTTTTTTATTGTGAGCTGTTGCTAGAGAATTATTGTGTTCTTTTGGATATATTCTACTTCTTTACTTTTTCTTGTTTTCTGTGTCTTTTTGTTGATATCTATGCACCTGTTGTAATGCTCACTTCTTCCAATATCCTGAATTTGCTTTCTTTGGGGGATGTTTTTGTGAAGATGAACCCATGGTGTTTGTTTTGTAGGGTCCTTTAGCTTTGATTCTGACTGAATTCAGTAGTGTAGTCTCTGTACGGTTTCTTTGGTCTTAAACATCACCTGTAACTGTGATGTTCTTGGTGACTTAGAGAGTGGTTATTAATGGAGGCTCTGGTAAAGTTTAAAGTGTTGCTGGGAACAGACATTGCAGGTAGTTCAGTCTTTAGCCCCAGTCATGACAATTGTGGGCTGACCATGCCTGTCCTTAAACCCCAGTGTAGTTTATTGATACTACCATTAGGTGGTCCAGGCAGGCCAATTCTCAGACCTTCAGATGGCTTCCTCAGATGCCAGTAGTGACAACAGTGGGCCAGGTGGGCAGGCAGGTTCTTAGGCCCTTGGACAGCTAGCGTGGCATGGGCAATGGCAGTTATGGGATGACTCTCTGGGTTCCAAACAGTGCACGTTTGTGTTGGCAGTGGCTTTAAAGGACTGGAGAGGTTGGTCCTTAGGCTTCAGTGTGGTGCATGTGAGTGATCCTGTCTTCAGGTTCATGAGGAAAGTACACTGATGTCAGAGGTGGTGCAATAGCTGGAGTGATTCTCAGGTTTTCAGAAGGTGTGCTCGGGCTCTGGTGGGGAGGGGCTGGTAAAGATAAACTGATGGTGTCTGATCTCAGGCCCCAGGTGGTGTACAGGGGCTTAGGCTCTAGTAGGCAGAATGGGGCATTCTGTGGTGGTGGATATGAAGAATCTGGCCTCAGGGCTCAGGCTACAATGTAACAATCCTGCTATTTGTGTTGGCGGGGTTGTCTTCAGCAGGCCCATGCAGGCATCTCTCAGGTTTTGGGGAGTGCACACTTTGTCTCGTCTCCAGCAGGAGCCATGGCCACAGTGGTGTGCACAGGGAGCCTGTACTCAGAATGTGCACTAGAGCAGTGGTTCCCAGCCCCTGGGCTGTGAACCAGTATGGGTCCAAATAACAGGAGGTGAGCAGCAGACTAGTGAGCATTACCAACTGAGCTCTGCCTCCTGCCAGATCAGCGGTGGCATTAGATTGTCATAGGAGTGCAAACCCTATTGTGAACTGCACATGTGAGGGATGAAGGTTCCACACCCCTTGTGAAAATCTAACTAATGCCTGATGATCTGAGGTAGAATAGTTTCATCCTTGTCTGGAAAATTTTTCTCCCAAGAAACCAGTCCCTGGTTCCAAAAATGTTGGGGACCAGTGCACCAGAGCACAGAGGCCACGCTGTGTGAGCAGGGTTGGAACTCCTAGTTCCAAATAAGGTGCCATCTGGGAGTCCTGGCTAGTACATTTTTTGGCACCTGGCTGCTGCAGTAACACTGCAGGATTGTTTGGCGTCAAGGAGAGATCTCATCCTTTGCACACAGGTATAAGCATGGAGACTGTGCTACCAGAGTGCGTAGGATCATCACCTACAGTCCCAGACAGGCAGCACTCCAGCTCACCCACCTCAGTCCCTGGCAGCAGCAACAGCAGTAAGGCTACAGTGGTATGCAGAAGCAAGGAAGAGGCCCTGCTCACTTTCTACATGTGACTCAGAGTACAAATGCTGCTCTGCTATGGAGAGTGGGCTTGCTGCTCCCAGCCCCAGACAGTCAGTTTTCAGACTTGCCCACCTCCACTCGCAGTGGCAGTAACTGCTGTAGCAGTATGTGGAAAGGGCAAAGGATCCCACTGTTAGATAAGCCCAAGCAGAATCTGTGCTGCTGGGGGTGGGGTCACTTCTCATAGCCCCAGACAAGGAACTTGTGTGGTCTCCAGATCAATGCCCAAGCTAGTTTTAATATTCATGTGGCCAGAGGAGGCTTCTTGTGGTCAGGATTGCAGCATTCAATAGTGGGATGCAATGGGGATCCGCTTCAGGCTCCCAGCTGATCTCAGCCAAGCTGGCCACTTTCTTCCATCTCCTTCTCTGCCTCAGATATTTCCTATGTTGAGCTGCAGTGTTCTCTTTTAGATGTTCTAGTTGATGTATGATTATCTCTTCACAGTTTTATTTTTTCTTTTTTTTCTGGAGAGAATGAGATCTGATGTATCTAGTCAGCCATCTTGAAACAATCTCCTCTTGTCTCTTCTTATAAAGACGCTCATCTCATTTATGAAGGCTCCACTCTCATGACCTAATTACATTGCAAGTGTCCTCCTTCCTGTTACCATTACCTTGGGAGGTAGGATTTCAAGATATAAATTTTGGACTACTTTCATCTTAATGTTTGCTTCCTCCCAAAGTGTATACATTGAAATCTTAACCATACCATACCAATGTTAGGAGGCAAGGCATTTGGAAATGATTAGGTCATGATGCCAGAGCCCTCATGAATGGTATTAGTGCCTTTATAAAGGATGCCTGAGAGAGCTCCCTTGCCCTTTTGCTATGTGAGTTTACAGTGAGAAGATGTTCATCTATAAAGAAGAGGATCCTCCCCACAAACCTAATATGCTTAAGCCTTGATCTCAGACTTCCTGGTTTCCAGAACTGTGAGAAATGAACTTCTGTCATTTATAAGCTACTTAATGTATGGTATTTTGTTATAGCAGGCTGAATGGACTAAGACAAAGAAGGTCACTATATAATAATAAAAGGATAAATTCAGTAACAGTATGTAACAATTATAAATATATATGAACCAAGTACTGGAGCACCCAGACATATAAAGCAAAAATTATTAGAGCTAAAGAGAGAGGCAGACCCCTATATGATAATAGTTGGAGACTTCAACACCCCCACTTTCAGCATTAGACATGTTATCCAGACAGAATAGCAAACAAAGAAACATTGGAATTAATCTGCACTATAGACCAAATGGACGTAACAGATATTTACAGAACATTTCATCTAACTGCTGCAGAATACACAATCTCTTCTTAGCAAATGGATCATCTTCAAGGATAGACAATGTGTTAAACTATAAAACACTTCTTTAAAAATTCAAAAAAATATATATCAAGTATCTTCTCTGACAACAATGGAATAAAACTAGAAATCAAAAACAAGAGAAAATTTGGAAACTATAAAACATGGAAATTAAACAATATCTTCCCAAAGGATCAGTGAGTCCATGAAAAAAATTAGAAGAAAATTAAAAAGTTTCTACAAACAAATAAAATGAAAACACAACATATCAAAACCTACAGGATACAACAAACACAATACTAAGAGGAAATTTTATAGCAATAAGCACTCACATCAAAAAAGCAGAAAAATGTTAAATGAATAACCTAACAATGCATCTTAAAGAATTAGAAAAGCAAAAGCAAACCAAACTCAAAATCAGTAGAGAAAAGAAAAAAAGATTAGAGCAGAAATAGGTGAAATTGAAATGAAAAAAAAAAAAAAAAAAAAAACCATGCAAAATATCAATAAAAGGAAAATTTGCTTTTTAAAAAGATAAAATTGACAAATCTTGAATCAAACTAAAGAAGAAAAAAGAGAGAAGACTCAAATAAATAAAATTAGAGATGAAAAAGGAGACATTATAACTGATATGGCAGAAGTTAAAAAGATAATTAGAGACTACTACGAGCAACTATATGTCAATAAATTGGGAAACCTAGAAGAAATTTATAAATGTCTGGACATACACGACTCAGCAAGATTGAACTATGAAGAAATCCAAAACCTTAATAGACCAATAGCAAGTAATGAGATCAAAGACATAATAAACACTCAACCAGTAAAGAAAAGCCCAGGAACTGATGGTTGCACTGCTGAATTTTATTAAACATTTAAAGAAAACCTAATACCAATCCTACTCACACTATTACTAAAAATAAAATAGTTGAGAATACTTCCAAGCTCATTATACAAGGTCAGTAAGTATTGTACTGATAACCACAATCAAAGATACATCAAATAGAAAACTACAGGGTAATCTCCCTGATGAATATAGATGCAAACATTTGCACAACAAACAAACAAAAAATACTAGCAAACCAAATTCTACAATACATTAAAAAGATATTTTATCACGACCAAGTGGAATTTATCCCAGAGATGCAAGGATGGTTCAACATATGCAAATTAATCAACATGATACCTCATATCAACAGAATAAAGGACAAAAACCGTATGATCATTTCAATTTATGCTGAAATACTGAAAAAATATTTGATACAATTCAACATTATTTTATGATTTTAAAAAAGCTGCAAAAAAGAGAGTATAGAAAGAATGTACCTCAATACAATAAAAACCACATATAAGAGACTCACAGTTAGCATCATACTGAACAGTAAAAAAATGAAAGCCTTTCCTCTTAAGATCTTTAACAAGACAAGGATGCCTATGTTCACCATTGTTATTTCCATAGTATTGGAAGTGCTGATTAGTGCAATCAGACAAGAGAAGGGAATAAGGGGCATACAAATTGAAAACAAAAGAGTGAAATTATCCCTGTTTGCAAATGAAACAATCTTATATGTGGGAAAAACCTAAAGACTTCACACAATAAAACCTATGAGAACTGATAAACAAATTCAGTAAAGTTGTAGGGTACAAAATTAATACAATGAAATCTGTAGCATTTCTATATGAAAACAGCAAACAATCTGAAAAACAACTCAAGAAAGTAATCCCATTTACAATAGCTACAAATAAAACAAGACACCCAGGAATAAACTTAACAAAAAAAAAAATGAAAACTGTAAAAAAACTACAGTAAAAACTATAAAATATTGACACAAGAAATCAAAGGAGACATACCCCAAAAATGAAGAGATATTTCATGTTCATGGATTGAAAGAATCAGTATTGTTAAAATGACCATGCTACCCAAAGCAATCTATAGATAATGCAATTTCTATCAAAATATAAATGACATTCTTCACAAAAATAGAAAAAAAATCTAAAATTTATATGAAACTACAGAACACCCAGAATACCCAAAGGCATCCTGGAAAAAAGGAAGGAAACTGGAGGAATCACATTACCTTACTTCAAATTACACCACAAAGCTATTGTAAACAAAATAGCAGTTATTGTAAACAAAGTGGTAGACAAAAAAGACATAAACCAATGGAACCAAATAGAAGACCCAGAAATAAATCCATAAATCTCATTTTTGAATAAGGTGCCAAGAGCCTACATTGGGGAGAGAACAGTCTATTCAAAAAAAGGTGCTTGGAAACTGGCTATTTATATACAGAAGAATGAAACTAAACCCCTGTCTCTTGCTATATATGAGAATCCAATCAAAATTGATTAAATACTTAAATCTAAGACCTCAAACTTTAAAAAAAAAAAAAAAAAAAAAAACCTAAAAGAAAACTTTTGGAAAACTCTCCAGGACTTTGATCAAGGCAAATATATTTTGAGTAATATCCCATAACCATAGGCAACAAAGCAAAAATAGACAAATGGGATCACATTAAGTTAAAAGGCTTCTCTACAGCAAAATAAACATGAACAAAATGAAGAGACAACACACAGAATGGGAGAAAATATTTGCTAACTGTCCATCTGACAAGGGTTTAATAACCAGAATATATAAGGACTTCAAACAACTATATAGGAAAAATCTAACAATCTGATTAAAAATTGGCAAAAGATCTGGATAGGTATTTCTCAAAAGCAGACATACAAATGGCAAACAGTCTTATGAAAAAGTGCTCAACATCACTGATCATCAAAGCACCGCAAATAAAAACTACAAATGTATATCATCTCAACCCAGTTAAAATGGCTTTTATCCAATAGACAAGCAATAACAAATGCAGGTGAGGATGTGAAGGAAAGGGACCTCACATACATTGCTGGTGGGAATGTAAATTAGTACAGCCACTACCGAGAACAGTATGGAAGTTCCTCAGAAAAGTGAAAATAGATTTACCCTATATCTATGATCCAGATATCCTACTGCTAGGCACATACCCCAAAGAAAGAAAATCAGTAAATCAAAGAGATATCTGTACTCGCATGATTATTGCAGCACAATTCACAATAGCCAAAATTTTGAAGCAACCTAAGTGTTTTCCAGCAAACAAATGAATAAAGAAAAGGTGGTATGGGTATTGAAGGTCATTGTGTTAAGGAAATAAGCCAGGCACAGAGACAAACTTTGCATGCTCTCACTCATTTGTGGGAGCTAAAAATTAAAACAATTGAACATAGAGACAGAGACTAGAATGATGGAAGAAGAGTTCGTGGTGGAGAAGTGGGGATGGTTAATGCGTACAAAAATACAGTTAGAATAAATAAAATCTAGTATTTGATAGCACAACAGAGTGGTCAACAATTTATTGTACACTTAAAAATAACTGAAAGAGTATAATTAGAATGTTTGTAACACAAAGAAAGGAGAAATGCTTGAGGTGATAGATACCTCATTTTCCCTGATGGGATTATTTTGCATTGTATGCCTGTATCAGAATCTCTCCTGTAACTCATAAATATATATATCTACCAAGTATCCATATTAATTAAACAAAACAATTATTAAAGTTAAACTGTTTTTATGCCTCAAAATTATTATAATCCTGTAAGATTTTCATATAGTCAAATTAAGTGAATAACCAATTGGTCTGAGCAAGTTTAGAAGTAGTTACAGATGAAAAGTCCTTTTCCTATTGAAATACAGCATTGAATTTAATCAGCTGATAATCTGTTTACAATTACATCGAGAATATTAATTAAAATTAGGTAATTTCAATATTAATTCATGTGTAACTATATTAATAAAGACATAATAATATATGTTAATACTATTTAGTTATATGTATTTGAATAAATATTCTTATATCATCTGTCAAGGAGTGTGAATGTTGTTCTAGCCTTGTCTCTTAATATTCAACTATTTTTAAATTATATACATATGCAATCTTTAAAAAATTGTAATTTGGGGATATATTTAATATGTACTATTTTTATATTTTCTAAAAAGCTGGAAGATATTTAACTCAAGCTAAAAATTACTGAAGATCATAAATGTTCTGATTTAATTTACTTGGCTAGAGAAATATTAATGCTAAAACTTTCTAGGGAATAATTATTTCACTGGAGTACCTCATTGTAATCATTCTCATAGTTTGAAGTGCCATTTAATTATTTTTGGATGAAAACTATATTAAAGTGTATTCTCTATTTATATAACATATATGAAAAATATATATATGTATATATAAGATTATCTGATTTTTTGGTTTCTTACATAGTTCTATGTTCAGCAAAAAATGATAAACAAATAAAAAATATAAAGTAAATTATCCATAGTCAAAAATTATCACTATAAAATAACATAGGTTCCCTCTTCTGTTTTACTTCTATGTTTGCAAGTCCTGGTATAAGCGTTAGACTGTGTCCCAGTCTATGGATATATCTGCCACTGAGTACACATCTATCAGTGCTAAACCCATTGTATAATGCGAGCAGTCAGACTTTAAAGGTTGAAGCCAAGGGCAAGAGCAATGAGACCAGTCATAGAACCAGCAGACTTTTTAAAGACCAATTGAAAGGCCCTAGACTCAATGGAACTCTGTGAAGATGAAGATTTTCCCCAAAATGACACACAGTCAATTTCCTGTCATTTCTAATAGACAAAAAACTATTAGATCACACATACTTTAATATAGATAAAGAAATATTATAAATAGGTAAAAGTTTGATATTTAGATGGCTGTATTATAATTCATCAATATTAATTTTCTGATTTTGGTGGTTGTTTGTGGTTGTTTAAGAATGTACTTGTTTATAGAAAATACTCTCTGAATTATCCTAGGATAAAGAGACATTTATGCTAGAAACTTCTCAAATGGTTCAAGAGTAAAAATGTTCTTTGTAGTATTTTTGCTAGTTTTATATAAATTATAAAATTAAAGTTTTCCACACCAAAAGAAAGTTGCTCTCTCAAGTATTAAGATATTGCTTGGTGCCCCATATAATATACATGAGTAAATTACTTGAGTGCTAATCTCATTAAAATATACTTGTTAAAATAATGTAAATTTTTTATGGTGTAGAGAGACTTTAGATGAGTGCTTTCATTTATTTTCTCTGAAAATGGAAGAATACTTAGTCAATAATTTGCTCATATATGAAATTATGTACTGCTTTGACATTCTGAATCCAAATGTGAAGACAGCTAATCAGGACTTCTAAAAGGAATTCCTGATTATGCTTTCAAAGATCTATGCCTTCAAGGATAACTTGGTAGAAAAAATATGAATATACACTAATAAGGAAACATAACTATGAAATGTGAAATGTTTGGCTGATAAACCAGTTAAGTTCCACTTAGACATACCAAGTTGATAGGTGCTATTTTTGGTATAATGAAATGGAAGAAAGAGATGGAGAGACATTGTTTGTACAGTTTGGAGAACATCAGTAAGAAATTGTTTTAGTAAGAGAATGGATTTTTTATCCCGCTGGGTGCAGGCTTCCCTGGATTATTGTTGGCATAGCTAAGACCAGAGAGCAGTTACAGACTGTTATGGTAAACAGGTATTGGGGAGATGAAAACAGGTAGTAATGGCTCTCAAAGGGAAAAGATAGCATGAATTTTCAATTCTGCAATGACAGAACCAGAAGATATTGGATCACAACAGGATATCTGAAGCCCCAGAAGTCAGAACGCAGAGTCTACCAGTCCAGAAACACTTTATAGTTGCAGGAAAAAAATAACAAATTCATAGTGTAATTTTAATGGTAGTCTAAAGTTAAAATCTAATAAAATACGTGAGTGAATTAGATTAAATTTAGAGAATAAAAATGTATAGATATTACTAATATTCACTATTAAATTACCTTATATGTGCATTATAATTTATAATCAAGTTAATTGTCTACATATGTTACAAAAGCTGGAACTAATAACACAATGTGCATGATTAAATGCTTTATGTTTATAATGTAAACCAAATATTAATTGTCTGGCTTTCTTAATTCTAATACGCATAAACTACTTTTGTGTTATCTTGAATTATCTATGTGCTATCAATTGAAATTGACCAAAACGTAATGGTCCTTATATAAAGGCTATTCCTGGTCACCTTAATATTACATTTTATTATTATACAAGTATAAAGTGATTGGTCATCAATTAATAACACTACTATGGAAGCACATCCACTTTTTTTTTTTTTTTTTCTGGAGACAGAGTCTCACTCTGTTGCCCAGGCTGGAGTGCAGTGGCATGATCTTGGCTCACTCCCACATTCAAGTGATTCTCCTGCCTCAGCCACCCCAGGAGCCTGAGTTGTGCGCCACCATGCCAGGTCAATATTTTTGTATTTTTTTAGTAGAGATGTGGTCTTACCCTGTTGGCCAGGCTGGTCTTGAACTCCTGACCCCAAGTGATCTGCCTGCCTTGGCCTCCTATAGTGCTGGGATTACAGGCGTGAGCCACCGCTCCCAGACTAGGAAGCATAACTTTAAAATAATTTTGTATAGATGGTGAGATACTCATGAAGTAGATTGCCACAAAAGAGCAATGTACTAGTGGAATTTATATGTGTGTATATGTGCACATATATTTGCATAATCATTATTTTATAATGTTAATTAGCCTATTTTAAATATATTACATATATAATATAAACAAACAATTTAAAGAATACCTTCATAAATACATGATATACTAACCAAAAGAACTGAAATGATTTCTATTTCTAGTTTTCCAAAGAGAATCACTTTCTATTTAGAAGTTAACTCATTGATATTCATATCAATTTGAATTTTAAATATGTAGCACCCTAAAACATGTATTCTTGAATTTGTATGCAGAGCTAAAAGCATTTATTTAACTGTTGTTTGGAAGAAATATATATACTAGATAAACTGATAATTCTTGTTTTAAAAAAAGATGTTATGTTTCTCTAATTAGTTATTTAGCCTGGTGAAATATGAACGAAGAGGTTAAGAGCTTTGAATAAGGTTATATGACTAAAATTTCAGTTTTCTTCAAGTATTTTTAAATTGTCCAGTAGTTTAATGTTTCAAAAAACCAAATAATCATATAATTAATAAGATTTGATCATTAAAGAATTAAAGCATGCTATTTCACAATACAATCATTGAATCACAACTTGGACCTAGTTTATAAAATGGTTTGTGAAAGGGAAAAAGAAACAGTCACAAGAGACTTCAACGCAACCCTTGTTATCATCTTGCAATAGTTAATAATAAGTTAAATAATACTAAATACTCTTATAGATAAAACCAACCAAAAATAAAAATATCACTTTCTCTACTTGATATCTGTCTGATGTAATGTCACCACATTTTTTTCAAGTGTCTAGCAAAACTTCAAATTAAAAACAGCAAAACAGCCCCAGAATCTGATATCTGAAACTAATTGTATGGCTCTAGAATCTTATTTTGTATTTCCCCAGGATTGAGATTTTTCATCAAAATAAATTCTGCTTCTTATATAATAATCTGAAGAATTTGTATCATTCCAAATTGAAAGCAACTGGGATTCTGTTTTCCACATTGAGTCTCTGTAAGATTCAAATACAAGAATATCTGAGGAAAATATTTAGAAAACACACAAATTATTTCAGAACTTGTAAAATGGGGCTACAGGTTAAGCCCTGGTAAATGCTTCTATGGAAATCCCATTAAAACATCAAAGAAAAGAGCCCCATGCCCCTCCTAGATGCCAGTTTCCTGGAAGGATATTTATTCAGAAAGTTGATGTTCTTCTTACTTCTGGTTTTCTAAAAGCAATACGCATTTTTTTCACAAAACATCTGTTACAATAATTGTTCTAACTTTTAGTTATCAGTGTGTGGGAAGAGGTATAAAACCTATATTTACTAATGGAGGTTATTAACTTGTTAGAAGGTAAAATAATAAAGTTACATTTAATTAGTAGTTAAAAGATTAAAAATATTGAATATTTTTGAGAAAAATAATTTCTGCAAGAAAATTATTAAAGTAATGGTGAATTCTGCAATATACTAAATAATAATTTATTTGAAAAATATTTCAACAGGAAAAATTAATGTTATAGAAAAGATGAACTATCAAATAAACGCATTAAACTTTTAATTTTGTTTTTCAGTTACTGGCGTCTTCAGTATCTGATTTAAAAAATACCAAAACAAGAATTATACAATATTCACTTCAGCACAGAGTAGAGCCTCAGGGAGAAATCTTGCAATAATAGTTATATATTTTGGTTGTCATTTAACAAAAAAGAATAAAGTCTTATACTCAGGCTTGCTCTTGATCTAACTGAGAAGAGGGCTAGGATCACACCCTTTTAGATCTCACCCTGGAGCTAAATCTGTATTTAACACCAGGGTAAAATTGTTGTGGCTGTAGGTAGCAGCTTACAGGTGCAGATTAAAGTCATATAGACCTCCTTCCATAAGCGGTAGGAGACTAGAACTACTCAGCTTCAAGAAGAGATCCTCCTGTTCTATGCACTTGAGGGAAAAATAATCTGCCTTATTCTATCACCACATTCAGCTCTTTGACATGACACACTTCAGCACATATATCAACAAACATGCAATGTGAGAATCAGAGAATAAAGCATACAGAGATTTTGAAGAAGTATGAAGGTCAGGATTTTCCACGTTATTTCTATATACTGCAGGCAAAAAAGTTCTGCACTGATTTGGAAGACACTGCATTTTATATCCTTTCCTCAGAAATTCAGACATTAGAATATTAAAAGTTGCTAAGGCATTCTAGAGTAAATATGTCATTTTAACTACTTGAAATGTACTATTTCTTTTTTGTTTTTTAGACTAAATCACTTCTTTATAGTAGAATATCTATTAGCATCCTGCAAAACTGCACTCCATGAAACAATGTCTGAGATCATCATAGATACTGTTTACTTTATGACATGTTATTTATTTTTCTCTACTATTGTTTCATAATTTTCAAGTGCAAAAGATAGTTTTAAAAATAAAAGAATCCTATAATATTTATTGAAATAAATCCTGGCAGATCAAATTTTTAGTAAAATTATTGAAACATAATGACCCTCAATTATACTTCAAGTGGATGAAACAGCTAATGATCCTATGTTGTATGTAGATAATTTAAATACAAATATATTTAAGTACTTAAATAGACTGCAATATATTTAATTGTATTGAATATTGAAAATTCTCCTTTCTCAAGTAAATTCTAAAGAAACTGGGACTTCATTAAAGTGAACTATGGCAAGTTTTGCATTCTACAGAGTTTGCTAATAACATTTTGCACTAGTTTCTATAGTTTTCCCATATCAGTAGTCTTATAATGCACTTTTAAAATATGCTAATGCTACAGTAGAGGTCTAAAGTGAATTAATTCTTGTGGGTAACAATTTAAGTAGATTAAGCACTCAGTGATGTATAACTTTCAAGAGTTAAATTACTAAGGGTACAATTACTAAAACAAATACAACTTCATTTCTGATGACACATTTAAGTGTTGGAATATTTATTTCCCTATTTCTAAGGAAGGTACCTATAATTTAAATATGAGGAATAGTTATGCTATTTATTATATTTGTTATGCAGGCATATCTACTCATTCAGGATTTGTGTCAATTATTTTTACTATATATTTCCTAGGGATACCAGCCAACACAAAATTTAATTCTTAAAATTCTTATTTTACTCTCATTTAACTACCTAACTTGGTAAGGACTGCTGTAATTATAATACAAATCCTTACCAAAAAACAAACAAATAAACAAACAAAACATGTATTAGTTGAGAAATGTATAATGAACTATTTATCTTACCATTAGGTGTTGGTGTCAGTACATGCCAGAGACTGTGAGTAAGAACCAAGATTTTAGTTTGCTCTGTTATAATTCGATATTAAAATATGAAAATAACTTTATGGCATTCTCCCTCATTCCATTTTTCATAGAAATCTATTCTAATAGGACTCATAAGAGTATAAAGAAAATGTTCCATTGTAAATTATCTCTGGAAAAGCTCAGGCACTAAAATTTTTATATATTGCCAGTGTAGAATAATTGTCTTAATTTTCTTTGCACTAATATTAACTTCAAAAGAAATAATGGAGACAGAAAATATCAAAATCAAAATAACCTTCCTCTATATAAACTCACCCTTTACAAGTAATAACAGCACTTGAAACAGCCAAAAGCAACACAGCTTCCAACCAGAGATGGTAAAGCTATGTCTCCTCAGGTTCTATAGGAACTCTGTAGATTACCTTTTTTTGTTTGTTTGTTTAAGAGCAGCTTGTGAGACTTCACTTATCTCTCATGAAAATTTGAAGAAAACATGCTATTCTTTAAAGAATTGCCACAATGTCAAAGGTATTTAGAAAAAAAATATGAATTCTAAACCAAGGACGCATGAAAAATATGTCATATTTGGAAAGGCATTTTAGTTAATATTGCTAATATTAATATTTAGAAGATAGTTAAAAAGAGTTCTATCACATTTGAATAAACTGTCTTTTTTCACCATAAAACAAAATGTCTCAATATGGTCTTAACTGACTTGAGAAGAAAACAAATAAATGATAAAACAAATTGGAATGCACCAATAAAAACCTACAACAAGAATTGTTTTAGAAAACATGGTTACCAGTCTATTTGTTTCTATTCTCTTTGTTTCATATTCTATCTAAATTTTGAAAGTAAATTTATGTAATATAAATAAATCAATCAATTAACAAAAATACACAATCTAGACTCACATACTAAAACAACAAAAGTCACACACACATCACAAGTAAAAAACTGAAAAAGCATTCTTATATCTCATGCAGATGTTACTCGCTGTTAATACATATATCTGGACATGGGTTAATATAAAACTAAAACTAAAATTAAAACAAAGCTTTCTTTGGATGCGAGATGCTGTTAATAAATTCAGTCTTACAGATAGATAGCACAATTAGTATGAACTGTGGTACCAGAGAAAATAGTATTGAATCAAAATTCATTTTATATATTATGGAAAATGCAAAAAAATATAAAATATTCTACAGACTGAAAAATACATACAAGGTATTACATGATATCCATTATAGTTTGGGCTGCCAATTTAAATAAAAATATTCATTAATATTTATTTATCTGAAATTTAACTTGAACTGGGGTATCATGTAATTTTATGTGATGAACTTAGCTACTACATAATTTGTCATAAATTGTAATTATCAATAGTTTGTTTTTTCAGTTTTGCCTATATCAAATAATGGTGTTTTTTTTTTTTTTTTCAAGATGCCAGAAAAAGTTGCCGGGCGTGGTGGCTCACGCCTGTAATCCCAGCACTTTGGGAGGCCGAGGTGGGCAGATCACAAGGTCAGGAGATCGAGACCATGGTGAAATCCCGTCTCTACTAAAAATAGAAAAAATTAGCCGGGCGCAGGGGCGGGCGCCTGTAGTCCCAGCTACTCGGGAGGCTGAGGCAGGAGAATGGCGTGAACCCGGGAGGCGGAGCTTGCAGTGAGCCGAGATTGCGCCACTGCACTCCAGCCTGGGCGACAGAGCGAGACTCCGTCTCAAAAAAAAAAAAAAAAAAAAAAAAAAAAAAAAAAAAAAAGATGCCAGAAAAAGTGTTTAAAAATTAGGTAGCATTGGCAACATGGAAATATGTAAATTTTTTATTACAGTTTACAATAATGTTTTAAGATGAAGGCTTACATATATTGCCAAATTGTATCATACTTCAATGTTTTTAGCATCCATGGTTTTATTTCATATTTCAAACCTAATAAAGGAATAGAGGTTAATTTTCCCTTCTCCTTCACAGTCTCTATTAGCAGCACTGTGATCAGTGCTTACATATGATCTCATTCAGTTCTCAATGCAACCCAGTAATTGAGAACTGTTTCTTATATTTTACAGATGAGAAAACCAAAAATCTGATATGTTAATATACCCAAAATGACATGATGAAAACACACCAAAAAACAAGTTCTATATCCTTTTTTTTTTTTTTTTTTTAATCTCACTTGTCACCTAGGCAAGAGTGCCGTGGAACAGTCACTGCTCACTGCAGCCTCAACCTCCCTGGCTCAAGGGATCCTTCAACCTCAGTCTTCCAAGTAGCTAGGACTACAGGCGTGTGCCACCACGCCAGACTTATTTTTTTTTGTTATTATTATTTTTTATTTTTGTAGAGATGTGGTCTCCTTATATTGCTCAGGCTGGTCTCAAACTCCTGAACTTAAGTGATTCTCCCACCTCAGCCTTCCAAAGTGTTGGGATTACAGGTGTGAGTCACCACATCTGGCCACTGTAGCCAAATTCTTTAAATCTTCCACTATATTATGATTACTTCTTAATAATTTATTCAAATATATTTCTTTATTTTAAATTTATTTTAAAATAAAATGAAAATGTTAAAAATATTAATTTTGAGGAAAATATTCAATATCCAAATCATTTTTTCTCAATGTAGTGATATTTTATATTTAATTTAGAAATAAATTATACAAATTTGTATTTGGTTTATTATTTGGATTTTCTTTCATATTCTCAAACACAACTAAAATCTTCCACCCTCTTTTCTGTTTTTTCTTTCTACCTCAAAATAAACCCACTTATTTAAAGTTTAAATATGGTAGAGGTTTTGAAAGAATTGTTAACTATTTTACAGTTGCCTAGTTTTTAAGATTATTTAATTATTATGTATTTGCAAGTGATTAAAATTACTTTCTAGCCCAAATACTGAAAACATGGCCTGAAGCTTCCCAGTAACATTTTTGACATTTGGTTTTACTTTACCAGTGATAACAGGTAAAAAATTGTTCTTTATTTACCATATGTCATTGAGATTACTATCCCAGAAAGTCATATCATATTATCAAATCTTCAAATTTTAAAAACCTGGAAGGCTTCGTGGTAACTATATTTGTATACTCGCAAAAGTAGTTACAGATTTTTAAATGATTAATTGAAAATCAGGAGCTATGGGTCCTATTCTGATTCTTTCTTTAGCTAGATAATAGAATCATGTACAAATCCTTTGAAATAACTGAATCATAACGACCCTATCTGAAAATCAATGTGTGTTGGGCCTTGACATATTTAGAAATCTCCCCAGGTCTAAAGCCATGTGATTCTTAGATTGGAGACAAAAACAAAACCAAACACAATCCTTGGGTCTGATTTTCCAAGTCAGCTAGGTTCAATGTACATCGAAACATGAAAAACAAAATTCTATAGTTTCCATTTTGCCTGAACAGTTCTGATAATAGGAAACCACCGTCCCATGGGGAAAATCAGCTGTTTTCCACCATCTGTGATAGTTAAAATGTATTTTCTTAGACATTAATTCAATTGATCTTTCCAAATTTCATTCATAGTTTTAGGTCTGCCACCTGGCCTTATACTTGTTACACTCAATCAGTATAATTTTCAGACATGATTTTTTTCAGACTGTACAACATGATGTTTTGATACACATATATATAGTGAAATGATTACCATGATCAAGCTAATTAACATATTTGTCACCTAATATAGTTAGTTTTTGTGTGCATGTTGTAACAATACTTAAGATCTACTTTTAGCAAATTTTGAGTGTACAATACATTGTTATTAACTGTAGTCATCCTGCTGCATATTAGGTCCCCAGAAATTATTTCTCTTATAACTGCAAGCATGTGTCCTTTGATCAACATCTCCCAATTTCCCCCACCACCCCTCCCGGGTAACTCCCATTCAATTTTGTTTCAATGAGTTTGACTTTTTTAGATTTCACATGTAAATGAGATAATGCAGTATTTGTCTTTCTGTGCCTGGCTTATTTCATGTTGCATAATGTCTTCCAATTAGTAAACTTTGTATATAAGTAAAAATTTATTCATTTCAATCTCTTTGATTTTTCTAATACTTAAAACAATATAGATTGTAGAATTAGCAGACTTCCAGTGTCAGTTAAATTTACACATGAAAATAAAACAAATATTTCAACTGACAGCTCACATATCCCAACTGAATATTGGAAGGCATAATTGCATAATTGTTAATAGCTGTCACAAGAAAATGCACACATCTCATTACAATTTCACTAATAACCAAGCTATTGGGTGATCTGACACAAGGAATAAGAAAACTATACTGTTATGCCTCTTTACCAAAAAAAAAAAAAAAAAAAAAAAAAAGTCATATAGTGTTTTGTAAGGATTATGTGCCCAGTACTCTACTAAGCAAAGCACTTACTAATCAAATATAAATCAAATGTATTTTAATTGTAAACTAATAGCTTTAATTCTTCTTGTTTTGTTTTTGCTATATCCTGTCCATGCTCAAAACATTGTATGCAACTTAATTCAAATAATAACATTATAAGGTGGGTGTTTTCTAGTCATACCTGATGAAAAATTAAAGCTTAAGAAGTAAAGTACCCCGCATGAAGGTACATAGCTGGGATTTGGGGGAGCTAGGAAGTGAAAGTGGGTCTTTAGACTTCTGACATGTTCAATGACATTGAACCATTAAACTGTAAACTCAAGCTCATGCTAAGAACAAGAGACGTCACAACTTCTGAGTGATTAGTCCTCTCCAGTGGCGGTTTTGTATTGACAAAAGACACAATTCTATAAATTAAAGGATAGATAACAGAAGACACATTCCTACAGTGCACTTCCAGAAAGTTACATTTTGGTATTATAAAACCTAGAGCACACTTAAGATTCACAACTAAGCACAATTAAGGTTTTCCAGAAGAGGTAAGAAGTCATCAGATAGATAGATAGATAGATAGATAGATAGATAGATAGATAGATAAATAGATAGAACAGAATTCTGAAGAGTCAGACCTGTAATTTTTCCTCAGAAAATTATCCTAAGTAGACAACAGCTGTTTTTGAACTCTTTGTAGTTGAGAGGGGAACACTCTGTACTTTAAAGACTGACTTTCATTACTTTTTATTTAGAGAAAATTTGAGTTCTTGGTAACAAGTGTATTTACAGCATCCTAAATATGATTTCAGCACTCAACATTAGCCTTAGAAGCAGACAAGATAATGAAAGAAGAAAATGAAGTTTCCAAAAAAGAACAGAGGCATTGCCTGGTCATGAATGAAAAATAATTTTACAGAAAGGAAGAACTGGATGTGAAAAAACATTGCATGATTTTTATATATTGATTATACTGATATCATTTCTGCATATTACTTAACAAAGTCATATATAGAATTTACAGTATACTACATAACTAATTTAAATCTCACAAAAACCTTCTAAGGAATATGGTATTATCAATCTCATTTCCAGATGAGGAAATTAAGACACAGATAGTTGAAGTAACTGAATTGTGAAGTAATGGAAGGCCATATGTTATTAAATGGAAGAACCAGAATCAACCTCAAGAAGTCTGCTTTTGGTATAGGAGTTAAAAATAAATTATTTAGGTAGACAGTGAACGTAAGGAAGACCTTGGTAAGGTTTTCCTTTTAATGAAAAGCAGCCCCAAATCATTTTCTCTTCTAAAAAAGTGTAGCCTGTGAAATCCAGCAGCACACATGGACAAGCAAGCTGGAAGCTTGCATGGGTGAATGCCAGCAGTTGTGCCAATAGGAAAAAGCTACCTCAGACTAGACAGGTTCAAAATGGTGGCTCCATCTTCCCTCTGTTTGCCAAACCACGTTTTCAGGAAGGAGAAGACAATATGGAGTCAGCCAGAAAATGACTCTATTTCCCTGCATGCTGTGTAAACGTCATACCCATTTGTGGGCTCTATGTAAATCAGACCCTGCCTCCTCAAGTCTGGCTACAAAATCTGATGTAGTTTGCCGTGGCGCTCTCTCTCTCTGTCTCTCTCTCTCTTCCTCCCTCTCCCCCGTTTTTTCCCTTTCGGCGACAGAGAGAAAGAATTGAAACAGAGAATATAGACAACGCTTTTGAGTTCCATGTGTTTTTTCATTAAAATTTCAATGAGAGAGAGAGAGAGCGAACTGTTATCCTTTCTCTTTCTTTTGCCTATTAAACCTCCTCTCCTAAACTCACTCCTTGCATGTGTTGCGTGTCCTTAATCTTTTTGGGGCAACATGACAAACCCCAGGTATTTACCCAAGACAGGGATACTGTTTCAGTTTTAGTGTCTATTTTCTTTTAAAAATTTTTTATTTTATTTTATTTTTTTAAAGAGATGTTGTTCATGCTGCTCTTAAAGTTCTGGCCTCTAGGCATTGTCCTTTATGTTGGTTTTTCCTATGTAGAAAATTTGCTATACATAGCCACTCATTTATTGTGAAATCAATCTACTTATAGCTTTTTCAAATTTCATATTCATTGTTCTCCAAACACACATAAGTAGAAAAAAATATATGTAATGGAAAGATATAGAATTTGGGAAGATACAAAGTCAATGTTGAGTGGAGAAATTGGGCTCGACTATCATAAGATGCTACTACTAAAATACAAGTACTAAAAGAAAAAAATCTGAACTAAATGATAAATGTCACAGGAAAACAATAAAGAATTATAATTATATAATATGTCTCATCCTTTGGGAATTATTGCAATTTAGTCATCATCTGATAAAATATGTTCCAATCACAATCAGCATCAACTTTTGAAGGACATATTGGAATTATCTTCATTCCACATTACAGCAGGTAAAAATTAGAATACATTCATATTCCTCGGTAAGATTAATTCTGGATAACAGAACCATGTCAGTAATATCCAAAAGAGTTTTTTTGATTATTGTGAAATTTTTTATTCATGAAAAAAGTTGCTTTTCAGCCAATAAAGTGAAGTAGCAAGCAAGAGAAGAAGAAGAAAAGCAAACTTGACTGCTAAAAAAAAAAAAAAAAGATGACTATTATTGATAACTTTCTTATTATCAGCTTTCTTCATTACTCATAGCAGTGGATATATACAAATCAATTTAGGGCTAAATTCTAAGTGACATATAAAACAAAGAGAAAAGATATATCTAATGTAATGACAAGTTAATAGGTGTAGCACGCCAACATGGCACATGCATGCATATGTAAGAAATCTGCACGTTGTGCACATGTACCCTAGAATTTAAGTTTAATTAGAAAAACAGAAGAGATAACAAATCATTTTCTTCAAATATTCTGTATTTCCAAAAAAATTTATAATCCTCAATTTATAAAACCTTAAGCAGCGTTACCTATCATAATGTCTTACAAGAGGTAAAGAATACATTCAATACAATTTCCTAAAAATTAACTTCTTATATGCCTAGTGACTACTTACCAAGAGCATTTATATAGAAAATACAATGATAATCACTTTATCTCATGAACTGCTGCTATTTTAGCAATAATTATGTAATTTTATTCTTATATTTTCAGATTAGAAAGTTTTATGCAAAAGTATTCAGACCATTTCTTAATCATGTGTTTTAGAGTCCCTAAACTACATTTCTTTAGCTTTCAAAAAATTCAATATAATTAAATTGAAAGTTTTCTTTAGATGTTCAATACATATTTTAGGAACATTTAAACATTAAGCAATAAGTTTATTCAAATAAATTGTTCCTACCGATATTTTTTCTTTAATTAGCACCATACTCTTGAATCCACAGCCTTACTCTGCGGTGTGCTGCTATAAAGAAATACCTGATCCTGGGTAATTTATAAAGTAAAAAAGTGTATTTGTTTATGGTTGTGCAGACTATACAAAACACATGGCACCAGCATCTGCATATACTGAGCTTCAGGCTGCTTCCACTCATGTTGGAAGGGGAAGTGGAGCTAGTGTGTGCAGAGATTACATGACAAGAGACGAAGCAAGAGAGGAAGAGGTGTTAGGCTCTTTTTAACAGCCAGCTCTCATGCGAACTAATAAAGTGAGAAATCATGCATCCCCACTACTGCCTTTCAGGGAAGGCATAAGTCTATTCATGAAGCGTCCACCCCCATGACCCAAACACCTGTTATTAACCCCACCTCCAACATCGAGGATCAAATTTTGACATGAGTTTTGGAGGGGAAAATATCTAAACCATAGCATTAAAGTTCTCCCTTCTGTAAATGTAGGAGGAAACCAAGATCTGGAATAAGGGAAGTAGGACAAGGAAAGAGTAATTCACTGCAATTCATAAAATAGAAATTATCTTCCTTACCTTTGGTGTATTGTGTATGCTTTTCCTAAGAATTAAACTTTCTTCAGTCCAGGTGTTTTCTTTTTTTGCTAATCATCACTTATATGTTATCAGTTCCTTAATTTTTATGACTCAAATAATGGGATTAAAATATTTTTATGGGCTGGACATTGTGGCTCATGCCTATAATCCCAGCACTTTGGGAGGCTGAGGTGGGCAGATCATCTGAGGTCAGGAGTTCGAGACCACCCTGGCCAACATCTCAAAACCCTGTCTCTACTTAAAATACAATGATTAGCAGGACAGGCTGACACACACCTGTAATCCCAGCTACTACACCAGAGGCTGAAGTGGCAGAATCGCTTGAACTCAGCAGGAGGAGTTTACAGTGATTCGGTGAGCTGAGATTGTGCCACTGCACTCCAGCCTGGGTGACAGAGCAAGACTCCATCTCTAAATAAATAAATAAATAAATAAATAAAATATTTTTATGGTCACTCCTCTTATCTAATAAATATTGTTCTTCCACAGTCATGCAAAATAGAGAACAGCCTGCAGCAAATTCTCAGTCTGAGCTACAAAATCGAATGTACATTCTGGATGTGTGAATAAGTGTATTTTCAACTACTTAAATTTGTTGTAGTAGGAAATTTTCGTCACCTAGACAGACTTAACATTTACTGGCATACTAATTTTTTAAATACTGGAAATTAAACTTTAGATCTAGTTTGTAAAGTATGATTATCAGAGTTTAGATCATTTAAAAATACAATGTGATACAATAGTATAGATAAATAAATTATGCACAGAAACATACATAATAAATATATTTTGCGCATATATATATATATTTCCCTTTAATTTTCACACTTTCTTCCATTGACTACTAGAAAGAACAATTTTAAATACTCACTAAGTGCATTTTCATCATCTTTGAAGTAGATCTATATTTTTCTTACAATTATTTATGTAATTATATTGTTAGATATCAATACGATAAAATAATTACATTTTTAGGATGTCATGTTTTATAAAATGTTATATATCTATTTTCATAAATTAATTCACTGAGATGAAGAGCCTGTTAATTGTTTTTCTATTCTTTTAATTTTATTTTCAACTTCTTTATATTTTTTAATACGTTTTAGGACATAAATTTCTAAGATGTTCATCTTTATTGTACAGTGTTTTTTTTTTTCAACGATACATCGTTTAAAAGCATACTTAAACTCATATATTTTTCTGTTTCTTTTATGTTAATAGCTTGCAGAATTAACTTTTGTTTTCAGTATTTTTTTCCCTTTACTCTAAAGTTGAGGTTTTTTTCTTTTTAAGTTCTTGGATATGCACTTTACATTTTCTGTTTCTATTCTGAATATCTTAGCTGTTGACTTTGCATTTTAGTTTTATTGACTTCTTTCAGAGAGCCCATTAGAGAGGTCTCCTATTATCCACAAGGGATACATTCTAAGACTCTCAGTAGATGCTTGAAATTATGGGTAGTACTGAGCCTATATATACCCTGTTTTTTAATACATAAAACTTATGATAAAATTTAATTTATAAATTAGGCAGAGTGATGGAATAACAGCAATAATACTAAAATATAACAATTATAAAAATAGACTACAATTAATGTAATATAAACGACCCCTCTCTCTTTCTCAAAATATCTTGTGTACTGTACTATACTCTCCTGTTTGGCAACTGTAATTGACTGCAGATAATTGAAACCACAGAAAGTGAAAGCAAGGATAAAGGAGAAACTACAGTTGACACTTGAGCAATGCAGGGGTTAAGGCACTGATTCCTGCACAGTTGAAAATCTGTGTATAACTTTTGACTCCCCCAAAATATAACTATTAATAGCTTATTACTGACCAGAAGCCTTATGTGTAACAAAAACAGTTGAATAACACAAATTTTTATGTTATATATGTTATATAATGTATTCTTATTTTAAAAACTAGAGAAAAATATTAAGAAAATAAGAAAGAATAAATGTATTTACTATTAATTAAGTGAAACTAGATCATTATAAAGGTCTTCATCTATCTTATCTTCATGTTGAGTCTGCTGAGGAGGAGGAAGAGAAGGTGTTGTTCTTGCTGTCTCAGGTGTGGCAAAGGCAGAGGAGGTGGAGGATGTGGAAGAGGGACAGGCGAGGCAGCCACACTCAGTGTAACTTTATAGAAATACATAGTAATTTCTCTTTGATTTTTTTTTTTTTTTTTTTTTTTTTTTTTGAGACAGAGTCTCGCTCTGTTGCCCAGGCTGGAGTGCAGTGGCCGGATCTCAGCTCACTGCAAGCTCCGCCTCCCGGGTTCACGCCATTCTCCTGCCTCAGCCTCCCGAGTAGCTGGGACTACAGGCGCCCACCACCTCGCCCGGCTAGTTTTTGTATTTTTTAGTAGAGAGAGGGTTTCACTGTGTTAGCCAGGATGGTCTTGATCTCCTGACGTCGTGATTCACCCGTCTCGGCCTCCCAAAGTGCTGGGATTACAGGCTTGAGCCACCACGCCCAGCCTCTCTCTGATTTTTTGTTTTGCTTTTCTGTTTCTCTAAAAATGTTTCTATATCATATCAATCCTCCTTCTATCATTTGTTTCAGTGCCAGTGATATCATAGCAACATCCATGTCATAAAAGGACTCAAAAGCAGTGTTGAATAATTGGAACACTTCTGCCGTATTGTCTAATGTCAATTTATTTTCTGGCACTGTTTATTCTATGTTTTCTTCCTCCTCATCTGGTACTAGTTCAGAAGCCCTCATCTGCATCAAGTTATCTTCTGTTAGTTCTTCTGGTAGGGGTGTTTGTTAGCTCTTGAATTTCTCCAAGATCCATATTTTGATACCGTTTACCTCAATCCCTCACCCATGATTTTTTTTTTTTTTTTTGTTATATTCACAATATCTTTCATGATTTTCTTGATTGGTTTTGTTGTAAATCCTGTGAAGTCACATATAACATCTGCGCAGTTTTCTCCAGCAGAAATTTGTATTGGGCCTCATGGCTTTTGCAGCTATTTCTATAGCAACGATGGCATCTTCAATGGTGTAATCCTTCCTGATTTTCACGATATTCTCTTTATTGGGATAATCTTCCATAGTGTTGTCAATTCTTTCCATAGAGTATCATGTGTAATGAAACTTACAGGTCTTTATGATTCCCTAATCTAGAGGCTGAATTAGAGACATTGTGTTTAGAGGCAAGTAGATCACTTTAATGTCTTTTGGGTTTAACTCGTGGGGTTCTGGGTGACCAGGGGTATTGTCTAATATCAAAAGAACTTTAAAAGACAGTTGCTTACTGACAAGGTACTTCCTGACTTCAAGGACAGAGAATCAATGGGACCAGTTAGGTTCCTGTTATTCAGATCTTCTTGTTTTACAAGCAAAAGACTAGCAGCTAGTATTTATCTTTAGCCTTAAAAGCTTGAGGTTAGCAGGTTTATAGATAAGGGCAGTCTTGATTTAAATACACACACACACATACACACACAAACACACACACACAAAATATACAAAACCATTTCATTTGCATAAAACAGGACAGTTAGCCTATAACTTTTTGCCCAAAATTCTGATGTTCACTTCTCTTCTCTAGTAATAAATATCCTTTGTAGCATTTATTTTTTCAGAGTAGGGCACTTTCTTATGCATTAAAAACCTGTTGATACAAATATCTTTTTTTCCTGAGTGATTTTCTTAATGATGTCTGGGAACTTGTCTGCTGCCTCTTGATTGGTAGAAGCTGCTTCTCCTGTTATCTCGACATTTTTTAAAAACAAGCATCTTTCTAAACTTATGAAAGCACACTTTGCCAGTCTTACTTTCTCAAGCTTTAGATTTTTCACCTTCCTTTTGCTTTAAGTTGTCATATAATGACTTTCCTTTTTTTAAAATCAAATTTGAGTCCACAGGTATGCTTTTCTTACAGCAATCCTGCATCCACATAAAGATGCATTTTCATTACAAGACAAAAGAAGGTATTTCACAAAAAATGCGAGGTTCTGTGTCTTTTGGTGTAGCTGCAGTGATGACTTCTTTACTTTTTAAAAGTGGTCCTAATGCTGGATTCATTTATCTTGAAATTGTGGGCAATTGAAGTAGGTACTACTGTACCTCAATTTACAGTACTATCAAGCTATTCAACTTTTTCTTATAATTTCATGACTTCTTTTTTGCTTTTAAAGAAAAAAAATCTGGCATCACTAGTAGCACTTTGTGTGGGTCCCATGGTGTTATTCAAGGTTTATGATACTGCACTAAACATGATGAACAATATGCAAGAACTTCAGGAGATCACATTTTACTGTGATATCCAGTTTACTGGAGAGATGAGCTGCTCATGCAGAGATGATTAGCCTCATGTGGTGTTTTAAGCAGATACTCGCAGCACTTGAGCTCATCCTAAAAGCAACAGGAGGTGGCCACAAAATTATTACAGTAGTACAGTATGTACTGCAGTTAATTTTGTGCAGTTATGACTTAATGCTGCATTTTTATGTTTGTTTACATTTCTCTCCACTGAGAATGGTGTCAGGTATGGCCTGTAAGTGTTTGGATAAGTTTTGATAAATTGTAACTTTTTATAATAGATTTGTGCTTTATTTGTAGTAGGAAATGATAAAATAGACTAGTATCTACCTATATTTTATGCGTTCATGACATGCCAATTTTTTCTTAATTTTTTAAATATTTCTCATCTATGTAATTCATCTTTTTACAAATTGTTGTAAATCGCCAAACAGTTTTCTAAACACATTTATTGAAAATACATTCACATATTATTGGGCCTGCACATTTCAAATCCATGTTATTCAAAGATCAACTATACTGTATTTCTAGGGTTTTAAAAATCAAAAACCATGCATTTATTTACTATAGCAAATACTATTAAAACTTAAGATGTTTTGTATCATGAGTAAATGCCCACATTTGCTTTTGCTATAGGAATTTTTTAAGCCTGATTTGTTATGTTTATTTAATATTACAGGAGGAGCATCCTATTCATCGTTTGGTTTTCCACAAAAAAATTCCATGAATTATTCTCTATCCATCTGGCTGTTCTGGAAAACTTAAGTCATAAGCAGCAGGTATGTTTATTGTTTAAAGCTCATAACAAAATGTCCATTGCTTTATTTACTAAGGCTCTCCTAAACAAAAGAGTGATCTTCTATTGTGTGTTTACCTGCATGTGTTAACAATACATTTAATATTGGATAATGTATGGTAGTTAGACATTTTCTTCTTGAAAAACAATCCACAAAAAAGTTAAATGGATATTCTCAGATGGACATAAAAAGAAGAAATCCTATGAGCCTTCAATGACTACATGGAATGAGTAATCCAAATCATTTTATCCTGACTAGCTCTCTTTTAGGTGCAGGATTCCATTTTCAATGACAATACTCCTGGAACCTAGAATATTATTCATCTGTATTATGAGGTTTTTTTTGACTGTTACAACTTTTCTGTTTTAATCAGTGTGTTGACTATTTCAATACAAACAGAGCACAGTAAAGTTACATAAAAATAACAGTGCATTTTCTTCGTAAATCCAGTGACATGCTACATCTGGTTTACAAGATAGGACTGCAATATTTTCAGGAATTTATCAGGCTAGTTAAACTTTGTAACTTGAAATTAGCCATGGTTGGAGTATAAACATGGATGTTGGAAAATACTATAAATCAGAACTATTTCTGGTTAATATAACTACATACAAAAACCAAAGCATAGTAAATGTTTCTGTTGTTAGACAAAAATCAAATGAAGAGGAAATGTATTTGACATAAACTATAGAATAAGAAGATATGAGACAAACATAAATATACATTGCATATTATTGTTATTATTGAGACGAAATCTTGCTCTTGTCACCCAGCCTGGAGTGCAGTGGCATGATCTCGGCTCTTGCAACCTCAATCTATGGGATTCAAGCTATTCTCCTGCCTCAGCCTCCAGAGTAGCTGGGATTACAGAAACCCACCACCACATTCAGCTAATTTGTATAATTTGTATACTTCTAGTAGAGATGGTGTTTCACCATGTTGGCCAGGCTGGTCTCGAATTCCTGACCTCAGGTGATCCACCCCCTTTGGCCTCCCAAAGTGCTGGGATTACAGGCACGAGCAAACTTTCTCAACTATAATAAAATGGTCCAAAATGGAAATACTAATTCTCCCAACAAAAAAAGAGAACATCCTATTTGTTTTTATAAAATCTATTTCCAATCTAGGATTTATCTGTGAATTCCCTAAGTCAACTATGGATATAGCTCACCATGGTTAACTCCTCAACTTAACTTCTCCCAAGAAATCCAATAATACAACGATGGAGAGGAAACAGAAAATGCTAGTACCTTTGGTGAAGGGCAGAAGAATAAAGCAAATGGAGTAATCTTTAGTCCATAATTTATGAAAGACTAATTTCTTTTCAACATGGAAAGCAAGAACTTTGCCTTTGCAATGGATTTTAAGTCAGTTTGATTGATTCAGGTTTGCTCTCTTGTTAGATATATTTAAAGACCACCTCTTGAAATATATGAGTGCATCCAGAAGAGTTCTCTTCTAGAGGCTGCAGCCCATTAGCAGTACACTTTCTATTGGTATACATTTAAAGGTCTGGCGATTACCTTAGTTGTTAATTAAACGCAGGCCTAATTACCAATGTTGTTTCCTCCAATGATATACATTTCAAGCTGCAGTCTGCTGCTGGTTGATTACACGGCATCGATGGCCATAAATTGGATGAGATATTAAAATGTTAACAGACTTATCAAGACACTTTTACTAGATCATATATGAAAATTTTTGCAACATTTAAACAATACAATAATAGAATTACTGTTTATTTTTCTTTCTTTCTTTCTTTCTCTTTTTTTTTATTTATTTATTTTTTTTTGAGATGGAGCCTTGCCCTGTTGCCCAGGCTGGAGTGCAATGGCACGATGTTGGCTCGCTGCAGCCTCTGCCCCCTGGGTTCAAGCGATTCACCTACCTCAGCCTCCCAAGTAGCTTGTATTGCAGGTACACACCACCACGCCTGGCTAATTTTTTTTTAATCTTTAGTAGAGACTGGTATTCATCATGTTGGCCAGGCTGGTCTCAAACTCCTGACCTCATGATCCACCCGCCTTGGCCTCCCATAATGCTGGGATTACAGGCGTGAATCACTGCATCTGGCCTTACAGTTACTGTTTTCATAATGACAGAAATGAATCAATTTGCTTTCTGTTTACACTCTTGCTATTCAACTTATTTAGTAAACTAAATATACTTCTGTTATAGACTGACTATACTTCCCTGCCAGATTCACATATTGAGGCCTTAATGTGATGGTGTGTTTGGAGATGAGACATTTGGAAGACAATTGGGTTTGAAAAATGTCATGAGGATGAAACTCCCATGATAGAATTGGTGCCCATATAAAGGGATGAAAAGTCCAGTGCTCAATCCAAACACCATGTGAAGACAAAGTGAGGAAACAGTCATCTATGAACAAGGAAGCAGGCCTTCATCAGACACCAAAATTGCTGATACTTTGATCTTATGCTTCTCAACATCCAGAACCGTGAGAAATCAATGTTTGCTGCCCAGTCTATGGTAGTTTGTTAGAGCTACCTGAAAGGACTAAGAGAACTTCTGAATAAATTATCCAAGATACAGAAAGGCCATAAGCATGCATGTGCTCATTATAGCTGTATTTATATTCAAATAATAGTATTTAAATAGAGTTACAGGTTATGGATTTATTACATTTTCTAAGTACTTTCATAATTTTGGTGTAGGAAATAGAAAATATATTGTAAAATATGCAACAAAAAGCAGAACACAAAAGACTAAATATGCAAAGTTTCACCTATATAAAATATGTGTATTGATAGGGACACAGACTAGAAGGACATTTGCTATATTGTGAATAGTATTATGGTGTGTGATTAGGTGTGATTTTTATTTGTTGTAAAGTATACTTTTCTGTTATGATATATTTTATGATATCAAAATATAAACTGTAGCTAAAGTTTAACTTCCAATATATTTCAAATTAATATATCAGTAAACGTAAAGCACTCCTAATTAGTTAGGTTTCCAACTAAAAAAAAAAATAAATTTTAGGTAGGGAGAAATCATGGCCAGTCTATAGTTTCAGGCCTGAAATAGTACTTCCTTCACAATTCCTTGACAAGAACTTAGTCATGCAGTCACACATACAATCAAGTACTGCCTGGAATTGTGACTTGCCCAAGTATAATTACGTTATAATGCAAGAAAAGAGAACAGATTTTAGAGGATAGACAGTAGTCACTACCAAAATGATGATCTCCATGTTTAAGTACTTCAAAGATTCTGGAAACAACAAAATCTTTGGCCTTAAGAGACTAACATGCCAAGGACAACAGTGTATACTTATCAGTAACCAATAAGCAAAGACTAATGATTAGTGACTGGACACCTGTTTCTTTGGTGCTACCTAATACTCCAGAACACTCACCCAACTTTGTGCCCAATGAGTGAGACTGAATTTTCCATGAGTAGAGAATCATAAGCTTCATTCAGATTTATGTTAATTAAAATACTCATTGAATATTTGTATTTAGGAACTAAGATTCATAATCACTTCATAGAGTTTATCAAAGAATGTGTAGTTTGCCAAAGTAGTTTAAATTTCACAAATTTCTTAAATTTTTAAACATTAAATGCTTCTTAATCCCTTGCATTTTTAATATCTTAATAGGGTATGACTTTATCCAATAAAACTTATTACCCTAAATTAATTCTAAAATCTAATTATAAATTAACATAAGCATCATAAGTAAGTATGATTGGAAAGATTCCACATTAGTTTACAACTCCATCGCTTAAATGTCTAGAGAAGTTTTGAGCCATGAGGTTACAGACAAAAGGGAAATCAGTATTAAATGTTTTGCTGAAACAAATGAAAAATTGTTCATTTTACCTCCATTCTACTATGAAAATAATTCCATTCTATCCAAAACAGTGAGGGGTTATAAGGTCAGTGAAAATCTCAAAATTCTTTTCATTGTCTAATAAATTCAAGCCTGCCTTTTCCATCTGCTTCCTATGTTAATTTTATTGTACAAGTATGTCGAAGTTATTCCTATTTTTGATTCATTCAGTAATAAAGAAATTTAGGGGAAATAGTTGTTTCCAAATACACACATATGGAATAAAGAAGACAGAAAACAACAGATTGAGCTTTATTCTTGATATTTATTATGACTTTTTCCAAATTAACAAAATTACATAATGTAAAGAATGTGGAAATTTCCCCAAAATCAAATAAGCAGAAGAAAAATAAGCACTGGCAAGTCAACTTAATAAGAGATAAACAGTGTAAACATTTAGCATAATTCTTTCACATACTGAATCTATGCATAAAGGTATATATATTTTATTTGTTGTATTAATTGTGCAGTAGTTACTATCGATTTTTAATATTATAGCATAAAGTTTATTAATATTCTAAATAACATTTTCAATGCCTGTATAATATTATAAGACATTTCCAAAAATTACTTAATTTCTTAAAGAGCCAGTAAGATGTAGAGAATAAGGGCTGTATGTATTTTGTGTTCTTGCTCTGTCCGCTTCCACCTTATATCAGGTAAGTTCATTATACTTTGTAAGGATACAGAAATCACAACAGGGGTTTGTGAAGTTTGAATGAGATATTCAATATATATTGGAACAATGTCTGGAACATCAGGAGTATTTAATAAATAATAGATGTTTTCATTAAGAACCTGTAGTTACAGGATAGCTGATTAGCCTTAGCGAAAATGTACTCATTTAAAAAGCTGCGTTGTATTAGTGCATGTTTACCAGAATTAAGTCTCACTTAACCTGATTCTAAGGTCATCAAACTTTGCTTGCAACCAGTTCTAATTCCATGACAATCAGATTTACATGGACTCAAACTTTCAGTTGTTAGGTTAATTAGTCTTCTGAGAGTTCTAGAGTATTTGTATCTACTAATAAACCCTCATTTAAATATGATTAAAACCACCAAAATAACAATAAAATCAAAAAAAAAACAAACAAGAGGGTTCCTGTTCCTTAAAAGCAAAGACAGCCTAACTAAAATATAATTCTGACCTAAACAGAGTTTAACAAGGATCTGATGGCATACATTTGGAGAATATATACTCCCTTATTACCCCATGAACCAAGAACAAAAGAATTAGAAAAGGGATACACTGTATGAAGAAAACAAACAAAATATTGTTAGAAATTCAATTTCTCTAATTATGACAATGTTTTTGCAGGCATTGACTTATTTTATATTTATTTATTTCTTATTTTTTAACTAGTATAAGTTACATCAGTTTATATCCTCTATCTCACAAAATAGAGTTTCCTTTTCTTATAGCCATTAGATTGTAAATATAAGTGAGTTTCAAACTTTGTTTTGCCTAAATTTAGTAACAAAGTCAATGTCAAACACAGTCTGTTTATTTCTGAAATGACTTTATGAAATAAAAATCTCTTCTTCATAAGGAGCAACATTTGAAATTCACATGAATAGAATAAGAAAACAGCTCTGTAGGTTGGTAATATTTTTCTTGATTAATATGTATCTGAAGACTTACCACAGAAAAGTGGTATAGATTAATTAATCATTTATTAAGGCAATCTATAAATCCTCTGAAAACAAAAATAATTAGATAATTTACATCTAGTCCAATTGAGAAACTGTACATTGGCCATACAACTTTTTAAAATGAAGATAGACTTTTTATTAACACAAATGATCAAAATAAATTTGTCTTCTGAATTGATAGCCCAATTGAAAAGTTCATTTAATTTAATCCTTTACTATTTTATGCTTAAATCAATTGGGAGCCCAGGGATATTATTAATTTTTTTTTTTTTTAAGTTCTTTTTGCTCGGTGCAGTCGCTCACACCTGTAATTCCAGCACTTTGGGAGGCCAAGGCAGGTGTATCACCTGAGGTTGGGAGTTCGAGACAAGTCTGACCAGCATGGAGAAACCCCGTCTCTACTAAAAATGCAAAATTAGCCAGGTGTGGTGGTGCATGCTTGTAATCCCAGCTACTCGGGAGGCTGAGGCAGGAGAATTGCTTGAACCCGGGGGGCAGAGGTTGCAGTGAGCCGAGATTGTGCCATTGTACTCTGGCCTGGGCCACAAGAGTGAAACTCGATCACAAAAAACAAAAAAGAAAAAAGTTCTTTTCCCAATTGCTATTTCACTGTTATCTGTGTTTCACACTATTATTACATGCTACATTCAATAAGGTATGCAAATAATAATAATACATAATAGTGTATTGATAATGATAGTAAATACACAGTAACTCACATTTATTTTTTAGTAATAAACTTTTTAATAACTTTTTTAGCTTTACAGAATAATGCAATGAGAGTACTGAGATTTACTGGGTTACTACACATCCTGGTTCTCCTGCTATTGATATCTTTCATTAGTATATGCAATGAACAGAATGTTTGTGTCCCTGCAAAATTCACATGTTGAAATCCTAAGGCAAATGTGGTGTTAGGAGGTGGGGCTTTTGAGAGGTAAATTGATCATAAGGGTGGAGCCCTCAAAAATTGGATTAGTACCTTTATTAAAAAGAAAAACAAAACCCAGAGAGTTTTCTCGCCCTCTGTCCACCATGTGAAGATACTATGAGAAGATGAAGGCAGTCTGCTTACTACCCACAAGAGGGCCCTCACTGAGACAGGAGAATAGGGAAAATGAAGCAGGAAAATAAGAAAAATTAGGCAGTAAGAAAGCAAAGGGAATTAAAATTTGAATAAAGGGCAGAATGAGTAAAAGTAGGGAGCAGAAGCAAGGTAAAGGCGTATGTGAGCAAGAAGCAAGATAAGAGGTAGAAGTTAAGCAGTCAAAACACAAAGACAGAGAAGTGAATAAGGACCCCATGGCTGGTGGGATACAGACCAAACCAGTAAGGAGCAGTTCTTCAGGAACAGGCATGCACATTAAAGAGAAAAAGTAGCCTTAAAATGATCCCATATGACAATCAGCTTATTAAAGCTCATGCATATGGACTGTATATCAGGCACCTACTTAAAATTATGGGATGGAGGCAACATCTCATGTGTCATCTCACAGAGGTCAGTCCACTATTCCGCTTCAAGAGTGTAATACTGCGCTTAATAAACCTTTGCTGCCTTGCTTTGTTATCTGTGTGTGTCTTGTCCAGTTCTTTGTTTGTGACACCAAAGTAACTAAGCAACATACTTATCAATCAAGAGGCAGATACTGCCTAGAAATTAGGCAGCGTTGAGAAGAGAAGGGACACAACACATAAAAAGACCCAAAATATACCAAACTCATGCTGATCTCATGTGTCATCTCACAGAGGTCAGTCCGCTCTTCCGCTTCAAGAGTGTAATAAACCTTTGCGCTTAATAAACCTTTGCTGCCTTGCTTTGTTATCTGTGTGTCTTGTCCAGTTCTTTGTTTGCGACACCAAGAACCTGGAACTGTGTGGCATCATCCTGTAGCATCACCAGAACCCAGAACCTGGAACTGTGTGGCATCATCCTGTAGCATCACCAGAACCCAACCATGCTGGCACCCTTATCTCAAATTTCCAGTCTCCAAAACTGTGAGAAATAAGTATCTGTCATTTCCAAGCCACCCAGTTTTTGGTATTTTGTTACAACAGCCTGAATTGACTAAGATGGTATAGAACACTTGTTACAATTAAGGAATTATTATTGATAACTATTGTTAAAGTCCATAATTTATTCATATTTTCTTGGTGTTTTCCCTAATATCCTTTCCCTGTTCCTGGATCTCACGCAAGATACTATACTTAGTTATCTATTTCCTTGGACTCCTCTTGCTTGCAATGTATGTTAATTTTTAAGAGCTTAGGTTTTTACGTGCAAGTTCCATGCTAAAAAAAAAAAAAAAAAGAAGAATTATATTCTCCTTTCTCATGCAAACTAATTAAAATACATGGAAGAAGGTAGTCACCAAATTCCCAAACGGATATTGTAACTGAGTAGCTTAGCTTTAAAATGCACTTTACAACTTTTTTCTTTTCTCTAGTCTTAATCTTGAAATATACTTTGAAACTCGTTTTCCTCCCCTCCCACTGGAGACTCCTTATACTGTGCTAGCTTATCTAATTATGTGCATGCTAAGAAATTCCAGGGGCTAATTTTGAAATTCATCAGGTATGAAGATCTAGCTACGGAATCCTCCCCCATCTAGAGATTATCACAAGGCAGCTAATCTAAAACTGGGTCATTTTTGAGATAGCACAAGCCTGCACTCCTGGTGGACAATAACCCAAGATAGCCATCAGAGAGAGGTATATAGATCTTGTATTATCCTGCGCCTCTCCCACATATTGTCATGCCAAGTTTTCCCTTTTTAACTCCCTCATTCAGCCCAAACTTTGAAAAATTATTTTATTTTATTTTTTATATTTATTTGAGATGGAGTCTCACTCCTGTCTGTCACCCAGGCTGGAGTACAGTGGCACGATCTTGGCTCACTTCAAGCTCCGCCTCCCAGGTTCATGCCATTCTCCTGCCTCAGCCTCCCAAGTAGCTGGGACTACAGGTGCCCACCACCACGCCTGGCTAATTTCTTTTTGTATTTTTGGTAGAGATGGGGTGTCACCATGTTAGCCAGGATGGTCTCGATCTCCTGACCTCATTATCCTCCTGCCTCTGCCTCCCAAAGTGCTGGGATTACAGGCGTGAGCCACTGCACCTGGCTGAAAAGGTATTTTAAAGGCATGAGCTTGGCCATTTCCCGATTGCTAGCCTTTGACTAATAAAACTACATTCTTTTCACAGTATCTTGTTCTTCCTGTTTTGACTCCCAGTGATGAGCAGCCAGATTTACATTCAGTTACAATACACCTATACTTCCAAAAAATAAGGAAGAATGATTAACATGGTAAAAGCCACTAGCTTTCTTTCATTTGCCATCTCTGCTTCCATATAATAGATCATTCTGAGTTTTAGCTAAGCACATAGCTATCCAACTATGGTCTGGATTTTCCAGCTCCCTTGTAGCTATGTAAGACAACTACGACTAAGTTAGGCCAATGTGGTATGAATGAAAGTAATGTGGAAGTAACTTTCAGTTTAGCTCCTTCAAATCCACACTTGGATGTTTTTTTTATCCATGCATTAATGAACTCCCTGCATTCAATATGGATAAAGATACAAACCTAGGAAATGAAAGAGCTACAGGATGGAAAGGGTCTGGATTTCACAACTTCATAGAACAGATTTTCCCACCATGCTCTGTACTATCGATCTCTAAGCCATTTTAAAAGGAAGAAGTAAACTTCTATATTATTTAAACCCTTGCAATTCTGGGTCTCTATCATTGTAATTTATTATGCACCATAACTGATAGATCCCATAAAATAGATGGCTACTCGAATTTTAAATACACAAATAAAAAGACTATATTTAAAAATATTAATAAGCATATTGCCAACAATGAAATAGTTAATGTTAAGTTATAGCAACAGCAGTCTTTTGGTAATGCTCGGTTGAAGAGCTTGAAAAATAAACCAATTTTTATGTAGAACCTCATATCTAAATTTCTGTAAGTGATAAATTCTATACCTGAACCATTTGTTTTCCTCCTGTTAATTAAAATGAATAAAACACAAATTTATTTTGAAATGAATTTCAAAACTGCCTTGCTTTTTTCAGTGAATTTGAAAGTGACTGCCTCTAAAACATTATTTGCCTTGAAGTAAAAGACATTAAAAAAAATCTTAATGTAAGAGACATTAGAAGAAAAGGCCTTCGACACTGATGGCATCTATGTAGCTTTCTGTAACAGCAGTCTTCTGTTACTTCATTAACTGTTTAATTTTCACAATATGTTAGTGAAAGCATTCAGCCTTGGAACAACAAGAATAAAAATAGAAGGATATTTTTGTGCATAATATTTGGTGGACTGTATTGTGACTGTGTATTACAGCTGAAACCACTTGAACATGCCTTGTCGTTTTGATCTTGGCACTGTCCCTGAGGCTACTTAATTGGTTGTATAACCAAGGTGTCAGCTAGGAGGTTCCTGCTCCTTGGAAAACTAGTTAAAATGAGCTGGAAAGCCCAATTTCATAGTCTGTATAAAGCCTTCCTGACAACCTGCTTGTTTCTGGGGACTTTATAATATTGAGCTTAATCTGCTGCTACAGTTTCATCTTCCATCTGCCATGTCACTATATCGGGAATTTTAGCTCCTTTTCTAGATTTCAGAATAAATCCAATTGCATTTTGTTAGTTTTAGCACATTTTTAGAAGCATTGTGAGAATTAAAACAAATCTTGTAGTGGACTGAATAGCCTAAACACAGTAGCTCCATCTTTCCTTTCACTTTGAGAATATATAGTAATTTAGCTATCACTATCTCCAATGTCCAATTTACATTCCCAAATGCATCAAGATTCTCAGAAAGGACAATAGTCCTACAGATATCTATACACTTTAGAAAGTAGCTAGAGTCAGATATAATACCCCAACCTTTACCCTATTTAAATGCATTTGAGGACACTGCAATCTTAAGGGATTTGTTGGTCAGGACCAGTAACTTTAATGCAAGAATGGACATCATGATATGATAGGTAAGTGGAGTAGCTAAAAGATTGTTTATGAGCCAGTCCTAGAACCAGGTGAATAAGATGTGCAGGTAAATAAATAATGGCTTATATGTTATTATTTGATTTAACAAAAAGTATTTCAACCATTCTGAATTAAGTAACTAAAATCTATTAAGATTATTTGCAATAACCAGGCATGCTATTTCATTTATTTGACTCAGCTATACATACATGTCATTTTAAATGTCAAAATGTTTACATATTAGTAATTTCATATAGTTCAATATAATAGGTAAGCAAAATGTTTCTCTTCTCTCAATTTATTCTTATGCTTTTACTAACCTGTAGGTATGCCACAAAGATTCATTGTCCAAGATTCAGGGAAAATATGGAGATGTATGCATCAAGTGAGGGTAAAATTCAAGATGATACGGCACAAAAACTGGATTA
Organism: Macaca mulatta; assembly: GCF_049350105.2. Taxonomy (NCBI): domain Eukaryota; kingdom Metazoa; phylum Chordata; class Mammalia; order Primates; family Cercopithecidae; genus Macaca; species Macaca mulatta. Next base: position 94,735,728 of record NC_133414.1, on the reverse strand, counting down.
GGATAAAGAAATGTGGTGCAGGCAATATACATGCTTGCAGTGATTCTGCTACTTAGGAAATCTTATAGAGTAAGTGTTCTCTGGCTAACTTCCACAATAGAATCATGGAAAAGTGTAATGAAGTTCAGGACATGCTACCCCAAAATATGATATGTGGGCATTTGAAGAAACAGCAGAAGTAAGAAGGTCATTCTCTGACCTTCTCCACCCCTTGTCTTCTGAAGTAGACTATGAAAGAATTATCTGACTTTCCTCTAAGATCCTCATTCCAGAAGTACTTTCCACATAATGAGAGAAAAGAGTGCTCTAATCTCTGAAGACACAGGGAACACAAATAATAGTCTAAACTAACAGACCTTGCTAAGTGTCACCTTCCCACCAGCTTATTACCATTAGATGACACATTTATTGTCTTCTAATAATTCTTCTTCACAACTATCCAATTCTTCATCAAACTTAGCATAAAAATACACAGATTTCCCTGTTTTTGGGGTCTTCAGTTCTCAGGGTTCTTAGGTCTTGTAAAACTTATATTAAATACATTTGTTATGCTTTTCTCTTGTTAATCAATCTTTTTTCACAAGTGTCTTAGCCACGAACCTAGTGATGGGCGAAGAAAAGAAATCTTCACTCCCGTACAAGGGAAATAAAGGCTGCTATTTTTAAATATGAAATCATCAGGGGGCGGAGCAAGATGGCCGAATAGGAACAGCTCCAGTCTCCAACTCCCAGCACGAGCGACACAGAAGACCGGTGATTTCTGCATTTTCAACTGAGGTACTGGGTTCATCTCACTAGGGAGTGCCGGACAATCAGTGCTGGTCAGCTGCTGCAGCCCGACCAGCGAGAGCTGAAGCAGGGCGAGGCATTGCCTCACCTGGGAAGCGCAAGGGGGAAGGAAATCCCTTTTCCTAGCCAGGGGAACTGAGACACACAACACCTGGAAAATCGGGTAACTCCCACCCCAATACTGCGCTTTAAGCAAACAGGCACACCTGGAGATAATATCCCACACCTGGCCAGGAGGGTCCCACGCCCATGGAGCCTCCCTCATTGCTAGCACAGCAGTCTGTGATCTACCAGCAAGGCAGCAGGGAGGCTGGGGGAGGGGCGCCCGCCATTGCTGAGGCTTAAGTAGGTAAACAAAGCTGCTGGGAAGCTCCAACTGGGTGGAGCTCACAGCAGCTCAAGGAAACCTGCCTGTCTCTGTAGACTCCACCTCTGGGGACAGGGCACAGATAACAACAAAAGCAGCAGAAACCTCTGCAGACGCAAAGGACTCTGTCTGACAGCTTTGAAGAGAGCAGTGGATCTCCCAACACGGAGGTTGAGATCTGAGAAGGGACAGACTGCCTGCTCAAGTGGGTCCCTGACCCCTGAGTAGCCTAACTGGGAGACATCTCCCACTAGGGGCAGTCTGACACCCCACACCTCACAGGGTAGAGTACACCCCTGAGAGGAAGCCTCCAAAGCAAGAATCAGACAGGTACACTCGCTGTTCAGCAATATTCTATCTTCTGCAGCCTCTGCTGCTGACACCCAGGCAAACAGGGTCTGGAGTGGACCTCAAGCAATCTCCAACAGACCTACAGCTGAGGGTCCTGACTGTTAGAAGGAAAACTATCAAACAGGAAGGACACCTACACCAAAACCCCATCAGTAAGTCACCATCATCAAAGACCAGAGGCAGATAAAACCACAAAGATGGGGAAAAAGCAGGGCAGAAAAGCTGGAAATTCAAAAAATAAGAGCACATCTCCCCCAGCAAAGGAGCACAGCTCATCGCCAGCAACGGATCAAAGCTTGACGGAAAATGACTTTGACGAGATGAGAGAAGAAGGCTTCAGTCCATCAAATTTCTCAGAGCTAAAGGAGGAATTACATACCCAGCGCAAAGAAACTAAAACTCTTGAAAAAAAAGTGGAAGAATTGATGGCTAGAGTAATTAATGCAGAGAAGGTCATAAACGAAATGAAAGAGATGAAAACCATGACACGAGAAATACGTGACAAATGCACAAGCTTCAGTAACCGACTCAATCAACTGGAAGAAAGAGTATCAGCAATTGAGGATCAAATGAATGAAATGAAGCGAGAAGAGAAACCAAAAGAAAAAAGAAGAAAAAGAAATGAACAAAGCCTGCAAGAAGTATGGGATTATGTAAAAAGACCAAATCTACGTCTGATTGGGGTGCCTGAAAGTGAGGGGGAAAATGGAACCAAGTTGGAAAACACTCTTCAGGATATCATCCAGGAGAACTTCCCCAACCTAGTAGGGCAGGCCAACATTCAAATCCAGGAAAATACAGAGAACGCCACAAAGATACTCCTTGAGAAGAGCAACTCCAAGACACATAATTGCCAGATTCACCAAAGTTAAAATGAAGGAAAAAATCTTAAGGGCAGCCAGAGAGAAAGGTCGGGTTACCCACAAAGGGAAGCCCATCAGACTAACAGCAGATCTCTCGGCAGAAACTCTACAAGCCAGAAGAGAGTGGGGGCCAATATTCAACATTCTTAAAAAAAAGAATTTTAAACCCAGAATTTCATACCCAGCCAAACTAAGTTTCATAAGTGAAGGAGAAATAAAATCCTTTACAGATAAGCAAATGCTTAGAAATTTTGTCACCACTAGGCCTGCCTTACAAGAGACCCTGAAGGAAGCACTCAACATGGAAAGGAACAACCGGTACCAGCCATTGCAAAAACATGCCAAAATGTAAAGACCATTTAGGCTAGGAAGAAACTGCATCAACTAACGAGCAAAATAACCAGTTAATATCATAATGGCAGGATCAAGTTCACACATAACAATCTTAACCTTAAATGTAAATGGACTAAATGCTCCAATTAAAAGACATAGACTGGCAAACTGGGTAAAGTGTCAAGACCCATCAGTCTGCTGTATTCAGGAGACCCATCTCAGAACTGTGAGAAATAAATGGCTGTTGTCTATAAATTGCCCAGTCTAAGGTATTTTGTTATAGCAGCAGGAACAGACTAAGACAGAGAGATTCTCATGACTTTCATTTTCTCAGTGAAGTGTAAGGCAAGGTCATCATTGGAGGAATATGAAAAAGAAGAAGTTATGAAAAATTAAGGGAAAGGATAATCTTTCCCTCCTTAATTTGTCATTTTAGAGAATGTTAAAGCATATTACAGGATATATTAAGTATTAGATTCTGTTTAGTGTCCATTTTTATTTATGTCATTAATTTTAATTAAGACTGGCCAATATGGTCATGGGATTGTCTTTCCAAATGTGTTCTGCTAAAACACTCACGTATTTGGTTTAACTAGGTAAAAGACTTTCCAGAAGTACGTTGTGAAATATAACTGTAAGGAAGTTTAGACATTTTCAAAGCAGAAGTTAGTTATAACTATGGGCTAGAAACTTTAAGTTGTGTAAGGAGAGGAGAGAAGTGTGGGTGAGATGGGGAGTTTTGACAGTAATAATATAATTGAGTAAATTAGTTTGAGTTATCTGTGTGGTCAAAGACTTGCTAAGTTTAAATATTTATAAAAGCATAGAATTGAGAGTTTGAAGGACACAATATAAGATTAGGCATGTAAGATAGAAATGAGAAAAAAATTGCTATTTGAGTGATAAGATTAGTTTATGGATTTATTATCAACTGGAATGTTGAAATCACACAAGTCAATGATAGAAAACAAAGTTGGAAATAAAGGAGAGATTTTATGTGCTAAAACTATCCATGAACAAGTGAAACATCAGAAGCTTGGGCAGTGGTAACAATAAAAGTATTTGTGGCAGAACAAATCTTATAAAATGCAAATTAAACTAAGCTTTTGTGAGAAAAATAGATGACAAATACAAATATGTATGCCATTAAAGATGCAGATACATTAACAGAGCAACTCAAATTCCAGAAAATTACCCTAAAGCAATATCCAGAAAGGAACATAAAGATTTATGTACATTAATGCTCAATGCAACACTACTTAAGGTAAAAATTTAGAAACTTAAATGTTCATCAAGAGTGAAATAAAATAATTTATTCCATTGAAAATCACATTTCCTAGATTATTCAATACAGAGAAAAAATGCTCATGGTGTGGAACATGGAAAAAGGTAGGATATCTATCTCTATAAACAAGTAAGTTTCAGTTTTATAAGGTATATTTAATTTTAAATATAAATATGAAACCATCTGACATTTGGTTGGTAAAATTAAAGATAATTTTCCTGTCATATTCTGTGTATTCTGTGTTATCTAAATCATCTAGAAACATGTATATTATAGTAATTTTTAAAATAAAGTTTTAAAATTATGGAGTATAAGCTAATAATACTTTACATATATTCATTTCAACATTTCATGTTTTAAAGATACTATCCACTTTTCTGGATTTAAATATAAGAGTCAGTCTTCTCTAATGTAAAAGCAAAATAATTTCTTAACAATACAATGATAAAGATCATTTTAATTAAGATTCAAAGCTGGTTTTATGAACAGTATTTCATCACCATCTGAGCATAGTGTTGTAAATATGTTTGACCGCATTTTCTATTATGTAATGATAAGAAGCGACACTATTCATGAATGACTTTTAACCCTCCTGCCTTAGAAACTGAGGCAAAACTGAATAGCAAACATTTTATTTTGGAGAGTGGGATTCTGAGAGAATGACTGTGAGATGGGAAGATAAGCAGACATGGAGGAGAGCCAGTCAAAGGTGTATTATTTAACTGGTCAACAATAAGAATGACTTATACAACTCAGATTCCATAGAAAATATGAAATTATATGAAGTATGTCTCAAAACTCCCTCTCTGGGAAAATTGAGGGAGCAATAATTACCCATCGACTTCTGCTCTCCATTTGTCAGTTTCATCCACGATATTATTAACATTTCTGAACCTCCAGGTTTGTACCTAGATAAGACATCCTCAAACATGGATTTCCCTTTGGCATCAACGGAGAAGCCCTGAGGCAAGAAGGAAGAGACATGGGGCCTGAAGAAGTTTGGAGTCAGCAGAATTGGTAACCATAGCAGTGTCTGGCATGAGACTGATGTTACATGTATAAACATATACTTCCTAGGTAAATTGGGAGGTAATGGGCTTTTCTTTAACCCTGAAGACACTGATGCAAATCAAACCTGGGGACTAGTAATAGGTATCATTTCCAAAAATAATTCCAAATATGCCAATCATAGACAATCACTTAGAAACACACATTTTAAAAGTTGGCCAAACAGGAGCAGCTCCAGCCTCCAGCTCCTAGCATGAGCGACACAGAAGACAGGTGATTTCTGCATTTTCAACTGAGGTACCGGGTTCATCTCACTGGGGCGTGTCAGACAGTTGATGCTGGTCAGTGGGTAAAGCCCAACCAGTGAGAGTTGAAGCAGAGTGAAGCATCACCTCACCTGGGAAGTGCAAGGGGGAAGGGAATTCCTTTTCCTATTCAAGGGAAACTGAGACACACAAGACCTGGAAAATCAGGTAACTCCCACCCTAATACTCGCTTTATCAAGGGTCTTAGCAAATGGCACACCAGGAGATTATATCTCACACATGGCCCGGAGGGTCCCACGCCCACAGAGCCTGCCTTATTGCTAGCACAGCAGTCTGAGATCTAACTGCAAGGTGGCCACAAGGCTGGGGGAGGAGCGCCTGCCATTGCTGAGGCTTAAGTAGGTTAAAAAAAGCCACCAAGAAGCTCGAATTGGGTGGAGCACAACACAGCTCAAGGAGGCCTGCCTGGTTCTGTAGATTCCACCTCTGGGGACAGGGCATAGCTACACAAAAAGCAGCAGAAACCTCTGCAGAGGTAAATGTCCTGTCTGACAGCTTTGAAGAGAGCAGTGGTTCTCCCAGCACAGAGGCTGAGATATGAGAATGGTAAAGGGATAAAAGACATAGACTGGCAAACTGGATACAGAGTCAAGACCCATCAGTTTGCTGTACTCAGGAGACCCATCTCACATGCAGAGACACACATAGGCTCAAAATAAAGGGATGGAGGAAGATCTACCAAGCAAATGGAGAACAAAAAAAAGCAGGGGTTGCAATACTAGTCTCTGATAAAATAGACTTTAAACCATCAAAGGTCAAAAGAGACAGAGAAGGCCATTACATAATGGTAAAGGGATCAATTCATCAGGAAGAGCTAACTATCCTAAATATATGTGCACCCAATGCAGGAGCACCCAGATTCATAAAGCAAGTCCTTAGAGACTTACAAAGAGACTTAGACTCCCATACAATAATAATGGGAGACTTCAACACTCCACTGTCAACATTAGACAGATCAACGAGACAGAAAGTTAACAAGGATATCCAAGAATTGAACTCAACTCTGCACCAAGAGGACCTAATAGACATCTACAGAACTCTCCACCCCAAATCAACAGAATATACATTCTTCTCAGCACCATATCACACTTATTCCAAAATTGACCACACAGTTCGAAATAAAGCACTCCTCAGCAAATGTACAAGAACAGATATTATAACAAACTGTCTCTCAAACCACAGTGAAATCAAACTAGAACTTAGGACTAAGAAACTCAATCAAAACCGCTCAACTACATGGAAACTGAACAACCTGCTCCTGAATGACTACTGGGTACATGATGAAATGAAGGCAGAAATAAAGATGTTCTTTCAAACCAATGAGAACAAAGATAAAACATACCAGAATCTCTGGGACACATTTAAAACAGTGTGTAGAGGGAAATTAATAACACTAAATGCCCAAAAGAGAAAGCAGGAAAGATCTAAAATTGACAACCTAGCATCACAATTAAAAGAACTAGAGAAGCAAGAGCAAATACATTCAAAAGCTAGCAGAAGGCAAGAAATAACTAAGATCAGAGCAGAACTGAAGGAGATAGAGACACAAAAAACCCTTCAAAAAATCAATGAATCCAGGAGTTGGTTTTTTGAAAAGATCAACAAAATTGATAGACCACTAGCAAGATTAATAAAGAAGAAAAGAGAGAAGAATCAAATAGACACAATAAAAAGTGATAAAGGGGATATCACCACCGATCCCACAGAAATACAAACTAACATCAGAGAATACTATAAACACCTCTACGCAAATAAACTAGAAAACCTAGAAGAAATGGATAATTTCCTGGAAACCTACACTCTCCCAAGACTAAACCAGGAAGAAGTTGAATCCCTGAATAGACCAATAGCAGGCTCTGAAATTGAGGCAATGATTAATAGCCTACCAACCAAAAAAAGTCCAGGACTAGACAGATTCAAAGCTGAATTCTACCAGAGGTACAAGGAGGGGCTTGTACCTTTCATTCTGAAACTATTCCAATGAGGAATCCTCCCTCACTCATTTTATGAGGCCAGCATCATCCTGATACCAAAGATTGGCAGAGACACAAGAAAAAAAAAAAAAAGAGAATTTTAGACCAATATCCCTGATGAACATCAATGCAAAAATCCTCAATAAACAATGGCAAACCACATCCAGCAGCACATCAAAAAGCTTATCCACCATGATCAAGTGGGCTTCATCCCTGAGATGCAAGGCTGGTTCAACATGCACAAATCAATAAATGTAATCCAGCACATAAACAGAACCAAAGACAGACCACATGATTATCTCAATAGATGCAGAAAAGGTCTTTGCAAAATACAACAGCCCTACATGCTAAAAACGCTCAATAAATTCGGTATTGATGGAACGTACCTCAAAATAATAAGAGCTATTTATGACAAATACACAGCCAATATCATACTGAATGGGCAAAAACTGGAAGCATTCCCTTTGAAAACTGGCACAAGACAGAAATGACCTCTCTCACCACTCTTATTCAACATAGTGTTGGAAGTTCTGGCTAGGGCAATCAGGCAAGAGAAAGAAATCAAGGGTATTCAGTTAGAAAACAAGAAACCAAATTGTCCCTGTTTGCAGATGACATGATTGTATATTTAGAAAACCCCATCATCTCAGTCCAAAATCTCCTTAAGCTGATAAGCAACTTCAGCAAAGTCTCAGGATACAAATCAACGTGCAAAAATCTCAAGCATTCTTATGCACCAATAACAAACAGAGAGCCAAATCATCAATGAACTCCCATTCACAATTGCTTCAAAGAGAATAAAATACCTAGGAATCCAACTTACAAGGGATGTAAAGGACCTCTTCAAGGAGAACTACAAACCACTGTTCAGTGAAATAAAAGAGGACACAAACAAATGGAAGAACATACCATGCTCATGGATAGGAAGAATCAATATCGTGAAAATGGCCATACTGCCCAAGGTAATATATAGATTCAATGCCATCCCCATTAACCTACCAATGACTTTCTTCACAGAATTGGAAAAAACTGCTTTAAAGTTCACATGGAGCCAAAAAAGACCCCGCATTGCCAAGACAATCCTAAGCCAAAAGAACAAAGCTGGAGGCATCACGCTACCTGACTTCAAACTATACTACAAGGCTACAGTAACCAAAACAGCATGGTACTGGTACCAAAACAGAGATATACACCAATGGAACAGAACAGAGCCCTCAGAAATAATATCACACATCTACAATCATCTGATCTTTGACAAACCTGACAAAAACAAGAAATGGGGAAAGGATTCCCTATTTAATAAATGGTGCTGGGAAAAATGGCTAGTCGTAAGTAAAAGCTGAACCCGGATCCTTTCCTTACTCCTTATATGAAAATTAATTTAAGATGGATTAGAGACTTAAATGTTAGACCTAAAATCATAAAAATCCTAGAAGAAAACCTAGGTAATACCATTCAGGATATAGGCATGGGCAAGGACTTTATGTCTAAAGCACCAAAAGCAACAGCAACAAAAGCCAAAATTGACAAATGGGATCTAATTAAACTAAAAAGCTTTCACACAGCAAAAGAATCTACCATCAGAGTGATCAGGCAACCTACAGAATGGGAGAAATTTTTTGCAATCTACTCGTCTGACAAAGGGCTAATATCCAGAACCTAAAAAGAACTCAAACAAATTTACAAGAAAAAAACAAATAACCGCATCAAAAAGTGGGCAAAGGACATGAACAGACACTTCTCAAAAGAAGACATTTATGCAGTCAACAGACACATGAAAAAATGCTCATCATCACTGGCCATCAGAGAAATGCAAATCAAAATCACAAGGATATACCATCTCACACCAGTTAGAATGGTGATCATTAAAAAGTCAGGAAACAGCAGGTGCTGAGACGATGTGGAAAAATAAGAACACTCTTACACTGTGGGTGGTACTGTAAATTAGTTCAACCATTGTGGAAGACAGTGTGGCGATTCCTCAAGGATCTAGGACTAGAAATACCATTTGACCCAGCCATCCCATTACTGGGTATATATCCAAAGGATTATAAATCATGCTGCTATAAAGACACATGTACCTATATGTTTATTGCAGCACTATTCACAATAGCAAAGACTTGGAATCAACCCAAATGTCCATCCGTGACAGACTGGATTAAGAAAATGTGGCACATATACACCACGAAATACTATGCAGCCATAGAAAAGGATGAATTAATGTCCTTTGTAGGGACATGGATGCAGCTGGAAACCATCATTCTCAGCAAACTATCTCAAGGATAGAAAACCAAATACTGCATGTTCCCACTCATAGGTGGGAACTGAACAATGAGATCACTTGGACTCGGGAAGGGGAACATCACACACTGGGGCCTATTGTGGGGAGAGGAGGGGGAAGGGATAGTATTAGGAGATATACCTAATGTAAATGATGAGTTAATGAGTGAAGCACACCAACATGGCACATGTATACATATGTAACAAACCTGCACATTGTGCACATGTACCCTAGAATTTAAAGTATAATAATAATTAAAAAAAGAAAACACTGACATACAGCAGGTGCTCAATAAATGTTCATGTGATGGATTAAACTTAAAAAAAAGAAGAAACACACATTTTATTAAAAGGCTATAAATATAAATAGTTGCTTTATATGCTGTCATCTTCTTCTAAGAGCAATTTTATTAAAGGCACAGAATTATATGGTGTATCGCCTGGTCATAGATTACTAGATATTCCAGGGCTCTCTGAGGTAGGGTTGATATGTCAGCTATTCGCTGGTTATATGTGGATAAAATTCTAATGATCCAAAAAGTAAACACACATTCAAGATGATCTTGAATGATGTAAACATGCACGCACACACACTTCTTCTGTTAAAGCTTTTTTAAAAACTTTAATAGAATAATTTAATAGAATATAATTAAACCCACAGTGCTACATTGACATCTATAAATGGAAATTTTGACACTGATCATTTTTTCTTTTAACTTTGATCCTCTCCCTATTTTGTGTGAAGTTTTAACCTATAGACACATGTTATTTTCACAAGACCATTACTTTATTTTCTGTCAGTGTCTCTCTATCACATTTAAGGTAAAAATGTGTTAAATATAACTAAATGTCTGAACCTTGAATAATACTAGAATTTCTAGGCAAAATATTGAGATAAATATTCTGTATGTTTTACCTGCCTTGAAATGCCTAACCCAATAAATTGTTGATCAAATTTTGTGTACCCCCAGAAAGAAAATATTTCAATGGCACCAACTGACAGGTGAAAACCTGAGATCTAGAGAGATTGTGTCATCAAAGATCATATGACACAAGAGAGGTAGAGGACCCAAAATAACTCAGATATCCTCATTACAAATTCTTTCCATCAGGACTCTAGGACTTCAGGTGACACAAAAGCCATTTAAAATGCTCTATATAAAAAAGACCTATTGGCTGTAACAACTTAAATGCCCTAAAAGTGAGACTGATGGGACTAAATTTAGGCATATCTAGAACTAGCCATTAAATATTATCAGTCAATTTCTCAGCAGAAAACACATGAAACAATCAAAGTTAGGATACTTTAATTTTTTTTTTAATTGTGTGTGTGTGTGTGTGTGTGTGTGTGTGTGCAACAAAAATCTGTTAGGTGAGGCATAGAGGAATCTCAGGAATTTATTCAGTGGTACCCAAGTACCATTACTGCATCTGAAGTTATTGAAAGTAGTAGTTACAGAATCATAAAACAGATAGGAATGTGTAAAGGGCTTACACATTAACTTTAGGGACACACTCCATCCCAGGGTGACATCTCCCTTCTCTCGAGAGGCATTCAGTTCAAAGTACCTAACCCAATTTACCTCCCTTCTCTAATGACCTGTAAAGTCTTCTCATTTTACAAGTGGAAGTCAGAGGGTAAGGGAACCCATTGGTATAGTCCATAAAGGCCAGCATCCTAAGGAGAGTGGAGAAGATTACAGAATGTATCTAGAGGAGCAAACAGAAGATATCTAGTGTTGACCAGTAGTCTTGTCTATTGGATGAAAAATCCATATCCTCATGAGAGGAAAAAAGCAAAATCTCATCAGCTACTAGGTCTTCATGGTACTGATGTCACCATATCCTAGTCCTGCTCCTGAAAACTAAAACAGCATCAGATTTTTGTTGTTGTTTTATTCTGTTTTCATTTTCCATATAGAGTAGCAAGAGGCAAAGGGTACAATAGAAGTCCCCATAATTAATGAAGCATAGCGCTATAATCCTTGCTTCTGCAGCAGTTTGGCATAGCTTGGTAGGCATAACTTCTCTCTTTCACCATCCATTTCATGATCTTATCCTGGGCCAGAATACTGACTAAAAGTGTTCTTTACCCTAATCAGCTGATACAAATCTCAGTGCATATGATTTGTGTGGGGTTCTGTCTTCATTGAGCTTCAACGTATTTCCATTGAACAAGATTTTTTGAGTAAGGGGATACCCCCTGGGATCTAAATATAGTCATCATTTCCCCCATATGGCAAAACTCAGCCTTTTCCTTTCCCTTTCCTGCTGCAACTCTGGAGTGACCTTCATGTTGGTTTCACGTAACTTGACTTCCTCTTAATCCTGCTCTGCTTCTTCTCTCACATCATTGCTCTTCCCTTTTGTTATCCTACCCTTTCCTAAGCACATCCTTCTTACTGGACAATATTCCCTCATAAGTCTTATAAAGTAGGTGGAGATTATTAATAACCCATAGTCGGAATAGTTATGAACCTTATCCAAAATCTGATTTTTCATAACTGTTCTTGTGGACTTTCCTTTAAGATTTATTGGCAATGAATCCAACTCTATAAACAATCCATCTCTGATTTCTGAGACTGCTTAACTAGTAAATTCCAGGTATACTTTGGTCTCAGTAGGGGTGACAATGTCACAGCTGTGCAATCTTCTTTTTTTGTGGATGGTCTTAAATGTGACTTGACAGGTTTAGTTAGAAAATAGAAGATAGGATTGCAGAGTGTTGACTCTGAATTACAAGACCTTGCTGAGAAAATAAAAGATACTTTGACTCAAAAAAAAAAAGAAAAAAAAAAAGAAAAAGAGAAATTGTAGATCAAATTAATAACTTCTTAGATTGAACAAATAGATAAACTCAAAACAAAGGATAATGTTATTTCTAGACAAAGATATCAGTTGATATTTGATATAAAAGGAATACTAGGAGAAAATTATCCTATCTCAGAAAGATATAATCTAAAACACAGAGGACAAAGTTTATACAACATGACATCCCTCTAAGTATATCTATGCAGTGTAGTTTTCCTACAATTGCCCTAAACACAAAAAGGAGATATTTTTCTGGATTTGCAAAAAATAAAATGTTTTATTTCTAGTTGACAAAAAGGCCATACTCTCTACCAGAAACCCTAACATTGTTCCATATTCCTTCTTTCCTTGGGGTGCCAAAAAAAAAAAAAAAAAAAAAAAAAAAAAAAAAAAAAAAAAAACCTAGTAGAACACACTTCAAATATCACTCTGACAATACTTTTGTCTTAGCTACTTTCTGACTGCAACTACTTGACAATCTCACTACTCACAAGCTTTTCTGCTGGATTATTCTATTCCAGTGAATCAATTGACACAAGATCTCCTTTGTAAATTGTACGCCACCATTAAATATTCCAGAACTTCCCCTTTCTGGAACTTCAGAAAAGAATCACTGGCCAATTATTTAATGATGGCTCTGATTAATTAAGCAATACTTGATGCCTTCTTTATCATTTTATACCTTAAATATTTTTTCCTATTGCCTCCAAGGCAAATATGTTTCAGATGTGGAACACTTACTGGAGAAACCAACTGGTTTCTTTATGTCCTTATTATAGTCATTCAAAAGCCAAAGGAAAGAGGCTCTTAAAGACTGTGGACTATCATATCCACATATCTATAGAACGGACTCATAATCTTCTACTGACCAAGTAATACCCCTGTTCTACGCATTAAATGGACACATTTTCACTGTTAATATTTTGTACGTAATGTAGGACCCATTGAAAATACTATTCTTTCTCATTTCTCTGTAGTCCTTCACTCTGATATAATACTATGTTCAATCCCAAAGATAGCTGCTGACTTTACAGTGGTAGATATGTATGCTCTGGATTCTCTTGCATGCAGATTATCTTTTGTAATCAATTGAGAAAATCAATTGGACAGTTATAATTATCAGATTTTGCAGCAATATTTCTTGCAATCATTTACCTATAACCTTGGAGACATTCCATTTTTTTGGACACTAATCTTACATAATATGTGGCTGTTGTTTCATTATACTTTCCACATTGAGAATCTGTAGACATGCTTCTATTTGCTTACAGTATTAATAAAAAAAAAGATGCAAAATCTTTAAAAATAAACTTTACTTTTGTCAGTCCCAAGTGGTTTTCAAGATTGTGAAATCCATAGAAAGCAAAGTCTCTTTCTTCTCAAAGACTGGAGTATATTCAAGACTTTCCCCAGCCAATAATCAAAAGACAATTTAGTAGATCTTAGTAGATTTAGAGAGGGCAGATGTTGGATTCCTATCTGCTTCAAACTGGAAGCCACTTTTTTATGATCTAATGCTGTCATATCTTGCCCTTGAAAGATGCACTAAGATTTTCCTTTGAAGTTCAAAACTCTCCCTTTCAACCCTGACTCCCACCCTATATGCTCAGACTTCTTTACTACCATCCTTTTTTTTTCTATTTGCATACTAAAGATTGGGAAAATCCGAATATGAAGAAAATGAGGATACTAACTCAACAATACAACGGCCATTACAGATTCAATGATTATGGGTCTTATTCTCTTACTTGATCTCATAATAAAAGCCTATTTGTTTTCTAGTAGGGAAAATAGCCATAGTTAACAGCAGAGTTAACTGAGACCTATATGTACTTAATTCTTAGGCTCCCTACTTAACCTCATGCTCTCTCATGTGGCTTAGACTTCAATTTAGAATAAAATCATCTTACCATTTTTATGCATCTAAAATGATCCCCTAGGAAGTACTTCTTTTTTTGCTCACACATATTTCTATCAATTTTTACAGCACATTAACCTGTTATTTTCCTTGCTTTCCTAAAGGAGGGCAAAACTCCTGACTGTCATACACTTATTCAGAAATTTTCCTTGCCTCACTCTGCCCTCCCTTAAATTCTGTGTTCTCCATAGAATCTTAAATGCTATAGGTAGCCATTCACTTGACAAACAATTTAAATTCAATTATAATACAAAGGTAAAATTGATGAGAGCTGCGAAGGCAGTCATCAATAGAGATCTGTGACTTCAACCAACACTTTCAAGAATTTTGAGGGATTTGAGGCTTAACCCTACTTGCAAGCATCAAGTTAGCCTGCCAGAGTTTCATGGATAATTGCAGTAAACACAGAACTTCTGGGTTAGGAAGAAAGGACAGAAAGGATTATCCACATCAGTACCCATGGTCTGTACATCAATATATTTATGTTAGTTCCCCTTGCCTGATGTCCCATAGGTTAAGACAGACAGAATCAGATGGATGCTTGCACAATTAACAGTTCCTTTATAGGACAGGATCTCTGAATTTAGGGAATCTTAATCTTTGTAAGTGGACACTAAGCATTCTTGCCCTATGCTGCAGAAGAAGACACTCTTTCCTCCAGTATTTGCTATACAAATATCATTGAAAGGAGTGTCTAGAATAAATGCATTAACTGTTCCACTTGTAAGATATGCAGAGAAGCAAGAGAAACTCACGAGCAAATGTCTCCTAACAAACATGAGAGGTGTATATTTAGAGATTTAGATAAACTAAAATTAGGTCACAGAAGACTCTTTACCAATGCCAAAGAAGAACTGTGAAAGGCAATAAAGGGCTGAGAATTTTCCATGGCAATTTCTTCAGGTCCTTGTCATTGAAGTTCTTCCTCTCAAACCCTCTTGTGCATGACTTTAAAACCTAAATTTCCTCTCATCTCTCTTAATAAAATGCAAATTAACAAAGCTTCTAAATCTACATAGTCAATTCTTCTCTCTTATGACAATAGTTCCTACCCAACTTTTTGCAAAATGAACTGAACTTTGAGGATCTTTTCCTGCTAAAACCCCAAACAGTTAACTTCTTTTCCAGAGTTAAGATAGTCTTTCTGAACCTGTAAGTTTTAAAGAAAGACTTATGTTAATGGTACTCCGGTTGATTTTATCGAACACCAGTTTTATTTATTTACTTGATAAATACTTATTCATTGATTTGCCAGATATTTATGTGTCCAACTTGGTTCCAGGCATCGAGAATACAAAAATGGATAAAACATCACATTTTTTTATTCCTAAAGTTTATATACCAGCTGAAGAGATAGATAATATTCAAATAAATGTGCAATGCTCTATAATGTACAATAAATATGAGGTACATTCCTGGCTATATATTGAAATTATCTGGTTAATTTAGAAAATTCCATCTGCTCACTTTGCTAAACATATTGATTCAGCATTTTGAGGGTTGGCTCTAAAACAATTTGCCATTTTGTTCAGCTGCTCAGGAGATTCTGATACAGATGAAGGTTGAGAACAATAGAAATAAGCATTATGAAGGCAAACCAAACAGTACAGAGGAGGTAAATATTGATTGGAGTGGATGTAGATGAGGGCAGGAGTGATGCCCTAGAGAAGGTAAACATTAATTGGAGTGGATGTAGATAGGAGGAGTGTTGCTTTAGGTAAGTGGTCAAGGGAAGTCTGAAATTTGAGGAGAATCTGAAAGGACGTGAAGGAGCTAGCCATGCGCATATCTGGGGAGGATGAGTCAAGGCCTAAAGGACAGCTAATACAAAAGCTGCAACACAAAGTTTGCTAGGGATATTTGAGAAAGAAAAAGGAGGTCACAAAAGAACATGTGGCTGGATCTTAATGAGATTGGTATAAAATAAGAAAGTAAGTCAGGTGAAATACTATCACTTAGTAGTTTAGAACACAGCTTCTGGAGTTGTACTATAGGAGTCAAGGCTCAGCTTTGTCATTTTTTAGCAACATAATGCTGGGCTAATTATTTAACCTTCTTGTGAGTCAATGTCTACTCACTACTCTACTCAGGTAAGGTGGAAATAATTAAAGTAACAAACCCTTTGTTACTTAATTTAAACCTATGACTTACCATGTTTACATACATTCATCTGTATAACATGTGTAACATTTGTTACTTTAAACCTATGGTTTAACATGTATAAACACACATACACATGTGTGTGTGTGCGTGTGTATACATTAAGCCATAACTAGGCAATTCTAAGGAGGAAAAATAAAATTAGCCTTTTCATAGATAACATTGTACTAATTGATAGCCCTTCTGTATAGTTCACATTAATCAAAAGTTCAAAATTTGACTTATTCTTGGTGGAAAAGAGGATGAATTATTATAAAAAAATGTTATATTACTTCTAAGTAAAGGTTTTATATGTATCAGTGTGAATGAACTCAACTCTATAAAGAAAATTTATATTGATTCTATTTCAAGGGCAGTTGTGAGAAAGTTAATTTACAACACAACATCCTCCTTTCTTGACTTAAAAAAAAGTTGCCCAAAGTTCATAGTTCACATTGCAGTTTAGTCTCAGTATTTGTACATTTTACTGGTTTAGAAAAATGTATTGTGGCATGTATCCACCATTACTGTATCATATAGAACAGTTTCACTGTCCACAAATCCTTGGTCCTCCATCCTTTCATCCCTCTTTCCCCACTATCCCTCAAAACAAATGACCTTTTCACTGTCTCCATAGTTTCCATAGTCTCCATAGTTGCAGGCATGCCATCTGCAGTGGGGCAGGCAGCTTCCACTGTGGGCACTGGGAAACACAGTGGCACCTAGAAGCTTGGAGATGCCTGGAACTGCAGAGCCCCAAAGAGGGTATCAAAGCCTCGGCTCAGGGAGCTCCTTGGTCTGGGCTCCCTGAAGGGCCACAGCTCTTCTCTCCTTGTCACACACAACGTGGTGAGTGGAGGTGGAGGCATGTTTCAGCCCTGTTTATGTTACAGCTCTTTCAGTCCTGCTGTATGGTGGGTCCTGAGTTTTTGTCCCATGGCCAGGAATAATGAGGCATACAGACAACTGGAGCATGAGCAAGGTGAAAAGGTGGTTTTTTGAGTGTCATTACCGCTCTTAAGAGAACCAAAGTGGGTAGCTCCTTTCCACTGGGAAGTTGTACTGGTGTCTATGCAGCTCTCAGTGGAGAGGAGACCAGGAGTGGGTAGCTCCTTTCTGCAGGCAGGTCATTCCATCATCTCCCTGAGCATGGTTGAGTTTGGGGTTTTTATGGGCTTCAAAGGGGAGAAAGTGCACGTTGATTGGTCCATGGGTGGGCCTGGAAAAAGCACCATAAATTCTGACTTTGATCTGCAGTACTGACAGCCTTGTTCCTAGGCTTCAGGCCATCCCTGGCTTGAATGTGGGGCTTCAATGATGGTGAGATACTAATGGGGTTTTGGTGTGGGTGTCCTTCCTGTTTGTTAATTTTCCTTCTAACAGTCAGGACCCTCAGCTGTAGGTCTGTTGGAGATTGCTTGAGGTCCACTCCAGACCCTGTTTGCCTGGGTATCAGCAGCAGAGGCTATAGAAGATAGAATATTGCTGAACAGCGAGTGTAGGTGTCTGATTCTTGCTTTGGAAGCTTTGTCTCAGGGGTGTACCCTGCTGTGTGAGGTGTGGGGTGTTGGTCTGCCCCTAGTGGGGGATGTCTCTCAGTTAGGCTACTCAGGGGTCAGGGACCCACTTGAGCAGGCAGTCTGTCTGTTTTCAGATCTCAACCTCCGTGTTGGGAGATCCACTGCTCTCTTCAAAGCTGTCAGACAGGGTTGTTTGCCTCTCCAGAGGTTTCTGCTGCTTTTTTTGTTTGTTTGTTTAGCTGTGCCCTGTCCCCAGAGGTGGAGTCTACAGAGACAGGCAGGCCTCCTTGAGCTGCTGTGGGCTCCACCCAGTTCCACCTTACCAGCGGCTTTGCTTACCTACTTAAGCCTCAGCAATGGTGGGCATCCCTCCTGCTGCCTTGCCTAGATCGCAGACTGCTGTGCTAGCAATGAGGGAGGCTCCGTGGGCGTGAGACCCTCCCAGCCAGGTGTGGGATATAATCTCCTGGTGTGCCATTTGCTAAGACCCTTGGTAAAGCGTAGTATTGGGGTGGGTGTTACCCAATTTTCCAGGTGTTGTGTGTCTCAGTTCCCCTGGCTAGGAAAAGGGATTCCCTTCCCCCTTGCGCTTCCCAGGTGAGGGGATGCCTCACCCTGCTTCAGCTCTCGCTGGTCGGGCTGCAGCAGCTGACCAGCACTGATTGTCCCACACTCCCTAGTGAGATGAACCCGGTACCTCAGTTGAAAATGCAGAAATCACCCATCTTCTATGTCCCTCGTGCTGGGAGCTGGAGACTGAAGCTGTTCCTATTCGGCCATCTTGCTCAGCCCAGTTTTTTGTATTTTTAGTGGGAATTGGGTCTCACCATGTTGGCCAGGCTGGTATTGAACTCCTGACCTCAGATGATCCGCCCACCTCGGCCTCCCAAAGTGCTGGGATTACAGGCGTGAGCCACCGTACCCGGCATAAAGCTTTTTCATACCTTCTTGTTGAATGTGTATATGGCATCTTGAATCTGAATCAAATTATATATGGAATGGGGGCAGGAACAGATTCATCCTTTTTTCATAGTGTGACCACTCAACAAAAGCAAAATACATAATAATGAAGTACAACAAGTGGTCTAAATGAATTTCATATACAGGTTTATAAATTTGTAACAACTATAGAGCAAATAAAACGAACATTATGAAAATAATAATCCTAGTATGCTAGAGCACAAAGGCATTTATGTAAATATAATACATGAAAATTATTCTAGTATGGTAACGATTCACCATGCTGTAATTTTGAAAAAACCCTAAGCTTACTGCTGAGTACCTCTATGACTCTGGATTAGATACTACATTTGTTGGCAAATGTTTTGTTTTCTATTAAAGGATTGAATTAACAACAAGTTTCTTTCCAGTTTTGTGATTAAAGATATTTTGTTTGTTTGTTTTCAAGGAGAATACATTAAAACAAAGCAGAACAAAACCTCCTCCCGTATTGACAATGATAATATTCCTGGCTATGGATATTTAAAAAACAACATACTTCTAAGAATGAGGGTGTCATTTCCTTTCTAAAGGAAAAAAAGAATATTATAGAAGATGCTGTATCTGGCATATAAAATAGTCTGTTTAATATGTGAATGAACCTTATTGAGTTGAATATAGATAAATCAAAAAGGAGTAAAGGAAATAAGTGAAAGAAGTAAGTTCTCAGGAAGCATTCAGACTTAAAGTTTCAAGAGAAATTTAATGTATAACTGTTTCAGCTACTCCTATGAGCCCAATTTTATGAAAAACTAAAGCAAAGTAATATTTCAATCAGAAGACAAAACATTGAAAAAATATAATACAACGCTTCAAATACTATAACCAATTTAACAATTTAACCAGTCACATTTCTTCTCTTTACAGAAAGTCTTAGATAAGCTAAAATAAACAATTAGATGTTTAATAAGAAAATTGAAGAAAATATTCAGATACTGACTTTTCCTTCTGCAGTTCTGCAAAGTGCCTCCAATACGCAGAAAAATACCAGCATGATTGTGAAAATAAAGGTAGTCATCTTGAAGTATTAACTATATTTGTGAGAAATTATACATGGTTTTGGCTTATTTAAATTTAACAATGATTACATACAATTCTCTAATGTCTTTCAGAAAATGTGAAAATTAACAAATAAAACTGCCTCATTATATAGTACTCTCAAATACCTAAAAACATTTTTATAGATATCTGTATAATTATAGTCATGACATAGTGATATTTAATAGCTTATTTTAGCTTATCTATGGCTTTCTGTAAAGAGAAGAGATGTGACTGGTTAAATTGGTTATAGTATTTGAAGCATTGTATTATATTTCTTTCAATGTTTTGTCTTCTGATTGAAATATTATTTTGCTTTAGTTTTTCATAGAATTGGGCTCATAGGAGTAACTGAAACAGTTATAACAGACTGCATATACAATGGTTGTCTCACAAGACTATAATGCCATATTTGCCATATTTTTACTGCATATTTTCTTTGTGTACAAATACACAAATACTTACCATTGTGTTACAATTGCCTCCAGTATTCAGTATAGTAAAATGTTGTATAGGTTTGTAGCGTAAGAGTAATAGCTACACCATGTAGCCTAGGTTTACAGCAGTCTATATGATCTAGGTTTATGCAAGTACACTCCACAATGTTTGCCCAATGAGAAAATTCCCCAATTACGCATTTCTCAGAGCAATCTTAAGTGATGCATGACTGTAACAGATTCAGTTTTTTTTTTTAAGGATAAATCACAGAAATAATTTCTATGTAATATAAATAGAAATGACAAATTTGTGCAATTAATAAGATTTATTAACTAGCTGAAACAGGTCAAATATTGTTTCAGGTGCTGAATATTAAAAAATATTATATGTTACTTACTAAGGAAATAGCAAGTATATACACCTCGGTCAGGAACAAGCTTTAAAAGTTCATAGACAATACAATTATGAGCTTACGGAAGAGTGAACAGGGTGAGGGTTATAGACAATTAGATAACACGGGAGTTGGGAGCATAAAAGAGCAGCCTTTAGTCCTGGTGAAAATTTTGGATTTCACTCTAGGTGTTCCGAAGCTATTGGGCGCAGAGGGTAATAACAATTGGTTAAATGACCATCCATTCCAACCTACATGTATTATGCTTTACTATAATTCAAGGCCTGAAAACCTGTCACTTGCATTTATTTTATTATTTTTCTTCCTTGCCGGTATTTTTCTAGGTGCAAGTAAGTTTTGCTAGTTAGATGCACTTACTTGAGATTTGAAATTTGTAAATAAGGAGGGGGTTCTTGCTGCTGTAGCTGTTGTAAGTCTGATCTTGGAGTAGGCTTGCCAAATTTAGCAAGCAAACATATAAGAAAGTCAGTTATACTTTAAACAATACATTTTTAATATAAGTATGTCCAATGCAATATTTAGTAAATACTTATAATAAAATATGTATTCATTGTTTATGTTACATTCCAATGTAAGGAGGGGTTCTGTCTTTTATGAGTTTACCCTCTACTTGTAGACATTGAGATTTTCTATGTCAAATCATAAGCTATATGTGTGATGAGAAATAGTTGTCAAGTATAACAGGGGCCTTCTCTTCCCTGATTTGCAGCTCTAATAGAGTATTCTCGAACTAAGTCCTGTGGCAATCTTGTGACTGTGGCCAGTACAGCCACATTTTTTAGGGAACTCTGCATTTCCCCCAATGTTGTATCCTGTAGGAACTCCCTTGCCCTGCCAGTTCAGCAGATTTGATTCAGGAGTCAGTCTCAGAGGCCAAACTAAAATTGTATCTTCTAAGTCTTCTTATGAGAATTCAAATTCAGTTTTATTGAGGCAAAAATTATATAAAATACACTGCAACAATTTAATGTATCAAATTTGATGAGTCTTGATAGATGTATACATTTGTAAAATCAGTACCAACATCAAGATATAAAATATTTTTATCACCCCCAAAATTTTACTGTGTCCTCTCTCCTCCCTATACCATCAACCTGTGGTCAACCATTTTTCCACTTTCTGTTATTATAGTTTTCATTTTCTAGAATTTCATAAAAATTGAATTACACTGTACGTCCCTTTGTATATTTTTTAAACCCCGTATAATGTTGAGATTTATCTATAGTATCATATGTATTAGTAATTTGTTACTATTTACTGTAGAATAATATTCCATTGTATAGGCATATAATACTATGCATATTCATTTAGCCATACTGATAAGTATGAAATGATATTTCCTTATGATTTCAGTTTGCACTTCCTCCGTGGCTAATAATGTTGAACATGTTTTCCTGTTCTTATATTTCAAATTTATACCCTTCTCAGTGGAATGTCTCCTTATATATTTTGCTCACTTTTTTATTAGTTTAAATCTTGAGTTTTAGAGTTCTTTATATATTTTAGATATAAATCATGTGTGAGACAAGAACAGAAAACCAAACACCGCATGTTCTCACTCATAGGTGGGAACTGAACAATGAGATCACTTGGACTCGGGAAGGGGAACATCACACACTGGGGCCTATCATGTGGAGGGGGGAAGGGGGAGGGATTGCATTGGGAGTTATACCTGATGTAAATGAGGAGTTGATGGGTGCTGACGAGTTGATGGCTGCAGCACACCAACATGGCACAAGTATACATATGTAACAAACCTGCACGTTATGCACATGTACCCTAGAACTCAAAGTGTAATAAAAAAAATTTAAAAATTAAATAAATAAATAAATAAATCATGTGTGAGATAGGTGTTTGTCTTTTAATCCTCTTATCAAGGTATTTCAGAGAAAAAAATTATTTTAATTTTAAAATAATTTTTCATTTATAGATTGTGCCTTTCGTAACCAATCAAAGAACTCTTTGCCTAGCCCTAGATCTTGCAAAATTTTCTCCATGTTTATTTTCTTAAAGTCTTATAGTTTTGTATTTTAGATATAAGTCCATGCTCCATTTTGAGTTAATGATGTGAATGAGGTATGAGACCTAGCTTGAGGTTCATTATTTGCCTTTAGATGTTCAGAAGTTCCAAATGTTTCAGCACCATTTGTTGAAAGGTTATCTTTTCTCATTAAATTGCTTTTGCAATTGTGTCAAAAGTTAGTTGGATATATTTACATTGTTCTGTTTTTATGTTTTTTTTTCTGTTCCATCAATTTGCACATCTATTTTTATGCCAATCCCACATAGTCCTGATTACTATATATTAAGTCTCTAAATGGGTTGACAACTTCCTCCCTCTTTATTTCTATCAATATTATTTAGTAACCATTATATTTTCTTTAATTCTATAAACTTGGGAATTATTTTATCTGTATAAAATCTTTGCATTTTAATATGAATTTGTCAACATATATATCAACCGAAAGAGAAGTCACATCTTTGCTATGTTGATTTTTCAAATCTATGAATATTGTATGTATCTATAATTATTTAGATCATTGATTTCTCCCATCAAAGTTTCATTATTTTTAGCATAGTAATCCTGTCTATGTTTTGTTAGAATTACAATTAAGAAAATACTTTTCGTAGAATGATTTCAAAGTTTTTTATTTTCAATTTTGATATTCATGCATTCATTTCTAGTATAGAGAAATGTAGTTGATTTTTTAAATGTTTATTTTGTCTCCTGTGACCATACAGAATGAATTCACTTATTAGTTCTAGGAGATTTTTTTTTTCAATTTTGTAGATTTTTTAAAGAATTTCCATATAAATACATATCATCTGCAAATAAGGATGGCTTATTGCACTGGCTAAAACTTTTGGTACTATGTTGCATGTAAGTATTAAAAGAAAATATTCTTACTTCATGTTCAATACTAAGAGGAATGCTTTCAATTTTTTATCATTAAGTCTAATGCTGGCTGTAGAATTTTTGTAGATGTCTGTGGCCAAAGGTCCCGATTAAGTCTTTTTTCTTTTTCTCATGATTGGTTGTAAAATTTTGTTAAATGCTTTTTCATCAATTGATATAATTACATATTTTTTCTTCAGCCTATTTATATATTAGATTACATGGATTAATGTGCATGTATTTAACTAGCCTTATATTCATGACATACTGTTAAGAAATTTTACTATATTTTTGTTTTTTATACTGTCTTGATATGGTTTTGATATCACAGAAATACTAGCTCATTCACGAATGAATTTGTGCTCTCCTGTTCTATTTTCTGGAAGATATTATGGACAATTGATATCAATTATTTCTTAGTCATTGGGTAGAATTCTCCAGTGGACCTGGATATTTCTTGTGGGGGATATTTTTACCAATCAATTCAATTTCTTTTAGAGTTATTGGGCTATGAAAGTATTGATTTTATGTAAGTTGTGGTGGTTTATTTCTTGAGCAATGGTTTCATTTTATCTACGTTGTCCTATTCACATGTGTATAATTGTTTGCAATATTTCCTTGTTATTCTTTTGATGTCTACAGAATCTGTACTGATATACTCTTTTTCATTCCTGATACTGGTAATTTGTGTCCTGTCTTTTCTTCATCCATGTCACTGGAGAATTGTCAATCTTATTTTTTTCTTTTTTTAAATTGATTTCTTTGGGTTTATCTTGTTCTGGGTTCACTCACCTCCTTGAGTCTGTAAGTTTGTCTTCCGCAAAATTTAGAAAGCTTTCAGTTATTATTTATTTGAGGTTTTTTTTTTTTTTTTGTCTGCTCTTCTTCTGGGACAACCACATTACAAATGAATTACAAATGTAGTGGCTCAGCTAATGTTGTCAAAACATAGGTGTTTATTTAGTGTTCTCATCTTTATAACTTTTTCTCTAATGCTCAAGTAAGTTTAATGACTTTAGAACTGCTTGTAGAAAGATGCCAAAGGAAAAACAGGTAACAAGCAATTGAAAAGAACTGGGGTTAGAGTCAAATTGCTACAAAAAGCAGGGATATAGACATTCTCTTTCTCAAGAAGTGACACTTTAATATTTTCTTAAGGATTCTGAGAAGTAACTTAGAAAGTTTTTCTGTTCCACAGTGACTTTTGCTGAAGCCATCTTTGGCCAAAGTAGAAAACATTGTATGCTGTCTGCATTTTCTAGTACTAATAAAATAATTTCAGGTGGCAATGCTAGATATCATTATCATTCATCTGCAAAGTAAAAGTTATTCCAGTAGGAAACACTAAAATGCTTTTATATTTTAAGATAGTCTTAAAATAATTTGAAATAAGTACACCTTAACTGTTAATTCAGTATATTGTAATTTTTGTAAGCTGTTCAACATTAAAGGAAAAGATAGATGGTTATGTAAATTGCACAAAAGGAAATGCATTTGAACAAAAGTAAGCTCATTAAAAGAGCTGTTTTCACCTTAGAGGAGAAACCTGTTCTTTAAAGCAAAATGTTTATTTATTTATTTATTTTTACATTCTTTATTTCTTTTTAAGATACATCTTTTGTGGGACATCAAATTCAGTTTTAATAGCATCACACAGGGAAGCAATTATTCAAGAAGGCCACATTCTGAGACTTTATTGAATTCAGAGGTTTGATTCTTTGCACATAAACCTAAAACTTCATTATCTGCACAATATATGGCAGAATGTATTTGTTAAAGTTAGAGAATGAGATCATTGTTTGGAAACATTCATTGTGACTGCAGCTCAAAGTAATGAATGTGAAAGCAAACCACCACCAAAGCAATTATGATCTGTGTCTCTAGGTCTTTGCCTCAGAGCTTATTGACTGATGTGCCTCCTATCCCACCTACTTCCATTTTTCTATGGTTTTATCATCTTATTACAGAAAAAAAGAACAAAACTATTGAGTCTGGCTATGACCCAGGACCATCACTAGAAAATGATAACATTAATATTTTAGATTGGCTTAGAAGTAAATAAAAATATAATTATACTGTTAACTTTATCAAATATAGAGTATATCTTTCCCTACCAAAATTGTTAGTGGATGTAGATTCAGATATAGCTATAAATGGATAAATAGTTGGATAGCAACATAGATGGGTATATATGCACATATAAGTTAAATATATTTTCAGGTATTCTCATTCACAGATATTTTAAACGGTAGTGTAACTGCAATGATATAATTTTGTAGGTACATAGATTGTGTGTATATATAGTTTTTTGCATATAATAAAATTTATATTTTTATATATTTTCATAAGTCTATGTGTGCTCCTATGTAGATATATCTCTAAAAAGACAGATAATTTCATATTAACCTGATAGTGTCTCCAGGCTTTTTTTTTTTCAGTTGGCCCACTGAATAAAACTCAGGTTCGGCAGACTTAAGTCTCTTATTTTTCAGCCCTCTGAGAAGTATCTTGCCTCTTTTTGGGTAGTTGTCATGCAAAGTCTTTTGTGACTAGGGGAGCAGGATAAGAAATGTGAGAGATGGAGTGAAGAAAGAATAAATGAGAAGTAATAAATGCAAAGTGAGTGGTATGATTTGGCTCTGCATCCCCACCCAAGTCTCATCTCCGGTTGTAATCCCCACATGACAGAGAAGAGGCCTGGTGGGAGATGATTGGCTTATAGGGGCAGATTTCTCCCTTGCTTTTATCATGATAATAAGTGAGTTCTCAGGAAAGCTGATGATTTTAAAGTGTGGCACTTCCCCAGCTCACGCTTGTGCGCTCTCTCTCTCTTTCTCTCTCTCTCTCTCTCTCTCTCTCTCTGCCACCATGTAAATGGTGCCTTGCTTCCCCTTTGCCTTCTGCCATGATTGTAAGTTTCCTGTGACCCCCTAGCCATATGGAACTGTGAATCAATTAAGCCTCTTTTTTAATAAATTACCCATTCTCTAGTATTCCTTTATAGCTGTGTGAAAACAGACTAATACAGTAAGGATGAAAATACAGTATATATGTATACCTGATAGGAGAGAAATAGATTGAATTAAAAATATTATTACAGAAGTTCTACTTTCACAGTTTTTTAAGATATATATATATATATATATATATATATATATATGGAATTTAAATTATTTAGAGTTACTAAATAACATGAGATAAGTCTGGTCACTGGACATTTTTCTTGTCACACTCAGACTGTATATAACACATCTATCTATCAATACTTCAGATTAACTTTATCATGTTTCTTTTGTATTGAGAGTGCATTCTCACCATGGCTGATGATTATCATGTTGCTTTGCAAAAACAAATAAATACATTGCTGAAGAGATAGTATGGAGATCACATTAGTATTTCAATTTTTTTTTTCTTAGAGAAGAGACTACAGATGTGAGAGTTCTATATTTCAAGTAGAGACCAGTAATTACATAGCATTTTTTGAGATCCCTAACTTGAATTAGCCTATGAAACAGGATGCAAAATTATCAGCCAGAAATTTGTTTTCCACCCTGTGTCAAACCCTGTTTATTAAGAAGTTCTACCTGGTTGGTACTATAGGAGACAATGATTCAAATATGTTGCCATTAATTCAAAATACTTGTCAGATTTTACAAGTTGAAACCAATGCCCCTGGAATCTTGGTCCTTTTTACTGATCTAGTTAGATATATTTTTGCATTACTGGAACAAATTTTCATTAGGACCTAGAGAAATTTCAGAGTCCTATCTGGGATGTAAGAGAAACAAACAAACAAAAAAACAAAAAAACAACAACACTGTGTTGCAGATACATATTCCATGTAGATGTTTGATGACTAGGAACACTTACAGTTCAGAAGATGTTGCTATGCATAAAAAAGCTTTTAAGTCTCCAACTGAAAGATTGCCAAAGTCAATATAAGTGATTTTGTTCTATCTACGACTGACACATGACCTAACAGTGGATATATGCAAGCTTGTACAGCGAGTCAGATTCCATATGGCAAATTCCACTCTTGTAGACAGAGATTTAAAAAAAAATCCACTGTGACATACATTATGTGAAAGAAAATCATACAAGAAGTCCTAGAGCTCAAAAACATCCCAACTTGGTCTGCATGGAAGCAATATACAATTAAGAATTGGTGTAGAGTAATGGTTGTCTTGCTGCCTTGATATCTCACTGTTAGGAAGCCTAATTAAGGTAAGTATAACACAGAGGTGGATCTATTGATCTGCAGAACTTGCTAATGAGATTCTTACCTGATAGAGGAAATTGACTTGGAAAAAGAAGATTGATGCAGACATGGCTCTTCTTGCATCAGTCTACTTGTAAAAACAAGGTTAGACCCAGAGCAGGTTTCAGGGTTAAGATTGTGTAACACTGCCCATAAGACCAACTGATATAGTCAATGATTAAAAAGTCATTGTGTTTTGCAGACTTTACTATAAATATGGTATGATACAAATCTGTGGGAGTTTGTAATTGTCACAAGTTTCAACTTTAAACAAACAGGGTTATATATACAGTTACTTGCTCACATTTATTTTTATTTGCACAATGAATATTAAATATATTGTTTAAATGATTTTTTATTTGGACATTCGTTACAGTGTTCCACATTTTATTTAAAAAATAACAGGCTGAGCATGGTGGCTCACGCCTGTAATCCCAGCACTTTGGGAGGCCAAGGCGGGCGGATCACGAGGTCAGGAGATCGAGACCATCCTGGCTAACACGGTGAAACCCCGTCTCTACTAAAAAATACAAAAAATTAGCCAGGCGTGGTGTCGGGTGCCTGTAGTCTCAGCTACTCTGGAGGCTGAGTCAGGAGAACAGCATGAATCCGGAAGGTGGAGCTTGCAGTGAGCCAAGATCGCTCCACTGTACTCCAGCCTGGGTGACAGAGCAAGACTCCATCTCAAAAACAAAAACAAACAAACAAACAAACAAAAAAACATATAGTATACTTCACATATTTTTTTCCAAGGAATATATCCAGAGGAAAGTGAGAAAAATTACAGCCATTCTTAATAAGAGAAGAAAAAATTTAAAAAGAAATGTATTTGGATTACAATTACATAAATTCTCTTTTCACATGGCAAATATAAATAGTAGACATCTTTTCGTAGAAGTCTGGAAAAAACTTACCCTGGACAACTACAACAGAGTAACACATTTTAACACATGATTTTTTCCAGCTATTTCCTCTCATGGACACTTGAAATATATTTAGATTTGCACAATTTATTTTTTCCCTCTAATTCCCAGTTCCCCATACACCATCTGCCATTAATTGCTCAGAGGAGGACCAGGTTTTGCCAGATATTTAAGCTTGCAGAGCGGCAAGCTCTGGAGGAAAGGGAGAAAAGGTATTCCTGAGATAAACAGGCTGTGGCTCAGAGAGAATTTTATTCAGGAAATTTAAATAAAAGAGTTGAAGTTTTGGTGAATAGGAGAGCAAAATGGAATAAATACATTACAGGTGATTTTTTTCTTTCCTGATGTTCAAGAAATGTTAGAGAAGAGTGTGAACATTATGAACTTGCATATTATCCCTTAAAGCATGTTCTTTGATTGTGATATAACTTATGTAGACCCATAATTGTAGGAGCTACAAAGTTTTTCTACTTTATTAATATAGATAAATGCATATCTTTGTTGAGAGAAAATCAAGCTGTTGTGTGTTTTGGAAGTAGATGACATCCTTTGTTTCTTGGGAGGTGTTTATATCATTAGTCATATAATTCTGCCTAAATGCAAATGATCAGCATAATACAATTTCAGAAAAATGATATGATATCTCAGGTAAATTATCAACAATTTCCTAAATCAGAACAAAAAATATTATTTTCCTACTCAATAACATTTATCACTGAGGTAGATTCACGAGATTCATAAGAAATCACTGCTTTTAAAAATAATCCAGTTAAGTACTTGTTCTTACAAACTCTTGACTGTAAGTCACCCTATCACCAGACAGCAAAATGGACAGATGTAAACAAATATACTGACCAAAGGTAAAGTAGAAATAGAGTAGCTATAAACCATACAACCATAAACAGGAATATCTTTTCAATTTCACTTAGCAAACCAAATAAATTTTTGAACTCAGCTTTTTTCTGTATAATCAGCTGATAGAGTAGGTTTTATGGAAAAGTCTGTTTCTTTTTTTGGCTCTCTGTGATAAGCACTACTCACCACTATACGTTTTCAACTTATTAACATAACCCTGGTTTTGTTCACGGCAGCAGTCCTCATGGTTAACAGCCCTACAACCTGGACTTACTTGCAACTTGTTTAGTCAAACGACTCATAATTGGGCAATGAGTTCTAAGCAAAAGGTCCCTGTGAAAACTACTGTTTTTTACCAAAAGATATGGGCTCAGCTGGCAGTAAGATTTTGCCCTTTTGTTTTCTCCTTTCTTCTTATCCATGATTCATATGTGATACTCTGTAATATAAAACCATCTTGTGAGCCTGAGGAAGAAAGCTACACATTAACAATGGTAGAGGCAAAAGGAAGATGAAATCTGGATTCTCGATGACAGCCTATGCTTAGGTGTCTTGTTACTTAGAAAAAAAAAAAAAAGTTTCCTGATTTAGACCCTATACTCAGGTTTCTGCTATAGTATTCTATAACACATAATTTGTAACAAGATATTAATAAAACAAGTGTTGTATTAAGTTATACATGAAACAGCTTGCAAGTTTTATAAGCACCAAAAGATTACATAGTGCAATTAAAAGTTTACTATAACTTCTATATGTTTTATATTAAGTGAAAGTATCATGCTATTATTAAAATAAAGACATTTTGACAAAATTTACATTGTGTTTGTGAGATGTGTAAACACTCTAAGCAATTTATTATTGACTAAAAAACTACAAATAAGCAATTATGTCAAAAGACCAAGTGTGCATAGGTACTTTTACTGACTTCTTATGATTACAAAATTATGTGAG
Organism: Macaca mulatta; assembly: GCF_049350105.2. Taxonomy (NCBI): domain Eukaryota; kingdom Metazoa; phylum Chordata; class Mammalia; order Primates; family Cercopithecidae; genus Macaca; species Macaca mulatta. The sequence continues at coordinate 94,704,995 of NC_133414.1, read as the reverse complement.
CTGAATGTTAAAAGGAACTTGAAGTCACTCTTTGTGTGTATATGTGGCGGGGTAGGGGGAAGACCTAGAATCAAAAACAAAGAAATAATCTATTTTAAAAATAGTCTATTTTATTACTTTAAAATTTATTTATTTTGAATTGTTTTAAACAAGAGCAATTACCAATTGACCAATTTATTTATTAGCAATTGCTATTAGAAAATAAATTATCATTTTAAATTTAGATGAAAATATAATGACTAACAGAGGAAGATATATTTAACAATATAAATAGAATATATTATATGACTTGTGTGTCTACAATTTTAAAATCACCAGTGGTCAATTGTCCTTTCTAGATTTGCTATCAGTTGAGGATAATCCCATATCTTATAAAATTGACAAAAAAAAATGAAAAGAAGTAAAATTAAGAATCTTCATAGCTATTGTAGAAAAAAATGCACATATATGTAGTGTACCATTGTATAGTACAGAAAAATAGATAATAGTAACTTAACATATAATTTATCAAATGTGCATTGTTATATTTTATTTTCCATAATTTTAAAAAGCACTAATTTTAAAATTCTGTTAATTTTGGGGGGGAATGAAAATATTTTGCACATCACTAGAAAATACAAAGTCCTGTAAAAATGTTCAGTTTCTAGACTTTAGGGTAGATAGGCTCAAATAAGTTCATATATCCTTCTTTTCTTTCTCTCCTCCTTCTTTGACTCCTTTGTCTAAGTCTCCTTTTCTCCCCATCTTTCCACTTTCTTCGTATGTTCTTCCTCCTTCTCCTCTTCCTCCTTTTTCTCCTCTTCCTGTCTATCTTTCTGTTTAAACCCTGACTCCACTGGATACTCTTCAACTTGGAGGATTAGATTTTCATATTTCATTTTCTTCTCCCTTGTAAGTCAGTAGTAATTACTGCTTTCTAAAATATAGTTTCCCAAAAGGGGAAAAATACCCTTTCTTCCCCAACTCTACCTGTATTGTCTTTTGCTCCATTTAATCATGTCCTATAAATATGCTTAAAGCTAAAGAAAATATTTTAACAGAAAAAAATTCTGTATCTTACAGATAATGATGGGTGTTTCTACTTCCACTATCAAATAGTACTGAAAATGCTACTTAATATCTCCTGTTTCTTGTACCTTAACATTCTCTCAAACAAAATTTCTTACTACATGTTAGGAAATGAGTGGCAAAACACTTCTGTTTGAGTTGAGTTATTAATATTTATGAACAGATTGAGATTTCATCAAAATGTAATAAGAACATTTATGAACTGGCCCAGAAGATAGTAAGTCACAAAGTAACCATAAAAGTGAGATATATAAATCAAGTAAAGATTAAAGCACAATGACAAATTCTTAATATTTTTCTGACATTGTGGACTAAGAACTATGGGATTTGTCCATTACCCAAGAGAAATATATCATCATATTAACTCATTTAAATTAATAGGGACTATTTCAGTTTACAACCCAAGGAATGGTTGACCTTCTTTGCAAGATCCACCCCATGATTTCATCGTAGCTGGTTAAGGTTAGTATTAAAATTTAACCTTTCAGATCTACAATTAAATGTAAATTATAGCACTTAAGTTTGGTAGCATATAAAGTTTCACTATGAAAAATGTGTTTCCTCATTTTATTAGAAAACCTATGTCATTTAATTGTTTGAAGGACACAGCACTGATAATGTCTTGTAAGATTTCACTCTTTTTACCTTAAGCAACTCTTCAAGAGTCAAATCTTATATATAAAACATGAGAATTTTATACAGCAGTCTATTTCAACAAAATTATATATATTATATATAATGAGTTTTCAGCAAGATTTCTTGAATTTGAAACTCAAGTAAAGTTAATGACAGAATTTTAAGACAAATACTGATTACATCTTAGACACTTAAGAGGAATAAAACTTAGGGGAAATTTTCTGTTATATTCACATCAACATAATCTTTATTATCTGACATGAAAATGCCAGGATATTTAACTTTTGACATTAAATCTCATAGACTAGAAATGATAGATACAAATAAAAAATGTGGTGGTTAAAAAATAGGCAATAATGTTTAAACACATTTCAATATGTCCATCTAGTTTATAATAATTTAAATGACAAAAAAAATGATTATTTGCAAAGTATTCGAAATGGAGCAGTCTTTCAATAAATGTTTCTAAATTAATTGAAAATAAATGTTAATAAATATTCAAGTATTTAAAAATATTCTAGCACTTATTTAATAATTTTTACATAAAACATACGTTTTCTTTATTCAATGAAAGCTTTGAAATGTTGTTAATATGGTATTACCAAAAAGGTATAACCTTTAAAAGATGTATACTTATACATATAATATCAATTTGAAAATTAGAAGGCAGAATACAACTATAAAGTAAAATCATTTTATGAATATTTCACAAAAAGGATGACTTGCTATTACATGGGGGAAAACTTATTTCCGTCTGTAACAGTCAGAAATCCATGTTGACAGTGACAGAAATAAATGATTAAAACCAGTTTGGACAGTCAAATAAATTTATGGCTTCATATACTGAAGATTCCCATAGAAGTTTAACATCTGATAACCATTTCTTGAGTAGTTTTCAGGTTTTCTCCAAGGAGAGGTATCTTTTCTCTTCCTTTCTCAGATATGCTTCTTTGGTGTTAACCTCTAGGAAGACTTCAACCTTTTTTTAATCTACTTTTAGGTTCTATTCTATCTTCAAAAGCCCCAGAAATTCAGACCAATTGATTGTGACCATCCGGAAATACATCATGTTCTTAATGTTCTCAATCTTAAATTATGGTCAAGAGAATGGTATGTACATATTAGATTACAATTATTAAACACTGATGACTTTCACATGACATTTGGAGCCCTCTCACCCAAACACATGTTAGAAAAGCTAGGCCAACTTGGTGGGGCAGGGAGACAGAGACAGAGAGTGAGAGCAAGAGGGAGCAAAGAGAGAGGGAGAGAAGGAGAGAGGGAGAGAGGGAGAGAGGGAGAGAGGGAGAGAAGGAGAGGAGGAGAGAGGGAGAGAGGGAGAGAGGGGGAGGGAGAAAAGGGGAGGGAGAGAGGGGGTGATGGAGAGGGAGAGGGAGAGGGGAGAGGCACTGAATGGATACTCTGGAGAGTCAACAGCCAATCGGCCAACCTGAAAATGTGCCAATTCAGTTTTACAACTGCCAATCCAAGGGGGTTTAGGACAAACAAAACATGTTTTAATGAGAAAACAATTTCAGTTACTGAAAAGCTATACGCAAGATAAATGACCTACAAAAACAAAATTTCTGAAAGCTCTGTGATACTATTAGCCTTCCAATTTTTAGGTTGTTTACTTTTTGGCACCAGCAAAGTCAAAATAAAGAATAATTGAAAACTTGGTTATTTAAAGTCCAAAATAGAGAAATAGGGGTTCTTCCCCCTCAAAAAAATATAGCGTATTTTAGAGTTACAGTCTATTTATACAAAAATATATTCCACAGGTAAATGATTCAATTATTTTCACATACTAAAACTGTAAATTTGATATGATTTCACAACTGGAGGCTAAAAATTATACAGTCTGTTTACCAGCAACTTATGTAACCATATAACATTGAGAAGCTAGTATAAGGCATAAAAATGAAAATGTCATGATATTTCTCTTAAATGCAGTACTCTGTGATGGTAGAAATGTAGAAATTACAATTAAAATGTCTTTAAAAATGTTAATCATCATTGGAATTCAAGTTTTACTAGTAGTTGCTAAGAAAGAAAATACAGACAGCGAATGTAATATTGTTAATGCTTTACACAGCAGGAATGGAAAGCCAAGAGCTCTCAGTTACATTTTGAAGCTGTTGAATATTAAAATAAGAAAACCAAATGCAACGCATGGCTGAATAGTAACTGAGACACTTTGGAATTCCAGTTTCACATTTGCAGCCAATTTATCTCTTCATCCTTCTGAAGTAGATAAATTGAATATCACAGTTAATAGTAGGATAGTACTTTGGAGTAAAGCCAAGTATTTGCCTATTCAACAATGATACAGATTCCATTGTGCCTTTCATAGATCCTACTACATATTCTTTAAGAGCAAAAATTAAAAAGAGGAAACAAATTTGCCAGATATGTTCCCCTCTCAATTGTCTTATCTGGCAGAGAGTAATTTCTATCATTTCTCACATCCAGAAAAGATGTATTTTGAGTCTATTGAAAATTTACATTTAAGTACTTGGTAATAGTATAATTTTTTTCAAGTGACAGAGAAATGGAATTGACTACTTTTTTCTTCAAAAACTTTGAGCACATAAGCATCCTCAAATGATAAGAAATTGGAGAAATAAGTATTCTATTAAGTGACTTTATATATGAAAGTATTAAAAATTTAGCCTCTCGCTAACCAGATCATTATCTTGATTAATAAATACTAGTGATCTAAAAATACACAAGAATGTAGATAATCATTAGTTAACTCTTTTCCAGTTTTGTGATTTATGTAGCAATTTAATAGACAGGTAAAATACCTTCAGACCTTTAACAAGATGATACTTCACTGTCTTAAATTCATTCTGGAATAACCAAAGGTAAAAATTTAATAGTGAATCACAGAGCCTACTCTATCACATGACAATGTGGTAAGATCAAACAGATTTTTGCAGACTAATGTTTCTAGAATGTTGTATTTTTAAATAAAATATAACTGACTTTTATTATGTTTCTGTTTAATATTAAGATAATGTTAAGAACTGACGATATAAAGAAAGAAAAGCCATGCTTCCAATTCTCAAAGATTTTAGGATTTAGTAGAGATGACACATATAAATAGATGGGAAGAATACCAGGTGAAAAGGATAAAGACAGGATATGTTTTTATATTAACAAAGATAAGAGGTAAATCAGGGAAGAAGTAATGACTCAGTTGAATTGTGAGTGCTATAGGAGACTTTGTTATGTGGATGAAAGAGATGAGGGTAGATGGGGGTGGGATGGTAAAAGAGTCATTCCGGTAAGACAAGCACACAGTCTTGGCCATATTAGGTTTTCTTTTTTTTTTTTTTTTTTTTTTTTGAGACAGAGTCTTGCTCTGTCGCCCAGGCTGGGGTGCAGTGGCCGGATCTCAGCTCACTGCAAGCTCCGCCTCCCGGGTTTAGACCATTCTCCTGCCTCAGCCTCCCGAGTAGCTGGGACTACAGGCGCCTGCCACCTCGCCCGGCTAGTTTTTTGTATTTTTTAGTAGAGACGGGGTTTCACCGTGTTAGCCAGGATGGTCTCGATCTTCTGACCTCGTGATCCGCCCGTCTCGGCCTCCCAAAGTGCTGGGATTACAGGCTTAAGCCACCGCGCCCGGCCAAGGTTTTCTTACAGTTATAAATATAGATCGCTTTTCTGAAATTCTTGATTACAGATGGGTGCCAAAATTCAGATATTTTTAAAAAGCAATATATTTCATATACTGAATATAACATCTCATTCAGATATAATCTGAAACTACATCTCATAATCAAACATAATTATTTCTACAGTGAAACATGAATATTTACCTCATGTGGGTAAATACAGTCTAAATGAGTCACATAATAGGTCCATATAGGTTTTGCCATGTGGCAAATTACAAAAAAAAAAAAAAAAAAAAAAAAAAAAAAAAAAAATCTGTGCTTAGGATTTGTTTTTCTCATTTTGAAAATGTGAATAAGTGACTATAGACCTATAATTACTCAATTCATTTTAATGGGTATATAATTTATAACAATGAAAAGGGAAAATTATGGCAGATAAATTGGAGAATATAGCAGAAGCTAGAGGTCATACAGCTGATAAATGTTAGAGCCAAGGTTTAAAATGAATTAAGATTAAGACATAAGTCAGTCTTTCCTGCTAGATGACACAGGTCTTATGTGTAGGATGAGCTGAAAGCTAGACGGATCTTCAGGGGACTATTGGATATGATTCTAACGAGAAATGATGAAAACTTGAACTGTGATAGAGAAGACAGGTTCAAGAAAACAGGAAGAGTTAGATATCTTAATTTGATATTTAAAGAGAAATTTACATTTGCCCTAAGACTGCAGTTAGCAATTGAATAGAAAAATAATTGTAATATTTTAACTTAATGACCATATCATAAAATAAAAAAGCATAGCACTGTTGTGATTATGTTTATGTCTATGGACACATACACACACAATAATTATATAAATTACACAACTTGGTTAAGGTTAAAGATATACACTCTCTTTCTCACCATCATGTTTTTTTTTTTTATTATTTGAATGTAGGTATAGGTAACTTTGTGTTTAGAAAAGCATACCTAATAATTAAAATACAAGTAATTTTTTAAAGATACAAAATATGGTTAAATCCAAGATAACAAATTATCATTATGTTAATACTTGACTTTGAAAGGTATCATTATCTTCAAGTTGTATCATTTAACTGATTTACTTTATCTAGTTACCCACACCTATGGCTTCCATAAGTGAAATGCCTTTATCAGTGAAAACAAAACTAGCCTGGATAAACAGAGTAGGATTGAAGATCTAAACAAAGAGCCATTCTTGAGCTGCCCAGATTATGTCCTGCCCACAGTGGCCCCCAAGATGATCCAACTGGAAGGTGAAATCCAGCCTGCTCTTCCCTTCACCAAGTTGCTCACCTTGACATGGGCTGCATCAGCCTAGAGGACAGGCTGCCTCTCCCAAGTGGTTCTGCCATAATGGCTGAAATTTTGTAATCATTATTGGGTGAAGCAGAATGCAATTTGTCACCTTTGTAGTGGGTGTAAAATTTATAACAATGAAAAGATAAAACAACGGCAGATAAAATGGAGAGTATAGCAGAAGCTAGAGGTCACACAGCTCATAATTGTTAAAGCCAAGACCTTCAGTGGAGGGTCTGTCAAAGGCACCTCAGTACTAATAGCCACTGGTGGCCTTGTGCTAAACTCCCTTTTACTTGTTCACTACCTTAATAGTCTTAAGGACATCAAATACTGCTTTTTCATTTATCTTCCACAAAACCAGTTTCATGTAGTGAACAGAATATGGGTATCACCAGCATTGGTGCTTGAGGTTCAAGAACATGAAAGTCTAGGTTTGAACTCTGACCTTGCCACTTTAGAACCTAAATGTTGCCTTAGGCAATAAATACTACATCGAAGAAAAGACAAGTTTTGCTGAAACAAGTCAGCAAAGGATTGTGAGCCAGAGTTGTCAAATCCTTATAAGGATGGAAACACATTTAAACATGTACTAATTGGCTTTCTCATTAAAAACACTCGAGTTCTGAAAATCACTAAATCTATACCTAAATTTGCATACACGGGGTGATAAATTATCATGTACAAGTTCATTAAATGGGTCGTTCCTATATAATTTTCCTATTGTGCAACCTAATTTCTGACAGAACATTGAAGTACATTATTTGTACATATATTCAGAGAATTTAGAGACCACTAGGAGATAAAGTGGTGAAGTGAAATCAATTTTTACACTACTTAAGTGTGTAAAAAGAAATTATGAATTCATCTTTTACGATATTAACATCTTATATATTTCATATTATAATGAAATATATAATGAAAACAAGTCTAATATTAGTCAAAAGAAATAAACCTAAAAAATGAATTTGTAAAAGTCTGTTCATTTGTATTACGGATAACATGTGTATTTATGTATATGAATAGAGAACCCTGAGGCAAATCAAGAATAAAATATACAAGGAGACTATAGTACTCTATAGATAATTAGAAACAACAAATATAAATAGACTCACACTACAAAAATATACTTAATTACCTGTAAAATTTATTACAGAAGCTTACTATGCTTAGTACTTGGTTCACAGTAAAGCAACTAGCTTTAAAGTTATCAGTTAGTGAGGGGTGCAGCAGTTACAAAGAGGGTCAAGAATACTATGTTTCATGCCATCTTAAGAAGCAGGCAGCATTCAGGGATTCCCTCATATAGTGATATAGACTCTGAGGAATACACATAGTGGATGATTAGATGGAGTCACAAAAGGACAAATAGAGAGAATTGTCATCCTATATAAATATATAAATCAAGTAAGCACATTTAAGAACTGCTAAGATATCATTACTGTTTTCTTTCTCCCTCTAATCAATTCTCTTTACATTAATGTAAATAAATTAGTGTGAGTATCAGTGATAGTTGCTTTTCCTCCTCTAATGACTAGTTTCATTGAAGGTGTGGTTCTCAGATTGCAAGATGAAGTAACTCACACCCTTGAAATACTTAAGAGTTTAATTGAGCTTGTTGTGACATTAACAGTCTCCTGCTATAAACCAACTATTTTCAGTTCTTACAACCATCACAAGGGGACAAGATTGCTCCTGGCAGTACAGAAAGAAGATATGGTATGCCAACCTATAGATGTAGTTAGGTATAATAGTATAGATACCACATTATTCCAAAAAGCATTTTAGGAGGCAAACAATGAAATGGTCCAACATGATAAATGATAAAATGATAAGTAAGTGAGACATTACAGAATATATGTCTAAATGTTAGCAGCAGTTACTCTGGTGCAGTTACTTCGGTGGATTATAATTGCATGTTTTTCTCTCTGTTTACTTTTTTTCTGTTTCAGATATAATTTTATTATTTATGTGTTCTCTGTTTAATCTCCTTTTAGTTATTTTGAAAAGTGTTATTTTGATAAAAATTTAGAAAATTGAAGAGAAGAATGGGTGAAATTTAATGAACACTAAAGTTTCAGGTTCTTGCACAGTTCTAAGACAGTGATCACAGATTTGGCTCTGAGCTTTCTGGCAACCAATGCAATAATAATAATAATAATAATAATCAGTTATATATAATTAATAAAAAATATCATAGGTCAGAAAAAGTAACTACTTCAAGCTTCAGGCCTCATTTAGAGGCAAAGATAAGTATTTCTTGACAAGGTCTTTAAAAGTTGTTTTCATAATAAATATTTTTAACAATTTCCCTTTGATAGAAACAGAAACATAATTATTGGGGCTTTTTCCTTAAAGAGTTTGTCTACATGAAACTATCCCAAGGATGCCAGAAGTACTCATCAAGTCCCTAAGGAGTGAGCTGACAGTTCAGTGCACACAGTATGTCTACACAAAATAAAGAAGCAATGATCCTTACATAATGTTTTGGAAAACCAGCTTTTAATACATATTTTGCTGTAAAGATCAGCTGTTAATGATTTCCAACAAGGCACTTCAATAGAGATATTTGTCACTAAGGCTCCATTTACATGATTCAGCAGTCAACAAAGCCAGAGCCGTGGCTGAATCATCTTAGAGGAGTTCAAAGACGACCTGCACATGCATAGCAACAACACACGATCACAGGCAACCCACGAAGAGAACAATGTTTTCCAACAAATAAAGGGGTCTATTTCATACCTACAGAGGACCTACACTCCAATCCATTGCACGGACAAATAATTTGTATCTGCAAAATATATGTATGGCTAATGATCCTTCATGTGAGGCTTGAGGCTAAAATATACCAATGAAGCATTCAAGGAATGTTTAACTTTAGGAGGTTTCTATCTTGCTAAAACTTTTGGAAAAGTTAAGAAAATATATAATTTTAGGAAAACCAATGAGATCATTGCCACACAGATACATTAAATAGGCTAGGGAAACAATGGAGGATATTACATGTACTGATGGTTGAGGTCTTTGGTATAGGTAAAGCAACCGTGGCCAGTTTTCCCTAAGGTGGTCTTCTTTTAGGTTGAACAGTATGAAGTTGCTGATTTTTGACCAATTGGCACCTCCATGTGGCAGTTTTATGTGTCTTAACCTACAGTTCATGAGAACAAATTTATTTTATTCGCTCATGGGAGAATCTGTCTTTATTCTTTGCATCAGGACTTAGAATCCAGACAATAAATATACCTACGTGCACATGTAAAATTGACTCTCTTATAATTTGAAGTAGAAGAGGTTTTAGTTATTCCCACTCTGCATCTTTCTGATTTCAGTAGTTGCAATCTCTAGAGATCACTGTGATTATGGGTAAGATGATAACGACCTTATTCCAGAGGGGGAGTTTATAACCTAGGCTAAGTCAATAAGCACTACACACAGTCATCTATTGGTTCAGAAATGGGTATATTACAATAGTGGGCTAAACAGAGAGGGGTTGGTGACTGTTGAAAGTGTTATGCATATAAATTTGAAAGTGGAATAGGCTAGACTGAGATTATGAGGGAAGACTGTCTTAAAATGAAGCCATGATCAATGAAGTAAAAGCTGACAGATAGTAATATCGCTAAAATCTTGGATCAGTCCTTGCCTGAAGCCAGGCTGAGAGGAATTCTAGACCTTCAGATTCAGAAGCTAATGAATATGCAGCATTCTGTGTGACAATTTTAGTTATGTTTTTATTACGTTTACAATAAAGTATCTTAACACATATGTGAAGGCAGTCATTTTATATATATATATGTGTGTGTGTATATATATATAAAATCATTAAAAACATATTACCATAAATACATAAACATTGTGCAAATTATTGGCAAATTTAGTATGCTCTATAGCTCCAAAAGAAATTAGATTTAAAATCATACAAATATGTGTGTATGTATATATACATATATATATTTTATAATTATTAAGTTACCACTCTAGAAGTGAAGAAATGCCTGTTTTATACACACACACACACACACACACACACACACATATTTGTACGTATACAAATTACATTTCCTCTCTTCTAGAGTGGCAACTTAATAATTATAAAAATGTTATATGCAGCTAGTGGTAATGAGTGCTGGGTTTGGATTTCTGATCTGGTATGTGGATACTCATGCTTTGGGATTCTACTAATGTGCCAGATGTAAACAGATGTGAGACAGAAGTAAAGTGGTAGGTGGGGGTGATGGGGAAGAATATCACTGGCATTCCACAAAGATTTCCAACTCTTCTGTTACCTTGTGAGGGGAAATCTTCATTTTTAATGACCCAAAACTTATTTTAGCCATTGATTATATTCCAAGACAGAAGTGCCTCTACTACCGGTTTCTCTAGTTGTGGTATGAGCCTCAATATTCAGACAAACTGAATAACTGCTGATTATATCTGACAGGCTTTCAGAGGGTCTGGGGTCAAAAATAAAAGCTTTTGAAGTGACAAATAGATGTAATCATTGAAGAAGTGGTACCTAATAGCATGATTCAATTTGTTCTAAGTTAAAAAAAAAAAAAAAAGAAAAAGAAAAAAGAGAAAAACAAACTGAGTAACAGAAGCCCAGAAGCCAGAAGCTGTCAGAGGCACTTGATATATTTCTGTGATGGCATTTATAATCTCAAGGGATTGAGCAGGGAGCTTTATGTGGAAATGTGTGTGGGGTGTGTGTGTCAGAAAGAGAGGGAGAGAGGGAGGGAGAAAAGAGAGAGAGAAAAAAACAGAGATCAAGATAGAGAAGTGCTAGAGTGTTTTGCTGTTGATGAAGCAATTTTAAAACTACCACCTCATTTGGGTCTTGCAACAAACCTACACAGTGTGAAGGGCAGTTATTATTATCCTCAAACATGATGAAAGGGAGGCTGATGTCCTTAGTGGCTAAATGACTAGTACAGAAAAATAGCTAGTGAATGGTGGACTTGGGATTATATTTTTGATCTTCTGACTACAAAGTCCTTAAAAGTTTTACAACTCTTTCACATTATAATGCACCCAGTCACAAATAAAATTAAATCTAAAAAGCTGCTATTATAGTTTAAATTGAAAAGCTATTGAATATTTTGTTGCATCCTAGACTAATAAATCCAGTTTATCTATCTATATATAGTTAGATATATATCTCTCTCTTCAAATTTCCTTTAGGAGGTACGATTACTATACACACACACACACACACACACACACACATTATATTATTAGATATTATAAAGATATAATATATCTATATCCATCTATACATACACTATATAAAGACCTATGTTTTATACACACACACACACACACACACACACACACACACACACGCGCACATGCACTCACAACTTGATTTATTAGACTAGGATGTGAAAAAATAAATATAACCTGATAAATTTATTGAGAAAGAAAAGAAAAACAGTATTTTGTAAATGAGTAAAGGTATAGATATATATATCTTAAAGAGAGATATAAAGATACATCATTATATATCTTTATAAAGATGTATATATTAAAATATAAAATATATCTATATTACCTATAGATATATATTATGTATATCTTTTAAAGATATATAAAGATATATGTATATGTATATATAAAGATATATATGGAGATATATATTACATATATATTATATCTTTGTTTACCCTTTTGCAAAAGACAGTTTTTTTCTCTCTCAATAAAATTATCAGCTTATATTTATAAAGCTGAAAAATAAATATATGGTGTAGTTTGCCTAAAACTGTCTCATGAGCTTCTGAACTTCCTCATAAAATACTTAAACATTTATTTGGACACTTTTAGGCATCTTTAAAGCTACTCCAAATCTACTTCTACCCTTTCAATTCCCACATGAAAGAAAAGAAAGCCAAATAATTGTTTTCTCTGTTTCGCTTGCAGCGAGAAGTGGCCCTGTGATCCAGTTCTGGGTCATAAAATATCAATGTAAAAATTTGTGCTTCTGAGAAAGTTTGGCTTTCTGACAATAAAGAGGAAAACTTTGGTGTAGATTTTACTTTTTTCTTCCTTTATATTTGAGCACAATGACTAGAGAGCGAGCAGTAATCTCTCCACCGAAAGGAAAGTTGAAAGCAATCTGGGAGGCAGCCCTGACGTGTTTGCACTACTGAAAATGTACTAGCAACTGCCATCCTCTGGATTTGTCTTGGTGGGAGGTAGAGGCAGAGGGAAAGGAAGTGTTGTAGGTTTTACTGTTGTTTATATTCATTCACATCTGAAATATCCAAATAATGTTTTTTTTGGTCCCCAAAACTCTCGAAACTACTTAACACATGTGCTATGTCACTACTTAGAACAGACAATATTAACAACATCATCAGGCATTTTAAGTATGCACCATTCTTACCTAAGGGCAAATGGGCACCCCTCAATCAAAGAATAAAAGGGGTCCCTATCATGCTAACATTCTTCAGCACCTTTGCATTTCTGTTGGATCAAGTATATTGTACCTTATAAGCATTTTGTTGATGCAGACTGACTTTTCTAACTAACACTATATGCTCCTGCTAAGTGACTATTTGCTACCATTGCCACCTCCTTTTCTTTATTTATGCTCTTCCATCTAGCAGCAATAGTTTCTCATAATTTTCTCCTCCGCAGTACTTTCTGTTGACATCTAGGAATACTCTTTACAAGCTTATCTACAGCAATATCTCTTATTTAAAGCCTTGCGTGCATTCTCTCTCATTTAAAGCCTTGCCTGGTACTTGTAACCAAAATTACGTTCTTCCTTTTAATCTCCTTGATTAAAAGGAGGAAATTGTTACTGCTCATGTGACATTAATATCACACATTTTATCATATTATTATGTGCAGTAGTCACATTGCTTGTCATTTGCAAAATTATCAATTATCACTCCCAGTAGACCATAGAGCTAGATTTTTGAGGTCAGGAAGAGTATGTGATTCATTTTCCTTAGTCATACAGTATATAGCACAAAGGTGACAGTGGTGGGACATCTATGGGTACCAAGGTTGAAAGAGTTTATTCTCTGCAAAAAGTGATTCCCTTCTTCATGCCCTCCTCTACTCCTACTGATTTCTCAAGAATGAGAGTAAGCAAAGAGGAAGGGCTATCTTATGGATACAGTTTTAGAGAGTTTGATATTTGTGTATAAAATCTAAAACAGAAATTTCCAAATCAGACATTTTTTAAAACCACTCTGCATAATATTGGCGGGGTTGGAAAATTCCAGCACACAGGTCAAATCCAGCCCAGTGGGCTGATTTGATAAAGTTGTATTGGAACCCAGCCACATATTTGTTTCTGTAATATCTAAGTCTGCTTTTGCACTATAAAGGAAGAGTTGAGTAGATGCCAGAGAGACCCACACAGCCTACAAAGCCCAAACTATTTGCCCTCTGGCCTTTTATAGAAAAACTTTGCAAACTGTTATTAGGCAGGTTATAAAACAATGTTAGAAAAACAAATTTTTAGCACTTTTCTTGATGGCAGAACTTCTCTAACCCTTTGATTACTATTACAAATTTTCGTATCATTTTCCTGAGCTGTCAAAATTATTCTCACCATAGAAAAATTTTTACTGGACCTTATCTTCTCAGGCCAAGCGATCTGAGGATCGCATTTGGCAAATGCTGCTTTAAAAAAGTGCAAGAAAACAAATTGTCAAAATGAATTGCAGTTTTCCCTTCAAGTGATTGCCTCATCTGTTAATATTTAACCCTGTGAATGTGCGTATTATTCTAGTAATTTTCTGGGACACAATTAAGCCACTTAGAAAACTGCTCTGGCCCATGATAAAAGAAATACTGTAAGCTTCCTTGAGATAAAAAGTTACAGCATACCTTGTGCTATAACCAAGTTAGGTGGTAATTATCTGAGTGATGTGGATAATTAACATCAAAACAGCAGCAAATGTACTTGAGGGAGAATCTATGATGTTGGACTTAAATTATTTAATCTAATTTAAATGGAGTCAGGAACACCAGACTTTAGATACATTAATGTGGATAGATCACACAATTATAAATTCCGTTAGATGTAGAACTTTCCGTATTTTCTTATAGTTCTTAAATTACTGCTTTCTTTAACCTCAGTGTTTTCCCTTAGAAACTATGGTTGGTCTCATTTATATCCCTTCTAAAATAACTATGTTTCTTTAACTTGAATAAACATAGTGTTGATGTAAAAAGGTACTAAATCAAAATGTATTTTTTTCAGAAGTTTTAGAAGTGAACACAAATTATTTAGTGATCAAATTCATTTAACTGAACAGTAGTGAAACCGCCTTTGCAAAAAGGGTGACGGAGAAAATTATGACAGTGAAAGAGATCTGACCTAACCAACTCCATCTTGCCTTTAACCTCTAAATTGCCCTTAGTCATTCCTGGGCATGACCAAGCTAAATTTGGGAGAAATTTAGTTTATCTTTTACATGATAATAGCCCTTCCCAGAAACTAAACTGCCTTTGTAAAACTAATGAAAGTCCTCCAGGTTAGGAGGCTGAGAGGGGCCTAAATATTGCTAAGACAACTGTCTTGATTGAGACCCCTTTCTGGTAATATAACCTCAGACCACATGTCCTCCTCTTGTCAATGGAGAGGCAGCATGATGCGGTAGAACCTCCTATGGCTGTGAAGTCAGACCCAGGTTTGAGTCTCAGTTCCTCTGCTTAGTATTACACAACTTAGGCTTAAACAATTACCAGTCATTATTCTAGAGGTTACAAGATCTGCAACTTCTCTATTTTTGTAATTAACATCACTATTTTAGAACCTAAGTTTGGCTTTTTAAGGTGTCTTTACAGACTTTTGCATTTCTGACAACCTGACGACTCCACCTAGGCCAGGGACTACTCTGTGGCTCCAACTCAGAAGCACACTCAGTCCAGGAAGACCCTTTTCCACACCCTATCAACCAATCAGCAATTTTCCTAACCCTCTGCCTGCCAAACTGTCCTTGAAAAACCCTAGCTTCCACATTTTGTGGGAGGCTGATCTGAGTAGTAATAAAATTTTAGTCTCCCATTTAGCCAGCTCTACATGTGTTAAACTCTATTGCAATTCCCCTATCTTGGTAAATCAGCTACATCTGGGCAAGATGAACCCATTGGGTGGTTAGATAGGTCCATAAGGAATTGTAACTCTGTTGATGCATGTATACTCCAAAGAGACTACTTAGGACTATCTCACAAAGTTATATTCAATATATAAAGACCCACAGCCTCAGATTTATACATCATGAAAACTTACTGATTTTACCAGAGGCTTTCGAACCAAAGAGACTTCATTATGAAGAGGGACTGGGAAAAATAAGGCTAAGACCTACTGGGCTGCATACCCAGGAGATTAGACATTCTTAGTCACAGGATGAGATAGGATGTTAGCTCAAAGTACAGGTCACAAAAACCCTGCTGATACAACAGATTATGGTAATGAAGCTGCCAAAACCTGCCCTAACCAAGATGGTGATGAAAGTGACCTCTGGTCATCCTCAGTACTCATTATTTGCTAATTATAATGCAGTAGCATGCTAAAAGATACTCCCACCAGAGCCATAACAGTTTACGAATGCCATGGCAACATTTGCTATGGTCTAAAACAGCAGAAAGGAACCCTCAATTCCAGGAGTTGCCCACCCCTTTCTTGGAACACTCATGAATAAATCATCTACCCCTTGTTTAGCACATGATCAAGAAATAACTATAAGTGTACTCAGTTAAGCAGCCCATGCCACTGCTCTATCTATGGAGTAGCAATTCTTTATTCCTTTATTTTCTTAATAAATTATTTCTTGTACAAGGTTCAAGAACCCTCTCTTGGGGTCTGGAGTGGGACCCCTTTCCGGTAACATAACCCCAGATCAGACGCCTTCCTGTTGTCAATAGTGAGGCAGCATGATGCAGTAGAGTCTACTATGGCTGCGGAGTCGGACCCAAGTTTGAGTCTCAGTCTCTGTTTGGTATTACACAACTTCAGCTTTTACATGAGAAAAAAATCTGACAAATAAAGTTGGAGTACTTGAGTACAGATACTAAAGGAACTTTATCTCCTATTTTGTCAGTCAGTGGTATAACTGGGTTTCCCCTGTTCAACATAAAACTTATTTATTTATTTTTAATATTTTTTGGTCAATGTTTTGTTTCCTTGACCTGTTAAGAGAATTGAGAACATCATTAATAATACCTATCAATGTAAAATGTTGTTTTGAATAATTTATCTGTTAAATATATTTATGTAATATAATTTTAGTAAGAATTTGAAACAGATACATAAGATATACAAAATGCTATAAGAAAAATATTTAAGTAATACAATTGAAGTAAATAAAAGTAACACCTTAGAAAGGTTAAGTAATTGAAATACATATTGAGGAGATTTCTGCAAAATTACCAAAGTTTTTCATAATTTTCATAATTTGTACTCTTGTTGATTTATTACATAACAACAGTATTTTAGTTGTCAAAGGAGAGAAACAGATTTTCTTTGTACTAATGTCAGGACAAAAATAGAAATCCACAAAATCTCAAAAAGGAAAAACTAAAGATGTCTTATGTTTTTCATGACTACCATTTTACACCTGTGATGAAATTGAATTAAA
The DNA here is from genome assembly GCF_049350105.2 of Macaca mulatta. Classification (NCBI taxonomy): domain Eukaryota; kingdom Metazoa; phylum Chordata; class Mammalia; order Primates; family Cercopithecidae; genus Macaca; species Macaca mulatta. The sequence goes on along the minus strand of NC_133414.1, from coordinate 94,687,754 downwards.
ATGGCCTCATCATTATTGGTCATCATTTGTACACACTCTTACCATGCAAGTGGACTGAAAAGGTGCACATGTAGAATACTTACTCTTCAAGGACTTTATTATACAGAAGGATAGAGAATTGACAACTGTCACATATAAGAGTGTTTGTATTGGAAATTTTGATACTGGTCTATAATTATCTATTTATCTATCTGTCATCTATCTATTTGTGCATATGAAAACATATGAACTGATATGGTATTAATTATTAAATAATAAGCTATTTGTGCTACATTTTTATTTGAATGGCCTGAAAGAATGTTTATCATAAACTCACCTGAACTCTAAATAGCAAGAATCTTGGGGACATGAAAATTGTCTCTTTTCAAGTATTCTTTTCAGGATTTTGTATACTCATCAAACAATGAAATCATAATTTTAAAACAATTTCATGTGATTTTTTGCATGAAAAAATTATGTCTGAGATATATTGTTACATAGGAATTTAAATATGCATATATGAAGAATAAAATTATGGTTGAAAAATATAAAGCCTAAGGCTCAACCTCGTATCCTTTTAAATGTACTGACAGAAATGTTTTAAGTACACAGAGAAGGACCTATAGCACTTTTAAAACTTGAGCATATTATTCAAAATATAATTTATTATTACTAAAAGACAAAGTTATTTCAAATCTTTAGTTAAAAAAGACTCCACAAATCCCCCCACAAAACAGCATTTTATACATTAAAAAGTATAAAATGGTAAAAGTATTTTTATTTTTAGTATTTTAACATATTCAGTAGCAAATACTGTTAAATGCCTACTTTGCCACAGCTTTATGATAAATGCTATTCATATACTCGTGGACAAAAGAGATTTTTTGCATTTTTTCTGGAGCCAGGAGGAAGAGATAAATTAAGCAAGTATGATAAGTAGTCATGTGTTTATATACACACAACATATATATATATCATAAATTGCAGATTAGTTATATATTTCTTCTTTAATAATATTTGATTTCCTTAAACATGTTCCAGTTCTGAGTTTTCTGTTTATAAATTTTATTCATTACTACCTTGATTTGGTAGACATTATTCTATTTCTGTACCTTTTTCCATAAATTTCTATTTCAGATTTAAATGGATTTAAAATATTATAATACCACTCAAATACAATTCTCCTCAATTTCATTGAAACTATTGTTACCCAAATTTTATTTTAATTTCTATTTTGTTACTCTGATGTTATAAAAGCTATTTCTTCTGCAATTGAAGCACAAGCCTCACTTCAGAAACACATAAAAGAAAATTGATTTTCATCCTGAAAATGTCAAACTTCTGCCTATAATAATCAGCTATGGTTTTCTGAAACAACAAAGTTCAAAAAGAGTCATCGACCTGATGGCCCTTTGACACACAATGATGGATGCAATGTGTCTACTACTTTACTGCCAGAATGTTCTCCAAGAGAATGAAACAATCAATGAAGAATAATAAATCTAAACTGGGTAGAAGGTTTGCTTGTTTTAAACGTATTAAAAGAGAAACAACGGGTATTTCACTTCTCTAGGGAAAGACTTTTATTTACTATCTGATTAACTCTTTTCTCTCCTTCTGGCTTATGTGAATCCAACATAACATATATCTGCTTAAAGACATTTAGCAATGCCTGGAAATTTGACTCCATACACAGTTGTTGAACTTACTGTGAAATATAGATGTAATATACTGTTATTCTTCAAAGGAGAAAGAAAAAATTATAATGGAGGATACCACTTTACTCACCCTAGTGTTGTGTCCTTTTGTCAACCTCTAGGTCTGTCAACTTCAACTGTTTCTAGGGAGTGACGTTTCCATTTTCCTATAGAATAGAGTTATTGATCAATACCACATCAAAATCAAAGTCATTATTCTAGTGCAAAACATAGGAACAATTCATTTTCTTACAGATTATTATATTAAGATTGCTTATGCTTAAAATAAATTCTTGCAAATTCTCAAAAGTGAGTAAAAGATTGCAAGAATCTTAAATATAAATTTGAAAGTAGAAAACTTAAGTCTAATTTAAAACGTAACTCTCAAAATGCACATCTATGCCTCAGGTTATATTGTTTACTCAGGAAGTGAAAAATCACTTTCACCTTCATTTTTTTTTTATGAGCAGAATCTGCCATTTCACCAGAGTCCTGACAATGAAGCACTGAATAAATTCTCCTTAAATGACACTTTAAATATATGATGTTTTATGATATGGTGCACATATTCAAGACAAATAAGGACAATTATATAGATTGAAAGTTACTTTTGATTCCTTAGCATTTTTATTTTTATTATTATTTTTTGAGACAGGGTCTTGCCCTGTTGCCCAGATTAGAGTACAGTGGCACAATCACAGCTCACTGTAGTCTCAACCACCCAGGCTCAAGCTCTCCTCCCACCTCGGCCTCTCAAGTAGCTGGGACTACAGGTATGTGCCACCATACTCAGGTAATTTTTATATTTTTTTGTAGAGGTGGAGTTTTGCCATGTTTCCCAGGCTTGTCTCAAACTTCTGGACTCAAATGATTCTCCCACATTGGCCTCCAAAGGTGCTGGACTTACAGGTGTGAGTCACCACACCCAGCAATATAGCACTATTGGATTTCAAAGTTTTATACTACACCATTATTATTTTATACCAATAATTTTATTATTGTCATAGGGTCACAGTTTTTGTATTTATGCTTTGTCAAAGTAGAAATAAATTAATTTTATGATGATGCGATATAAAGTTGAAATTATAAAAGTTGTTAGAGATTTTAACTACTGGTATCATTTCTACTGTGTTTTGATTTCAAAGTTAGAGAAGATGTCTTAATTATTCACGTCTCTCATGTACATGTCAAGAAATAGGTACAGAAATAGATGGAAATAGCTGTATTTTATTTCAAACACATACACATGTAGAATATATAATTGACAGATGCATTTAATTTATGGTAAACAAAACTATTATTTATTGCAACCAAAGTTTGGTTGTGATCTACTGAATAAGTGGAAATAATTAGACAAAATTGTTATTTTACAGTGGTACTAAAGTGATCTACATTAAATAACATCCTGAAAAAGAAGACACATATTTATAAAAATCTAGAGCACATATATTAAAATGTTAAAATACTTTCTTTTCATAGATATATAAAGATCTCTACATAAAATAAAAATTAAGAAATGCATACAAAGTCAATTTTTATACCACTTTGGGGATTAGTATATATCTATCTTAAAGGAGAAAATGAATAGTACTATATTCAAAATATAAAAACAATAAGCAGCGTATTCACCAATTTTTCACAATAAAATTTAAGCTTAATAGCAATATGTAAAACATATCAGCAAAACCTTTCCAGACAAATTATGGATGAGATGTGATGGGATCTTCTAAATATTTGCCACCACCACCCCATCCCTGACTCAAAGCCCAATGTGGCCTTGGTAGCATGTGAGACAATTTTATATAACTCCAAGGTTCCATAGAACAAATTTTGAAAACTCTTGATATAAATCATTTCCAACATGCTTTAATAACAAAAGCTACAAAAATGGATATTGCAAGGACTAAGTAAAATTTTCTCAATTGGTTTAATCAACAATAACAACAATAGGAGGAAAGTTTTTGCAGTGGCCTCCTGACTGGACATTAGCTCTGAGTGTAGCATCAAACACCAGAAATGGTCAGATTTTCCCCTAGGGGTTCTGTACATTGGTGAATAGTGCTGAACCTCCAATTAGTCTCATTCTAAGGCATTTTGCACTGTGCTTTGTGTCAATTTAGTAATACAGTGGGTGGCTTATGATTTCTGAGTCATGATTACACATTTCATAAAATATAGCAGAAATTGGAGAAGATTTACAAATTAACACTTAGAACATGTAACACCTTCAGGTGAGGGGATAAAAGATGAATGAAAGATTATCTTTTATGATTTCAGTACATGTAATTATAATTATATAAAAATTAATTTCATATGATTGCACACACATTTTATCAATATAGTTCCAAAGATCAAATTATTACTTAAATGCTTACTTTTAAAACATTTCTGTTACCCTGGATTTGGGGAGTTAAAAATTAGATCTTAGAGAGTGTAGGATTTCAATTAAATAAATAATTCATGTTTTTAAAGATTGGAAAATAGGATAAAAGCCATATCTTAGAGTACCAACTCTGTGATATTTCACTTATTGTGAATCTTAATTTTTAAAAACATATTTTTCTAGATTGATATTTCAACAGTACCCTTCTAGAGTTCTACATAATACCAAAAATAAATATATTTTAACTGCTCTCCACTGCTTCAATATTAGCTAGAATAAATATGAAAAGAGATTCTACTAATTTAAAGCATACAATTCCCCACATATTGCTTTGGAAATGCATTGTATAATGAACCTAAACTAGTATTAAAATGTAGCCATTGCACAGTGTATATATATTTGAAAACGTCGTGTTGTACACAGTAAATACGTACAATTTTATCTGTCGATTAAAAAATCAATTGCTAAAAAAAAAATCAATTGCTAAGAAATATATTGTTTGCTTTAAAAAATGTGTTATTCATGATTAATCTCTATGTTGTAGTAATACAGTATTTAACCAACAAGATTCATTATTTAACTACATTTCAACCCTTTAAAGCTGTCACTAAATGTGCAACAGTAGAAAAGTTTATGCTGTGATCTAACTGAACGCTATTCCACCTGCAACAAAACCTGAATAATCAATTAAAATTTATTAAGGTAAAAGACTGCAAGTTTTATAAAAGGCAGTTTCAGTCTTCATAACCACTATCCACAAAAGGGCAATACTTTGAATTGTGAAGCAATAATTAAACACTAGAGAACTACAAATTGATACAAATATGAAATTATGTCATATATTGCTATGTAAGTACAAGGGTGGTTATAGGCATTTACATTACTGACTGCCAATTATCAGAGGTAATTATTTAATAAACAAAAAACAAATATGCACCTAGGTGTGAAGTGGAAATAGCAAAAAGTATAATTAATTGAATTTTGATAATGCTTAAGGATTCCAAAATTAATGTGATTTAAATAATAAGAAGATTTACCTTTCTACATAAATAATGTTATTAACCGTTAGTAGACATAAAATTCTATGAGTCAAATTCCATAGACTGTTACTTAAATTTACTGATAGAAGAAGGAAGGAAGGAAGGAAGGAAGGAAGGAAGGAAGGAAGGAAGGAAGGAAGGAAGGAAGGAAGGAAGGAAGGAAGGAAAGAAGGGAGGGAGGGAGGGAGGGAGGTAGGTTAAATAGGCAGTGAGGGAAGGAGTAGAATAGAACCTGATGCTTTATAATGTGGCAGGATATTTTTTTAATTTGAATCTACATGAATGCTGAATTTTTGTTGTTGTTGATGTGGGTTTTGTTTTGTTTGTTTTGCTTTTTGGTAGTGTCTCACTCTGTGACCCAGACTGAAGTACAGTGGCATGATTATGGCTCACTACAGGCTTGACCTCCTGGGTTCAATCAATCCTCTGTCTCAGCCTCTCAGGTAGCTGAGACTACAGATGTATGCCACCATATTGGCTATTTAAAAAAAAAAAAAAAATTGCAGAGACAAGTCTTGCTATGTTGACCAGTCCTGTTTCAAACTCCTTGGCTCAAGTGATCTTCTTGGCTAAGCCTCCCAAAGTGCTATGATTACAGGTATGAGTCACCGTGCCAGCCTTAAAGGTGTCTTAAAGCTGGAGAGATGCTAATACTGCCACCACCCCCTTTTCTGAATGAAGGACGAGAGAAAAATGTGCTAAGAAATTTTTTAAAATGGAATTCCTAGTAGCAGGTATCTGTACAGGGCACACTGGTAGAAAGCATAATTGATAGCCAGGCACGGTGGCTCACACCTGTAATCCCAGGACTTTGGGAGGCTGAGGCGGGTGGATCACGATGTCAGGAGTTCGAGATTAGCCTGACCAACATGGTAAAACCTCGTCTCTACTAAAAATACAAAAATTAGCTGGGCATGATGGCACATGCCTGTAATCTCAGCTACACAGGAGGCTGAGGCAGGAGAATCGCTTGAACCCGGGAGGCAGAGGTTGCAGTGAGCCACGATCATGCCATTGCACTCCAGCCTGGGTGACACAGGGAGACTCCATCTCAGAAAAAAAAAAAAAAAAATGCATGATTGATTTTTTCTCTTAGTGTATTTTCTTGTTTGGATTCCAGGATACCTCACTTCCTGATTTATCTCCTACATTTCTGGTTCCTTTTTTGCTGGTCCTTTCTCATTTCTCCATCTCTCAATAATAGAATGCCCTAGGGCACTGACTTTAACTTTCTTCTCATTTCTACATATAATAATTTTCTAGCTGTTTTTTATTCAACCTATGTAATTAAACATTATCTAAATCTCAAAAACACCAAAATTAGCCTGTCAGTCTACTACCTTCCAGCTTTTACCTTCACATCTAGTTTAAGGTAGCAGTCAATTCAAAATTAATATGGGCAACGCCAAGCTACTGATTCTTATAGCTCTTCTACTCTTCATAAATAGCAATTCTATTCTTTCACCAGTTTAGGCCTAAATGATGCATTTATACACATGAAGCCTCAAAGTTAAAATTCACGATTTCTTGAATCTTTTTCATCTAACATTTCTATGTTCATGATATATTCCCAAAGTCCTAATGACTCATAAATGTGTTATTATTCTTTTCATCCCTCTAGTAACTTCATTTAGCTTAATAAAATTCCCACTTATTTTAGGCCATGATAATGTAAAGCAGTGGAGGGGGAATTAAGATTTTTTAAAAAATGACATAAAAGAAAAATGAAAAGAGAGTTTAAGATAATAAGGAGGGGGGCCACCTTACTTTGCTATTTGGCATTTGACCAAGTTCTTTGCCTAATTACACTTTAATTTTCATATTATAAAGTAGGCATTTTGGTATGATTTCTAATATGTCTTGCAGATCTGTGATTCAAGACTACACAATTTTAGGTCAGAAGTTGATAGTGACTTCAAGAATTAATATTAGTCATTTGGTAGTAGATTGTTACATGAATAAGGATTTGATTACTGATCTAGAAAGAAATGCTATGTTCAAGATGTTGAATGGCTATGTAGTATGCCAAACAATGTTGACATCAGCAATATATTTAAACACAAAAGAAAAAAAATCAATGCCAAGAAGCTTTTATTAAAAATAAATACCTTCTTCAAACCAATAAATAATTTCAGAAATATGTTGGATATTTCATTTCAAAACTTCTAGAAACAATAACATAAACTCTTCCTAGTTGCTGTGGAATGGATTTTATGACCACTTACCTTTATGTAAATCTAGAGATTTTTCAAAAGATTAAAATATTGTGCTTGTTTTTCTCAATGACATAAATAATATAACATATAAATTGTCCATTAAAAGAATAAATTTATATTTCATAAAAATGTCAGTATTAATAGGGAAACTTGACTGACAAAAATGAATACCTAAACATGAAAAGAAACTCTTATTCACTATAATTATTTATTGATGTTATTTCTTAAACCTAAATACTCATCTAATCAAAATATTGCCGCTTTTTTTTTTTTCAAGATAAAAGCACAAAAGTGTACAAATGAAGGCGTGGACTTTGATTTTTGAAATATTTTTTTCCAAGTAAAAGATAGGGCATAAAATCTTAGAAACAGCTGCTAAACAGTGTTTTGTCATAAGTAAAGTGATTAATATATGACTTTTGAGAAAGCTTACTATTTTGCATAACAAGATGTGCAATGAATGGCCACTTCAGAGCATTTGGATGTTATAAATCATTATAATACCATTTTGAAATCTAAAAGGCCTTCTAATACTCAGCATGCTACAATAACTCCATGAAATTATTTTCAGCATACTTCAAGAGTATGCATTTTGTCATTACATTTTCCTGCTGAGAGAGTTCACACAGAACACACGATTCTTTAAATCATGTTTTATAGAATATTTATGGTATCATTAGGATGTAACAAAAAAACTGAAAAGTGCCCAAAGGAGAGATGGGGCCTATGTATGTTAAAACAAGGACAAAATTTGAATACATGTATCTATTACATATGTATTTCTTTTAGATTGTCTCTGCTTGAGAAAGCTGTTATTAGAAAAAGGGCATCATTTTTGAGAGTTGCAAGCACCTTTAGAAGTTCTAAAAGCCTTTTAAATGCAAAGGTCTACAAAAAAGATTTGTTTTATGCAAATTTAAGCAAGTCAGCTGAATCATATTGCAAAGATGAATGGCTGCTTATTTTGATTCAGATTTCAGATCATTCTTTCACATACAAATAGCCATATAACTGTATTTGACATGTATCAATTCTGCAAAAAACGGATTTTGCTTTGTAATTGGCAATTAAAAAAAAACAAAAACACTTCAGAATTCCTTGCTACTTTTTTTTAACCTCCAGGTAACATACTGAATCTTTACATTTAAATTGGCAAAGGCGCAATAAGGACTTAGAGAACTATTTTAAGTCATAGGGAGAGGAAATGACAAAATTGGAATCCTTTGCTTCTATATTAGAAAGATTGTGTGTGTGTGTGTGTGTGTGTGTGTGTGTGTGTGTGTGTATAGAAGGATGGGGGTTAGGAAGACTGTGCTTATAAACATCTTCTTTAAGATACGTAATAATTTATATGCCCATTCATTTTGCAACCTTCCCCGATTTCACTAATCTCATAGCAAATCATAGTTAATTTCATAGGTAAAAATTAATATGACATTGTTTCATTTGTATGTTTTACATACATGTGGTTGAAAGTTTTAATGCATTTGCTCTTCTTAAAATTATCAACTTTCTCAATTTATCCATTTTTAAAAGCTATTTTATAACTTTTTAGCATATAAAAAGTTATTAGGTATTTATTGAGCCAATATTCATGTTGTTTACATTTTTGCTAGATTCCTTTTCTTAATTTGTAGTATGATTTTATTCTGCAGTATTTGATATAAATGTGAAATGTTTATGTACTAAAAATATATCATTTTTCCTTTGCATTTTTTCTTCCTTTAAACTGAAACTTTACTCCTTAGTACAGATTTTTTGATGTTTCATTCATCTATCTATTTTCATATTAGAAAATTTATACCAATACATTTAATGTATATGAAATTGATTTTGATGTAAGGTAAGTGTTTATGGGTTCAAATATGAATTACTACATTTCAAAGCTTTATTATTTCACACTTTTTGCTACATTTTGCTGATCCATCATGGAAACAAACACATTCAATTTTACAGACAAAAGTAGATCTTTGCTATAAAAGTAGAATTATATTCTCAAATCCTTGATAATAGAATACTGTTGTGTAACTATTCTTCATTACTATGACATGAAATCGATTTTAAATTGATACATGCTTACTTTCATTCTTTGGAAGGCATCTTTTAGTTTGGGATTTAGATGTGAAAAGTATTACCAGTTGAATTGAATACTGATGCTACCAACAGGAGACAGGCAAATTCCTAGGCAGACAGGACTCAGGGTCCCCACTGAAACCTGACCTTGAAGCCAAGGACAATTAAAGCCTGAAAACTGAGCTGCCAATTCTGAAGAGTCCACGACCAGAGTGAGAACTTCTATCTTCATCTTACCCACTCTCTCTAGATTTGTTTATAATTCAGCTTGGCCAAATTATAAACTGCAGGACAGAGAAGCTTGGCCTCCAGAGGAAAGTATTTTCATACTGTCCTGCAGCTGGACCTTTTCTGTAAACGTGATGGCAAAGGGTCCAAGGTCCCATATGTGCAGGCTTTCTTTGCCTTACCAGATATTCCAGACCTTTGCCAACACCGTAGAATTGATCCAGCCTTCCTAGTGGTCATCTCAGGAGAGGCTGCAAAGGGCAATCCCAAGGGACAAGGGAAGCAAACTCCAGAGGAGCCTCCAGCAGGGGAGCCCAGTCTCTCTGGTCCTGCTCCTCCCGATCCATCCTGTCCTCCCTATCCATGTTATTTCTCAACTTGTCCCATCCTAGAAATCCTCATTTAAATGGGTCCCAGCCTCACTCATGCCCCTATGAGAGATGCCTTGTGAATATGGCCCTTTTTAGATTTAGGTCCCCTTTTCTCTACAAGATTTAAGACAAATTAAGGGGGATCCTGGTAAGTTTTCAGACTACCCTGACAGATGATAGCAGCTTTCCAGACTTTAACCTAAACATTTGAAATCTCCTGAAAGGATGTTATGCTACTTTTGACTACCACTGAGAAGCAGGCCGACTTGCAAGCAGCAGAGAAGTTTGGGGATGAGCTTTGTTTTCCATATAGTGCCAAGAAAGGGGAAGAGCCTCATCCAATTGGAAAAACAGCAGTATCATTGGAGGAGCCTAAATGGGACCCCAATGATGACATAGGAGAATGAAGAAGGAAGCACTTTCAGATGTGCATAGTGGAGGGCTTATGAAGGACTAACACTAAGCCTCTCAATGACTCCAAACTATCCATGATAGACTAGGGATCAGATGAAAATTCCACAGCCTTCCTGGAAAGGCTGAGTCCTTGGTGAAGTATGCAACTCTATCTCCTGATTCAGTCAAAGTACAACTAATCCTAACGGATAAGTTTATTATTCAGGCAGCCCCAGATATTAGGAGAAAGCTACAGAAACAGGCTATGGGACCAGATAGTACTTTAGAGGTGAGTGAATCACAAGGTCAGGAGTTTGAGACGAGCCTGACTAACATGCTGAAACTCCATCTCTACTAAAAATACAAAAATTTCCCAGGCATGGTGGTGTGTGCCTGTAATCCCAGATACTTGAGGAGCTGATGCAAGAGAATCGCTTTAACCTGGGAGGCAGAGGTTGCAGTGAGGCAAGATTGTACCACTGTACTCCAGCCTGGGCAACAGAGTGAGACTCCGTCTCAAAAAAAAAAAAAAAGAAAAGAAAAAAAAGAAAACCTCCTGAAAATGGCCACCTCAGTCTTTTATAATAAGGTTCAGGAGGACACTCAAGAAACAGAGAGGAGACAGAAAAAGGCAGAGGCTCTAGTGGCTACGTTGTAGGTTTGCAAACCCCAGAATCCCTGAGATGTATCTCTTAACTGCTGTAAGTGTGGCAGCCAGGACATTATAAGAAGGACTGTCCAGGAAACATGGGGAAGTCACCTCAACCCTCTCCAGTCTGCAGTGGGGACCACTGGAGGGTGGACTGTCCTGGGAGATGCAGGTTACTGAGTACAGATACAGTCTCCTAAATAGTCCAGCAGGACTGATGGATCCCAGGGCTCCTCTCCCCAGCTCCAACGACTCAGACCACCATTACCATCCAGGAGCCCAGGGTGATTCTAGAGGTTGAAGGGAGGAAGATAACTTCCTCCTGGATATGGGAGTGGCCATTTCAGTTCTCCTCTCCAATCCAGGCTTCTTCTCCCTCAGTACAACCATGAGGGGTGTCTCAGGACGATACTTTTCCCAACTCCTTAGTTGTAGTTGGGAAAACTTCTTGTTTACTCTTGCCTTTTAAATCATACCTGAAAACTTAACTCCTCAGCTAGGCACGGATATTTTACCTCCTATAGGAACCACCATCCTTATGGTTCCAGGGTATACTCTTTGTCTTCCCCTGGTAGAGACTGACATTAATTCAAAAGTTTGGGCAACTCAAGGAAAATTGGCTGGACCACAACTGCCATACCTGTTCAGATCCATTGTAAGAATCCAACTTCTCTTCCTAACCAGAGACAAGATCCCAAAAACCAGAAGCTAGGAAAAAGCTAGAATCCATCATTGATAACTTGATGTTCCAGGGTCTCTTCAAACCCTGCAAAAACCCTTGTAATGCCCTGATATTGAGGGTACAGAAACCCAATAAGAAATGGAGACTGTTCTAGGATCTCCACCTCATTAATGATATTGTGGTTCTAATTCATCTTGTGGTTCCCAATCCCTATGTCCTGTTAACTCAAGTACCTGAGGGTACTAAATTGTTCATAGTCCTGGACCTAAAAGATGCTTTCTTCTGCATACCGCTACACCCTGACTTCCAATATTTCTTTACATTCGAGGATCCCTACATCCAGACTACCCAGCTAACTTGGATGGTATTACCACAGAGACTCTGAAACAGGCCCTACCTGTTTGGGCAGGTGTTTTCAAGGGATCTCTCTTTATCCACAATTGAAAGTTTTATAATATGTAGATGGCATTCTCTTTTGTGCCCCAACTGAGGAAATCTCTCAGGAGGGGTATGAGGCTCTTCTTAATTTTCTAGCTAACAGAAGATAAAAGATCTCAAAATTTAAGGTTCAGCTCTATCAGACTTCAGTGAAGTACTTAGGTCTAGTCTTGTCAGAGGGAACCAGGGCATTAGGCAAATAAAAGATTAAGCTCATCTCCTCCTTTTCCCTCCCCGAAACCTTCAAGCAACTGGGAGGATTTATGGGCATTAGAGTATTCTCCAGATTATGGATACCTGAGTATGATGAGATAGCTCATCCCTTTATCACCTAATAAAGGAAGCTCAGGCAGCTAATTTGGAAACCAGAGGTTAAAAGGTCTTTGACCAATTGAAACAAGCCTTGCTTGAGGCACCAGCCCTTAGTCTTCCTATTGGTAAGCCATTCAATCTTTATGGATCAGAAAGGAAGAGAATGGCCCTGGGAGTTCTAACCCAGGTCCAAGATCCAGCCCAGCAGTCTGTATGCTACCTAAGCAAGGAGCTTGATTTGGTGGCTAAAGGATGGCCGGCCTGCCTCTGGGCAGTTGCAGTGATAACTTTGCCGGTGCCAGAGGCTACTAAGTTACTGATGGAGAATAACTTAACTGTTTATACCCTATGTAATGTGGCAGGACTGCTGTCTTCCACGGGGACTCTCCACCTAACGTATAACCATCTGCTACTGGAGGTATCTACAGTCCAGTTAAGAATGTGTCACTGTCAAAACTCAGACACCTTGCTCCCAGAAAATGCTGGGGAACCTGAACATGACTGCAAACAGATAGTACTGCAGATTTATGCAGCCAGAGAGAACCTCAAAGAAACTACCTTAGAAAACCCAGATTGGGCTCCTTTTACTGCTGGATTTTGTTTTGTTTTTGAGATGGAGTCTCTCTCTGTCACCCAGGCTGGAGTGCAGTGGCTTGGTCTCTGCTTACTGCAAGCTCCACCTCCTGGGTTCACGCCATTCTCCTGCCTCAGCCTCCCCAGTAGCTGGGACTACAGGCACCCGCCACCATGCCTGGCTAATTTTTTTTTTTTTTAAATTTTTTGTAGAGACGGGATTTCACCGTATTAGCCAGGATGGTCTCAATCTCCTGACTTCGTGATCCGCCCACCTCGGCCTCCCGAAGTACTGGGATTACAGGCGTGAGCCACTGTGCCCAGCCATTATAGATGGATTTTTTTTTAATATAGAACAAGAGATCCATAAAGCAGGATATGCAGTAGTCACCCTGAATGACACTATTGAAAGCACGCCTCTTTCTTTGAGCACAAGTGTTCAACTAGTTCAGCTGATGGTCCTCATTAGAGTGCTTGAATTAAGCAAAGGGAAAGTAGTTTACAATTATACTGATTCTAAGCATATTTTCTTAGTCCTCCATGTCCATGCCAATATCTGGAAAGAGAGAGACTTCCTTATAGCTAATTGGTCTCCCATTAAACACCATCAGGAAATTAACAGACTATTATTCTGAGTTTTTCTTCCATTGACAGTGGCAGTGATACACTGTAAAGGCCACCAAAAGTGGATGGATGAAATAGCCAAGGGAAATACATCGGCAGAGCAAGCAGCTAAATTGGCAGGGAGAATTCCCCAGATATCTGATCCACTTGAGGCCTCAAATCTGGGAGGGCTGCATAAGAGAAATAAAACCTCAATATTCTTCTGAGGAAATAGAATGGGCCACCCCTTGGGAATACACCTTTCAACCCTCAGGATGACTACAATTAGAGGATGGCAAATTTCATACAGCAGCTTTCAGTCAATGGAAAGTTCTTCAAATCCTTCACCAAGCCTTCCACCTAGGAAAGGATTAAACCTATCAATTAGACCAATGGTTGTTCTCAGGCCTGGGTTGGGAGGGACCTTGCAGTGTACTTTCTACTTCAGCAGTGAAGATCACTGGAATAGATTCTTGGATTTATTATACTAAAGGCCTGGAGACTGATGGAATTATCTCTGTTGACTCAGAAAAGCACTCAAAGCACCAATATAAAGAAATTGGAAACCTCAAGTTAAAGATTGTAAGTGTCAATAATTCACCTTTCATAGATATGCTTTATAGTACTGCCTATGATTGCTGTTCTCACCTTCATTCTGTTCCTCACCATTAGGCGTCTTTGCCAAGGACACCTTAATCCTGAATGCCTATGGGATTATCTACACCCCTAAACAGCAATCTCTCTTCAAAAATTTAACTGTCCTCCCCCATATAAGATTTAATTTCTTTCACAAGGGTGAAACTGCTCTGGCCACAACATTGTTTTCAGAATGATTAGTCTATTTTACTTCTTATTTCTGTTATCTCTGGCACAAGATTTTTCCCTTTTAGCTCCTCTTTGTATAATACTCATATATGGTCCATGTATACATAACCTCCTTGTAAAATCTGTTTCTTTTTGGCTGAAGGCCATCAAACTGCAAATCATCATGAAAATGGAGCCTCAGATGATGGCTCCCTTTTTATCGGGGAACCTTAGATAGGCCTCTGAGAGATGTCTGACTGACTGCTGTTTTCCCAAAACAATTCCCCCTGTCATCAGGAAGCAGTTAAAGCAGTCACTGTCCCTACACTAATGCAAGTTAGATGCACCTCTTCAGAGGGGGGATTGATAGTGAAAGGATACAGACAAATTCCTAGGCAGACAGGGTCCCTGCCTAGGACAGGTCCCAGCCTTCAAGCCAGGACAGTTTGAAGCCTGAAAACTGAGATGTCAGTTCTGGAGAGAGTCCATGACTGGAGTGAGAATTTCTGTCCTCAGTTTACCCACTCTCCCTCAATTTGTTCCTTCTGGATGATATCTTTTAACCAATCAAATGGTGCTTTTTCCAAGCCTGCTCATGGACAAATCAGCACACACTCCCCCATTGTAAGCTCATAAAAACCCTGGACTCAGCCACAAAGATAGCTTACCCATTACAGGTCCCCTCAGATGCTGAGAGCTTTCTTTCTGTCACTCAATACAATTCTACTCTGCCTTACTCACTCTCTGGTTTCCAATGTACCCTATTCCTCTTGGTTGTGGGACAAGAACCTAGAATTTGCTGAATTGCAGGGGTGAAAGAGCTGTATTGTTTCTGCTTGCTGATCTGCGGGTGGCAGCAGTAAAAGAGCTGTAACATTCCCTCCCACTTGCTGAACAATGAGAGAGACGAGTCCACTGGGTGACACTCCCTCCTGCTTGCTGAACTATGGGAGTGAAAAAGCTGCAACAGTAGCAGTAAAAATCCCTCAGAAATTCAAAACTGTGCATAGATGTGCCTGAGATACAAAGAATAATAAACACATTTCTATTCTAAGGGAGTTTTTAAATCTAGGAGATAAGTTGGCTCTTGTTCACATATACCTACAATTCAAGCAGAATGGGAAAACTCACCAGAACATTCTGGAAAGCTGAGAAGATTCAGGGAAGGAAGTGCTCAGGAAGAAGTCACAAAATGGCTTTAAAGAACTCTGAGAAGTTGGAGAGGGATTTGGCAGATGATTAAACCCACAAGAGAAGTATAAAGTAAAGAGAGAGAAAATCAGAATCATCAAGTACCAAAAGCCAGGAAAATCTGATAATCTGTGAATAATGTAGGCTGGCTCCAGTTGTACAATTGTAGAAAGTTTGGGGAACAGGTCACAAAATTATTTCTTACAATACCTAAAGACCCTGGATTCTATGCCTTTGAGATGTAAAGTTTTAATTTTATTCCTTCTAATAAGAGACCGTTTCACCAGCATGTGCTTTAGATAAGTTAAGGTAGAAGCAAATTCATTATAAAAGGGGAAATAGTTAAGAAGCTATTGTATTAATTCACTCATCTATTCACTTGTCCATCTATTCAACAGTGATTTATGAAGTGCCTGCTATGAATCAGGCATTGTTCTGAGTTACACACCACAGAAAGGCACGGAGTGCAATAACTCAGGTAAGATTAAGGTCATAAATAAGATGAAATTATGTCTTTCATATGACAAAACACAGAAACTATAAAATAATAGATTGTAAATGTGTTTGCATATTTATAAATTTGCCTTCATGGCAAAAATATCATGAAATTAAATCAAATGTCATTTTGGGGAAAACAAAACTCACATTTCAGTTGCAGATGCCCCTGTCCAACACTTCCAGGTACCTTTCTACAAGTGTTTGCTTTGTGTTAACACTTATATGGCACTCTTTCTGTTCTACGTTTATTTTATTTGTATTATATGTATTTGTATTATTATTGTACAGAGGAAGCAGTGGATTTTGAAAAAGTTACTTATCTAATGTCAAAATCTATTCAGGTTTAGAAATAGAATTTGAACTTACTTCTCAGTATCACATATTTTGCATTATACCATTTGTCCTTATGATTGTCCCATTTTAGAAATATTGTCAAGTATTTTAAGGAATAATAATATCACCATGATTAAGAGTATGTCCTGATATAAAAAACATAGTAGCTATTTCCACATTTTGACACATATTGTAAAGTATCATTGATGAAATAAAAAATCTGAGATAAGTTCCAGAACTAATCCTCAAATATGTACATGATGTGGCTTTTAAGAAAAGTGTTCTATACACCCAATAAATTAACCCAAAACAAGCTGGTTTTCGTGATGCACATCTGTAATCTTAGCTATACAGGAGGATTGCTTGAGCCCAGGAGTTCAAGACTAGCATGGGAAACATTTTCAGACCCTGTCTCAACATAAAATTAAATAACCAAAAACAAGAAAAAAAATTAAACTCTAAAACTAAAACTGCTTACATTGTTGTTTTCAGAGGAAAGGAAGGGGTAACAACATTAAAACCTATTTTTTTCTAATTGAAAAAAATGATTTATGCTATCAATGAATGCCTCCAGCAGAATGTAATTTGGTTAAGACATTATTGGTAATATTGTATGTGGGATGACCACATGTTTTGTTTGTCCTGAACAGTACTAGTTTATCCCTATATTCCTTGCATCACTTCTGTTAGCCTTCGTCTCAGATTTTTCCATTAAAAATTATTATTAAGAATTACATCTCAAAAGGTTAGGGTTATTTTGGTAATCCTCACTTTGTACTTCTAGCTGTGAAAATATAAATGGATTGAGAACAGCATTCATGCTTTAACACATGGTCAAGTAAGCTATCAGGTTTACCTGTCTTTTTCTGATGCTTTCCAGCAGCCGTATAACTCTTGGTAATATTTTACAGATAGTGTATGTGACCCTTCAGAGTAAAAGGTAGTGGTGGGAGAAGTATTCAGAGCTGGTAACTAAGGCCTCAACTTGGCCCTCCAGCTAGTTGTGGGTTTATGCATCTTCAGCTAGTGAAATGCTTAAAATGCACAAAGCACGGGAGGTAGCAGGTGAGGCTGGTGGAACAATGAGACAATTGTAGTTTTGGTGCATGTGAAATAACCACAGGAAATATGGGCTCAGCAGTACTGCCATAGAGAATATAGAGAGTGGTGTGAGGACTCACTACAAAGGACTTGTCATTTATTGTTTGGTGAAAATCTATACTGTTCAATTATTTACTATTTTAGTGCTTATTTATTTTTAAGCCATAAACTCCATTTGCAAAAATAAACAATCTCACTCTCTCAAAAAGCATTTATAATAAAAATTAACAAATAAATTTCCATTTCTCAAGAAAGTTGATGAATAATATGTTACTTGTACACAATGTCTGTTGACATTTACAATACTTATCACTAGCCACATGGAAAGTGGAAGAAAAAGATAAAATTGTTCAAGAAGCAATACCATCAATTTTATAAATAGGTAGCTACATTAAGAGAGTGCCCTAAAATAAATATTTAACACACACAGCTGTAGAGGGTATATTTTCACAGCATTTGAGAAGCATGATATTTTATTTAAATCAAATGACTTTTCTCAAAATTATACTTGCTCTTTTTTTATTTTAAGATTTATTGCACATACACACAAAGTTAAGCCATGGATATCAGTTCCATTAATACACAAGAATTTCAAAATTGTCAAATATTCCCACTTTCATCAAATAATGCCAAACAGAAAATGAGATAAACTAATTTTAGTAATGGATTAATTATTTCATGCAATTCAGAAATCAAAGTAAACATTTTCAGTTGGATGTGAAAAATTTAACATTATTATGAATTCAAATAGAAAGTCAGTTAAGTAATCCATTATTTAAGGTTAAATAATTTGCTTTTGTGGCGATAATGTTAAAAACATTTTTTGAAGCACAGGGTCATAGTGAAAACAGTGTTTAGCCACATTAAGAAACCAATAAACTGAAATTGTATTTGGAATTTAATATAAACTGTTTTATAAACCTAAAATATATTTGTATATCGAGAGATATAGGACACTAAAGATTTGAGACAAAACAAATGTGTAGGTGATATACACTTTGCCTATTTGTAGCTCATCATTTATCAGATGTTAGAAATATTTGAGGCTTTAATGACCTAGTTTGCAAATCAACTTGCATGTCTCAAAACGTTATTGAAACTTTCTATAAACTAGGCCTCTTAAATTTGCTTAAATTTTGTATTAAAAATCAGCTCAGAATCTTTATTAAAAGACTTTGATGAGTGCAACATCAAATAAGTAATCTTTTGAAGCTTCTAGTAAGTTTTGGTTATCAAGAATAAAGATTGCTAGGAGGAAGAGAAATATCAGTGTAGCTCTACAAAAATATGAGTGAGCAAGTTAAAAATAAAAGTCAATGAGTAAGATTTTATTTTCAAATTCTATAAGTTTTCTTTAGAATATCATGTGGAAAGAATCATTTGACAGGGCTTCTATTTTTATTTGGATACAGTGTTTTGTTTTCTGTGCATGAACAGAAAAACTTGACAGGTTTTCTCAGTTTTGCAGCCTCGAAGGCTGACAAAACATTCAAAACAATCACAAATGAAGGTAATACACATTGAATTTTGTTATATGAAAATATTTGTCATAAAGAGGCCTTCTGCATGGAGAAAAAGAACAGTACCTGTAAAATTGTTTGGATTGAAATATTTATACATTTGAATATTTACATATTTCAATACAAAAATAGAAATAGTTATGCATTTCAATATGAAAAAACTAATACTGAGTTTATCTTCTACATATTAGTATTTGTTTGGGACTTGGAAATTATCAAAAGGATTTCCTCCATCAGAAACAAATGATCTACAGAGCAAAGTCATCAAGGATGCCAACCATTTCATTTTTTACTAATCATAAAACAAATGTTAGAAGACTGAAACCTGTTTCAGTAAATCAATTAAAATGTATAAGACTATATTGAAAAAATACATTATTTGAATAAATGCAATACAAATGATTTTAGTCATACAGATAAATAAATAAAGAATGGATTAAACTATATGAAAATGCACTGGCTAATTATTAATTATTCTGCTCTGCTATGTTTTTTATTTTTAGGTGAGCAATATTTTTTAAAAACCTGTTTTCACTTAATGTATGGGACATTGTTCTTTATATTTTTTAAAAAAACAATTGAACTGTTTAAAACAATCTAAAAGAAGATTTCAAGATCTACCACTATAATAAAATCAAATATAATTAATCAATACATATATAGCCTATAATTTAAATAGTTTGTCTACTGTCCTTCACTCATAGAAGTATACTGGTTTGGATAAACTATTAGGCGTTTGTTTTAACTTTAAATTAATCAATCAGTTGGCAGAACAGACAACTAATATAAGACAACCAAAACTGTAGTTTGCTTTCACAGCTGCCAGTAAACATTTTCCTAAACATTTTTATTTAGAAAAAGCTTAAATTTATAGAAAAATCTATAAATGTTAGATTTTGCCATGCACAACCATGTACATTTACATAGAATTACCAGTCTTTAACAATTTACCACATACTCTCCTCTCTGTATGTGTGTGTGTGTGTGTATATATATACATATATATGTATATATATGTATATGTACATTTTTTCCTGAACAATTTTCAAATAAGTTGCTGATATTGCAGCACTTCAACAAATTAGAATCATCAGATATTGTTTTATGCCTCAGTACTTAGTTGGTAAAATTTAAATTCACCAAGCTTATATTTTGCAAGAGTTATGAAGGTCATTCTCTGTATCAGTGTAATGTGGGAATAAAATAAAAATAAAAAATAATTCTCAACATTGAATGAATAACATAATCATTTTAAGCATTACAACAATTAATGAATGAATGCATTTATTTTTTCTATATTTAATCAATATTTATTGAGAACCTATTATACCTATTCCTCTTTTATAACAACTATTGAACAAGATAGTCAATGTTCATATACACAGAGTACTTTCAGTCTAATGGGGTGTGAAAAACAGGAGTTAAGTTCATAAACATGTAATATCTCATTAAGAGCTTTAAAAATATACCAGAGCAAGTTAATAGACAACTGAAATATTGACTCTGAAGTTATTTCAGGTAGCATACATGAGACCAAGCTCTCTTAGGAGTTGTACTCGAATGTAAACTTTAAAAAGGTGAAAGTATGTGTCTTGTGAATATGTGGTGATAGAATGTTAGGATCAGAGGGACGATCAAGTGTGAAAGCCATGTTGAAAAGAGGAGAGGGTCAATACAACTTTAGGGCTGATAATACAGGGACACCACCTATAAGATGACATGAGAGTCGCTGTCAGGTACAGACCAGATCACAAGGGTTTTGACCATGGCCCACTCTTAGATTTAGGATTCAGCGAAGTACAGCTCTGAGGCCAAAGCTGGCTCATGAGCTGGTTTAAGTGACCTAGAAGCCAATATTTTATTTATTTATTTATTTATTTATTTATTTTAGATTTTTAAATGTTCATTAATGAACATCAACAACAAAGAAAAATAACATGTAACAGAGAGAGGTTGTATGTGAGCCACGAAGTTTAAAATATTTACTTTCTGGTCTTCAGAAGAGAAAAAAATATGGTAATTCCACATGGAAAGTCATCAGAATTTGAGAGCTGGGGAGTCACATAATATGTATTATATTTTATAATGACTACTTTAATATTAGCATTGAAAATATTCTGCAGGCAGTCAAGAGCAGAAGCAGAATGATCCGTTAGGATGCTACGGCAATGGCCCAGCCAATAGGTGGGAATGGCTAGGTTTAGGGTGCTAGTTTTGGAGGAGCTGAAAATGTACAGGACTTGGGCTATAACTAGAAGGTAAAATCAACAGAATTTGCTAATTTGCTGAATGAAAACAAGCAAACAGTTTAAAACATGTTCAATTGCTCACTGTGTGGTATTTTTCTAGGAAGTGACAACCCAGAGTGTCCACGTTTTATATCGTGTTTATGTTACAGATAATTTTTTATTTATTCTAGAATTAAACTCCTTTTACCAATTCTATATAATTTTCTTATGCTTTGTTTTTTTAAGACAATAATCTGCGATGGCAAATGAATGCAAACAAAAGTAATAGTTATAAGAGTTATGTATTTCTTAATTATCATTATTTTATATATTTCTATTTTGATCATCAGTTATTTCTCTGGCATTAAATTTCAAAATAATAACTTAAGAGAGGCAAATGTATTTTGTTAAAGACAGAAAATAATGCAATCATATTCACTTTAAATATGTTTTGTCATTTAACAGACCCTTACTGCTTCTCTACTGGAGTAAAGAAACTATTTTTGTTAATGTGCTTAAGTAGCCTATAAGCATTTTTCCATTTTGCACAGCTAATTGAAAACAATCATTTTACCAGTTATATTAGTTTCCATAAGACAATTTCCAAACTTTTATAGTATCCTTTAAAAGAAAATAAATAATGTTAAGTTATGGTCCTTTAAAATCTCACTTTCTTAAAAATCTCAATAGCCTTTGCTATTTTCTCTTATTTTTAGATATGTGTATATATATACATACACGTAAACTAATTTCTTAGTATTTCAATGTTAATATTTCCCCAGAATTGTTGTACCACATTACATTCAACCATTTGCTTCCTGATGAACTTTTAAGTTGGCCCAAATTTCTAAAATTTTAGAAACAGTTACATGGAACTTACCAGGGGTATTTCATCAAAATCAACAATTAAAAAATATTTAAAGAGAGAAAAATAATTATTCATATGAGATGATCTTTTCATATTATTACTAAGTGTAGGTTACCTTTGCAGTAGTAAATTGATCATCAAAAAATTACCTTTAAAAATAATTGTATTGTTCTTGGGCCGGGCGCGGTGGCTCAAGCCTGTAATCCCAGCACTTTGGGAGGCCGAGACAGGCGGATCACGAGGTCAGGAGATCGAGACCATCCTGGCTAACACGGTGAAACCCCGTCTCTACTAAAAAATACAAAAAACTAGCCGGGCGAGGTGGCGGGCGCCTGTAGTCCCAGCTACTGGGGAGGCTGAGGCAGGAGAATGGCGTGAACCCGGGAGGTGGAGCTTGCAGTGAGCTGAGATCCGGCCACTGCACTCCAGCCTGGGCAACAGAGCGAGACTCCGTCTCAAAAAAAATAAAATAAAATAAAATAATTGTATTGTTCTTATATTCTCTCCTACTGTGTTTCATAGTTAGACAAGGAGCATGGATGAGCAACAAGGGCACTCCAATTCTGTTCACCTCAAAAAGGATTACATATTTTGACTGAATTAGCTAGTTGTAAAAAACAATTTTACTATTGCCTTCCAAATTTAGCATTTATTTGCCTAGATCGTGCAAATCTAAAAAAAATGACAATAGGAATTTTCATCTGCTTTTGCTCCCTTGGAATTTCAAGTCAACCATTTAATTACCTAAATATTTCAGATCATGTAAAGATTTTTTTAAATGTATGTTCAACAATCTGTCTGCCCAGTGAAAATCCTTCTCTATGTCTTTTATCATTTGCTATTTAAATACTGCAAATCAAACCATTTCTTGCTATAAAGAGATAATTAAATAACCGGAGGTTTTTATGACTAAAGTTAGACCAGCTGATACAAAATGTTACAGATTCTACAGAACTCTAGGGATTGTATTTACACTCTCCAGAACTTGATTTTGTTTTGAGGTGAACAGAACTTCTATAGCTTTATGTTCAAGAGCTGTGTTTTACATAAACTATATTCAAATATCAACCTTACAACTTATTCCTATTAGTTCTCTTTATATCTCAGAGCATCAGTTTCTTTTTTCTTTTCTTTTTTTTTTTTTTTGCAATAAATGATTTTAACACTTCTGAGAAATTTTTACTGAAATAATGATTGTAGACTAATAATAAATGTTGACAAACATTTGGGTAAATGGAGTTCTTATACATTAATGAATGGAGCTGTCACTTGGTTCAAATACTTTGAAAAATTTTGACAGTATTCACTAGAGCTAAGCAGTGGCCTATCCCATGACCCAGTAATTATTAACACAATATGCATGATATGGGCACACAAGAAATGGAGTGCATATGTCCATCCAAAGAATATTCATAGCAGCTTTATTCCTGATACATAAAATAGAAAATTATCCAAGTATTCTTCAGTAAGAATGTAAGAAACAAATTATGGTCTCTCTAAACTTTCATGAAATCAAAGAGGTACAGATACACAAAGTATAAATGAATCTTATAGTCTCTATGTCGAGCAAAAGAATCAAGATACGTGGTAATATACACTTTGTGATTTTATTTGTATGAAATTCAAGAACGGACAAAACTAATTTATGGCAATGACAGAATAGTGTTACATACTGGAGTGTCATATTGGCTCTGAAGTTATTAAAAGAAAAAAACTTCTGCTTGTCATAGAAACTACAATATATTGATCCCAGTAGTGTTTATTGGAGTGTACACATGCACAATAATTTATCTAGGGATATATATGAGAAAATGCAGCAAATTGTCAAGGAAAAGCAAGCATTTTACTATATGTAAGTTATGATTAAATAAGACGTTATATAAAGCAGTTTGAATGGTATCTGACAAATAATGTGCAAACATGTTCAGGAGAACATAGCTATAAGTCAAAATAAGTGTTATCTAAAACCCTTACATACCAATTCCCAATTACAATTACATTAACGTGAACATAAACTAGCCAGAGAAATACTAAGTTTAATGATAATTTAATAATTGACCGAGTATTCTCTAAATTATACATAAATAGATGTTTAGAATACCAACTGCACACCAATAAAATATTACACAATTTAATTTAGATGGTAGAAAATATCTGCATATTTAGATGATGTTCAGAAAATTTTACAGAAAAATAATTTACCATCTATCTGTGAAACTGATAAGATGCTTAATGAAACTCTCATTTAGTGCATAAAACATAAGATTTGATATGGTAGATATAATAGGCATTACTCCTTATAAAAGAGTTGAATCAAACCAAATTCATTATTTTTTTGACACTAACAGAAATGAATGTCACATGCAGTCTGTTGTATTTAATATATTATTTGATAAACTCGTTTTGACAGATGTCTTATACAATATTCCTTCTCTCTTTTTTTTTTAAAGTTAAAGTAACATTGTTTTGCATTTTCAGCCAGATTTTATTAGCAATTAGCTGGTGAATATAACAAAAATATGGATTTTTTTCTTGGTTGGACCCTATCTTGTAATAAACATCATAGAAATTAGAGACTCTGATTTTTCAGTCCCTACTGAACATTATCTTTATTATAGCTTAAGATAATTTTTTTGTGTATGTGACTTATCCTAAAAGCCCTCGGCATGACCAGGATCACTTTTTATCTACTTTGCTATCAGCAGTTTTCCAGGTACAGCATAGTTACCTATATTACTCACATGTCACTTATATTCAGGAGCTAATCTGCTACAATTACCAAGAAATGTAAGATCCTAAGTATCTTAACACATTTTTTTGTTTTTATCTTTTCTAGCATAATTTTGTTATTTTATGTGACATTTACACTTGTCTCAGGAATGCAAGATTAGGAAAGTAAGTGGTATGACTAAAGGTGCACCTGATTTACTATCAGATCTAGATTCAAATCTAGAGTTATGACTTACTCATGTAAACTTATTTAATCTCTTTTAACATGGGAATGATAACTACATTACAAGATGCTTGCAACAATAAAGATGAAATCAAGTGACTAATTATTGTTCCATAATCAGTTGATAAGTGGCACCTAATTTTATGAAGGTACATTTCTGACACTGAATTGAAACCCTAGCAAACCCAAGAAGTGACCCACTTATCTAGTTGATGAGCAACTATTGTTTTCAGTAGCCCAAACATTTGTGATTTTCACCTTTCGGCATAACTTTCTCAAACAATTTTCATGAGATTCGTACTGCACTTTTTTTCTTTCTTGTTCTCAGCCTCTAAAGCATGACACTGTGTTTGAACAAGACAGCAAGTCACTGCAAATCCTGTATGTCTGAACTACTAAAAAAAAGTTAAAAAAATAGACTTTAAGTCATGCTTTTCATACAAGAAAATGTTTATCTATTCAATGGTCATGTGAAAGATAATAATATCACACTAAAACAAAGGGACTTTTTTTCTTAATTTTCATAGCCTATGGATATTCACTGAAATATCTGAGAAAGCAATGACAAGGCAATGTGGAACAGGCACTCCGGTTCATTAGCTAGTTCATCCCACTCTGAATATCTAAGTTTAAGCGCCAATTTCTTCAGAGACAGGATGAGATTTGAGATTTCTTCTCATCAGGATGAGATTTCCTCTGTCTCTTCCATAACCAAAACCACTGGGGGGTTATATACAGTGCCAATCCCCAGATGGCTTATGTTATGATACTATTTATAAAAGAAAGATTGATGTTTGGCAGGAAAAAAATAAAATGGTCCTACAGTGACCTAGAAGACAAAATACACACTATACTCCCATATAAAAAAGTTATTTCTCTCTCTGAATAGGTATTACATGAGGAGGAAATAGACTCAGAATGTTTCACAGCAGCGTGAGTTATTTTCTGGGTCACTTCTTTTTTTAATACTTTTCCTGCCTTTGAAAAGTTTTCTTTGCAATGTTTTGGATATTGAAATCTGGGAGTTTCAAAGACTAATCCCAAGGAATCACATTATAGTAAATAATTAATCTTGATATTGGCAATTTCCTGACCTGCATATTAAGGTATTGCTTATTTCACTAAACATCTTTCTTTATTAAAGGAAAAGGAAATAAATTCTGAGTTTCACAGATGAAAGAATCTCTCTGTATATATATATAGATACATGCACAAAGACACAGACATATGTATATGCATACATACACATACATACATATATATGAATACCTGCACACACTTATATGTATAATGTATTTTATGAGTTTCTATGTATATAATCTGTATATTGTAATGTGAATTAAAATACAGAGAAAAAATAAGATATAAAATATACCTACATAGATTTCCTTTTCTATCCTTTCAAAATGACTTTTTTTTTTTTTTTTTTTGATAATTGCAAGACACTTTGAAAAAGATGAAGTAAATTTTGCTTGCAAGGATAAATACTTAAAAATTGATTTGCTTGGCCGGGCGCGGTGGCTCAAGCCTGTAATCCCAGCACTTTGGGAGGCCGAGGCGGGCGGATCACAAGGTCAGGAGATCGAGACCACAGTGAAACCCCGTCTCTACTAAAAATACAAAAAATTAGCCGGGCGCGGTGGCGGGTGCCTGTAGTCCCAGCTACTCAGGAGGCTGAGGCAGGAGAATGGCGGGAACCCGGGAGGCGGAGCTTGCAGTGAGCCGAGATAGCGCCACTGCACTCCAGCCTGGGCAACAGCGTGAGACTCCGTCTCAAAAAAAAAAAAAAAAAAAAAAAAAAAAAAAAAAAAAAAAAAAAAAATTGATTTGCTACTTTGTGTAAGAGAATTGTCCTCAATCTGAACATACTTCTCATTGTACATTGTAGTGTGTAATTTTGATTTGTCATGCAGGACATTTTCCCCTCACAAGTTATGTCAGAAATTATTGAGTGCCTTACAATATTGGAGATAATCAATATTCACTATAGCAAGCACCAATTAAAGAAGAGCAGAATATAAATTCTAGAAAAGCAATTTGAATATGAAACTGTATCACAATATGTTCATTTACCTTGATTATTTTAGATTTCAAGCCAGCTGTTATATCATAAACACTTTTTGTTTCATTGCCAAAATTAATGTGCCTTGTCTATTTAGAAAAATACATATGTAATTATGTTAAAATTAAAGAAGTTATGAAGTATGATTCTTTTTAATCAAAATGCTTTACATTGATTTAAAACAAGATAATGCATTTACTTATTTATTTTTATTATATGTTATATTCTAGGGTACATGTGCACAACGTGCAGGTTTGTTACATATGTATACATGTGCCATGTTGGTGTGCTGCACCCATTAACTTGTCACTTACATTAGGTATATCTCCTGATGCTATCCCTCCCCGCTCCCCCACACCCCACAAGAGGCCCTGTTGTGTGATGTTCCCCTTCCTGTGTCCAAGTGTTCTCATTATTCAATTCCCACCTATGAGTGAGAACAAGTGGTGTTTGGTTTTCTGTCCTTGTGATAGTTTGCTGAGAATGATGCTTTCCAGTTGCATCCATGTCCCTACAAAGGACATGAACTCATCCTTTTTTATGGCTGCATAGTATTCCATGATATATATGTGCCACATTTTATTAATCCAGTCTGTCTTTGATGGACATTTGGATTGGTTCCAAGTCTTTGCTATTGTGAATAGTGCTGCAATAAACATACGTGTGCATGTTTCTTTATAGCAGCATGATTTATAATCCTTTGGGTATATCCCCAGTAATGGGATGGTTGGGTCAAACGGTATTTCTAGTTCTAGATCCTTGAGGAATCACCACACTGTCTTCCACATTGGTTGAACTAGTTCACAGTCCCACCAATAGTGTAACAGTGTTCCTGTTTCTCCACATCCTCTCCAGCACTTGTTGTTTCCTGACTTTTGAATGATTGCAATTCTAACCGGTATGAGATGGGATCTCATTGTGGTTTTGATTTGCATTTCTCTGATGGCTAGTGATGATGAACATTTTTTCATGTGTCTGTTCATATCCTTTGCCCATTTTTGATGGGGTTGTTTTTTCTTGTAATTTTGTTTGAGTTCTTTGTAGGTTCTGGATATTAGCCCTTTGTCAGATGAGTAGATTGCAAATATTTACTCCCATTCCGTAGGTTGCCTGTTCACTCTGATGGTAGGTTTCTTTTGCTGTGGAGAAGCTCTTTAGTTTAATTAGATCTCATTTGTCAATTTTGGCCTTTGTTGCCATTGCTTTAGGTGTTTTAGACATGAAGTCCTTGCCCATGCCTATATCATGAATGGTATTGCCTAGGTTTTCTTGTAGGGTTTTTATGGTTTTAGGTCTAACATTTAAGTCTCTAATCCATCTTGAATTACTTTTTGGTTAAGGTGTAAGGAAGGGATCCAGTTTCAGCTTTCTACTTATGGCTAACCAGTTTTCCCAGCACCATTTATTAAATAGGGAATCCTTTCCCCATTTCTTGTTTTTGTCAGGTTTGTCAAAGATCAGATGGTTGTAGATGTGTGGTATTATTTCTGAGGACTCTGTTCTGTTCCATTGGTCTATATCTCTGTTTTGGTATCAGTACGATGCTGTTTTGGTTACTGTAACCTTGTAGTATAGTTTGAAGTCAGGTAGCGTGATGCCTCCAGCTTTGTTCTTTTGGCTTAGGGTTGTCTTGGCAATGCGGGCTCTTTTTTGGTTCCATATGAACTTTAAAGTAGTTTTTTTCCAATTCTGTGAAAAAACTCATTGGTAGCTTGATGGGGATGGCATTGAATCTATAAATTACCTTGGGCAGTATGGCCATTTTCATGATATTGATTATTCCTATCCATGAGCATGGTATGTTCTTCCATTTGTTTGTGTCCTCTTTGATTTCATTGAGCAGTGGTTTGTAGTTCTCCTTGAAGAGGTCCTTCACATCCCTTGTAAGTTGAATTCCTAGGTATTTTATTCTCTTTGAAGCAATTGTGAATGGAAGTTCATTCACGATTTGGCTCTCTGTTTATCTGTTACTGGTGTATAAGAATGCTTGTGATTTTTGCACATTGATTTTGTATCCTGAGACTGCTGAAGTTGCTTATCAGCTTAAGGAGATTTGGGGCTGAGACAATGAGGTTTTCTAAACATACAATCATGTCATCTGCAAACAGGGACAATTTGACTTCCTCTTTTCCTAAGTGAATACCCTGTATTTCTTTCTCTTACCTGATTGCCCTGGCCAGAACTTCCAACACTATGTTGAATAGGAGTGGTGAGAGAGGGCATCCCTGTCTTGTGCCAGTTTTCAAGGGGAATGCTTCCAGTTTTTGACCATTCAATATGATATTGGCTGTGGGTTTGTCATAAATAGCTCTTTTTATTTTGAGATATTTTCCATCAATGAATTTATTGAGAGTTTTTGTCATGAAGGGCTGTTGAATTTTGTCAAAAGCCTTTTCTTCCTCTATTGAGATAATCATGTGGTTTTTGTCCTTGGTTCTGTTTATATGCTGGATTACGTTTATTGATTTCCGTATGTTGAACAAGTCAATGGAATTTATTCATTTCTTCTAGGTTTTCTAGTTTATTTGCGTAGAGGTGTTTATAGTATTCTCCGATGTTAGTTTGTATTTCTGTGGAGTCGGTGGTGATATCCCCATTATCATTTTTTATTGTATCTATTTGATTCTTCTCTCTTTTCTTATTAGTCTTGCTAGCGGTCTGTCAATTTTGTTGATCTTTTCAAAAACCAGCTCCTGGATTCATTCATTTTTTGAAGGGTTTATTTGTGTCTCTATCTCCTTCAGTTCTGCTCTGACCTTAGTTATTTCTTGCCTTCTGCTAGCTTTTGAATGTGTTTGCTCTTGTTTCTCTAATTCTTTTGATTGTGATGTTAGGATGTCAATTTTAGATCTTTCCTGCTGTCTCTTGTGAGCATTTAGTGCTATAAATTTCCCTCTACACACTGCTTTAAATGTGTCCCAGAGATTCTGGTATGTTGTATCTTTGTTCTCATTGGTTTCAAAGAACATCCTTATTTCTGCCTTCATTTTGTTATGTACCTAGTGGTCATTCAGGAGCAGGTTGTTCAGTTTCCATGTAGTTGAGCGTTTTTTATTGAGTCTCTTAGTCCTGAGTTCTAGTTTGATTGCACTGTGGTCTGAGAGACAGTTTGTTATAATTTCTGTTCTTGTACATTTGCTGAGGAGTGCTTTACTTCCAACTACGTGGTCAATTTTGAAATAAGTACGGTTTGGTGCTGTGAAGAATGTATATTCTGTTGATTTGGGGTGGAGAGTTCTGCAGATGTCTATTAGGTCTGCTTGGTGCAGAGCTGAGTTCACTTCCTGAATATCCTTGTTAACTTTCTGTTTCATTGATCTGTCTAATGTTGACAGTGGGGTGTTAAAGTCTCTCATTATTATTGTGTGGAAGTCTAAGTCTCTTTTTAGGTCTCTAAGGACTTGCTTTATAAATCTGGGTGCTCCTGTATTGGATGCATATATATTTAGGATACTTAGCTCTTCCTGTCGAATTGATCCCTTTACCATTATGTAATGGCCTTCTTTGTCTCTTTTGATCTCTGATGGTTTAAAGTCTGTTTTATCAGAGACTAGTATTGCAACCCCTGCTTTTCTTTGTTCTCCATTTGCTTGGTAGATCTTCCTCTATCCCTTTATTTTGAGCCTATGTATGTCTCTGCATGTGAGATGGGTCTCCTGAATACAGCAAACTGATGGGTCTTGACTCTTTATCCAATTTGTCAGTCTGTGCCTTTTAATTTGAGCATTTAGCCCATTTATATTTAAGGATAATATTGCTATATGTGAACTTGATCATGTCATTATGATGTTAGCTGGTTATTTTGCTCGTTAGTTGATGCAGTTTCTTCCTAGCATCGATGGTCTTTACATTTTGTCATGTTTTTGCATTGTCTGGTACTGGTTTTTCCTTTCCATGTTTTGTGCTTCCTTCAGAATCTCTTGTAGGGCAGGCCTGGTGGTGACAAAATCTCTCAGCATTTGCTTGTCTGTAAAGGATATTATTTCTCCTTCATTTATGAAACTTAGATTGGCTGGATATGAATTTCTGGGTTGAGAATTCTTTCCTTTAAGAATGTTGAATATTGTTCCCTACTCTCTTCTGGCTTGTAGAGTTTCTGCTGAGAGGTCTGCTATTAATCTGATGGGTTTCCCTTTGTGGGTAACCTGACTTTTCTCTCTGGCTGCCCTTAACATTTTTTCCTTCATTTCAACTTTGGTGAATCTGACAATGATGTGTCTTGGAGTTGCTCTTCTCAAGGAGTATCTTTGTGGCATTCTCTGTATTTCCTGAATTTGAATGTTGGCCTGCCTTGCTAGGTTGGGGAAGTTCTCCTGGATAATATCCTGCAGAGTGTTTTCCAACTTGGTTCCATTCTCCTCATCAATTTCAGGTACACCAATCAGATGTAGATTTGATCTTTCACATAATCCCATATTTCTTAGAGGCTTTGTTCATTTCTTTTTACTCTTTTTTTCTCTACACTTCTCTTCTTGCTTCATTTCATTCAATTGATCTTCAGTCACTGATACCCTTTCTTCCAGCTGATCGAGTCAGTTACTGAAGCTTGTGCATTTGTCATGTAGTTCTGATGTCATGGTTTTCAGCTCTGTCAGGTCATTTAAGGACTTCTGTACATTGGTTATTTTAGTTAGCTGTTCGTCAAATCTTTTTTCAAGGATTTTAGCTTTTTTGTGATGGGTTCTAACTTCCTCCTTTAGGTCGAAGAAGTTTGATCGTCTGAAGCCTTCTTCTCTCAACTCGTCAAATTCA
The DNA here is from genome assembly GCF_049350105.2 of Macaca mulatta. Lineage (NCBI taxonomy): Eukaryota > Metazoa > Chordata > Mammalia > Primates > Cercopithecidae > Macaca > Macaca mulatta. Next base: position 94,655,807 of record NC_133414.1, on the reverse strand, counting down.
TCCTCCAGCCAGCTTTGTTCTTTTACTGGCGAGGAGCAGAATTCCTTTGGAGGGGGAGAGGCACTCTGACTTTTAGAATTTTCAGCTTTTCTGCACTGCTTTTTCCCCATCTTTGTGGTTTTATCTACCTTTGGTCTTTGATGATGGTGAGGTACAAATGGGGTTTTGGTGTGGATGTCCTTTCTGTTTGTTAATTTTCCTTCTAACAGTCAGGACCCTCAGCTGCATGTCTGTTGGAGTTTGCACAAGGTCCAATCCAGACCCTGTTTACCTGGGTATCAGCAGCGGAGGCTTCAGAAGAGTGAATATTGCTGAACAGCAAATGTTGCTGTCTGATCATTCCTCTGGAAGCTTCGTCTCAAAGGGTTACCCGGCCGTGTGAGGTGTGAGGTGTCAGTCCGCCCCTAATCGGGGGTGTCTCCCAGTTAGGCTACTTGGGTTTCAGGGACCCACTTGAGCAAGCAGTCTGTCCATTCTCAGATCTCAAACTCCATGCTGGGAGAACCTCTACTCTCTTCAAAGCTGTCATACAGGGACATTTAAATCTGCAGAGGTTTCTGCTGCCTTGTTTGGCTATTCCCTGTCCCCAGAGGTGGAGTCTCCAGACTCAGGCAGGTCTCCTTGAGCTGTGGTGGACTCCACTCGGTTTGAGCTTCCAGCCTGCTTTTTTTACCTACTTAAGCCTCAACAGTAGCGGGTGCCCCTCCTCAAGTCTCACTGCTGCCTTGCAGTTAGATCTCAGACTGCTGTGCTAGCAATGAGGGAGGCTCCGTGGGCATGGGACCCTCCAAGCCAGGAGCTGGATATAATCTCCTGGTATGCCATTTGTTAAGACCCTTGGTAAAGTGCAGTATTAGGGTGGGAGCGACCCGGTATTTCAGGTGTTGTATGTCACGCTTTTCCTTGGCTAGGAAAGGGAATTTCCTTCTCCCTTGCGCTTTCTGGGTGAGGCAATGCCTCGTCCTGCTTTGTCTCTTGCTCGGTGGGCTGCACCCACTGTCCTGCACCCACTGTCCAACACGCCCCAGTGAGATGAACCCAGTACCTCAGCTGGAAATGCAGAAATCACCCATCTTCTCTGTCACTCACCCTGGGAGCTGGAAGCTGGAGCTGTTCCTATTCGGCCATCTTGGAACTGCCCCAAGATAATGCATTTATAAAATTAGTTCTACTATATCCCCTCTTCAGGTTAATAGTTTGAGAATTCATCATTTTTTATTTTCCTCAGAAGTGAATACATGTAAATGGCTTAATTTAAATTCAATTTTAATAATTCAATAAATTAAATTCTCATATGCTAAGTTACATTTAATCTATGAATAATGATAATTTTTCAAGTTATGTGTGTTTTTAACTTTATCATGCATTTAGTACTTGAGATATTTGTCTTACATATTCATGATGAGTTAAATAACTTTTTGTGTACTTGGAAATTCAAAGAGCCAATTTTTGTACTTTCTTCTTTAAATTATATTGTATATGTCCCAGAGGTTAATATAGACATATTGAGAGTAGTGTTGCAGCTTGATACACAATTAGGTAAACTATGAGTCCCTTAAATAATGATAAAGCCATAATCCAATAATCCTGATGCTAAAATATAATTTACTGAATATTGATATTAGCTTATATTTGCTACATGTATGCTTCCAGTACACCAAGCACAGTGCTAAGTTATACACAAAACACACACACTCATATTTATATGTCAGAGTAAATTTATAATCTTGACATTATTATTCTCACCATCTTACATATTAAGAAGATGAATTTTGGAGGCATTCAAAATCCTGGCATCTTGGTCAAGAACTTAAATTTGCAGAGCATTGATCTTAACTGTGATGTTATAATGATTCATTGTCTTTCTTTCTTAATAAACCATTACAATTTCCCCTTGGTTTAAGTAACAGCCTTTCTCTCTTCATCATTCTTTTATCTCAAAGAGTATTATAGGTGTGTTAAAACCTATTGTCTCTGTATCTCTTATTGTATACCAAGCTGTTTGAAGTAGTTAACATAATAAATTCATTTAATTCCAATACCAATGTTACAGGGGATGAACCATTTCAATTTTTTAGAGATAAAGAAACAGAAGCATCAACAGAATAAAGCTTTACTTAAATTGTAAAGCCCAATGGTGATAGAGTCATGAAATATGAACCCAGTTTGTCTTGCTCCAAAATCGGTGTTTCCAATCGTCACTGTTCTTGCATTGAAAGGAAGAATACATATGACCGTCCTTGCTCTTTCAAGTAGATTATCATTTTTATGCTTATTATTATTGTAATGGAGGAATAAGACATATACCCAGGAAAAATAACTCGCAATATAAGCCAAACGTGATGAGTGACAATATATAGTATGAATGAGAAGCACTATTGTAATTTAGAAGTAAAAAAAAAAAAAAAAAAAAAAACAATTACTTTCCCCACTTTAGTTTCCTAATAGCCTTTGTCTCACATTCTCTATATGTTTATATACAAATCAACATATGTTAAAAATGTTATAACAATTCATGCTACCACTTAACTGACTGAATTTCAGTCATTCACTCTGCTTTGCCTAGCAGTAGCCAAATAACACACAAGACATGGAAGAAGACAATTTTTTTCTTTGTTTTGATATGGAGTCTTTCTCTGTCACCCAGACTGTAGTGCAGTGGTGGGATCTCGGCTCACTGCAACCTCTGTCTCCTGAGTTCAAGCTATTCACCTGCCTCAGCCTCCTGAGTAGCTGGGATTACAGGAATCAGCCACCACACCTGGCTAACTTTTGTATTTTTAGTAGAGATGGGGTTTCACCATATTGTTCAGGCTGCTCTTGAATTTCTGACTCAAGTTGTCTCCCAGCTTCCACCTCCCAAAGTGCTGGGATTACAGGCCCAGCTAGAAATTTCATTTTAGCTTATGTTAGAAATATAGTAGAGGCTGGGTGTGGCGGCTCACGCCTGTAATCCCATCACTTTGCGAAGCAGAGGCAAGTGGATCACGAGGTCAGGAGTTCAAGATCAGCCTGGCCAAGATGATGAAACCCTATCTCTTCTAAAAATACAAAAAAAAAAAAAAAAAAAAAAATTAGCTGGGCGTGGTGGTGGGTGCCTGTAATTGCAGTTACTCCGGAGGCTGAGGCAGAGAATTTCTTAAACCCGGGAGGCGGAGGATGCAGTGAACCGAGATCGCACCACTGCACTCCAGCCTGGGTGACAGACCAAAACTCCGTCTCAAAAAAAATAAAAATAAAAATAATGTAGTAAAGGAGACATGTGTGATAGATTTAAACAAAATGTATATTTCTGTGATAAAATTTATTGTAGAAATATTAATGAATGTCATTTGCTTTCTCATTATTTTATTAAACATCTGTGCTTCCATTTTGAAATAATACTTGAAATCTCATTGTCTATCTTACTTTCCTTTGTCAGTAATAATCTTTGAAATGGTGTAGTGCAAGTGCTCAACTGCATGGACACTAGTTCCTTCCTAATTAATGGTTGTAGCATATCACTGAAACATAAGAAAAATATTTTTATTTCTTCAGGTCCTTAAATTATCTATAGCTTTGGACACCAGTGACCAATTGTCAGTGAATCAGAATCTCCTTCCTTACTGTTCGTGATTACTTTGTACAGTTTGTATCTCATTCTGAAGTATAATGGCTACTTTTCCTACTCTCTTAATTTTCCTCACCTCTGCTTAGTGTGATAGTCAGTTTGAATTCAGTGCCTATTAACGACCTCCTATGCAAATTTATTCCATATTTTTCCACCATCCCAGTCATGTACCATTCACATAGTAGTTATCTGAGTAGGTAACATACTATTACCTAAAAAATCAACATATTAAAATGTAATTTATCTTTTCCTTTAAATTATCTTTACCATGAAGTTGACGACATTCACCTATCTTTCAATGGCTTTATATTCTGAACTTATCCTGCTAGATCTTGTTCTAAATAGAAGCCCTATTATCTCTTTCAATAGAGCACTCAATTATTTCTTCTTTCTTTATGTCTAATGCCTTCAAGTTAGTTCATGCCCTAATGAAGTCTCTCTGAATTATCCTAACAGCTTCCTGGATATAATCACAGGTAGAATATAAGAGCATACACAATCATAAGGACATAAAGCCAGAGCACATACAAGCTCTAATTATAAACTTCAAGAAAAATGTAATTAAATCACATGCTATTAAAAGTATTAAAGTAAAAGTACTTCATTAATGCTAATCGCTTGGCACTTCTCTAAGTCAGATACATTTAGTACTTAAGAAAAATACTATTTATGTAAAGAAAAATTTTCCATATGGATGAGTTTTGTCTTACCAAAACAGTTTTTTCAGTCTTATTCACCATGAATTATTTAAATTATGACAATGCCTTTGTAGAATAATTGTGAGATGAGCGAGAATAGCTACTCTAACTTTTTAAACATCTGCAAAAAAAAAAAAAAAAAATGTGTGCTATGACTATATTGGAGAATTTTTAAAAATTGTCACCTCTACCCAAGTAATTATATAGTCCTATTGTATATCTTTGTATTTGAAACTGCAATCCTTTTGTCATTGTTTTTGAAACAGTTACCTTAAAATGTTCACTCTTTCTTTTTACCAGGTGAGCCAACTAGTTATGTAAAATAAACAAGTACTTCTTAGAGGCCAGATTGAAACAATTGTATTTAGCTGAAATTCTTCTTAACTACCTACTATATTCCTTTCAAAACTTTTATTTTCAGAAAGATATTAAGATACCAGCACTATTCATTTATATCACATTGATTATGTAAATAAATTGAAAACATTTTCTTACAAATTAAAAGAGAAAAAAAAAATGTAAACTCACTTGTCGTAACCCTGATATTCTTATATCTATTTATTCTATAAACAGCATCTTTTTGCTCTAAAACACACTTTTGAGTACTTGCAGAAGGAAATCTAGATTTTTATTAAATTTGCTATTGATTGCTATGCAGTTCTGTATGAATCACAGTTCCTTAATAATTCCACTATAAGTTTCAGATTGAATGAGATGGTTGTGGATAGACTTGGACTTCAACACTGTAGCTTTATATAGGTTATTTGAACCTTCAAATTCCTAAAAATGCCATGTCAGTATAGCACAATAATTTTTTGATTCTGGGTCACCAAACATTATGTTCATAAAAAGTCATTTATCCAGTGTTAGTGACTATGTAATAGAAGCAGGTAGAAATAACAAATATTTTTTATCATCCACTTCTAAATATCCTTCAGGTTCAAGGCCTAATTAGCAAGTGTTTATTCCTGGTAACTATATTATCTTCTTGAAATGATATATTTTGCTTTTAAGTGGCATTGCAGTGAGCTAGAAGTTACAATATATCCCCGTTATGCATCTAATATTTATTTGAATGTACCCATTGATAAGATATCATACTTATATATCAATGTTTCATAATTCTCTAAAATGGATGGATATAAAGATTAAGATACACTTAAAAGATAACAAATCAATATTAGTTCAGTTATTTTGTTAAAGTTGAATATAATGGGCTGAATATTTAGACATCTGTATAGAAGGGAAATCTGTGGTTCTGTGTTCTTCCTTAGGAGGTAGAAAAGGATGGATAGATATCGATAGATGGTGAACGGTAAGAAATCAATGGACCAAACAACAATCTGCAAATCATGGTTAGTTATAAAGTGTCTTGCAAGTAATATGTTCTTCATCACTGTTAAGGTAGCTGATAATTTTTTGCAGTTGCTCTTTAATAAACCACTATTATTCATTCTCAATTTAAGTAGTTCTACTGAGTAGAATTTACACTGCAGGTTGATATGGTTTGGCTCTGTGTCTCTACCCAAATTTCATGTCAAATTTTAATCTCCATGTATTGGAGGAGTGGCCTGATAGATGTTGACTGAATTCAGGGGGCAGACTTCCCCGTTGCTGTTCTTGTGACAGTAAATAAATTCTTATGAAATCGGGTTGCTTTTAAAGTGCTGTTTTAAAAGTGCTCATGAGATCTGGTGTTTAAAAGCTGCTTTTTAAAAAGTACTGTGTAGCGCTTCCCCCTTTGCTCTCCCTCTCTCCTGCTCTGTCATTGTTACTTGTGCTTGCTTCCCCTTTTCCTGAGGCTTCCCAACCATGCTTCCTGTACAGCCTGCAGAACTGTGAATCAATTAAACTTCTTTTCTTCATAAATTACCCAATCTCAGGTAGTTCTTTATAGCAGTGTGGGAATGATCACAGAAAATTGGTACTGGGAGTGGGATATTGCTATAAAGATACCTGAAAAGGTGGAAGCAACTTTGGAACTGGGTAATGGGCAGAGGCTGGCATAGCTGGGGGGCTCAGAAGAAGACAGGGAAATGGGGGAAAGTTTGGAACTTCCTAAAGACTTGCTGAATGGTTATGAACAAAATGCTGATAGTGATATGGACAATACAGTCCAGGCTAAGGTGGTCTCAGATGGAGATGAAAAAGTTATTGGGAACTGGAGCAAAGGTCACTCTTGCTATGCTTTAGCAAACAGATTGGTGGCATTGTGCCCCTGCTCTAGAGATCTGCCGAACTTTGAACTTAAGAGAGATGATTTAGGGTATCTGGCAGAAGAAATTTCTAAGCAGCAAGGCATTCAATATGTGACCTGGTTGCTTATAAAAGCCTATGCTCATTTAAATAAGTAAAAACAACTCATATTTAAACGGGAATAAGAACACAAAAGTTTGGAAAATTTGCAGCCTGACCATGTGGTGGGAAAAAAAATACATTTTCTGGGGAGAAATTCAAGCCCATTGCAGAAATGTATATAAATAAAGAAGAGCAGAATGTTAATAGCCAATACAATGGGTAAAATGCCTCCAGGGCATTTCAGAGACCTTTGTGGCAGCCCCTCTCATCACAGACCTGGGGACCTAGGAGGGAAAATGGTTTCATGGTCCAGGTTCAGGGACCTGCTGCTCTTTACAGCCTCAGGACATAGCACCCTGCATGCCAGCTGCTCCAGCTCCAGCTGTGACTGAAAAGTCCCAAAGTACAGCTCAGGCCATTGCATCAGGGGGTGCAAGCCCCAAACCTTGGTGGCTTCCACATGGTGTTGGGCCCACGGGTGCAGAGAAGGCAAGAGTTGAAGTTTGGTAGCCTCCACCTAGATTTCAGAGGATGTATGGAAATGCCTTGTTGTTCAGGCAGAAGTTCATTGCAGGGGTGGAGCCTTCATGGAGATCCTCTACCAGAGCAGTGTGGAGGGGAAATGTTCGTGTCTCTACACATTGTCCCCACTGGGGAACTGTCTAGTGGACCTGCAAGAAGACGGCTACCATCCTCTACACTCAGAATGGTAGATCCACTGCCAGCTTGCACTGTATACCTTGAAAAGACACAGGCACTCAACACTAGCTCATGAAAGCAGTAACAGGGAATGTACCCTGCAGAGCCACATGGAAGGAGCTGTCCAAGGCCTTGTGGGCCTATCCCTTGCATCAGTGTGGCCTAGACGTAAGACATGAAGTCAAATGAGATTATTTTGAAGCTTTACGATTTAGTGACTGCCCCACTGGGTTTTGGACTTGCAAAGGGCCTTTAGCCCCTTTATTTTGGCCAATTTCTCCTGTCTGGAATGGGATAACTTACCAATTGCCTGTATACCCATTGTATCATGGAAGTAAGTAACTTGAACTTGTTTTTTTTATTTTATAGGCTCATAGGTGGAAGGGAATTGCCTTGTCTCAGATGAGACTTTGGGCTTGGACTTTTGACTTAATCCTGGAATGAGTTAAGACTCTCTGGGAATTTTGGAAGTCATGAATGTGTTTTGAAATGTAAGAAAGACATAAACTTTGGGAGGGGCCAGGGACAGAATGATACGGTTTGACTTTATTTCCCCACCCAAATCTCATGTCAAATTGAAATTTCTAGTGTTAAAGGAAAGACCTGGGGGGAGGTGACTGGATCATGGGGGCAGATTTCCTCCTTGCTGTTCTGATGATAGTGAGTTCTCACGGGATTTGGTTGTTTGAAAGTGTGTAGTGCTCTCCACTTCACTCTCTCTCTCTCCTGCCTCACCATGTTAAGATATGCATGCTTCCCCTTCACCTTCTGCCATGATTGTAAGTTTCCTGAAGCCTCCCTGACATGCTTCCTGTACAGCCTGTAAAATTGAGTCAATTAAACCTCTTTTCTTCATAAATTACCCATTCTCAAGTAATTACTTATAGCAACATGAAAACAGACTAATACACAGGTCTAGAGATTGATTAACGACCTAGGTATGATATACTGCATTTCATATCCTTAGTATACTGACTGGTTGAGCAATAACACATAACCTGAGGCCAAACAATGAGTTCCTTACAAAAGAAAATATTTCAGGAAAGTATTACTCTTTCTGCTAAGTTGCTACACTCATAGAATATAAGGCTGGAAATATCAGAAGCTACTTTTGTCACACAGGTAAAGAAGACCTCTCTACTCCCTAAAAATGAAGTCAGCAGGGTCATGCAGAGCCTGAAGATGAACAAATAACATAAGATGATCTGAGTCATTAATTCAAGCCATAAAAGAACCAGCCTTACTCCTGACTGTTTTAGTTATGCATACTAGTTTAAGTTGTGTTTCTGTTAGTTGCAATTGAGGGGAAAAAATGCAGGAGAAAATATTGCTAATAATTTATTATATACAATAAATACCTTAAATTATGTCAATTGCATCATTATTGTCATTTACTTCTTCCCCTAATGACTTGTACACTGGATGAGATTGTAGAGTTTAAGGTCTTCGAGGAACACCTATAGAAGACTGAAATTGTTGTGGATGCTTTGGCAGAAAGATATCAAGGACTTTTGCTCTGATGTAGTGGTTGTCTAGTGCTGGTCCACCTACTATTGTTGTTAATTGAAGACATTCCACTGATACATGAAAAAGTGGGAAAATACATTATCAAACGAGTTATTCACAAAGTCAAATGCATTCACTTGGGAGAGCTCCCTTTCCTTCTCAGATTATGACTTCTAAGCTTTTTTGGTGGAACAATGCTTTTCCTTTTTTTAAATGAAATAATACCTTTAATAAATAGGTTTGTTTGTCAACTTTACAGTGTGCTTTTTAAAAATATTGCATAATAAAAGGCCAGTTTTTCTGTGCTGCACCTTCAATGAATTTAAAGTTTTTCATTTTTTTTTCCCCCTAGGTTTAGAAAATTCTGGGATAAACTGCTTGTAGTAATTTCCTTGAAAGTGTTTATGGTATCATAGCTGTCACCAGAGATTTTAATCAACCATCTGAAGTGAATTATTCCCTAAAGATAATGCTAACAGACTAGTATTAAGCCATTTGCTGAATTAAAGATAGAAAACTTTTAAACAGACAAAAGCTACCAATGTATGGAGCTTCTGAAAGCCATGATTACCAGGGGCTGCTGTGGCTTCTGTAGTGCTATTGGAAACTTCATCTACACAGAGTCAGCATAAATGACCTCCAAGATGGCGAGTCAAAAAGTAGCCACAGGGAAATACTTTTGCCAGTATTTGTAGCTGCTAGGGTGGAGACAGCAAATAAAAGATATGCTTTTCTCCCTTCCATCACCCATGGCAGATATAGCTAATTTTAAGCCATGTGTTGTGCAAAGATGAATACTATTTCCCATTATAGCCCTAAGGATAATATAATGCTCCAGTTACAAGGTATGTGCCTTTCTGCCTCAAACACACTATTTATACATTTCTTTGTGATGCTGGAGCTGAACACTGCAAACCACATTTCTATTCATTAATTGCCTCCATCTATTGAAGAAAGGAGGTAGGGGGAGAAGGCAAGTTTGAAAGAGACAAATGGGCACTCTCCTTGTTTGCATTCATTTCTTGTCCACGTCACCCTACTTGATATGGTTTGGCTGTGTCCCCACCCAAACCTTATCTTGAATATTCATCCTCCCGTGTCAAGGGAGGGACCTAGTGGGCGGTGTATGCATCATAGGTTTCCCCCATACTGTTTTCAGGATAGTAAGTTCTCACGAGATCTGATGGTTTTATAAGTGTTTGGAAGTTCCTCCTTCGCTATTCTCTCTCCTGCTTGCTGTGAAGAAGGTGCGTGCTTTCCCTTCCACTTCCACCATAACTGTGGAGTTTCCTAAGGCCTCCCAGACCATCTGGAACTATGAGTCAATTAAATATCTTTCCTTCATAAATCATCCAGTCTTGGGTATTTTATAGCCGTGTGAAAACACATACTTATCAATGCTTCCAATTGCTTCTAGCTCCTTACAATACCATCAATTCAATCTCATTGAGAGTTTTACAGATAAGAATCAGTCTTACCATGCCCCTCTGAGATACCAGCACCAGTATGCCCTAGTGACCTCCTGAAAGGCTTGGACTCTAGTTGCTCCTGGTCTCTTCTTGGATCTGAGTAATATCAAACAGTGTCCTTTTTCAAAGGGATGAGTGTCAGCTCTGCAGCCTTCTCTTTTAACTTTCTCATTCCATAAATCCTACGACTTCCATTTGTTTTCTCAGTCTTAAAGATAGTAACTGATTTCTGGATATTATTACTATTATTATAACAATATTATATTTATGAGTTCTGATGTCTCAGCACTGTATTAATCTCTTATATATGCATTACATATATATTTAATCCTCACAATAATGCTACGTGGTGAGTCCTATAATTACCCATATTTTTAAAGGTAAAGGAAATGAAACAAAAAATAAGATATTTGACTTGCCCACGGTGAGATGTCAGTCATCTGAAGCCAACATTAGGAACAGCATTGGGGAATGTTAAAAAGGGACGGCTTCCTTGCTCAGAAATCACTAGACTTTTCTGTCACCTCAGAATAATCCTCTGGTATAAACTACTGTGGGTGAGATAGGGGCCATGGTAGTTGGCTAGTAGTAATTTTTTAAATAACTTTCTCATTAAATAGAGATAAATATTTTCCCAAGACTAAGCAGATTGGACATTTCAGAAACTTTGGAAAGATTCCTAATATCCACTGGAGAGCATAGCCTGGGAGAAAGATGATTTCTACCTCTATTGTACCAAATTTTTAAAAAGTGTTCTACTCAATTATGGCCACCTGGTTTCTACCCCAAATTTCTCCTTTCTAAAGTGCCATGTTATTTACTGTGATTCTAAAAGGGTGGTTAAAATGCAATACATTTCAGCTGGGCTTGGTGGCTTACATCTGTAATCCCAGCAATTTGGGAGGCTGAGGCAGGTGGATTGCATGAGTCCAGGAGTTTGAGATCAGCCTGGGCAACACAGTGAAATCCTGTCTCCATTTTTATTTTAAAAATGTATTAAAAATTATATAGTGCATTTATTATATATTATAGATATAAATTACTTATATTTCATAATGTAATATATTAAATGTGTAATTTAAATATTTAATATATTTAAGGGATTTTATACTAATATATTTATTTTAAATATTTAATATATTCAAGGAAGGGTTTTAAATATTTTACATTCAAGAAAGTGTTTTACATTCAATGTATTGCATTTTATGTATATATACACATATATGCATATACATATATGTATATGGGAATATATACACACACATATATACATATATACATATATGTATATATACACACACACATATATATATACACACACATATAATGCAATACATTAAATATAAAACCCTTCCTTGAATCTCAGCTTAGTTATTGGTAGTTTGGAAGTGCTTATGCCATTAACATTTATAAATGCAGTGCTAATATCTTCATTTCAATTATCCTTAGAAAAGGCTACTAATGCTATTTACTCTATACACACTTTGTCCATATAAAATCTTATTGATCAAATATCCCCATGGAGAAGGATCTGCTAAAGGTCTATAAGTCCCAGTCAGGAATGCACAACTTTTTGTGGACTCCAAAATACATTGCAAACAATCGCTGGTATCTTTTAATAGTATGAAAATAAAAAATCTTTATCAAGGACTCAGACTCTCATAGCTATCATTCTAAGTATCATGTTTAATTTTTTACAATAGTTCTATGTGTTGAGTACTATTATATCCACATTTTACACACTAAGAAAACTCAAATTTAAAACTGAGACCCACGCACTTATATTATTTTTTTCAAATAACTATGCCTGAATTAAATCTATTAAATAATTTTTAGAAGTATAATACCAACAGATTTTTTACACAAATTGGGCTTTTTTTTTTTTTCTGTTTTGTAAATCTTTGTTCTCTGGAAGTTGGTTGAGTAAACAGGCTCCTAAGATATTCTCAGATCTTACTTCCAAGCAAGCCAACTATTTTTAAGCAATTATAAGAAGTATAATTTCAAGAATTAGTATGATAGAGAAGTGATAAAAAGAAAACAAATGTTAATCACTTACAGTAAAAAAGTTATATCATAATAAATGCCAATTAACTCAGTATGAAATATTATTTTGCAAATCTTATTTAATAAATTATAACAGATATATATAATATAAACCAAAAGTACTTAGAATTCTCAATTAAAGTAATTATAAGGCATACCTTTGGAAATCAATCTACTTACTCCTGGAAAACAGATTTCTACAAGAATCTGGACTCAATAATAGCAAGGATAGCAACATATGTAGGACATATAATTATGTATTTTTATTGAGAAACTAATAGGAGATCCAATATATATATGTGTGTGTGTTCACATATACTTACATATTTTCAAATATAATATTAGTGAATAGTCTATTGAAATATTTGATACACTACAGTTTTTATATAGTCCAATAATGAATGCAATTCAAGAAACAAGCAAAATTTTAAACATATTTTCCAGGACATTAGGTATATTATCACTTTCAAAATTTGTCAAGATCCGTAATATTACTGATAAGATACAGGATTCTTCCCTTCCTGTTTAATTGCTTACCACCCCCACCCGCAACACACACACATGAGAAAGCATATTGCATGTATTTTGCTGTTTTACCTTCTGTATTAGCCACTTTCACGCTGCTAATAAAGAGATACCTGAGACTGGGCAATTTGCAAAAGAAAGAGGTTTATTAAACTTACAGTTCCACATGGCTGGGGAGGCCTCACAAATCATCACAGAAGGCAAGGAGGAGCAAGTCATATCCTACGTGGATGGCAGCAGGCAAAGAGAGAGCTTGTGCAGAGAGACTCCTGTTTTTAAAACCATCAGATCTCGTGAGACCCATTTACTATTACGAGAACAGTATGGGAAAGACCCACCCCCAAGAGTCAATGGTTCCTTCCCACAACACGTGGGAATTGTAGGAGCTCCAATATGAGATTTGGGTGGGGACACAGGGCCAAACCGTATCACCTTAGTAATTTTGAGATGACACGTTATACAACCCTCCTAAAACTTGTAGGAAGGCTCATGATGAAAAATGAAAACAAAACAGATAAAAAGGAAATACTGATATTGCACATTACAATTGCTTGGCAGTTTTTGTTTGTTTGTTTTTCAGATTTCAGCATTCCAAATCTGGAAAACTTAAAAACTATGTATTTAATTTAAATGTCAAGTTGTGATGTAGCTTTTGCCTGGATGGGGTGATAAAAGATAAAAGACTTGGAAAAGTAGTGATCTTTTCCAAGTCTCTTTCCTCTAAGTCAGGTATGGTGCACTCCACAGACACTGATGGCAAACGCCATCATCTGGAAGGCTAAATTTTAACCAGAGAAGACTGGGTTAGTAGTTTTCTCTCAGCTTGTCTTTAGTTAGTTACTTCACTTCAGTTTCGGTGCAGGCTCGGGACTAAAGTAAACTAATTTTGTGGGTTTGATGTCAGACTATGCGAACTATTGATTCTTTCTCTTCACAATTAATATTGCATAATGCTATAATTAATATAAGTGCATTTAAAACTTACACTACAACTGTAGATGCATTTTGGAGCAGTCTGTTTTGCTATTCAAGTTGGTAATATCTACATTTAAATACTTACATCACATATTAAATAATGAAATATCATTCTGGTGTTATTTTAAAACCAGAGATCTTTAAACATCTGAGTACTTAAATATGGAATCAAAGTTATTGCCTCAATAAATAATTTTGAAATTTTGGAAAACAGGAACTTAAGCTAGAAGTAGATAGATATGATCAATGATTTGTTGACCTTTTAAAGAAATCTTATCAATGTGAATTTTTATATTACTTTGTAGACTTTTTGATAGAGATAGGTTCTGATCTGTATATACTGATCTCTCTCTTTCTCTCTCTCTGTTTCTCTCTCTATATATCAAAATACGCATAATATTTTCTCTCACACTCTTCTAACCCAAGAATCAAGTAATAATCATCAAAGTAAGCACCTCAGAGACTCTTTGCCATCAGAAGTTGGGAGTAATTACTTCTCTGAAAAACTCCGTTATTTATTAAATAGTCATTTAGCACCTACAACATGATGAAATTGCTTAATCATTGTTGATATAGCAGTGAATAAGACATATATAGTCCATATCAATATGGAACTTATATGCCATATGTTGAGACACATACAGTTTAGTTGTATGATTTTACATTACACTGTCCCCTAAATCTCAGTCTCCCCTAAACCTCAGAGTATCCCCTAAACCTCAGAAGACTGAAGCATATTTGCCTAAATTAGTAGTTGTCAGGCCCGAGTAACCACTATGAATTTCACATTGCTAAGAATGGCTCCATTATTTAGCCAGTCAAGCCTAGAAAGTTTGAATTTGTTGTGACTCAAGTAGACTTAATGCCTGGACTATGGGAATTTCTGATAGATTGATTGATTGATTGATTGATTGATTGACTAACAAGTTCTCTTTCCAATTACTAAGGTCATTAAGGGCACCAAATTAAAATATAGCTAAGCAATTTTCCTATTCAGATAGTTATAATTAGCAGGAAAATATTTTTTTTTTCTTTTTTTTGAAAATAAAATAGGTCCAAATTAATAGATACAGGCTGGATGCCCTGGCTCACGTCTGTAGTCCCAGCACTTGGGAGGCTGAGGCGGGCATATCACCTGAGGTCAGGAGTTCAAGACCAGCCTAGACAACATGGTGAAACCCGTCTGTATTAAAAATACAAAAAAATTAGCTGGGCATGGTGGCACACGCCCGTAATTCTAGCTACTCGGGAAGCTGAGTCAGGAGAATCGTTTGAACCTGGAAGGCAGAGGTTGCAGTGAGGCGAGGTTGCACCACTGCTCTCCAGCCTGGGTGACAGAGTGACAGTCCATCTCAAAAAACAAATAAACAACAACAAAACAAACAACAAAAAAACTAGATACAGAAATATATTTTTTAACTCATAGGATTTATTGTAATGAATGAATAAAAGATGCTTGAATATCCTATAATTTCATAGTATTCTTTTGCTTAGTTTCTTGGCAGAGATGTAAAAACTTATTAATTATATAGAGTAGATACTTATTTTGTAGAAATAAAAGTGTATGGAGAAATCTTTGCAGATATATTTATCAATATAAATGAAAGAACATTTGTTGCCCATTAAATAAATAAATATTGGAGATATTTCCATACATCTGTTCTGCTTATCAAAAGAAAACAAAATCAAAACCCTTGCTCCATCCTTTGTTGCCCTTTAGCTGCCACTGTGTCATCTCCACAGGTATGATCTTGTAAAGCGTCATCTCTGGATTCAAACTTCTTCCACTCAACTCTCATTCTTCTCACAGCACAACCTGCTTCCCACATCTCACACTCTCCTCCTCCCACATACTCTAAACTCAGTAATTTCAATAACCTTCTATGTCTTTGCTTTCAACGTGCTCATATTTCTCCAACATTTTCCAGGTAATTATCAATTTTAGAATATCTTTTCCCAATATTAGGGGAAAGAGGGAAAAGATATTCTAAAATTCCCTTCTCGCTTATATAGATGTATAAGTGAGAACACTGCTACTCCTTTAGTCAGGAACACTGCTACTCTTTTATCAAATCACACACTTTTTTGTCTCCCTGCTTTGCACATATTTGTTCCTATTCAAATTTCCCTTCCTACATACCCCTGGGATGCCTTCCATGATTATTAAGTAGGTGCTTAAGGAAGGTTGACCAAAATAATTGTTTAAAACCTATTATTTAGTTATTTAACAATATTGTTGACAAGTTACTACATACCATGCAATATTTTAGGTACTATGAAGGAAAAAACATACATGTTCCCTCATGTCAAAGAGATACAGTATAGTTGGGCAAGTAAAATGAAATAATGAACTAAATTGAAATTACAACTGTAATAAGCACTACAGAGATGGGAAATAGTAACATGGGTCCATTTATAACACAAACATCTGTTACATTCTGGGGGACTGAAAGTTTTCTTAAGAAAGTGACATTTGAACTGAGATAGAAACAAATCATGTAAATTAAACAGGATAAAAAAGAGAAGGGTCAAGTGAGAAGACTGTTAAATGATGATGAATTTACATAGGCAAAGAAAGACCTTGTAACATGAGGCATTCAAGGCACTGAAACAACAGAGTGGAGGCTGGTGGAATGTGTAAAGGAGATGGAGAGAGGATTGTGGTTTCTGTAGAAGTGGCTTGAACTGAGATGATGCAGGACCTTAAAAACTGTCTTTTATTCTAAGAGCAATGAAAAGATATCAGATGATTTTAAAGAGAGCTGACTTGAAAACATGTATCTTTAAATTCATCACTCTAACATCTTTGTGAACAATGGAGAGTAAGACTCAAGGACACGTACAAGAAGACAAGTAAGGAGGCTTGTACTGGTCTATGGTAAAAGACGATGTGAGCAAAAGTGAAGGTAGATGGATGCGGACATGAGGATAAGTGGACAAAGTAAAGATAATGGAGAGGTGGGATAAAAACCATCGTAACTTAGTATTGGTTTGGACACATGAAAATGAGGGAGGAAATAATCCAGGACCACTCATGGGTATTTGGTTTGTGCAGTGGATGAAAAAATGATTCTATTCATTGACATACATAACGGTGGAAAATAACTAGACTAACAGAATTGAGAGTTGAGAAAGGGCATGGGAGAGATCACAAATTATGTTTTATTAAATAACATGAGTTTTAGTGTTTGAGATTAATTTGTGAAAATGCCAATTTCGTATCTGGATATAAACACTACACTCAAAAAAGCGATCCATGCTAAAGATTTGTATGTGTGATTCATGCATACGTTGTTGGTAATAAAATCACGGATAAGATAACCTAGAAAATAAGGACACAGAGGAGGAAGAAGTGAAAAGTTTCTAGAACTAAGCCTTGAAGAAATTCAAGTTTAATATGACAGAAGAATGAGTACGCAAGAAATTAAGAAAGAACAGCCTAAGAACCATGAGAAGAACCAGGAAAGCTATCATAGAAGCCAAAAAAGAGGGGTTTTGGGAAGAGGCAAAAATTTCAAAAGCTTAAAAATGAAGAAAAAAACACAAGGAACATGAGATCCAGAAAAAAAAAAAATCAATTGAGATAAATGAATGTAATTACAAATTCAATTAAAGTTTATAGTGTTACAGCGGATGATGCCACATTATACTATACAGGACAGTCATGGGGTCAGGAATAACAGAAAATAAAACCCAACATCAAAAACAATCTTATAATCTAGAAGTTAAGGCACTTATGAAGTTTTTAATCCCAGAAAATAGTAGATAAATGAAAGTAA
Source organism: Macaca mulatta (assembly GCF_049350105.2). Classification (NCBI taxonomy): domain Eukaryota; kingdom Metazoa; phylum Chordata; class Mammalia; order Primates; family Cercopithecidae; genus Macaca; species Macaca mulatta. The sequence continues at coordinate 94,638,202 of NC_133414.1, read as the reverse complement.
AATGAATACATATGTGAATTTTTTTGAAGAAAACATCACTGAAGTATTTGAGGAAAGTATAAGAGACCACAATATTTAAAACATAATCTGAAGAATATAGACAACAGCAAAGGAAGCATAGACATCTGGTAGAAATGACCAACACATAATATCAGAACTGATGGGGAAATGGTGTAGTTGAAGCACGGAGGAATTTTGTGGGTAAAAAAAAAAAAAAAGAAAGAAAGAAAGAAAAAAAGTGAATTGAATGTGGCTCTCATTTTTTTTTTTTTTTTTTTTTAACGGAATCTCACTCTGTCACCAGGCTCTGGAGTGTATTGGGGAGATCTCGGCTCACTGAAATCTCTGCCTCCCGTGTTCAAGCGATTCTCCACCCTCAGATTCCCTAATAGCTGGGACTACAGCTGCGCGCCACCACGCCCAGCTAATTTTTGTATTTTTAGTAGAGACGGGATTTCACCATGTTGGCCAGGCTGGTCTCGATCTATTTACCTAGTGGTATGCCCGCCTCAGCCTCCCAAAATGCTGGTATTACAGGCATGAACCACCGTGCCCGGCCTGATGATTCTTTTAATAAGTGACTGTAGATATAGAGTCCCTCTCCCTGTAACCCCCTTGAAAGGTTTTTGATTTATAAGCATATAACTGATAAGAACATATAGATGTTTTTAAGAAGATTCCTCAGGGCACCTTGAATGGAGGGACCATAGATGAGCATCAGCCCAGCTAAAGCCTTAGGAATGGCAGGGTCAAGGTAATGAAGATGTGATGAAGGCAGTGGTAATGAGAATGAGACCGAAGGGGAAAGTGAGAGAGAGCTTGAAGGAGAAAATGGAAGTCCTTTGTGAATAACTGGATAACATGGATGATAGGTTAATATTATAAAGGATGCCATATTTTAAGTGAATAGAATGCCCCACCAATACAGAAATGGAATTTAGAAAAAAGCCAGTAAATAGCCAATGTATAATTGATTAGCAACTGAGTGTTAAAACATAATGCTGGCCGGGCGCGCTGGCTCACGCCTGTAATCCCAGCACTTTGGGAGGCCGAGGCGGGTGGATCACGAGGTCAGGAGATCGAGACCATCCTGGTTAACACGGTGAAACCCTGTCTCTACTAAAAATACAAAAAATTAGCCAGGCGTGGTGGCGTGCGCCTGTAGTCCCAGCTACTCCGGAGGCTGAGGCAGGAGAATGGCGTGAACCCAGGAGGCGGAGCTTGCAGTGAGCCGAGATCGTGCCACTGCGCTTCAGCCTGGGCGACAGAGCGAGACTCCATCTCAAAAAAACAAACAAACAAAAAAAACACAACAGCAGCAAAAAAAAATAATGCTTTTTCTAATAAGAACTTAAATCCTATTGAAATGTAATCATTTGCATTTACAATGATAAAACATACAAGGAAAGCTAGTAAACAACAATTCATTTGGAAAATATAAACATTTAGGGAAAAAGAAATTCACATAGAACTATCAAACTAGTGTTAAGTGCTTGGCTAACAGCTCAATACTGATTGCTTTTCCTCTCTCTCTACCCAAATATTGCTTCTGAATATATGACCTTGAATATATTTGCAAAGGATGATTGATATTTCTAAATAGCATTAAATGAAGTTAATGTCCTCTCAAAGACCAAATATTAACATTTTCAGATTAAAATTATAAACCAAGAAGCCAATAAAGCAGGCAGACACTAAATATATATAGACAAATTGACTTAAGGGGAACAAAGAAAGTTACTACAATGAGTTAACCCACAAGGAAAACCTACATATATGTAAAACCTAGAAATTTGGACTTAAGTTATTTATAGAAATGATATAAGAGGTAGAAAGAAATCATTTAGGCAGATATTGAGGGTAAAAGAGTCCTCGGCAGAGCTTTCCTTTTAACAAAAAGGGGCCCCCCAAATAATTTATTTTCTAACAAAGAGCAGCCCGAAAAATTGAGCTGCGAACCTAGATAAGCAAGTTAGAAGCTTGTATTGGGGAATGGCCGGCAGCTGTGCCAATAGAAAACAGCTACTTGTGGGCCAGGCATATCCAACATGGAGGCTCCATCTTCTTTTTTGTTGTTACCACATGAAAGAAATGGGCAACACGGTGCAGCTCAGACAGAACTGCATAATAAAAGATTAGGTTGAGGGAGGCCAGAAATGTGCACCCTATGCAGGTGACACAGCTAGTCCTAACCAGTTTTTCGCAAATGACACTCCTAGTCCAGTCTTTCCTACCCTATGTAGATGAGACACCACCTCTTCACCAGCTCATCTACAAAAGCTCCTTCATTTTACTGCAGAACCAGTAACCCATTTCTCCAGCCTTTCTGCAGCATCAGAGAGTCATTCTCTTTCTTTCACCTATTAAACTTCCGCTCTTGACCTCCCTCTTTGTGTGTCTGTGTCCTTGTTCTCCTTGGCTGTGGCTGTGGGAAAATGAACCTTGGGTGATACTCCAGACAATGAAACTCTTTCAGAAAGAGATCCCTATAATCAGGAATGATCATTTAAATAGTTAACAAGGGAACTTAACAATAGTAACTGACTAAACAGAGCACATGAACTGAGTGGGAATGATAGTCAGAGATGCTCCTGCTCTGTAAAAGATTAAATTTGATGCTAGATTCTGGGAAGCTCTGGGTCATGTGAGTAGAGGTCCATAAAAGTCAGCAAAGTATCATAAGCCTGAAGTTCTTTAACAACAGGTTCAGAAATACTGCAGTTCTTTAATCACAGGTGGGTCTCCACCACAATGCACCATCTGAATGTCAGCATTGGGTATAGACCTACTTTCTATTCAAAATATATCAAATAATTTTTTTCCTAAAATATTATTTTTTACTTTTGACCTTAAAGGTTATATTATTCAGGGAATAGTTTTTAGTAAATTACAGCATGTATTCTTATTATAAGGTAGAACAGCAGAGCTTAACATTACTGTACCAAAGTGTCCAAGCTAGAAACTTTCTTATTCTTACTAATTCCTTCTGTTCAAACACATGAGCATATAAAGACATGATTAAAATAGCATAATACTTGTTTTACTGAACTGTGAGTGGCAATTTCTGGAGTAGAAATTAAGTGTTTGACTCATCTTTTCATTTGGGGATCATAGCAGATATTTAGACAATGAAAATAGATGATTGGATTAAAATGTGTGCATACATAGGCATGAGGATGGATGGATAGATCATTATCATCGATTAGTTTCACGACTCTTCATTTACACTATCTAAATGAATAACTTCATGATGCTACTTGGGAAGTTCTCCCCTTGCACTTTATGTAAGAGGCTTTTCCTTGATCAGATAAGTATTAGTTCCTTGAGTGTTTGGTAGAACATTCAATTAAAACATTTATTAGGGGTGGTACTTTCAGCTAAACATTTCAAATAACCAATTCAATTTTGTTAATGTTTATAATACCTTTCAGATTTTCTATGTTAACTTTGAGTTCGTTTTTATAAGTTAAATTTTATACATTTGTGTTTTGTAGTGTTTATATTTTTTGGCATAAATGTATCTTATTTTTTTTAATCTTTTAAAAACCTTAAATATATGTTATATTTATATTAAGTCCCCTTCCCTTCCTAGTATTGTTTATTTCTGTTTTCCTGTTTTTGCCCCACAGTTAATTTCACAAAAACTTTCTCATTCTTCTTAATGTTTACAATACAAAAACTTTTACCTTTATTGAACTTCTTTATTGTATTTGTTATTTTATTATCTTCTATCATAACTATCACTTTCTTCTTTCTTTTCATTTCTTCCAGCTTATTTTGTTTTTCTTTTATAATTTGATTAGCTTTCTGTTTACTTGTTAATTTTCAGCATTTTTGTTTCCAGTATAAACATGAAAGATCAAACTGACTTTAGCTATACAGTATGCATTGTGATATGTGATGTTATTATTTCAATTCTAAGCATTATCTACTTTCCATTAGAAGCTCTATTTCAACTCAAAATTATTCAGAAGTTTATTCCTAAATATATGATATTTTATGTTATCTTGTTATTGATTTCTAGCTTAACTGCATTGTATTCAAAGAGCATATTCTTTATGGTACTTGTTTTTAAAAATATGTTAGAACTGGTTTTATCACTTTATATGTTATCAATTTTCATAAAACAGTATTTGAAAAGCAAAGGTGTGTTTTCCAGTTGTTAAATGCACCAATTAATATACATTGAATAGTTAAAGCTTTTATATTATCTTAAGTCCAAATTTTATATAGCTTTACTGTTTATTTATTTTTTGATTATTTTCACAGACCAACTACTGAGAGAGGTATGACAAACTTTCTACAATCATGATATATTTATTTATTTCTCTCTGCCGTTACATTGATTTTTTTCTTTATGTATATGGAAAACTATGTATTTAGACACATAAAAGTTTAAAATTTTTTTGTCGTGGTGGAATTAGAACTATTGTCATAGTACATGACCATTTTATATTCAATTTTTTTTTTTGTCTTAAATTCCTTTTTATCTGGTATTTATTCTTTTTTTTTTTTTTTTTTTTTGCATGTGGGATGGGAAAGGATTACATTTTCCTGATGCATATCTTTTAATCTTTATTTCAAACTTTATGTTTCATGGACTGTTTCTTCTTTGTTTTTTAAGAGATGGGTTCTTGCTACATTGCTCAGGCTGCTCTGGAACTCCTGGGCTCAAGAGATTCCCTAACTCAGTCTCCAGAGTAGCTGGGACCAAAGGTACATACTACTATGCTTGGCTTTAGATGTGGTACCTGTTTAAACAGTCTGTAGTACTGACTCAAATATCATATTGTTTGCACATTTCAATAGCAAACCACTGCAATAAAGGCTCTCTGGCCTTCTCACTCCTAAATTCTATAATCTGTTTTACAATGTAATGGTAGTGCTTCTGACTACCCTCAGGTAAGCTTGAAAGATTTGAGAGATAACTCTTCTACGAGGTATTACATATTTATTTGTTTTAATGCACTCTTTATTTCTTGTTCATCTTAGTAAGTAAAACATACATTGTGAATTCTTATGTAGGATTCAGGTAGAGTTTGAAGTTGAAAGATATATTAAAGTTAATTGGCCCCCCAAAGGGCTCAAATCCATGATTATAGGCTCATTAGCTCTGAACATCTAAGCAAGACAAATACAACAATGAATCCATTATGCAGCAGAAAAACAACATTAAATATTTTAAAACTTTAATTTGTTGACTTTGAAAATTGAAGAAAGGCAGAGATACAACTTTTTTTAGTACTGAATTATTTATCCTTCGTATCTGAATTCAAGTGATAATTCAGTGTGTACTTAGGCCTGATGCAGTTAGCATTGGCAAGTAGTCATGCATTTGTACAGGGGGCAGCATTCTGCATGTGAGCACATACATGAATCCAGTTACTTTATCATTATCTTTCATAATTCTACATAAATGATTTACAATCCCTTATTTTCAGTACATTCTTTACTTCCCTCCTTGTTAATTTAGTACTAAGCAACTTGTATGTAATGGAAACAATACAGGTCATGTGCATAAAATTTAAGACAGTATTAGGTAGAGGGGAAAATGAAATATTGTATCACTTTTTTGCCTTATCGATGTAAATCGATAAGTGTTGTATGTATACTACTCAATGGATACTAATAAACTTTTAGCTAGGGCTTCCATGGCGGGATAATTTTCATTAGTAGCCAATGCAGTTAGCAATTTTATGAACATCATGTAATGTGTGAGCATCTGTTTTCATGTTCTTCCTCAAATTACTTTCAGTTGTCTGTGACTCTGGCAGTAGTTCCCCATATGTTACAGTCACAGTTGTTTTTCTGTGTCTCAGAGACATCCAGGATTTCTGAAGTTACAATCTGATTTGTTATGACACAACACGAAGCAGTATAATACAGTGCTTGACAGTTGTATCAGAGTAGAGAAAGCATTGACTAAAGATATTAAGAGCACAGACTCTGGCATTTGGTAGCTTTGATTCCATTTGAAGGTCTGTTACTTACATGTATTATCTGGGGCAAATTAATGAATTTATCTGTGCCAATTTTTCCTTACATGAAAAATACTTACATATTTTCAATTTCAATTATTATGTTACATAATTAATAACTTTAATTGTATCTCTTTGTAAAAAGTCAATTTTTAAATAAAAAAATTATAAATACAGTATACACCCATTTATAGCTTTGGTGAAGTGCCAAAAAGAAGTGGAGGAATGGGAAGAGACTTGGCAAGGAGTACAAAGTTACAGTTACATAGAAAGAAGTTCTGGTGTTCCATTGCATAGTATGATGACTAGGGTTAAAAACAATATATCTTTATTACAAAATAGCTAGAAGACAGGTTTTATAATGTTCTCATCACAAAAAAAGATACATGATTAAGGTGATGGATATGCTAATTACCTTGATTTAATAATTATACAATTTATATATGTATTAAAACATGTTGTACTCCATAAACATGTACCATTATTATGTGTCAATCTTGCACTCAAAAACTTTTACCTAAGCCTTTTGTTTTTCTTATGTGACTAAGATGAAGCAATGTTTGAGAAATGTAGAAGTCTATTAGGCTATTTTCCATCAGGTTATCACATATCCTCAGAGTCTTGATACCTAATAGACATTTGTTTTTTTCTCCATGTAAATAAAGCTTAGTCTATTTGCTAAATTTATCCTGCTGAAAACAACTCTTTTTGTGAATTCTACAAAACACAGAAATGGTAAACTGAGGGTCTCATGTTTTCATACAGTTTGGTATTTTGGTATATCACTTATAATATGATTGGAACATATATGTAATATATAAATGTTCTTCACAGAAGAATGGTAGGGTGTGGGTTCCTGAATACAGAACACAAAGATTCCGCTGAGTGAACATTGGTAACTGAGAAATAAACCCCTATGATATATATAACACTGTAAATAGGTGTTAAAGCAATGTTTTTGGTCAACTTGAAAGGAATTTGTGAGACAGTTTTCTAATGATTATTTTTATCTCTTACCTAACGAAAACATATCAACAGATAGGGAAAATATTTTCATAAAATGCTTTTCAATTTTAAATAAAAATGGTAGGAACAAATTGGTTTTTGCCATAATAAAACTCCCAAAATATTTTCTGTTGCTTGGTCGTATCAATTCACAAATGCTATAAAAATGTTCATATTTTTATTTTTATATTTTTTATTTTTTATGTTCACTTTTAAATGTTTTAAAAATGAAAGGTTTGATTATCCTTTAGCAAGTGATACACATGAAATAGAGCTCAAGGATCTGACCTGCTCACAATTCATGTGCTTTAAAAATAAATTCCCAAAAAGCTATTATTGATGAAAGGACATTATATTCACAATGCTGAATCATAATAGAAAACATTTATAAAGCGTTACTAGCTAATATACAACAGAAATTAATGAACACTTGCTAAAAATGATTGTAGCATACTTCTGTTAAATGATACAAAAGAAAAAAAAAACTGCTAGCCATCACATAAAACACTGCTATTTTCCTTTTTTGTACATAAACACTTAGCTAATCAAATGATATTTTATGTCTTAATCAAGGGGTAAACTGCTGTAAAAAAAGGAGGAAGTTTCATGTTTGTGGAAAAGATTCTTTGTGTTTGTTAGTCTTACAGCTTTCTTGTAAACATAAGAATCTTACTATGAAGAACAAAGTGTACAGATTTTTAAAAATGCTTTCTGTCATGGTCAGTATATAGTGCCTTAAAATCCCGTCAGAAGGAGCATTTCTCTCTTTTTAGGAAGAGTTCTCCTGACACTTTCTTAGCCATTGGGTTATTTAGAACACCAACTATCCCTTCCTTGTGTCAGTATTTCTAGTCCTCACAATAACCTTTTAAAATAGGCATGTGTGTTTCTATTTTGCACATGAGAAACTGAAATCTCAGAGCAGTAAAATTGAGTGTTCCCAATCACATGGATACTAAGAGGATTTGTGTTTCCAGTACAATCTTAACAAACTCCAGAGACCACTTCTTTCCTCCACACCACATTTCCTCTCTAGTGAAATGTACGGTGTACATGTATATTAAATACAGTAGCCTTGAGTTAACAAAATAATAGGAAGCAGATGAAAATAATATAGAATAGAAAAAAACGGTGATATGAATGAGGAAAAGCAATGGAAAGAGGAGAGGAGAGAAGCTAGTGGTGCACATTATTATTTTTTGCCATTGACTCTATTTCTGGAAACAGCTCTTGCCTTTGGTTTGGAGAACATCCTTCCCTGACTCAGCATTGTATCTTTGGGTAAGCTGATTAAAGTGCAAGCAATACATGTGGAGCACTTGATCTGCAGTTATGTCAATCACATACTTCATTCAGTCATCCTTCGTGATAGATAAGCCATCAAAGCACGTTAAAATCAACCTGGGAAAATCATGTGTTTGTAGAGTTCAATATTTGCTTTACCTGATTGATTTGGACTGTAAGGTGTGGAAAACTTTGAGCACTTTGCTGAGTCTCTCTGAAAATTGAGCTATCTCAAATGAGGAGGAGCTAAGAGATAAAGCTCTGTGACCCCATTTGACCTCATTTCTGCCTGCATCTAAATCCTCATCTACCCTCTGGCACTTCAATTACGAGAATTCTTCCACTTTGTGTGTAAGCCATTTTGTATTTTTCATATGTAAATGACAGTCAGCGTCTATATTTTGTTGATTTCTCCATTGATAGCTGGATTTATATAATAAAATGAATATCATTCACAGGAAAATGAGTCTCTGGAAAGCAACATTCTCTCACAATTACCATGTGACTTTGTTTTAATAATCTCTATGCTTACTGCTCCTCCTGGTAGAAATATTGATGTGAGGGGCCTTAGATCAAAATTCTTTAGGAGGAAATTTTTACTAATCTCAATATGTTTCACCGTGTCAGATATATCCCAGTACTCCCAAATAAAGTTTTCTCATGATCAGGAGGCCATAAATAAGTAAGGTCTTTTCTTTTTCTAGAGTGGCTATACATCCTGTTTTGCTTAGGGCCAGGGTCATTATGTATGCCTATTTTTCTAGTATAATTACTGATTGTGCCTTCTTTCATTTCAACATGGTTCCCGGTTGCAGGACAAATTCTATACTTACATTATTGCTAACAGTCCCGATGCAGCATTGAGTCATTACAACATTAAGGATAGCAATCTTTTTATTTACGGTCAGATAATGTACCTAAAGTTCAAGATACTTTATTATTGCCTTTTTTCTTGTGTACATCTTATATTGGTACTCCTGTGGCCAAATTTTTAATTAATATACTATCTCAGAATACCAGAAACATACCTAATAATATAAAATTTCATATATATTTAATTTTGAATCAAATGCCTTTTAATATTCAAATATGGTAAAGTAAATGGCAGTGTCACAAAAGTTTTAAGGAAAATTTACAGCAATAATTTGAGAAGATAACGTTTCAGTTATTTCTTTTTAAAAGACTAACATCAGTTGTTAGATGTCTCAGTTTCCAGCTAAAATAATGCTATTGTTTAATGAGTATATAGCAGGGAAAAATAAGGAGCTGAAGAACTAATTATTTTTCAAAACAATATTGGAGATGTTTCACAGAACGTTAGGCCTAGCGATCCTGATATCAGTCACACACACACATACACACACACACACACACACACACACACACACAGCGAATTTCCTAACATGTTAGGTCATCAATAAATGTTCTATTTCTAAACTCGCCAATATCTTCAAGGGACCACATACTACGGTAGAGCACATGGATACCTCCTGTATCACATGAGATATCAGAAATAAAGCCACAAGTTATTATTTTATTTCTCTCTTTTCTTGGCTAATTAGCCTGAAACATTCCTAGTTTTTATACTTAAGGTCATATGTCTTATAAATCCTCTCAGTCCTAAGTATATTGATCACCCTATTGGTGACTTATCATAATGGTACCAAACATTGCAGTCTGGTACATCAAGGAGTTGTACCAACAAACTCTCCCTGATCTGAGCCAAACAAGACAATACAATATTTACATATTTTCTTCTTATTTTCAAAGTGTAAGTCTCACTCTTTTCTTAAAACACATTTTTGACTCATAGAATTTAATTTTATGGCATGATATAGGAATCTAACTTAATTGTCATTTAAAAAATAGCTAATTGTCTAGAATCATCCACAGAAAGATATACAGTCATGTGTCACTTAACAAAAAGGATGAATTCTGAGAAATGCATTTTTAGGCAATTTCCTTATTGTATGAACATTATAGAGTATACGTACACAAACCCAGATGGTATAGCCTACTATATACTTAGACTGTGGTATAGACTATAGTTCTTCTAAGCTAAAAGTCTGTACAGCATGTTACTATACTAAATATTGTAAGCAATTATAACATAATGATAAGTACGTACGTATCTAAACTTAGAAAAGATACAGTGAAAAAATATGATATTATGATTCTCTGAAGCTATGGTCATATACACAATCTGTTGTTGACAGAAACATCATTATATGGCACATAAATGGATTTTTTTTGCTATGGATATGAAAATCATATATATTTGACACTTTGTTGTTGTTAGGTAATTAGGTACACATTTTCCATTCAGTGTTTTTGTCTGTTTTGTTTTTTACATATTCCTCACTAGACTTTATTTTTCTAGGTAAAATTTATAATTAGTTTGTAAATTATAAAATAATTTCCATCTGGTATGTTCAGTATGTTTGTAGCAACGGCCTCATTCATAATAGTTAAAACGTGGAAACCATCCAAATGCTCATCATCTGGACATACATTCATATAATGTGATACTTTTCAGCAATGAAAAGAAACAAATCCCTAATACTCATGCCAACATGAATGGATCTTAAAAATGTGGAGTGAAAGAAAGCAGAAATGGCAAACACACACACGCTCACACAGATATTGCACAATGCATAGTGTATGCCCAAGAACAGGCAGAATTAGTCTATGGTGACAGAATTCAGAATGTGGTTATCTCTGGAGTGGACATAGGGATACAGAACAGAGAGACATGAGCAGTGATGTGCTGGTGAATGTCTAGCCTTTAAAATATGGATACATGTATATAAATACAAGTTTATTAAAAATTTTACTGATATAAAAATATGTAGCAATATTTACACATAATAAAATATGCAGTGCTCTTCTTTGTAAATTTCACACAGCCTATAAACTGTTTTTGCTGATGTTTCCTGTTCTCTGGTATCTGTTGATATTGTTGTAATTCAACCATGGCTAGACAAATAGAATCGTGTCCCTACTTGCTCACCTTTGTCCCGGTAAATTTATTGTCATTAAATCTGGTATTTGACCTACTGTAAATTACCACACTCTCCTGTAAAATATATTCATTAAGCTGAAATCTCATTCAGCTCCAGCATTAATTTCAAGTTACCAATGTGATATTTAACTGAAGGCAGAGTTGAGACGAGATACACAGTGACACATGTATGCACTTCCTCCATAGAGGTGTAATATACGTCAATAACCTTCACACCATTGATATGGTAAAATGTAGAAAAACAATTAGATATCAAGAAATCTAGACTATTTCCTTTTTAAAATATTTATTTAATAGTAAGTTTACATAATTTAATTTTTAATTATTTCCCTGTTTAACAACATGCTTGCAAAATGCCTCAAATATTAATAATTGTTCCTGATAAGCTAGTACTAGCTAATGCCAACACACCGTTGGCCATGCGGAAGCTTTCTGCAGTGATAGTCATATTCTGTATTTTGTTTTGAATAGTAGTTATATTGATGTATTCCATTATCAAAATTTATTCAGTTTAACAGACACAAAAATACATGTTAAACTTTGTGTTAGACTTGCATTTAATATACGTCTTTTGGAAAGGTGAGATGAGAATCAACAGCTTTAAAATATTGATTCTTTTCATCTGGGATTATGACATGTCTGTCTTTTTATTTTTACTAACATTGTTAAATGGTATTTTTCTTCGTTCATTATTTATTTTCTTTTTCTTAACGTGCCAGCTGGAGAACTGCTGATGCATAATTATCTTTTTCTCCTACTGAGTTTTCTTTATAATTTTAAGACTCCTTAGTTGATTCCTTGATTCTCTAATGTGCCAGGTTGTCATCTACAAGTAATTATAATTTTATCTCTCTCTCTCTCTCTATATATATATATATACATATATATATATATAATTTCTCTCATATTTATTTTGGAATATTGTTTTCCCATGGTGATTTAAGTGAGAAATGTCATTCTAAAGTTTGGGCATCTCGAATTGAGACAAAAGCATGAGTTAATCCTGGCGGAAGTACAAATTATAGTGAAATGTTTTATCTTTGTCCATAGTTATTGATAACAATTTTTCTGTTAGATTTATTTACATATTCTTGAAATCTTTCTTAACAGACTGAATCTCAGTTTAAACCAGCATAGTACCCACAGTGTTTTCTGCAATGATGGGAAGGCTTTATACTCGTGCAGTCCATTAGGTTATTCAGTAGCTTGTGCACAAAGGAAATGTTGCTTATGTGACCAAGGTATTAATACTGAGTATAATTGTATTTATTTTCACTTAATTTGTTTAAATAGTCACGACTGGCTAATAGCTACTACTTTGGATAATGAAGATTTAAACACTTGTATGTGCCAAGAGGCTATTGCTAATAAGTTAATAGCTCCTTGGTCATAGAGCTTCAGTAGTAAATCTACAACTTTAATTACAATAGACTCAGCTTTATCTTTCTCACTGCAACTTTTACGTGCACCTTTTTCAAGGATACAGTCAAGACTTTTCTTTGGTAATTATTTTAGTTTGTTTTGTCCTCCTTGCTAACACTAAACATTCTAATATCTATTTTATTCAGAATTCCCAGTGCCTATGACTATATTGAAAGAGTTGTCAGAAACGTAGTCTCTTGTCCTCCTGGAAACTGGGCTAAAATGCTGACATCAACTAATTTGGCAACTTGATATATAGGAAGGAGGTCCTCTTTTTCCTTTTATGACTACGGATTTGGAAACATCTTCATACTAGCATGATCAAAACTCTGCCCCCTAGTTAAATTTACACAAGCACGTTAACAACAACCAAGCCTGGTCAATGAAAGATCATTACAAAGCCATAAATCTGAGTATACAATTTACTGTAAAACTGGCCGGGCGCGGTGGCTCAAGCCTGTAATCCCAGCACTTTGGGAGGCCGAGACGGGTGGATCACGAGGTCAGGAGATCGAGACCATCCTGGTGAACACAGTGAAACCCCGTCTCTACTAAAACTACAAAAAAACTAGCCGGGCGAGGTGGTGGGCGCCTGTAGTCCCAGCTACTCGGGAGGCTGAGGCCGGAGAATGGCGTGAACCCGGGAGGCAGAGCTTGCAGTGAGCTGAGATCCGGCCACTGCACTCCAGCCTGGGGGACAGAGCGAGACTCCGTCTCAAAAAAAAAAAAAAAAAAAAAACAATTTACTGTAAAACTAAGTAAGCAGTAATCTGCTAAACTCTGGTCTTTAAAATAAAGGAAGACTGCCAAATATAGATGGGCTGATTCCTAACAATCATAAATTATCAATCCTTGATAAAGTTTCCCCTATAATTGAAAATTTTACCTTTCAGTTTACCACACATAGTACTGAAGCACATACCCTCTATAATAATGAATATAAGCAAGCAAAACAAAATCCATAAATAAACAAATACAGCTGGGAGCGGTGGCTCACGCCTGTAATCCCAGCACTTTGGGAGGTTAAGGCAGGAAAATCACTTGAGTCCAGGAGTTGAGATCAGCCTGGGCAACATGGCGAAGCCCCATTTCAGCTCCTTGGGAGGCTGAGGCAAGAGGATCATTTGAGCCTAGGATGTGGAGGTTGCAGTAAGCCAGATGGCACCACTGCACTCCAGCCTGGGCAACAGAGTGAGAGCTCGTCTCCAGCAAAAACGAAAGCAAAATAATAATAATAATAATAATAATAATAATACAGATAAATGAATGTGGTCAGAATCTTTTTTTTTCACTTCCTGTATCTATGTCCTTTGCAACATGACTTCAGAACTGTTCCCTCAAAAGGTGACATCTATTTTCTTCTCTTCTTGCATAAAGGCTGTCTTTGAGTAGGTGGTAGAGGCAGACAGGAGGTGAGTTAGTTCTGAATTTGCTTTAAGGGTCCTTGTGTGCTTTTCCTTGACCTCTTAGAATCCTGCTCAGCCACGATGTGAACAAATCCATGTGACCCTGCTCCTTACATGAAGCAGGGATCAGTCATTTCAAACCTGAGGTCTCTCTAGACCAACTAACCTTAGCTGATCCGACAGCAGATGGGTGATAAGTAGCACAGAAGCATGCAAGGCCCTGAGTATAAGGCTCTTTGACTAGTACATAGTGCACCACCTTCCATGAAGCAAGAGCTCAATAAATACTCGCTGAATGAATGAGTGCTGTTCTTTTGCTTAATCCTCCACTTGCACATAGAATAAAACCCAAACCCATACCATGGCCTACGGGGCTTGCGTGATATAACTCCTGTCCTCCAACTTACAACTCGTCTCTCACTATTTTCAGCCACATATTTATTTACCTTTCTATTCTCACTTCTAAAGTTTTTTGTTGTTTACCCTGCCTTTTTTGTGTAGTTGGAACCATATCATAACCCTATTCTCATCTTGAAAAACAGAAAGACATTCCCAGTGACAAGCTCAGTACAGCAAAACACTCCTTGGTCAATATCATGCTATCTTCTTTTCTTCTTTAGACATCTTCTTAACACTTATCCTTATGGAAACAATCTCGTTTCTTGTCTTATTGTTTTAGTATTTGTATCTTCTATGTAAGCTCATGAGAAGAAACTTTTTTTTTTTTTTTTTGGTTATCTTCACTATTATTAAGCTGCACTTTAGCACTTAGACCAGGAAATAACACTTAGTAACAAAAGTATATAACAAATAAATGAGCAAGCAACATCTAATTTCCCTAATGATAGATGAACAAAAAACCAATATCTTTAATTAAGTATTTTCTGGATTAATTATTGCTATAACCTCTCACATCAGAGATTGTTTCTGTAACCTAAGCTTTTAAGTTACACGCTCCCAACTATCTATTAACATTGCATCAAATAAATAAAAGCAAAATCCCCTTTAGAGCAAAATAGACTAGAGCAGATAAGAGTTGTCAACTTAATTTTGTATGATTAGAAGCGGAGAGCCAAGTGGCAAGAGCTTAGCAAAACAAAAACAATGAAATTTTGCTGTCTTGTGGGAAGCCAGAAAAAAGAAAACCAATTTATGCAGCAGGATCTATTAAAAGCTTCATAACTAGAGGTTCTACATGCCTTTAAAGGATTGTGGGATATGTGTGTGTGTGTGTGTCTGTGTGTGTGTGTGTGTGTGTGAGAGAGAGAGAGAGAGAGAGAGACAGAGAGAGAAAGAGAGAGATAGAGAGAGACAGAGAGGGAGAGAGAAGGAAAGAGGTATACAAGCAGGAGGATTAATGAATATTAGTGTGAAGTATAAGAAGTAGTTGGATCCCCAAATTTCCTCTCTAATTTCACACCTAGTGAATGTCCCCCACCCCAACAAGCCTTCCCCTACACACATTTACTATTTAAGTAAAAAGAGAAAATTTACTCCTTGCAATGTTGAAGCTAAGACTCTCTGAATTTGGGGACTGTGGGTATAGCAGAGGTAAGAGTGAGATGCTCTATTTATTGATTAAAAGCACATCCATAATGCTAAGAACCAAGTCCCCTTCCTTGTTGGCTTTCAGAATGCTGAGTTAGAATCCTGTCTCTAAGGCTAAGGGTTAGAGGAGCTCTTTTGGGAGAATTTCACCAGCCCAGGAGAAAATAACTATTCTTATCAAATCAAACTATGCTTAAACACATCAGTTAATAAGGCTTAGAACAAACAGTTTCTAATCAGCTTTTTAGTATCACACACTAAAATATGAACTGGCAGCCAATAAATAGTTGACATTTGAGCAAAACTTCTAGCATATGAGACAGACCAAATAAACAAGAATAGTCTCAGAGGAGAAGAGATTGATGAATGAGAGAACACAAAATATTATTTAATTCTATAGTAATTAATTTTTTCAGATGAATACTAACAAAATGGTGAAGCAAAACAGAATAGTTAAAGAAAAAAAGGTTACATGTAGAAAATAAGAAAGAGCTTTTGGTAATATAATAAGGTAGTACAAAATAACTAAAATAATTTAAAACAGAAAATATTTAAAAATCCATTGAAATTCGGACAATTGAGTTGGGGAAATTTCCCCAAAAGGAAAACAAAAAGATAGATATATGTTTTTAAATGTTTTTAAAATTCTCAGATGACTAAATTTACATTTCAAACCAAACTATGAATGAAATCATTTGTATATACTGTGAATGCACCCTTTCTCAAAAAGTATTTGAAGATCTACTCTACCAAGGTAGGAACATACCTCGATTAAGAACAAGACATGGAATAGGAAAACGGATAATCCAACACAAGAATGAGGCATACGGATCTTAAGGTAAGAATTGATTGATTCCCAGGATAACTGCTGGCAGCAGGCTTAGAGTGTAGTCAGTAGAAATAGAGCAGAAGGATGCAAGGGGCCAGGAGAAAGACTTCTTAGTATGCGTTACCATTTTGAGAAATGTTATAGAGTTTTAATACAAATGTAAGTCATAAGAGGTCTATTGAGAGCTAAGAAAAGTATAAAAGTAGGTAACCTGTATTGACGGGATAAAAGGAACTGGAGAAGAAAAGAAATATAATCATCCTTTGCTCAGCTATCACCAGTATTAACAGAATTATAATAATGGGAACACTGATCATTACCAAGACATATGTATTATTATATTCAGATGATGAGAGAAGGCAATGAATGTTTGTCGAAGAGAAGGAGTAGTGAAAAAATCAATCCTCATCTTATACAGGTAACCAGAAAACATACAAAATTTCTATTTTACATTTTTACAGATTTAACAGTACCCCCCATCCCCAACTCCCCTATCCTTGACTGTTTGTCCGGAGGTACGCTAAATGTGCAGGTTTATTTACTGAAAATCAGTCAAAGACACAATTAATCTGAGGCATTGTATCACAGATGCACATGCAGGGACTGATGAAAATGCTGCTTCAAGCACTGTATTCATTTCAATTTTTCACAGTCTGTTGAAATATAGCTTGCTAATGAGGGACAAGCACTTTGACCATGCTGAGGTGGGTGAAACATAATGAGCATATCATGTATCATGCTGCATACATCATGCACTATAAGGTAACATCAATAAATCACTTATTATGTATATCTGCCTGTTTCAGGCCATTGTAGCCATCCTGTGCAAAAAGTCCATACATCAAGTGTTATTTAAAAGAATGAAAAAAAAAAGAGAAATAACTCTATAAAAATGTTATCTAGGAAGATGGCAGTAAAAACCAAAAAAACTGTGTGAGCTAGGAATCAGTATAGTAGTAGTACGGGGAATGAATATTCTGTTTTACTATAAGCTTCGTAAAGACTGCTTGACTTTTACAAAACATGTACACGTATTGCATTGAAAAAAAATAAACAAAATAAAACCAAAACCTTTCTCTTTACCACATAGAAATTATTTTGTAATTGAGTGTTAAATGTGAGCATGTTTGTGGTCACCTACCTAGAAGTTATCAAATATATGTATGTTTGATTCTATCTGATACTTCAATTCAGTATATTTTCAAACTGGGAAACTAAGGGAGCTTGCCAAGGTAAATTGCCCTAGCAATTATACATTTGACACATCACATAATATTCTAAACATCTCTTGTATCTGTTATTTTTTGAATTATGATAAACAAAATCTTATTAGTAAATTTTATAACCAATATTTTAAACCTCTTCTGATCTAATGACCTTATTTCAATTATATCTGACACAATTTCAATTTTAACAAAATGGTAGTGCTTATCATTTACTTCCAACACAATACTTTAATAATTTCTTGTTAGTTTTAATGATTAGCTAAGCTCATGAGCATTAAATATAAATTACATTACGTAGTTCAAAAGCAGATAAAAATTATCAGCAACCAAAGTAAAGGCCCAAAGGGCAATTAAGCAATATCACATTTTTCCTCCAATAGTGAGTTTACCATCTCTTTAATTCTCTTTAGACTTGATATAATGAGGTAAACCCTAAAAATAAAAACTCTCTGAAGTTTCTTTTTTTCTACAAAACCCTCACAATATAGAATTATCTCCAACATATCTAAAAACACAAACTTTTATAGTATGAGATAAGCACATGGCTCTTCTGAGAGCAAAAGATAATCAAATGTAAGGTATTATTTGAAAAAAAAAAATGTGCCTAACAAAATTTTTCAAATAAACTACCATAAAAGATATATATCCTTTAAAAGGAAATAATAGGGTATCTAAAATTATAATAAAATAGAGGTTTATAATCTGTTGTTATAAAAAAAAGCCTTAACTGGACTACACCAAGAAATGTGTACTATTCAATATGTGAAGCAGGATATATATTTAAAAGTAAATACACTAAAAGAAAAAAATACAATTAAACTGCAAATTTCTCAGTGTGTATATCTCATATTTTTATGACTCTGTATGTGAAATTAACTTAAGGCACCTACTGTATTGATTTTTTTTTGAATTTATATAAGTATTTTAATATTGATTTTTCATGAGAACCAAAATGGATATATCTCAAAGAAGATACAACTTTTATGTCAATATTTACAATTTGCTGTAAACTATATATTTTACAATGATTTAAGCTTAAATTGAGAAATTTTAGAGGTCGAATTATTTAGAGGTCAATTTTAGAGACATATAAGTTTTTTTTTAAATTATTTTTTATTATTATACTTTAAGTTCTAGGGTACATGTGCATAACGTGCAGATTTGTTACATATGTACACTTGTGCCATGTTGCTGTGCTGCACCCATCAACTTGTCAGCACCCATCAACTCGTCATTTACATCAGGTATAACTCCCAATGCAATCCCTCCCCCCTTCCCCCTCCCCATGATAGGCCCCGGTGTGTGATGTTCCCCTTCCCGAGTCCAAGTGATCTCATTGTTCAGTTCCCACCTATGAGTGAGAACATGCGGTGTTTGGTTTTCTGTTCTTGTGATAGTTTGCTAAGAATGATGGTTTCCAGCTGCATCCATGTCCCTACAAAGGACACAAACTCATCCTTTTTTATGGCTGCATAGTATTCCATGGTGTATATGTGCCACGTTTTCTTAATCAGGAAATACAGAGAACGCCACAAAGATACTCCTCGAGAAGAGCAACTCCAAGACACGTAATTGCCAGATTCACCAAAGTTGAAATGAAGGAAAAAATCTTAAGGGCAGCCAGAGAGAAAGGTCGGGTTACCCACAAAGGGAAGCCCATCAGACTAACAGCAGATCTCTCGGCAGAAACTCTACAAGCCAGAAGAGAGTGGGGGCCAATATTCAACATTCTTAAAGGAAAGAATTCTCAACCCAGAAATTCATATCCAGCCAAACTAAGTTTCATAAGTGAAGGAGAAATAAAATCCTTTACAGATAAGCAAATGCTTAGAGATTTTGTCACCACTAGGCCTGCCTTACAAGAGACCCTGAAGGAAGCACTCAACATGGAAAGGAACAACCGGTACCAGCCATTGCAAAAACATGCCAAAATGTAAAGACTATCGAGGCTAGGAAGAAACTGCATCAACTAACGAGCAAAATAACCAGTTAATATCATAATGGCAGGATCAAGTTCACACATAACAATCTTAACCTTAAATGTAAATGGACTAAATGCTCCAATTAAAAGACACAGACTGGCAAACTGGATAAAGAGTTAAGACCCATCAGTCTGCTGTATTCAGGAGACCCATCTCACACACAGAGACACACATAGGCTCAAAATAAAGGGATGGAGGAAGATTTACCAAGCAAATGGAGAACAAAGAAAAGCAGGGGTTGCAATACTAGTCTCTGATAAAACAGACTTTAAACCATCAAAGATCAAAAGAGACAAAGAAGGCCATTACATAATGGTAAAAGGATCAATTCAACAGGAAGAGCTAACTATCCTAAATATATATGCACCCAATACAGGAACACCCAGATTCATAAAGCAAGTCCTTAGAGACTTACAAAGAGACTTAGACTCCCATACAATAATAATGGGAGACTTCAACACTCCACTGTCAACATTAGACAGATCAACGAGACAGAAAGTTAACAAGGATATCCAGGAATTGAACTCAGCTCTGCAGCAAGCAGACCTAATAGACATCTATAGAACTCTCCACCCCAAATCAACAGAATATACATTCTTCTCAGCACCACATTGCACTTATTCCAAAATTGACCACATAATTGGAAGTAAAGCACTCCTCAGCAAATGTACAAGAACAGAAATTGTAACAAACTGTCTCTCAGACCACAGTGCAATCAAAGTAGAACTCAGGACTAAGAAACTCAATCAAAACCGCTCAACTACATGGAAACTGAACAACCTGCTCCTGAATGACTACTGGGTACATAATGAAATGAAGGCAGAAATAAAGATGTATTGATTTTATTGATGGTAATTTTTTATCAACAGCATGAGCAACTATGTACATTATTCAAAATGTCAGTGATAAGTCAAACATGGAACAATAAGACTACTGGCCCAAATATCATTTTCTTTGGCTTTAGTTTTACTTCAAACATTGTATAAACCAATCAGGTAAATGAAAAATAAATCCTGCAGACTTAAGAGAAAATAACACTCTTTCATGTAAATGAGAAATTTCCTTTGGAGTAGTAGACAGCAGAATAAAATATTGGTAAAAGCGGAGGTTCTAGTTTGAGCAGACCTGGTTTGGGATTCCAGCTTAACAAGTCTCTACCCATGCACACTTCACCACTTTTACTTCTCATGGCCTAGTGCTATAATTTTGAACTCTATGGACAATAAAAGTAACCTGATGAACTCTGCTGTGCCTGTTGAACAATTGAACACTAGCAATGGGGCTATTTTTTATAGTGTATGGAGTGACAAATTAAGCATTTTATGAAAAGCACTTATAACCTAGTGCCTGTCCCTATAGCATAGTAGAGCTAAGTATATGCCAGTAATATAAATTGTATTTAATATTGCTATATGCAAATAAAGTAGTATTAGAACATTACCTTTTATTTGTCCTAAGCTCATTCTCCTTCAAAAAGATTATAGGTTATATTTTTTATTTATTTGGAAGAGTTAGTAATTTTTTAAATTTCCAATTAATTATGAGTTCAATATTATTTGATTATTGCATAATTTATACAAAATTACCTTTAGCATCTATATACACACAGACACCAACATACATATATTAACACAAAATCTCAGCACTCAGCGTGGTGTAATACTCTTCTTCAGAGACTGGTTAGTGATTTGTAAAGTAACCTAAGCATATTTAAGTAATATTTACTCAATGGATTAATTAATACATTTTGACTCATCTATCACATATTTATTCACGTTTTTAATACATTAACATTTATTGTGCATGCACAGTGTGCCACACATGCACTGAATATAAGGAAATATGAAGACAGAGTTTGCAACAAAAGCAGGGTATAAAAGGAGATTTATAGAAAGAAGTAATCGGCAGAGGTATATGGAAATTACAGAGACAGCAGAGGGTGTTACTTCTATCTAGGAGAATGGAAAGTGCCTCAGTGTGATGTAATGTTTTCAGCTAAATCTTTAGAGATAAATAGAAAATTATATGCTAGATTTGTTGGTGGCTGGAAGTAACTGTAATAGAAAGAGAGACTGAAATTGGAAAAATTATGGAAACCAGAAAAAGTGAACAGTATGATTGGAGAATAACTCAGCATACATATTACTACAAAGTGACAGGACCTGAGACAGAAAGGGTTGATAATGGTTATACATTGAAAGAACTTGAATGCCCTACCAGATATTTTAGAGATGGAAAAGATAATTGCCTTTTCCTAACACTGGTGGGCTTACAAGACCACCAAAAGAAATATATGTAGAGAGGCAAAGAAATAGTGTAATTTACTTGAAGAATTACATGTAATTCAATATTTGTGATATATAGACAATGACGTGAAGAATAAAGTAATATATGTAGCCAGAAAATAGCTTTGCATCTCCAAGAAATTTGGTGTTTTAGCACATAAATGATGGAATCTTAAATAGGGTTTATTGGTTGCAAGCCGCAAAAACTAAATCTGGATAACTCATCCAGAAAATAAACTTGTAGAAAAGAGATTGAGAAGCTCCTAAAATTGCTAAGAAATCTGAAGAACTTTTGTTGAAGGAGGATAAAACCAATGTAATTCTTGGGATGTGGGTCCCAGGTACTTAGAAAGAGTCTTGAGTGCTGATACCTGAATAATGTAAAGTTTAAGTCATTGTTCCATTTAGTTCATTATTCAAAGTATCAGGAGTTGTTTTGAGTAAACTAACTAGCTAAAGCCACTAAGCTAATCCTTTGAGAATGCATTCTTGCTTATTGTTTCATCAAATCTACACAAATGGAGTGATCCTCTAAAACAAAATTGATAATGTATTCCAATGAAATGAGAAATGAATGTTGTTTCCAGAAATTAGCAAATGTCCATTAAGTATAGGAAATTATTGTAAGCTTTGAAACAATTAAATGACATGATCAAATTTGTTTTTAGATGGATGGCTGTGTTGCATGGATCAAGAATAGAAAGGAAGAGTACACAATTTCTAGGTATTAAAATTGTCAAATGAAAAGGTGATGATTTTCACCAAGACAGTGAAAAAGATAGAGCTATCTTTTGATGTCTTTGAAAAAAATAAATCTTAAATTACATATCAAAAATAATTTATTACTAAATTCTCGATATTTGCTTACTTTTTCTTTTTCCTGTACAGAAAAAGAAGAGGAAGAAAATAATTTCTATAACAGAATTAATAATACGAAGGGTAATTATGTTTCCATTGTTTGGACAATATATTTAATTCCGTCACAGTTGTGCTAGGTTTACAAACAGTTTGTCAACTTTATTTTTAATCAATGTAGTTATACAATTTGAAACAATTACATAATCCAAACCAACTTTATATTTATTTAGATGATGGTCTATTTGACCCTATTCCATATTGTAACACTGTCAAAATTATAGTCTGTGTTTTGTTGAATTTTAGATATGTGAAGTTTAATGAGGTAGATCTTAAACTTTTGTTAATATAAGTACTCATATGTTATATTACATTTAGATATCATTGGGAGTAATTTTATCAATTTGTAAATAATTTTTAAACTTTATAATATTCAGTGTTAACATTCATGGAATAATATTTTGTAGATTAACATTTAAAGGGTGAAAATTTGTTAGGGAAAAAATATGAAAGACAGTAATTATGGAAAAGTTTTATTCTTGTAGAAAGTTATTTTCTAATATTGCATACAGAATAATATAATTTTTTTTTCAAAAAAAACCACAAATAGGCTGTGTTAGAATCTGAGAGGATCCTCAACATTTCCCCCACTTCCTGGAACTTACACCTTGGTACATTTCCTCCTACTGAGTGTAGGCTGAACCCAGTAACTTGCTTCCAATGGAATAAAGCAAAAATTATGGTATGTTACTTCAATATTAAGCTGCAGGAAATTTGTAACTTCCAATTGGGGTGCTCATTTTATTTCACTCTCTTACCTGCTATGATCAAAGCCAGCTGCCATGTCAGTAGATGTCTAATGTGAAGTCCCATTCGTAAGGAACTGAGGGCTGCCTCCACTTAGTAGCAAGAGAGG
This sequence comes from Macaca mulatta, assembly GCF_049350105.2. Taxonomy (NCBI): domain Eukaryota; kingdom Metazoa; phylum Chordata; class Mammalia; order Primates; family Cercopithecidae; genus Macaca; species Macaca mulatta. The sequence continues at coordinate 94,614,444 of NC_133414.1, read as the reverse complement.
AAGTGAACCACTCAACCCAACAATCCTCGAGGAAATGGATCCTGCCAACAATCACGTTACATAAGCTCCAAAGCCTAGAATCTCCCAGGTAAGCCTTAAGATAAAACAGCAGCCCCAACTGAGAACTTGATTGTGGTCTTTTGAATTGCATTGATCTAGAGAAACACCAGTAACCTGTACCTGGGCATCTGAAGTAAACTATGAGATAATAAATGTTCATTGTTTTAAACCACTATATTTTGCATAGTTAGTTACTTAGCAATAGAAAACTAATATACACATATTTGGAGAAAATATTTTCTCTTATAATTTTCTTTACATTAAAATGATATTATAATTCTGTATTTTATAGAGATAAAAATATGATATCTATACCGCTTCTATATTAACTATATAATTGTTTTGACATGATGGAGATACAATTAAATCATCTTGGATTATTAAAATAAACATGCTTTTTCAATAACTTTCACTTTTCCTCTTTATATACAAAAATTTTTGTTATTATCAATAGCTTTGCTTTTACTTTCAGTTTCGTTTAACCGTGGAAAACATTTTTCAGTGTATGTTTAATTGCAAAGTTATTTCTACCTCACAATAACTAGATGCTTTACTGCTAAATTGGTTAGTTTTTAGAGAAAACTTATACTATTTTTAGATTCATAAAGCACATAAAGAAGAAAAAGAAATTATAGTAAATGCATGAGTGTTTAGACATATAAATATCTCTTTTTTGCATAGACATGTGTCATAAGGATAAGAGAAATAAAGTCATCTTCATAAAATGCACCGATTCATTTTTTTACTCAAATATTTGAGTAAACTTTCGCAGTCTTTTTCTCCTAACAATCTACTAAATTTGTGCTTCTCTAATCGCCTCCCTAGATATGTAAACTATAAAATCACAGTGAAGAGAGAGAAAGTGTGGTTTTGACACTTTACTATGTTGGCTTCATGCCTTCATGAGCAAGTCACTAGATGTAAAGCATTGGAATGAATAAGATAAAAGCAACAGAATGATTTCCTTTATTTTATCATGAGAAACAATATACTATAGTGCTTTGTTTCCCAATTGTTAATAAATAAGATAATGTATACTGTTATCCACAATGAAACCACCCCCAGTAATGATTGTGACAAAATGAAAATAAAGAAGATGAACGAGTATGGGTGAAGTCAATATTAAAACTTCACTAAACACAAAGGTTCAGTCTCACTCATCTTTTACTACCTGAAAGCTATGTTGATGGCTATGTTGGATAAGAGGTGGGCAGTTAAGGATGGCTTCATCAGTAATTATTTAGATGTAGTCTTTACACATACACCCTTCCTCTCTTGACATGCCACCCATAAACCCACATATACACACATTAAATCTATTAAAATCTGAATGAAAGAGCTCTGAGTTTCAAATATTAAATCAACCAAGTGTAATAGGATTCCACAATCTAGAACTTGTTAATAGTTGAAATCTAACTTTTCTTTGACACAGAAGTTACAGAAATATTGTGGTGTTGCTACCAAATACTCAAAAACAATGTTTTATAAAAGCAGATCTTCATATTTCATATTTATATTAAAACAATAAAATATTCATTTTTAATGAACTAATATTTAAAATTTAATGAACTAATGAGTACAGATTTGTCATTTCTTTTTTTCTTTGAGACAGGATCTCACTCTGACACTCAGGCTGGAGTGCAGTGGCACAATCATGGCTCACTGCAGCCTCAACCTCCCATGCTCAAGTGATCCTCCCACCTCAACCTCCCAACCATTTTTTTTTTGGTGGGGGGATTTGTGTGTGTGTGTGTAGAAATGGGGTTTTACCATGTTGCCCAGGCCAGCCTCAAATACCTGGCTTCAAGCAATCCACCCACCTCAGCCTCCCAAAGTGCTAGGGTTACAGATGTGAGCTGCCATGCCTACCCAAGATTTGTTATTTCTATTGAGATTTCTGATAAAACAGGTATTTTGAGACAATAAAATTATAAGATATTTGCTTAATAGAATGACACTTTTTTATTACTCATGAAGTCCACATAATTTTACCTAATTATTACAATGAGAGTGGTAATAAATAAACATTAATACATCGTTCATAAATATTATATGTCAAAAGTTTTATATATTATTTTTATTATCACAGTTGATCAAAGTATATATTATTATTTTTCTAATATAATAGGAAAATGGTAGTGTAATACGATTCCATATTTTTTCCAAAATTTACAAAAATAAATTAAAAATCCATAATGAAAACCCTGCAATGTAGAGCCACAAAGTCTAGGTTTGATATACCACCTCAATATAAAAGTCACTAAATCCAGTTTTAAGTAAGAAAGAGGTGAAAAAATAAGGAGTTTGGCATTTTAATCAAATTTTAAAATATATTAATTTCTGCTTTCATATTATAATAATTTGAATTAGCAACCACAGTGGAATCTAACAATTTTATACATGGATCAGTCAAACAGGGACATGAAAGTCATTATAAAATGGACAAATTTATGTTACCAGTTAGACTCCATCAAGTTCAACACCCTCCTTTTTCCTTCTCTTTGCCTCATATTTTCTCCTAGTAAAAATTACCATTTGTAAGTTAGTCCTTTGATTTGTCAACCCTAAAAAATATGGAATTATCTTCCAAGCTGTCTTTGTACTTTATAAACCACTGATTTACATCTTAAAAATGTTTTTTCTACTTTTCTTAAAGTCCATACATTCTTCCCCAGAAAGGTCTCATTCAATAGAAACTAAATTTAAAATACCGTATTATGCTATGAGAAGAGTTCTCGTTCTTCCTAGCAAATACAAGTCTATGCTCACATTGCCCAGACTTCATGTTCACCCAGGGACCATAAGGAACAATAAGAATCTTCTGGCCAGGAGTGGTGGCTTACTCCTGTAATCCCAGCACTTTGGGAGCCCGAGGTGGGTGGATCACCTGAGGTCAAAAGTTCCAGACCAGCCTGACCAATATGATGAAACCTCGTCTCCACTAAAATTACAAAAATTAGCCAGGCGTGGTAGCGTGCACCTCTAGTCCCAGCTACATGGGAGGCTGAGGCAGGAGAATTGCTTGAACCCGGGAGGTGGAGGTTGCAGTGAGCCAAGGCTGCGCGACTATACTCCAGCATGGGTGACAGAGCGAGACTCCATCTCAAAAAAAAAAAAAAAAAAAAATCTCATTCCATTTTCTGACTGGAATGTAAGTTTAAAATTTAAAGTATAGATTACCTTTATTGTAAAACTGCTAGAACACAAAGATAATAGAAAAAAAGATATTTGAAGTCTGGATCACCTCAGTCTACCTCCTCTTTCTTTTCTTCTCTGTCCTGCTGGGTTTTTTTTTTTTAAATATTATTATTATTATTATTTGAAAGATAGTTATAATATTCAGTAATATGCAGTGTTTCTGTGGAGTTTGAATAGCTTGATTTAAATGAAGTATCTAGCAGATGTCTTGTTGCATATTAGATACTCAGTAAATGGCAACCATGAGTACTATAATTAAATAAGCACTTTCTTGCTCTAATCGTACTCGAAAATGCCTCTTCAAAATTATTCAATTCAGACAAATTAGAAGGAACATTAGAATAATTGTCTACAGAAATATTCCCTGGGATGTGGTTGAAGGCAAACTGAGTAGAACAAGAGACATTTCTGAAAATACATACACTTACACCTTTCACCATCATAATACAAGTAGTTGTATTACTAATTGCTCAGTTAATGAGGTGAGCAACAGAAAGTGTGCATTTAATGAGATATACTAATTTTCAAATATTGAGCAATTTGTGCCTTATTAAACATTAATAGAAATGCCCATATTGCTAATCAAATAAAATATCATAAAAATAAATCGAATTGTTCCACAAATTAAGTTACAATTCTACATTTTAAAGGCAAAATTCATTCTGTATTTTGAAATAATACTGAACATTCAAAAGTTGGCTTTTTTGTATTAAATGTGCCTAGCTTTTATATGAATCAAAACTATACATTTGATGGAAAATATTAGCTATAACTATACATCAACATTAAGAACATTGTATTTATACAATTGGTAATTCATAGTGCATTACTGTATGTTTTAAAATATACCATATAATTCTGATAAATCATAAAATAAAATACTATACTATAATAATTTAAAAATTTTTGCAGAAATAGATTAGCTTAGTAAAAATGTAATATAGTATTTCTATTCAAAAGTCACGTGTACACATCACTGGAACTTATTTTGCAACAGTACTATAAAGAATTTGGGCTTAATAGCATATCAAACAGGCTAGTGTTTGATGTCATTTTCAAAAACTATACATTTATGTATTACTTGCAAACATGCAGAATCTAACAAAACATTTTCTCAGGAATTCATTTCTTTTTAACATTAAAAATGTTTAAAACTTTGTCAGGTAAAAAATTTTTTAGATACACTTTGAAGGATGAAATCGGCTGCACAATGCACTATATTGGTAGAGCTTTTTAAATATTTTGTTTTCTGACGTCCGGGATTTCTGTGTTGAAGAAAAAGCAGCCCCTTCTTTTACTTAAAGACAGGTTATGAACTAATTTGTATTTCTAGTTCAAAATACTTGGCCCATTTTTATTCACTCTTTATGTGTATTTTATATTATTATCTTTAAAACTAACTTATACTCAAAAAGAATACAAGAAATTATAGAATTGGAAGTATCTTTGAGTCTTTCCATTTTACAAATGTGAAAACTGTGTTTTAATGAGTTTAAATTATTTGATCAGTCACTCATACTGTTAGTAAGAGAGATTTCAGTAGATTATCATTATTTGTGTTCATTACAATGATTTCCTTCTTAGTGCAAACAGATCATTCTAAACTTGATGGTGTGTAATTCTCTATATTCAGAAATTTGGCTGCCTACCTAAACATCAAACAGGAACTAGTATTATTACACAATTTTTAAGGGCAACCTGACTGGATGATACTGATCATGTCTTATTTTTTTTCCTCTGAAATGCTGTTTTGTTTTAAGCCAAAAAATAGAAAACCTTGGTAGATTGAATGCATTCTATGGATATTTAAGGAATATTTTCAATGTATTGGAATTCAAATAAAAACAATGAACATAACACATTATATATACTATTTTAATATTCAGTATATACAATGTTAAATTATAAATATGATCCTTTTTCCTGATGAAAATGAAAATGACTAAAATTTAGCTTTTCGTTACCACTTTGAAAACAAAAGAGACCATACAAATTTAAGTCTTTTTATCATTTGAATTTAAATACACAACCTGCAGTGTGTTAAACTGATAAACACTTAAAAATTATATACATGATTTTTGACTTGAAATGAGTTGACTTAAAAATAAGCTTTAGTTTATCTATAAGACTTCATACATTCATATTTTTAATTTATTTGTTTGTTTGTTTATTTATTTATTTATTTATTTATTTATTTATTTTTGAGACAGAGTCTCGCTTAGTTGCCCAGGCTGGAGTGCAGTGGCGCGATCTCGGCTCACTGCAAGCTCCGCCTCCCGGGTTCAGGCCATTCTCCTGCCTCAGCCTCCCCAGTAGCTGAGACTACAGGCGTCCGCCACTACGCCCGGCTAATTTTTTTTTTTGTATTTTTAGTAGAGACGGAGTTTCACCGTGTTGGCCAGGATGGTCTCGATTTCCTGACCTCGTGATCCGCCCGTCTAGGCCACCCAAAGTGCTGGGATTACAGGCCTGAGCCACCGCGCCAGGCCACATTCGTATTTTCTTAAGGACCATATCCAGTACTGAGAAAAATAAATGTTAATTAGTTAAGAAAATAAAACATTTTTTTGAATAAAATATATGATTTAATGTTGAAACCATTGACCTTGAATCAACCAATGATAGCCTTTAACAAGACCACAAAAGTCTCATTTATTAAACAAAAGTGACATTTCTGAATTATTTTGAGTTGAAAATAATTTATTTTTATTTCTCTTTTATTTTTAAGTTCTCAAGTCACTTCTTTCTCTTAATTTATATATTTTTAATTTTTATGGATACATAATAGTTGTATATATCTATGGAGTATATGTGATGTTTTCATACAGGCATACAAGGTGTAATGACCAAATTAAGGTAACTGAGGTATCTATTACCTCAAGCATTTATCACTTCTTTGTGTTAGGAACACGAAGTACTTTTGTAAGCACAATTCCACTCTTTTAGTTATTTTAAAATATACAATGAATTATTGTTAACTATTTTATTCATTCTATATTTTCTGTACTTATTAACCATCCCTACTTTATTTCCCACTCTCCACTACCCCTCTTAGCCTCTGGTAGACAACAGTTTACTCTTTATATCCGTGAGTTTTATTTATTCTCATTTTTGTTATTTTTAGCTTCCACAAATGAGTAAGAATATGTGAAATTTGTCTTTTGGCTTGCGCCTGGATTATTTCACTTGACATAATGTCCACCAGCTCCATCCATGTTGTTGCAAATGACAGGATTTCATTATTTTTAGTAAATGAATCATATTCCAATATGTATACGTACCACATTTTCTTTACCATTCAACCATTGATGGCCCCTTAGATTGATTTCATACCTTAGTTATTGTAAATAATGCCACAATGAACATGGTACTGGCATGAAAATAGACACATAGACACTTGGAACATAATAGAGGACCCAGAAATAAATCCACACATTTAGCAGTGATATCATTTTTTGACAAGGGTACCAAGAGCTTACACCGAGTAAAGGATAGTCTCTTCAATAAATGGTGCTAGCAAAACTGGATATCCACATGCAGAAGAGTGAAACCAGACCCCTCTTGCCATATACAAATATCATATCAAAACTGATTAAACACTTACATCTAAGACCTTGAACTATGAGACTAAAAAACACTAGAAAAACACTCCAGGACTTTTTTGGGCAAAGATTTCTTGAGTAATACCTCACAAGCACAGGCAATCAAACCAAAATGGACAAATGGAATCACATCACGCTAAAAGCTCCTGCACAACAGAGGAAACAATCAGCAAAGTGAAGCGACAACCCGTTAGAAAAGGAAAATATTTGCAAACCATCCGTATAACAAAAGATTAATAAGCAGACTATATAAGGAGCTCAAACTATCTAACAGGAAAAAATAAAATAATCTGATTATAAAATGGGAGAAAAATATCTGAATAGACATTTCTCTAAAGAAGACATACATATAGACAAGTGGATGAAAAAATATTCATATCAAAAAAATTCTAATCAGAGAAAGGCAAATCAAATCTATAATAAGATATCATCTCACCCTAGTAAAGATGGCTTTTATCCAAAAACAAGCAACAATGAAGGATGTGGAGGAAGGGGAACTCTCGCACACTGTTGATGGAAATGCAAATTAGTATACTCACTGTGAATAACAGTTCGGAGGTTCCTCAAAAAACTGAAATTAGAATTATCACGTGGTGCTGAAATCTTACTACTGTGTATATATTCAAAAGAAAGGGAATTGATACATCAGAGAGATATCAGAACTTCTTGAATCTTTCTTCATATAGTCAATATTATAAATTTGTATTTAATGTACAAAGTAGTATGACATGTCTATACTCTATCATTGATTCTAAATAATTTTGGAATTTCATCACCCTATTTTTATCTATTCAACAGTTGTGCCCTCTACCCCAACCAACAAAATTATTGTCCATTTAAAAAACCAACAAATTAAATAATTATGCATACTAAAATATAAACTGCTGTTATTATTTTCAGAATTGTGTTTAGTCTTGCAACATCTTGACATTGTGAAATACCTAAAAATGAAACATGTAATGTATCACTAATCCTTCTTCCATGCTTAGATAATTTCTAGAGACCTATCAATACAATAGATTTAAAATAGTTTTGAAAGATGTATGAGTGCATGCAGATTTCTTTTACTGTTTCGCAAAATAGTTCATAATATGTTTCTCTGTTTCTTACTGATGTTTTTATGACAGTTCACCAGAGCGCTTGCATTTTTAACATATATCCTTATTCGCTTTATTACTATACTTTTACCTTTTTATTTTAAAATAAGTATATATTCACAAAAATTGACAAAAATAATCGTGTTTCTTATTACCAAGCATTCTTCAAAAGTGACACATTCAAAATTACAGTGCATGCTCAAAACCAAAAAATTGATTGTCATAATGCACATCTAGAATTGAATATTCATTTTTATAAAAAACTATTTTAAGACCAGGCACGGTGGCTCAGGCCTGTAATCCCAGCACTTTGGGAGGCCAATGCAGGCGAATTATGAGGTCAGGAGATTGAGACCATCCTGGCTAACACAGTGAAACCCCATTTCTATTAAAAATACAAAATATTAGCCAGGCGTGGTGGCACACGCCTGTAGTCCCAGCTACTCGGAAGGCTGAGACAGGAGAATCGCTTGCACCGGGGAGGCGGAGGTTGCAGTGAGCCGAGATCGCACCACTGCACTCCTGAGCCTGAGCGACAGAGCAAGACTCCATCTCAAAAACAAACAAACAAACAAACTTCTACAATATGGCTCTTCAGCAAAAACTATCACTAGTTTAAAATTTTCTCATTTATTACTGCATGCTTATCTATCTTCTTCATTAACCTGCAAATGTTGCTGATTTGAGCATTTATCACCATTAAAATTAAATTATTTTCAACCACATGGTAAATTTCTCTCTCATTTTGAATGTACTTTTTTCTTTGTTAAATGTCCTTTCTTTTCTTTTGAGACAGGATCTCACTCTGTCACCCAGGCTGGAGTGCAGTGGTGTAAATGCAGCTCACTGCAGCCGCAACCTCCTGGGCTCAAGTAATTATCCTACCTCAGTCTCCTGAGTAGCTGAGACCACAGGTGTACACCACCATGCCTACCTAACTTTTGTATTATTTTTTGTAGAAACAGAGTCTTTACTATGTTGCTCAGGCTGGTCTCAAACTCCAGGGCTCAAGCAATCCTCCTGTCTTGGACTCTCAAAGTTCTGGATTGCAAGTATGAACCACCACGCCCAGACACTTTGTTTAATTTCTGGACCTTCTCACAATCTTATTCCTTCTATCATTGCCTCCTTCTACTTCATTTTCTTAATCAAAAGCACAATTTCATTCTTATTTTACCTGGATTTCTATTCTGTATATCATTAACAAGAAAATAGTATTCATTAGAAACCCTAAAACTTTTCTGAGTTAGAACATATCACAAATAGATTCAAAACTCATAAAGCGTATTACCAGTGTTTGTCTTTGCATGAGAGTGAAGTGATAAAGATTATGTGGCTTATGTTCTTCATTGGTTTATTGAGAACACATAATAGTATTTTTGTAGATAAGCCAAGATAATCCATAATATAAATGGAAATATATAAAAAAAAATAGACTGCATACGCACATGACTAGCGAGGTAGCAGAGTGATTATATTAAGTTTTAATAAGTCCAACTATTAGAAAGAATGTTATTTCTTCTTAGTTTCCAACCATTGGCATTGCTTCAGTTCGATATGTCAGTTCCTATAGGTAGCTGCAAGTATATATCAGCTTGAAATGATTATCTTTCTCTCTGTGCAGCCCACTTCCTGCTTGTATGTGCAAAGATATTTGAGAATGGATCAATCCCAACTATAAGATTGTATTACTATTTAAACTGGATATAAATATCTAATGAGACTCTAAGTTGCCACTGCTTTGCTTGGAAATTTATATTAGTTACAGAACTTTGAATCTGTTAAATCGGAGTTTTGGTTTCTACATAAGAAAATAGCCTTTTCCAAAATCAGTTTAATGTATAAATATATAGTATTTGTGTTTGCTTTCCTTTCATTTAAATGAGAAGATAAAATCACATACTGTTGGCCAGGAACAGTGGATCATGTCTATAATCCTATTATAGCTTTTGAAGAGGCTGACAGGCAGATCTGAGCCCAGGAGTTCAAGACCAGCTAGGGCAACGTGGCAAAACCTTGTCTCTACAAAAAATACCAAAAAAAAAAAAAAAAAAAAAAATTATCCGGGCATTGTGGTGCATGCTTGTAGTCCCAGCTACCCTGGAGGCTGGGGTGGGAGGATCATCTGTGCTCAGGAGTTTGAGCCGTGATCCCACCACTGCACTCCAGCCTGGGCAACAGAGCGAAACTGTCTCAAAACAAAACAAAACAAAACAAACAAAAAAAGGCACTCACTGTTAGTAATTAGGTAATGATGAATTCACAACTTATAATAGGTTGAAAGAGTTAAAAACTAATAATGAAGACTGCTGGGAGAAAATCATTTGGAACATTTGGAATAATTTTTAAGAGATTTTTTCTAGAGAAAATGGAATAGAGACCTTACAGAAAACTTTGCTTATAGATATATATATATATATTTTTCAAAACAACTTGCGTTTAGGTTAGGAAATAAAACAACTGGAGTTGGTAAAAAGAAAACAAAGAAACACTGTCTGAAAAGGAAGTTTTATTTCCCAGGGTAGTCTATCAGTTAGCGGCTATGCTCATAATGGGCATAATACGGTGCATTTTCATATTCTATTGAACTCTGCACAGCTTCCCCCAAACACACAACAAATGAACAAGAGTAGAACTCCAGGATTTTATTTAATTCAATATTGAATAAATATTAAATGCAGACAGGGAATTGTAAATAGCAAAAGGAGACTCTACTGAATCTAAATTGTGATGAAAATACCAAGGGGAAATCATGGTCCCAATTTGCTACTTAGAAAGAAAATTTATGTGAATAATAAGACCAGACTTTCCAAAAACTTCCACTTAATGGTTATCTACCATATTCTGCTGTTACAGAGGTTTTGTTGTTCAATTTCTTTACCTTTCCTAGGATGGTTCACATTGATGTTTCTCCTGGAGTGAGTTCTTACCCTCTCCTAAAATGAAAACTATACCTCTACTCAGCAGAATCTAGTATTTTTAAAGCCATATTCTGTTCTGTGACTAGCACAATGCAAGGACTCAATAAATATTGAAAATGAATAATTAACTGACAATAATAACCAACATTCTGGCTTTAAAAGACTCCCAGAAACACAGTCTGTCTAAAGCGAGCTCCCAGTGTCTCCTTTATTTCCAAATTCAAAGCAGCTTTTACTCAAATCACTGAACACTGGGCATGAAGTACCCTCCTGAATTTATTCCTTTGTTCAGAAGAAATCATCCGTATCTTACTGTCTCTCTGAATGCTAAATGTTAATGGCTTTTTCTTACTTAGCTTGTCATTTGACTCTGTAAAATAAAATAAATTCAAATCAAAAGTGTTTCTTTAGAAAACTTTGCAGTCTTGGATATATATGTCCGGACTTTATATATTATATAAAATCATAATATTTTCTTTCAAAAAATCATTAAAGCCAATTAAATGTCTTCAAAATAAGAATATTCTGGTAACTTGTCTTCAGTTCTCTTTAGAGACTCTGAACCACATTGATCTGGACCAAAATGGAATGTGATGCACAATCTCACAGTTCAAAATGAAAATAAAATGCTACTTTCCATTTGCTAGTAAAATGTTTTCTGTGTCTTGCACTGAACTACATTGGATTTTTGTCATTTTTGCTTGTCTTTTACTTAAGCTTACTCTTTGATACTTTTTTTAGTAGAGTGAAAGATTTGCCACCTTCTCTAGTGTTAAAAAAATAAGCTAGCATACTAACACGTATAGACCTCTAGAAATAATAGAAGAAAACAGTTTCCCCTCTGCTTGAACCAACGTTCTCCGGAATATCTTTTCTAAATTAAAGGAATTACTGGACAAACATGAAAATTCCTAAACCCCACGTGAGATTTATGGAATTTGTATCTCTGAAAGAAAGACAGGAAAATATGCAGTCTTCACAGTTTTCTGAGTTGTTCTGTGTGTAACAACTGAACTTATAGACACACAGACATATACACACACACACACACACAAATTAAAAAATAAAATAAAATAAAAAACACGCACACTGAATTTCACTGTCCTCCAACAGAGTTTTCTAGTTCCTCACCTCCTGATATTCTTGGGAACAACGGATATCAACGCATTACAATATAATCTTGAGTTTCCAATGGAATTCACTATCATGAGATACACTAATGTCAGAATACAGGAATCCATTAATTTCTATTAGAAAATTATTTTCCATAATCTAGTATGTGCAGAAATATAGCCGCTAATATAATCCAGGCAGATACTAAAGAAAGTTAAATCACTTTATCGAAGATATGGTAAGTCTAATTGTTGCTATAGATTAACATCCTTCCTAATGGTGACCTTATTTTTTGCACCATTATTGTTCCCTTAAATAAATGTTACAAATATTCTTTCTGTCTTCTACTCTGAATGTTCTCCTTTTCATGAAGCATTGCTACCTTTGAAATCTCACCAGTTTTGGGAAGTTACTCAAGAAAGAGTTGAAAATCAAAGTGGTTTTCATGAGCTTAAAACACAAAGCTGGCAGTCAAAGAACTCAATCACTTTTTAGAGTGTATCGTGATGTGTAAAATATAAAAATAGAAGTTACTACTTAATTTCTATTTTCTAGAAGTATAAAACATGAGTTTTAAGATAAATTTCCTTCACTTGTCTTCACTTAGAAACATTTGCTGTAATGTTTTGAAACAAGATCCTCAACATAATTTAATAGAAAACTAACATTATAAATGTGAAAGTGGTAGAGATGGAAAATACAAAACAAAGTAAATTAAAAATAACTAAAAAAAAAAAAAACAGAAAATACCCCTTAAAACATCTTATATTACTGTATTATTGTGTTCTTAACTATCATTGAGCGATTAAAATCAAATTTCGATGTTGTATGCTTATTTCTAGATTTTTATTCTGACCCAAGCTATGGAAATTCAGTCTTCTTTGACTAGATTAAAATTCAAACTGCCAGGCCATTCAGAAATTGCTATTCCTAATATCTCTATTAAAAATGAATTATGTTCATAAAATCCTTCAATGTTGGAGTATTTCTGAACCCTCAAAGAGAGGGAAATACTCTGGTAATTACTTCACATATGTGGTATCCAAAAATTTGTACAATATCCCAGGCTATGTATCAGAGGAGATGGCACTCTAGTCAACATGATCAACCCTATTAGATCTAATGCCTGGCCCCATCGTAATATTTTCCCCACCACTCTATGATAGATTGCATAACAGGAATTTGTGAAGATTAGTTTCCACTTCTCAAAAATGTTTTCCTTAAATCAGAGTAGACAGCAAATTTGTACCAAAGCCTCAGAAAACTAAACCAGAAAGTTCTATGCTGGCAACCATGCCTAGAAGGCTGACTTAGGGCAGATGTGCACTTGGCAATCAGTACCTGGCTAAATTACTCAGTTCCTGGTGCCATGATAATACCGATATCCTACACAGAGCAGCATCTGGAAAATCAATAAAGCAATCCAAAGTTGGTATCAATGGCCCAGAAATAGATCTTTTAACACTATTTTGCTGTTCCAGCAAGTAGCTATTCATGGTGGATCTTTCAATTAAGAGATAAGAGTAAGGACAAGCATACATTTTAGAAGTCTCACCATATTAGGCTATAAATAAATATCAAGTTAATTGAAGATTTATTTGCATGTAGTTTATTTTCTTATCTAGGTTCTAGACTTGCTTTCACAGTACTCCCAATGATATCCAGTCAGATATACAGGGATATATGATTATGGATGCTCTGAGAATGAAAGATAATATTGAGAATAAATATAAGTTATCTGTATCAGGCAAAGTATATGAGGGAGGAGTCTGAATTACTTTCATTTTCTCAGCTAATTTTCCAGTGCCGAAGTGGAGAGGCTCAAGTTGCAAAAGAATAATGAATAATATAACAAGAAAGCACTCAAATTGGAATTTAAAAGTTCTCAATTGTAGAAATATTGGATTTATGGCCTAATGGTTAATAAATTCCAATTTAGGAAATTTTGTTTCTAACTGTATTATGTAAGAAAAGAAAATAGTGTTTCAAGGCAACAAGATAGGGAAGCCACTATATATACTCAGATATATGCTCATGTGTATCCGGTGTCTTATTTATAAAAGTTAGAGATCGTTTTGCAAAAAAATCATTTATTACAGATGAACTTAGTGGAGAGGTTAAGACATTTGCAGGTTTATGCAGAGAAGATCTAACATATTTTTTTTTCTTTTTAGTTTTCGTTTCAATTTTAGATTAAAATTATATTTTCCTTGTTATATATTAAACTACAGAGGAAAATAGCACAAAATGAAAAAATGTCCCCTTTGATCTAAACTTTCAGTACTATTTTTCTGCTCATATAAAATTATTATTATTTGCTTGATGTGTAGGTCTCTGATCCTCTTTCTATATGTTGATTAACACATATGAGTTAAAGTTTAAGCACAACTATGCAAACATCGATTCATACCTACCCCACAGATATGTTTATGTTTTATACAAAAGAAATTCTATTTTTGAACTATTTTTATCTTCTGTGTTTTATCAACTGACACTGTATCTTAGAGTTTGTTCATGTTAGTTAAGGAAATCTATCTTTTTCCTTTAAATTGCTGCCCTGTAATCTTTAGTTTAGATTTTTCAATACTTTGTTTAAACTCTCTCATAGTGGCCAGTCTATAGGTAGTTCTAGTTTTCATAATGGGAAAATAAAACTGGTGTAGAAATCCTACGTACATATTCTTATGTACAAGTAAGACTATTTATTTAATGTAAATTCACAGAAGTAAATGGCCTAGTCAAAGAGGCCATGTTTATTTCCAGTTTTGAAAGACAGTCATATTTACATCTCAAAAGTCTCTGTCCATTTATACTCTGCAAAGAACATTTAAGAGAGCGAACCAGCATGTGATTTTTTTCAGGTAGAGACAGCTAAGTTAAAACAGTGCAAGTCTACATGTTTATCATCATTATAATTCTACTTTTTTAACAAAATAGAGGCTAGGTGTGGTGGCTCTTGTCTGTAAATTCAGCACTTTGGGAGGCTGAGGCAGGCAGATCACTTGAGCTCAGGAGTTTGAAACTAACCTGAGCAAGATGGCGAAACATCATCTTTACAAAACATATAAAAATTAGCCAGGCATAGTCCCAGCTACTTGGGAGGCTGAGGTGGGAGGATATTGTAGTGAGCCCAGGTTGTGCAATTCACTCCAGCCTGGGTGACAGAGTGAGACCTTGTCTGGAAAAAAAAAAAAAAGGAAAAATAAATTTATACATTTTCTTATTATCCTATGAAAATAGAATATTTTTATAATTGCTTATTTGGGGCTTTTTTTGGCACATAATGTGACTACAGAAATTCATTTATTTATTTCTATTTATAGATACATATATGTATATGTATAACTGTCTTTCACCTTTACGCTTGTAATTGAATGTGTATCTTATTACAGAGTTGGGGCTTTTTTAATCATTTCAGTGAAATCTATCCATTTTTTACAAAGAGATGGGAGAGTACTGTATCTGCTCAAATATATATAAACCCACACACACACACGTATATATGTATAATCCTATATATCAGATATTATAATGTTTAGATATCATTTTGAAAAAAAACACTTATTATAAATGAACTTATAGAGAGGCCAATACATTCTGAGAGTTGTAAAGGCAAAATTTCAGGGTTTTGCATTTTGTATCTGTCTTAGAAATATATCCTTAATTCAACTATTATAAACATATTCCTAAGGTTTTCTTCTGATGTTTGTTTCATGTTTATTTATTCAATTCGTCTGTAATGTATTTGGGGGCATATTATGAGATAAAGGCCAAAATGTATGGAATTACAAATGGATAAGCGGATAAGTATCTAATAGATATGAACAAGAAGATTTAGTATTGTAAAAATGACTTTTTTTTTTTTTTTTTTTTTTTTTTTTTGAGACAGAGTCTTACTCTGTTCCCCAGGCTGGATTCAGTGGCATGATCTTGGCCTCCACCTAGTTCTAGTGATTCTCATGACTCAGCCTACCAAGCAGCTGGGATTACAGGCCTATGCCAACATGCCCCGTTAATTTTCATAGTTTTTGTAGAGACAGGGTTTTGCCATGTTGCCCAGGATGGTCTCCAACTCCTGGTCTCAAGTGATCCACCCACTTCAGCCTCCCAAAGAGCTGGGATTACAGGCATAAGCCACCGCGCCTGGCTAATTCTTTCAAAAGTGATCTATAGATTTAATGCAACTCCATTCAAAATGTCAGTGATATGATTTAAAGAACTTGACAAATTGATACGAAGATTTATATGGATGAGGGAGAGTCTAGTACAGCCCAGTCATATTTAAAGACACATTTAAAGACAAAGTGGGCATGTCACACCTCATGATAAAAAAGTTGTAAATCTATAAAAAGACAGTCTCATTTGGAAGTAGATAGAAAAACAAAAGATAAAGTCGACAGAGACACCGACCTCCATATATATGAAACTTTATAGAGGTGACAGAGTGTACTCCAAGGGAAAAGCAAATGGAGTAGAGATCTGGTTGTTAGTGTGGGAAAAGTGAAATAAAATGGCTAATCATCTTACATAATAGCAATCCTCTCTAGATAGATAAAGGACTTACATATCTAAGTCAAATTTTAAATTCTTGGAATAAAACATAAAATAATATTCTGACCTAGTGGTTGGAATGTATCACTAAAATATGACAGTAAAAGCACTAGACACACACAACATGCTGTTCATCTACCTATATGTAATTACAATTTCTGTTCAATATTTAATACTCTAAAAAGGGAAAAACAATACAAATTGGGAGAAGAGATTCACAATACATGCAGCCAACCAAGAGTTAATGTAAAACTTAGATCGGTAAGGAAAAGCAAAGACCCAGTAAAAAAGGGAAAATAAAAGTAATTATCAAACACAATCTGCAGAATATCCCATCAAGCAATAATTTTAGTATAAACTGCAATATTCTAATTGTTGCATTAGTAAGGTGTGACATGCAACACTTTAATATGTAGTAGAAATAATGTGTCTAATATTTCCATGTAAAAGTTAGCAAATATATGTTACACTTGAGAAAATAAGAGAAATATTATCCTATAATTATATATGTATCATATATATAAATAACAAGTAATTAAGAAATTATGTATGAATAATGGTTTTTATATTTTATAGTTTATTCATAATTCAAGAGAAAGTGCAGATTTCAGACAGAAGAAAATTTCAGTTTATATTTTAATCTCTATTTAATGCTTGAAACAAAATATTTTGGGCATGATCTCTAGAAGAAAAATCACATTTTTATTAATTAACCCCCAAAATCCACTGGTGCATGCATATATAGATAGTTTGTAATGAAGTCTCTAGAGTCTAAAAAAAAAGAACGTAAAATTTAAAGAAGTAATTTTGTTTTTCTTATTCTACTTACACCAAATTTAATGGTATTTTAATTTAATTTAATTTAATTTATTTATTTATTTACTGAGACAGAGTCTTGTTCTGGAGCCTGGAGTGCAGGCTGGTGTGTAGTGGTGCAATCACAGCTCACTGCAACCTCAAACTCCAGGCTCAAGTGATCCTCCTGCATCAGACTTCTGAGAAGCTGTGACTACAGGAGCATGCCACTATGACTGGATAATTTATTTTTTATTTTTTGTGGAGATAGGATCTCACTTCTTTGGCCTGGCTGGTCTCAAACTCCTGGGCTACAGCTATCCTCCCTCCTCAGCCTCCCAAAGTGCTAGGATTACAGGCATGAGACACTGCACCCAATCATAATAATGTTTTTAAAATATCAGTCAGAGCCTTATAAAAAAATTAAAAACTAGTCAGTACCAAAATGACCTAAGAAATTTAAATGAGATTTTTTTTTTTTTTTTTTTGAGATGGAGTCTGGCTTTGTCACCCAGGCTAGAGTAAAGTGGCGCAATCTCGGCTCACTGCAACCTCCACCTCCTGGGTTCAAGGAATTCTCCTGCCTCACCCTCCCAAGTAGCTGGGATTAAAGGTGCCCACCACCACATCCAGCTATTTTTTGTATTTTTAGTAGAGACAGGGTTTCACCACCTTGACCAGGCTGGTCTTGAACTCTTTACCTCGTGATCCACCCGTCTCGGCCTCCCAAAGTGCTGGGATTACAGGTGTGAGCCACCATGCCCGGCCAATAAATTCTTATTGATACTATTCCACTATATGTTCTTTTTGCTTTCTATGCATATCATAAATATTAAATTATCAATATTACAAACAAATAATGATCAGTAGGCAATATTTATATTTCCTATGTTTGAAATTATCTTACCTGTTTTCATTTAACTATTATGGAGACAACTGATAATTCACATGCAGTTGCAAGAAAAAATACACAAAGATCATGTGTACCCTTTACTCAATTTCCCCAAAAGGTAAAACTTGCAAAAATTATAGTACAATATCCAAGATACTGTATCAGGATATCGACATTGATACAATCTACAGGTCTTATTTACATTTCCCCAGTTTTACTTGTACTCATTTGTGTTTGTGTATAGTTTTATACATTTATATCATATATGTAGATACATGTATCTGCGAACATGATCAAGATACTAAGTAACTATATCAGTATAAGGATTATTTTTATTGTCTTTTTGTAATTACATCCATATCACTGAAGCAATCATGCTCCACACCATCCCCACCCTAGTCCTAAACCCTGTCAAACAGTAATCTGTTTTTTCTCCATTTCTACAATTTTGTAATTTCAAGAATGCTATAGGAAATAATATAATATTTAACCTTTTGGGACTGATATTATTCATTCAGCTTAATTATGTGTGTCAATATTTTGTTCCTTTTTATTGCTAAGTGTCACATTTTATGAATGTACCATGGTGTGTTTATTCACTTTTTGAAGGACATCTGGTATATTTTTAGTTTTGAGCTATAACAATGAAAACTGCTATGAGTGTTCATGTACAGGCTTTTCTGTGAACATAGTTTAAATTCTCTGTGATGAATGTCCACAGGTCCAATTGTTGAATTGTTAAAATTTAACTCTGGTTAATTTTTTAAAATGTTATTTTTTGTTAGGATAGACTAGGTTATGATGCAGTAATAAACAGTCATTTATTTTCAAGGCTTAACAAAGTAATACACAATGCATGTCCAAAGACAGTGAGTGTGACAGATCCATTAATTAAGATTACTCAAGAACTTGGGCAAATGGAGGGTGTAGTCAAGATTTACTTGTCAAAACAAATAAAAAAATATTGGTTACTAGTTCACAAATCCCAGAAGAAACCTGATATATTTCTGCTCCTATAAATTGAGAAAACAAGAAAAGGGAGATGAGGAAGTGCTCAAACAATATTTTTGAATAGCAGTAATAATCATTCATTGTCAACTAAACTTCAAAAAATTATTCAGATTTATTTTTGTCATAAAATGATGTTTGTTCCACCAAAAAGGTATAAACACTTAGTAGCATTTCCTCTCCTGTGACTAATGAGCCTTTTACAGAGTTATCAGTGAAATCCCCAAAACATTCAGATCCTGACAGAGATTTATTTTGTTGGTCAACAGATTACACCCTACCCAAACGGGAGTGCAAATAAAAAGGTGTAGCACATCCAACCATTCTTCAGTTCAATAAATCAATATCTGCTATGTCTATGCCCTGGATGTAATCCTGTCTTAGAATAAAGAGGTTATTAAAAAATGGAATATACACTTACTTTTCCTTTTTAAAAAATATTTAATTATTATTTATGTTAATTTCCCAAATTTTAAAATATTGGAACTGATCACAGTACTTAAATAGTTCTATAATATTTTCATCTTTCCTTAGAAATCCAAAGTTTTTTTTCCTATAAACAGTTAAGAAATATAATTCAACATTTAATTGAGTAATATAAACATTAATTAGCTATCAAAAGTCACATTGAAGAGTCTAAAATATTAATGAACCAAAAATAAACCCAAGGGCCAAGGGGGGTAAAGTGATAAAAACCTAGAGCAAGTTAGCATTAAAATTTGAAGGAAAATGTTTCACTGTATCCCCAGAA
Source organism: Macaca mulatta (assembly GCF_049350105.2). Classification (NCBI taxonomy): domain Eukaryota; kingdom Metazoa; phylum Chordata; class Mammalia; order Primates; family Cercopithecidae; genus Macaca; species Macaca mulatta. The sequence goes on along the minus strand of NC_133414.1, from coordinate 94,594,456 downwards.
AAGGTAAAAGTCATCCATAAAGGAGACTAATTTAAACTCAAAGGAATGAACACACACAAACACACGCATTAAGCTAGGAGACAATTATAATTTAGTCACTAAAGAAACCTGTAAAATATAGTTTAAAAACTGGCTAAAATAATCATATTCATCAATAAATATGCAATTTCAACATTCAGCTAAAGAAGAAAGAAATTTTCTAAAACAAAAATAAAATTTTGTCCAATCATGTTTAGTTAGCATAAAAGGTCTGGAATGGTTATGATGACATTTTATTAAATAAGGCAAAATTTAAGTATAAATATTGAGGGTCACGATACCTGTTTAATTGGTCACCATTATGAAGTTTCAGTTATTTTTAGAGTCATGGTCTCCATCTAATGGATCCTAAACAATTCAGCTGAAGAGAAAGACAAAGACAGAAATAGAATGGAGACAGTATAGGGCATGGAGAAATAGAGAGACAGACAGAGAGAGAGAGAGAGAGAGAGAGAGAGAACGCAAGAACTTAAAGTTTAACCAAACCAAATATTTAGTAGAAAAACATATTTCTTTCTTTTCTAAAAAGCTGAGCTGGACTACTCCTAAACCATCCTGTCGTTTCTCATAGCTATATAGTTTGATCCCTATGCTTTCTAAAATGTTACTACCTAAGTCTTGGAATTAATTCAAGTTTATAATTTAATTTGTATTGAATTACTAATTGTTATCATAGTTTAACTTTTTAAAGCAAATATAGGAATTTGTGAGATTTATTGAGAATATAACTTCACTAATACAGAATGGGATAGCAATGTGCCATTGTGCATTTTAAGTGAACCATAATACGTTTTTTTTTTCTTTTTTGTTCAAGGAGAATTTGAAGCTAAATTTCAGAAACATATAAACCTATTCTTGTAAAGTATACAGCTCATTCAGCAATGCACATAAAGCTGAATCACCAAAGTATGCTGATTGATCAATAAAGTTTGTGGCTACATTTGTAAAATGGGTGAAAATTAAACCATTTCACTATTTGGTTCAATAAGTTGAGTGCATAATGGTTCAAACAGTATTTTATGCATTTTAAGTCAAGTAAATTGTACATTGCAAAGTAGTCAACCGTGAAAACATGCTATTTCAGTGATTAGGTAAGAATATTAAGTTTGAAATAAAATTAGTAATTTAGACAGATAATTACACAAAATGCTGGTGAGCCACTGAATTTTCTTTTATCTGTCTCTAACCTTTAAAAACCTTTAGTATCTGAGCTTCTTTTATACATAGCTTTTCTTTGAAAGCTACTTGATTGTTACTGGTAGCAGGCATGAAAATGCATTTATTACATTTGTAAAATTTATAACATATGATAGCAATTTATAAGTTTGACACATATTGATGTAACTTAAATAACTAAAATCATGCTTTAAAAATCTGATTATTTATATGTATGTGTAACACCAATAGTTACTTCCAATACCAAGAAATTATAACATGGTATGTGATAAGGTAGGTTTTTCAAAAAAGATTCAACTCTTTCAATTGATTTTCCATGTGGTTATGGTTATAAAATGAATGTCTCTTTTGAATGAGGTTTTTGGAAGAGGCCATTTTTTTAGGTACTATGGTTCAGAGACACCAAAGTTTCAATTACGGCAGCATGTAGAACCTTTGATCCAAAGGCTCCACCTGGAAACACTGGTAATAAGAGCAAGATATCTTTTCTAGTTGCAAGCTGTCAGTGGAATGGTGAGTAACAGACTTAAGCAAAAGAGGATTCAATTGAACAGAGGTTTATAATCTGATACTTGGTCAAGACTGGACATAGAAAAAAATATATATCAAGATTGCCTTTCTCAAGGAACCTATCATTTTTTAAGAAATTTAATCTTACGTACAAAAGACAAAGCAATATGAGACATTAAAATATAATTGTAATGTCCTAATATCTGTAAAAGCAACAGGTGCTATGACATTTCATAAATGGGGAAGGCTTTGTGAAGCTTATGTAATTTGAAATATAAATAAGATTGTGAAAGAAGAAATGAGCAACATCTGCAAGTCTTAACCTTGCTATGGCAAGAGGACAAGAGAATAATAGAAGTTTCAAATGTAAGTTGTTTTGGAAACAGTTTAGTCAACCTTCTCATGTCATAAGAATTGTTTAAAATAATTCAGCTAGCTACCTTAAGTCTTTTCAATTCATCATGTTGCCCACAATATGCTATAGAAGATTAGCAGTTAAAGTTGAACAGGTAAAATATGCCTAGATTTTGGGTTGGATTTAATCTTATCATTGGAATTTGCTATAGGCTTTTAGAAATAATAGGGACATGGGAATTGGAGTATTTTAAGAAAATTATAATTTTTTTCTAAAAGGGTTTAAGACAAATGGAGATTACTGATAAAAGATTAATTAGTTATTGAATGACCCAGGCACGAGCTTATGGAGAACTAGAACTAGGTAAGTATTAACAGAAATTAACTCTTGCCCTACCCTAATGGAAGAATCATGCAAAAGAGGTGCAAGACACCGGAGGTGGCCAGCATATAAAGTCCTAGGATCAAATTTAAATGCCACACTTGTCCTTCAAGTTGCCTGCTTAGGTCTCATCCAAGTATACTTTTCTTTCTTTCTTTCCTGTTCTAAAGCTCCGAAATTTGCTTCAATCTCTTTTTCTGCCTTATACCCCTCAGTTGATTTTTCTTCTGAGGAGGAGGCAAGAATTGAGGTTTCTGCAGAACCATATGGAAGATTCAGTGAGGTGAGGTTTGCTTTGTGCAGAAAGGGAATTCTTAGCATAATAGTATAAATGCTAAGTATAAATATTTATATTTAATCATTGAATATTCAAGAGGAGATATTGTAACTAGCCCAATAGTTTCATAGATAGAATTTGTTTGAAATTGAATTTTTTTTTTAATAAACAGACCTTCCAGTCTGAAAGACTGAAACTTACATTTGTTTTATCTGAGTACCTTCTTCAACTGTAACCCCAGGGCCTCTCAAAAAGTATCAAAAAAACTGAAACTCATTAGATTATAGCATCCAGACAATGAGATGTCCCTCATTAGTCATAATTGCTCCCTTACTCTACTCAAGTTCCTGTTTTCTCACACATAGTTACATTTCTTCCCTGCTATATAAATCCCCAATTTTAATTGGTCAGGCAGATGGATTTGAGACTGATTTCCCTTCTCCTCATCTGAAGCACTGATTAAACCCTTTTTCCTTGGCAAAAATCATTCTCTCACTGATTGACTTTCTGTGTGGCTAGCAGCAGGAACCAGATGGTACCCTTGGTGCATCAGTAACAATGACAACTACAAAGTTCAACACAAGAGTCTTTGCCTCAGGAGGTCTGGTAGTATTTGAAAAATGAGCCAAGAGGTAAATAAACATATAAAAGCTACTGAATGCATACGACAAGAATAGATCTGATAGAAAATTATGAATTAAAAAAAATTATAGACTAATCCTGAGTCTTGGAAGGGGAAAAGAAAATGGGAATGCAAATCAGAATCTAAGTAAAGAAAGTATTTCAAGGGACAGGGAGTGATTAACTATGCCTAAAAATGGCCAGGCCATTGTATAGGATGATCTGAAAGGCAATCATTTTCTTTAGGAAAATGGAAGACTTTGCAATTTCACTCTCAGTCTCGTGGTGAAAGACTGGAGTGAATTAAGAATAAAACGAGACTTGAGGACATGCAGATAGCAAGTACATACATTTTAAAAATAGTTTAGCTAAGAAGAGAAAAAGAAAAACATAAAGAACTGGAGAAAGATATAAGAAATCAGATTTTTGAAAGATGGCTAATAGTGTAACTTTGTTTTAGGCTAAAACAGATAATCCAATAGAGAGTGAAAGACAGATGGAGCTGGAGAGTTAAGAAATCTTGACAGATGAAACACATTTAAATGAGTGAAACATTGTGAGGTCCAAAGCACAAATAGAGTGGTGTCTGCCCTTCTCAGTGAGAGCAAGAATTGTTTATCCATTACATGTGAAAAGAAGCCAGAGGATACCATGAGTACAGATACTAGTGAGGCGTCATTGTCACCATGTTGGTACAATTTCATATTCTAATTTGATGATTTCTATTTTCTTACTAAAAGGAAGCCAACGAAAAAGGAATCAAATATAGAGGAGGAAAGGGGACAAAAGGAAGAATAATATCAGAAAAGGAAGATAGAGGTGCTGGTAAGCCAAAAAGAGATTGCCTATTAAACATAGAAGTGATTTGCGCATTATTTTGGAGAAGAAATAAAGTTTTCTAAAATTTATTAAAGAAAACAGAACTTTCAAAGAGTAATAAATTAGTCAGAAACACAAAATTTTATGTTTATATTTTTTATATCAATGTTTCCATGGAGTTAAGTGGATATAGCTAATTTATACATGATTAAAAGAAAAAAGAAGATTAGTTTTACTTGTAGCTGACTTCATTAAAATATTCTTCCTAAGCCATTTGGAAGGCAAACCTCTAGGTAATATTACAGGATGTTAAAGTCATTTAAATACAAATAATGTATGCCATATTTGCATTTAACAAGTTAACCCAAGTTCATCCTACCTGTAGGGCTTTTAAAATGTTATTAAAAAAATAGATAAGCAAAATATTTTTTTAAGTATTAGACTTCAATTCTCAAAACTTAATTTGAAATGTGGAAAGACATGCATTTTCTTTGATCTCGGTTGGAATTTTGGGCTGAAATCCACATTTGAAGCTGATCTGTGAACTGTGTCTTGTATAACGAACGGATTCATGGTGAAATCCTTTGGGCTCGTTAGTTTTCTTCTATTGAATAGTGATGCTTCTGGGGTAATGTGATGGTCCACAAACACTAACACTAAAAATGAAATTTTTAGATGGTTAAAAAACAAGAAACAGAACAGTGAAATAGTGTACCTGGCCATGTTACTCTTTCCATGCAATACATCAAAATTATTTAGGCTTCATTTAAAGCAGCAAAAGGCAGCCTGATTAATTCAATGTATGCCTCAATGATCCTCAGCCAAACTCATGGTTGTGACATATGAAATATAATTGGTATGAATTGAAATAGCCTGTCTTCTTTCAATCTTTCATAATAATCTTACTGTGTTAAGGCTAACATTTCTTCATAGTAATATGAAGATTGGTGAAGTTTTGTACATGAGGAAAAAAGGGGCATGAAATTTAAGGCACAGTCATCGTGTGTGGCCATTCTTGCACTGTTGTTTGAGTGATGTTAAAAGGGTTATCTGTCTTGAAAACATTTGATGTCTCAGGTGAACACCTGCTACCCCCAAATTCACTATGTTATACCAATGCATTAGTATGAATTTGTGCATTTCATCTCCAGAAAGCCACCACTGAAATGTTAACCTGTTCATCAGTGACATTATTAAACAAATAAATTCATATAATTAGAAAAACTTAGAGGCTATGGGTCAAGAATAACCCATTTTGATCTTCCAAGAATCATTCTTGGAAGGTTGCTTAGATGACTATTCTTAAATTTCAAAAGTTCAAACAAGTTTAGAAACCTCTATTCCTGAAAGAACAAATCTGAGATAGGTAACAAGTTTTTCTAAATCATATTTAAAGAGGAAATTCTAGACTTATATCCAGAAACTATGTGTGTCTTACATCATTCATTATTAGATTGCCTGTTATTCGCTTGGAGTCAATGATTAAAAGACAATTGTTATTGCACTAGCAACAAAGGAAAACTTGGTCCTCAGAAAGCCAAAAATAAACATAACAGATATGGAAAGCCTCTAATTTCTGCCTGTCATCACAAATTCCATGTCATTGCTGGGAGAAGAAAGAGAGAAAGAAGCAAAGAAGGAAAAAGAAAGAAAGAAAGAGAAAGAGAGAGAAAGAAAGAAAGAAAGAAAGAAAGAAAGAAAGAAAGAAAGAAAGAAAGAAAGAAAGAAAGAAAGAAAGAAAGAAAGAAAGGAAGGAAGGAAGGAAGGAAGGAAGGAAGGAAGGAAGGAAGGAAGGAAGGAAGGAAGGAAGGAAGGGGTAAAGGAAGGAAGGAAGGAAGGAAGGGGTAAAGGAAGGAAGGAAGGAATGAAAGAGGGAAAGAGATGAAAGGAAAGGAAAGGAGAAAAGAGAAGAGAGAAAAGAGAAAAAAGAAAAGAAAAAGATGAAGAAAGGAGGGTAAGGAGAGGAGATGGGGGAAGGAAGGGAGGGAAAGGGAGCGAGAAAGAAGAAAGGAAGGAAAACAAAAGGAAGGAAGGAAGGAAGGAAGGAAGGAAGGAAGGAAGGAAGGAAGGAAGGAAGGAAAGAAAGAAAGAAAGAAAGAAAGAAAGAAAGAAAGAAAGAAAGAGAAAGAAAGAAAGAGAAAGAAAGAAAGAAAGAAAGAAAGAAAGAAAGAAAGAAAGAAAGAAAGAAAGAAAGAAAGAAAGGAAGGAAGGAAGGAAGGAAGGAAGGAAGGAAGGAAGGAAGGAAGGAAGGAAGGAAGGAAGGAAGGAAGGGAAGGAAATAAGCGATATGGGAGGGGGGAAAGAAGTGCTGCGTAAGAAGGGCCTTGGTGAGGGCTTCACACCTGGGCCTGTGCCCATGGATCTAGGTGAGGACAGGCATTTCTATTTTTATGCCTAAATGTTGCATTTCCTAAGACCACCCTGGCCCGCCATGCTTTCATCTTATGCTTATAAAAACCCCGAGACTCTAGCGGGCAGACAGACACACAGGCGTCTGGATGCTGAGAGGAACACATCAGCAGAGGAACACCTAAGCAGCTGAACATCGAGAACACACCGGTGTAAGAGCACACTAACAGGCACCAGCAGATGCTGGCAGGCCATCGACCAGCGGAACAATGAGAGTTTGGCCAGGATCTTCTAAAGAGAGCCGGGCCACTGAGCGGCCCGACTCCAAGGAAAAACCAGCTTCCCACTCCATCTCCCTTCCAGCTCCCCAATCTACTGAGAGCTACTTTCACTCAATAAAACCTTGCGCTCATTGTCCAAGCCCATGTGTGACCTGATTCTTCTGGTACACCAAGACAAGAAACCTTGGGAAATAGAAAGCTCTCTGACCTTGCAATAAGGCAGAGGGTCTAATTGAATTCACTAACGCAAGCTGCCTATAAATGGCTAAACTGAAAGAGCACACTCTAACACACGCCTACTGGTGCTTCAGCTGTAAACATTCACCCCTAGATGCTGCTGTGGGGTCAGAGCCCCACAGCCTGCCCATCTGCATGCTCCCCTAGAGATTTGAACAGTGGGGCATCAAATAAATTAGCCACTCCCCAATCATACGCCCTGTGATGGGGATGAGGCAACTTTTCCTGTTTCAACCGGGGGCTCAACCGGGATCCGGGAAGGTGAATGCAAATCTGAAAGTATAGGATCGGCCTCTCTTCCAAAAACCGTGGCACCTCTCTCTTTTCCCTGTAGGTAAGAGGCTCTCTTTCCCTTCATGAAGTTTTAAAGCATCCTAACCGGTCTGGTTAAAACACCCAGACTTCACCTCTTTTCTCTCTTTTATGGTTTGAAATGGCTTCTATCTCTTCCTTTACAACGTTAAGGGATTTGCTACAGGCTGTGGCAACGTTACTAGGTAAAATGAGCATTTGGCTCAGCAGCCAAAGGTGCAAATCAGACTACTTATTCCTAGAAGTGCCACCTATGTCTCCACCCCGCAGCACGCATGACTCAGGGCACCTCACCTTTCCCTTTCCCTTCCCAGCTCAGGTGCCTGGGCTTATGCACAATTTGCAAAGTTCGCACCCAGCAGCCACAAGGGGGAGCGGGAGAAAGCCCTGGTGGTAGCCACAACCCCACAGGGCCAATAGACGGGCTCTTCTCACCCACCAGGCCAACAGAATGTTTCTCCCCTGGCCGACAAATTCAACCTGGCCTGAACCGGGGGAAGGATATAGGATTAGAGCAAGAGGCTCTTCCCCCAGGATCTCCCCCTTTTACCCCTTAAACTGTTTTTCCTCGTTTTTCCTTTTCTCTCTTTTTCCTTTACCGGCTGGAGTGCGTTGGCACAATCTCAGCTCACTGCAACCTCCACCTCCCAGGTTCAAGAGATTCTCCTGCCTCGGCTTCCCGAGTAGCTGGGACTACAGGCGCCCTCCACCACAGCCAGCTAATTGTTTTTGTATTTTTAGTAGAGACGGGGTTTCACCGTGTTAGCCAGGGTGGTCTCGATCCCCTGACCTCGTGATCTGCCGACTTTGGCATCCCCAAGTGCTGGGATTACAAGCCTGAGCCACCGCGCCCTGCCTCTTTTTTCCTTTTCTAAGTGAGAGGGCTCCCCACTCAGCACTGTTTCTGATAGGGAAATTAATGCAGGAGTGACCCCTGCTGGCTGATAACTGGAAATTCGGCAGGGCTTATTTGAGACACTAAATGGATAAACACAGCCCCTAAAATACCTTTTCAATTTGAAGCTCGATTCCAAGCTTCTTGCTAAGAGTAAGGCCCTAGAAAGAACAACCAGGTCTGAGGCATCCAAAGCCAGGCCACAGGCACAATGTAAATGGGCAGGACCAATTCTTGCCAATTAAACCCCACCCCCAGCCCCACAGAAGGAGGCCATGCTTCATGGCATAAACAGGCCCAGGGAACTCACAGGTTGTTGGCAGCAGGAGAAACAGAAGGCATAGGTGACGCCGGTCAATTCCTATTCTCCAGGTTTTCCCTGCTTCGTGGGTATGTATCACATCAGTACTTACGGCCAGCACCTGCCAAGGTTGCTAGGACTCAGGGATGACAGGTGGAAGGGAAAGGGAGGATGCTTGCTTTCTCTCTTTATCACACCTTGAGTTTTTGCTGAAAGAAAGAAGGGAATGAGGTATGCCTCTATTCCCTGTCTTTCAGAATGGGTAACCAGTTCTCATTACCACCCCAGCTTATACTCCTCTGGAGTGTGTCCTGAACCATTGGGACTGTTTTGACCCTCAAAATCTGAAGGAAAAACTCCTAATAGCCTTCTGCACAAAGGTTTGGCCAAATTACGATTTCCAGCAATGAATGACTTGACCTCAGGAAGGAGCCATTTATTTTGATACCCTTTGGCAGCTGGAACTTTTCTATAGATGTGAAGACAGATGGTCTGAGGCCCCATATGTGCAGGCTTTCTATACCTTGCAAGGCAATCCAGACCTTTGCCAACAGCGTAAGATTGATCCAGCCCTCCTATTTGCTGTCTCAGGGAAGGCTGCAAGGGGCAATCCCCGGGAATTAAAGATACAAATCCCAAAAGCACTCCCAGTTGAGAAGCTAGCTCCCTCCACCCCTGCTCCTCCAGGTCCACCCTGACTTGCCCATCTAGCTTCAGCCTCTCACTTGCCCCCTCCAAGAAACCCTCACCCTAAACAAGCCCTTGTTTCACTCTTGCCCCTCCAACAGATGCCCAGTAAATTTGGGCCCAGTAAGTTCCAGGTCCTCTTCTCCCAACAGTACTTAAAGCAAATCAAGAGGGATCTTGGCAAGTTTTCAGATAACCATGATAGATATAGAGACAGTTTCCAGAATTTCACCCAAATATTTGAACTCTGATGGAGAGACGTTATGTTATTTTTGAATCAGACCCTGATGGACAATGAGAGGCAGTCCACTCTGCAAGCAGCAGAGAGATTTGGGGATGTGCTTTGCATCAATTATAGCATCAAGGAAGGGGGCAAATATTATGCAACTGGAAGATAAGCAGAACCAGTGAATGACTCTAAATGGGATCTCAATGACAAGATGGAAGACTGGAAAAGGAGACACTTTCAGATGTTTATAAGGGAGGGCTTGCACAGGACTAAGACCAAGCCGCTCAATTATGCTAAGTTGTCCATTATTGACCAAGGATTTGCTGAGAACCCAACTGCCTTCCTGGAAAAGCTAAGAAAGGCCTTGGTAAAACACACCTCTCTATCTCGTGATTCATTCAAGAAACAGCCAACCCTAAAGGATACATTTATTACTCAGGCAGCCCCTCATATCAGGAGGAAGTTCCAGAAATGGCCCTGGGACCAGATACACATTAGAGAACCTCCTGAAGTGGCCACCTCAGTCTTTTACAATAGAGAAAGGGAGACGCAAGAAAGAGGCAGAAGCTTTAATTACCATGGTGCAAGCCCTCAAATAGGGTGCACCTATTAACTGCTAAAGATATGGCAAAAACAGTGATCTCTCTTCTAAAGCTTACCCACTCCCACATAAGGTTTAATATCTTTCACCAGGGTGAAACACCTCTGGATACAATGTTGCTGTTAGTATATTTCACTTCTTGTCTCTAATCTTTGGCACTAAATTATTTCCTTGCATAATACACATGTTTAACCCATGTATACTTAACCTTATAAAACTTGTTTGTTCGTTCGTTTGTTTGTTTGTTTTCCTCTCATGCCTAGAAGCCATAAAACTCCAAATGGCCAGGCAATTGGAGCCTTGGATGATAGCTTCTGATTTGATAGAAACTCTTAGATAGACCCCTGGGAGAAGTCTGATTGCTGTTCTCCCCAAAACAACACCCTCTGTCACCAGGAAGTAGCTTAAGACTAGTCATCACCCATATTTTAACAGCAGTTTGATGTATCTCTTCAGAGGGGGGAGATGACACAGGACGGGGGCATGGGTAGAGAAGGGCAGGTCTCTTGTGAGGGCTCCTATGGCCTGTGCCCATGGGCCTAGGTGAGGACAGACATTTCTGTTTTTGTTCCCAAATGTTGCATTTCCTAAGACCACCCTGGCTTGCCACACCCCCATCCTGTATCTGTAAAAACCCTGAGACCTTTGCGGGCAGAGATTCACAGGCAGCTGGAGGAGAGGAACGCATCAGAGGAAGAACATACAAGTGGCTGAACATCGAGAGGAACACACTGGCAGAAAAGCACACTTACAGGCACTAGCAGATGCAGGCAGGTCATCGACCAGCAGAACGAAGCAGAGTCTGGCCAAAGTGGTCAGAGGAGACCCCAGCCACTAAGCGGCAGACTCAAGGGGAAAACCACCTCTGTTCTTGCAATAAGGCAGAGGGTCTAATTGAGCTGACTAACACAAGCTACCCATAGACGGCTAAACTGAAAGAACACATTCTAACACATGCCCACTGGGGCTTCAGTTGTTAACATTTACCCCTAAATGCTGCCATGGGGTTGGAACCCTACAGCCTGGATGCTTCCCATAGAGGTTTGAGCAGTGGGGCACCCCGCTGCAGGTGATGGGAGATGCAAGCTGCACTCCCATCACCTAAACTGTGAGGAGGACAAGGGAAGCCATCTCTGGAAATAGACCAGAATTCATTACTGAAGTGAAAAATTTCAAAAGGAAGGAAGAATAAAGGAAGGCAGGGAGGGGGAGGGCAGGAGAAGGAGGGATGGAGGGGAGAGACAAAGAAAGAAATGTATACATACATACATATATGTGTGTGTGTTTGTGTGTGTGTAGACATTGTTAAAGATATACATATATCTACTTTATCTATCATCTATCCACATATCTGTCTATCTTCAATGTTGGAAGTTGTAAAGATGAATCCTTAGATGTGTCATTGAAGCATTTACCTTAGTGAACAGCATTGCAATCTCAGATAATTGTATCATGTTAGTTATTGAGTTAACCAAATTCAACTTTCAATTAATTTTGACATTTAAGAGAAGTGTATGTTAGCAAAACTAAATGTATGTTAGCCAAACTGGGATCATAAAAACCAATCTGTCTTTTTTATCAACTTTTTATTTCACATTACACAAAATTTATGTTAGGTGCCTTTGTGGAGAGGTTTTCCAGATAAGGTGGTGGGAGAGGAAATGCTGTCTCTGGTTTCCTACAGTAAAGTACCCTGTAACAATGTCCCTTTTCATATTTATTCAAATACATATTTTTCTTATTCAAAAAATGTCAAACAATATGTTTCAAAAATGGTTATGACTTCCTGCCTTCTTATTTGGGCAAATACAAATAAAACATCTAAATTTAAGAAATAAGATTACAGTATCTAAAATAAGTTGGATAATGAGTAGAGGTTTTTGGGATTTCCTTTGGGGGCATGCAGGAAGAAAGTTTGAGATATGTTCCACATAAATCAATCTCTAAAAATATATTGGTGTCGCAGACACAATTGACATATAGTTATCCAATTGTCATGTCTTGCTCATCCTTAAAAAAATTAAAGCAAACTTCAAGTTTAATCCTTTTTTATTGTGTCTGAAACTGATTATGGAACAACTGAATAACTATGTGCTAGCTTGTGTATTGTTGTCGTGCATTGAAAGCATTTCATTGTTATACTTTTCCTTCAAAGTATCAATTAAGTATCACAAAAGTAATAAAGTAATTACTACTTCTAATGTAGAGGGATAGAGAAACAGAAACTGTGCTATTTGTTTTAATTACAATTATTAGTACTGCTTTAATCACTTTACTCTCACAAATACCCATTGAGTTATGTACTAGATCATTTTACTTACAGGCTTAGAAAGAATAAATGATTTGCTCAAATTCTACTAGACACTAAGTAGTGGAGCCTGAATTCAAGCATAGTAATATTGGACTCCAGCCTTCTCACTCCCACCAACCCCACATATGTACACAAAACACAAATACATACATACAAAATCACATACCAAAATATTTTTAACATACAGATTTATGAGATAATATGGATTAATTCTCAACATATCCAAAGTGATTTCAGTAAATTGCCATCTTAAAATATTAGGACTTTAACATGTAGTTCATATGTTGACAATGGTTACTTTCAAGGAAATTAGCATATATGGGGGACTGGTGATGAAGAGTATGTTCACCTTTTACTCTATTAAATTCTTCTACAGTTCTTGAACATTTTATAGTGAATGTATATTTAAGTGTTACTTATGTAAAACAAACATAGAGCACAGATTTTAAAAATTAAAAAAAAAAACTATTAAGAAGTTTTGATGTGTCAGTGACCTAAGATTTTGGAATTATAAGTCACTAAAATGGAATCTAATACAGAGTTGGCATAGTGTTTGCAAGTTGAAACCCAGCCATCTCTGGAAATAGACCAGAATTCATTACTGAAGTGAAAAATTGTAATAGTGACTAGATATCAATATCTCATTTTTTTCTTCCTATTACGGAAAGAAATAAAAGTAGATTAGATGGGAGACACAATCTACTTAAAATCCAGCAGACATCAAAAACCTTATACATCATGATTAAGTAGGATTTATTCCTGGGATCCAAGACTGTTCCAACAGATGCAAATCAATAAATATGATTCACCACATAAACAGAATTAAAAGCAAAAACCTTGTGATCACCTCAGTAGATGCAGAAAAAGCTTTCAACATAATCCAACATCTCTTCATGATAACCACACTCAACCAACTGGACATAGAAAGAACCTACCTCAAAATAAGAGCCATCTAGGACAGATCTGCAGCCAACATCATATGGAATGGGCAAAAGCTGGAACCATTACCTTTGAGAACTGGAAAACGACAAGGATGCCCACTCTCAACCTTCCTATTTAACAAGTATTAGAAGTCCCAGACAGAGCAATCATGCAAGAGAAAGAAAAAAAAAAAAAGGCATTCAAATAGGAAAATAAGTCAAACTAACTCTTTTCACTGAGCACTTGATTCCATACCTAGAAAACCCTAATGACTCCACGAAAATGCTGCTAGAACAGATAAAAGATTTTAGAAAGGTTTCAGGATACAAAAGCAATGTGCAAAAATCTGTAGCATTTCTATACACCAATAATGTTCAGGCTGAGAGGCAAATCAAGAACATGCTCCCATTTACAATAGCTAAAAAAAAAAAAAATAAAACATCTAGAAATACAGCTAACCAAGTAGGTGAAAGATCTCTACAAGTAGAACTGTAAGACACAGCTTAAAAAATAATAGACAAAACAAAGAAACTGGAAAACATTTTATGTTCATGGATTGGAATAATTAATATTGTTACAATGGCCATACTGTCCAAAGTGATTTACAGATTCAATGCTATTCCTATCAAACTACCAATATCATTCTTCACAGTTAGAAAAAAAAAAAATTCTAAAATTCATTTGGAACCAAAGAAGAGCCTTAATAGACAAAGCAACCCTAAGCAAAATGAACAAAGCTGGAGACATCACATTACCCAATGTCAAACTACACTGTAAGGCTATAGTAACCAAAATAGCATGATATTGGTATAAAAATAAGACACATAGACCAATGGAACAGAATAGAAAACTTGGAAATGAAGTTCAATACTTACAACTATATGATCTTTCACAAGCCTGACAAAAACAAGCAATAAGGAAAGGAACCTCTATTCAATAAATGGTCCTGGGATATAACTGTCTAGCCATATGTGCAAGAATGAACCTGAATCCTTAACTTTTACCATATACAAAAATTAACTCAAGATGAAGGAAAGAAATAATTTAAGTGCAAGACCTCAAATCCTATAACAACTCTAGAAGAAAACCTTGGAAATACTCTTCTGAACATTGGCTTTGGCAAACAGTTTGTGACCAAGTCTCCAAAAGCAATTGCAACAAAAACAAAACAATTGACAAATGAGACCTAAGTAAACTAAAGAGTCTCTGCAAAGGAAAAGAAAATATCATACAGCAGACAGACAACCTACCTAATGGGAGAAAATATTAACAAACTATGCGTCTGACAAAGGTCTAATATCTGGAACCTGTAAGGAACTTAAACAAAACAAAAAGAAAAACAAATAACTCTATTTAAAAAATGGGCAAAGGACACGAAGAGACACTTTGCAAAAGAAGACATACAAGCAGCCAATGAACTTGAAAAAAATGTCCACCATCACTAATTATCAGAGAAATGCCAATCAAAACCACAGTGACGTACCATCTCACACCAGTCTGAATGGCTATTGTTTAAAAAAAAAAAAAAAAGATGCTGGTGACACTGCAGAGAACAGGGAATGCTTATATACTCTTGGTGAGAATGCAAATTTGTTCAGCCACTGTGCAAAGCAGTGTAGAGATTTCTCGAGCTTAGAACCCCATTCTACCCTACAATCCCACTACTGGGTATGTACCCAAAGGAAAATAGATCGTTATATTAAAAATACCCATGCACTCACATGTTCATTGCTACACTATTCACAATAACAAAGATGTGGAATCAACTTAGATGCCCATCAGTGCTGGAGTGAATAAAGAAAATGTGGTACACATACACCATGGAACACCGTGCAGCCATAAAAAAGAGGGAAATCATGTGCCTCACGGTGACACGATGGATCTAGGAGGCCATAATCCTAAGCAAATTAGCACAAGAACAGAAAACCAAATACCATATATTTTCATTTATAAGTGGGAGGTGAACACTGAGCACACATGAACATAAACATGGGAACAGACACTGATCACTACTAGAGGGGAAATGGAGAGAGGTGGGCATGGGGTGAAAACCTTCCTATTGGTTACCATGTTTCATACCTGGATGCGATATATCCATGCAACAAACTGCGCATGAACCTCCTGTTTCTAAAATATAAGCTGAATTTAAAAAAATAAAAAGAAGAAAAGACAAATCTACTTAAAATATTATAAAAATAGTTTCTCCAATTACATTTTCAGGTACCTTCATGAATTAACTTATTACTTTTTGCCATAGAGAAAAAATGATTTTTTTTCTCTGATGATTGAAAAAGGGTAGTTTTACATATTCTCTAATCAGATATGTCCTTAAATTGAAAAGAGAAAGGGTTATGAGCAATGAGCAAAAATAAACATTGCAAAGATGCTTTACAAAATTTACTATTTTGCTATCAACATTTTCATATTTAATTACAAAGCCTAGTGGATCACACAATGTATTGTTTGTAGCTTCCAGGAAATACGGGATAGCAACTGGAAAGGAAATCAATTATTTTGAGTGTCAGGATCAGACAGATTGAAGCAGTGGTCACTCCTGTACTCATCAGCATTGTCCTCTTCCTACCTTTCCCAAACACTATGGTACTAGGTCTTGTTACTCTGGCCTCTACCTTCCTCAATTGGGAAGGGTATTTCTAAAGCTCAGACCTCCCTGCCTCCAAGCAGCTTCCCGAAACTGACATTTCTAAATTCCCTATCAAACATTTTCCCACAAGAGATGCAAATTTTCATTCCCTAATTTTGCAAATATGAAATCTTATTAAATTTTTACTAAGAGAAAACACGGATAAAAACCTACTATTTATATTTTGACAGGAGTGACATATGGTATTTATCTAGAATAAAGAATTTATCTAGACTTACTATGCGGTAATAACACCTGCTGCCTGAAACAGAGAACAAAAATAAGCCACGGTTTGAGGAAATAAATATACCTATGTGTTTTTTCTATATACCATTCCTTATACAAGAGTAGCACATAAGAAGAGTAGGGAACTTAATAATTACCCAGAGGCTTATGCCAGTTAGAGGACTAAATGAAATAATGTTTTGAATATCTCAATCTGAAAGTGAAGAAAAGAACAATCAGGATTGAAAACAAAACAACTAAGATAATTTTCAGAATACGGTTAAGTTGAAAGGACGTATTAAATTCTTATGTTGCCTTTCATAACTCATTCCAAAATTCAAAGTTGAATATTTTTATTGTGCCTTATTTTATATTTATTTATTTTATTTTATTTACTTTTAGACAGAGTCTCATTCTGTCACCCAGGCTGTACTGCAGTGACATGATCTCGGCTCACTGCAACCCCCGCCTCCTGGGTTCAAGTGATTCTCCTGCCTACAGACACGTGCCATTAGCAAGCCCGGTTAATTTTTTGTATTTTTAGTAGAGACGTGGTTTTACCATGCCAGCCAGGCTGGTCTTGAACTCCTGATCTCAAGTGATCTGCCCACCCACCTCAGCCTCCCAAAGTACTGGGATTACAGGCGTGAGCCTCTAAGCCCGGCCTATCGTGCCTTGTTTTAAAATAATAATTCGGTCTAAGAATTAGAAGGCAAGATGAGGTTGGATAGATAAGGACATTAAAGAAAAAGGAAGTTTTATGCTTTCCCTCTGTTTTGCTTTACTTGGATGGTTTTCTACTCACAATTTCTTCTCCCCCCTAGCCTGTCTAATGCATTATATACTTTGAGATGTAGCTCATATCTTGTTTCAACTCCCAAAATACTCCAACCATATCTTTACTGTATACTTAACAACACTCTATTAAAGCAATGTGCTGTGTGTGTCCGTCTCCCCTATGAGACTATGAAACTGTGAAAAATGAAGGCAGAAATCTTGTTTATTCATTTTTATAAGCGCAAGCACACTGTTGCACAGTGCCTGGTGATAATGATTTCGAAGTTGAATGAAAAACTGTAAAAGAATGTTCCAGGCATTGTGCATGTATCATATGATGTGTAAGTTTATTTCAACTTAGAGTGAGATAGTTTTTATTACTCTCATCTTATAATTAGAAAAATAATCCTAAAATAAATCAGTAACTTTTTTTTTTTTTTTTTTTTTTACAGAAGAGTAAGTGGTTGAACAAAGATTTAAATTCTGGGTAATATGTTTACCAAACAAGTGCCATTTCAACATCTTACTGTACCTGCTATAAAGGAAAAATGAATGAAACACCTCTTACCTAGACTTTGGTCAGGCAATTGCCATTTATTATTAATATTGCTTGCCTTTGATTTGTCAAGTGTCTTAATATAGGAGGTAATTAAGAAGCGATTGTCTCCTATACAAAGTTTAAGAAACTATTATGACTGGTGGAATGATGATGAATTCCACAAACTAGAAGGGTGTAAGTGGTGAGTGGGTTGGTGGGCAAAGGAGGGTGTATGACTGATGTATGTTAACATTTCTTTACATAGATATGTACCTAAGTAACAAAACAAAATATTTTAAAGCTGCTAAGTTATTATTACTGCTTGGGACATTTACTCACTATGTGAATTTACACTTTCTGTTAGAACTTTCCTTGTGTATCAGTCACTAGAATTTAATTAATAGAGAGATGTAGAGAAATTAACTCAGTATTCTGAAGAGCTCTGTATATTCTCATGTACTTGAGGAAGAAGAAAATAACATTGCCAAATGAGCATATAACCTATTATATTTTTAGAAAATTCACAAACAATTTGAAACGATTTGGAAAGTGTAAGAATCCAGGCTAAATAACAAATTAGTTAAGTGTAAAAGTTAACACCTCCCCCCCACACACATAAATACAAGGCCATCCATGTAAAATTAATACACAATGTGTATGTACACATGTATGTATGTGTGTGGGTGCATATGCAGAGTCTTTGAGTTATGTAGTACTCATTATTAAATAATTTCCTCTTTTTGTCAGAAAACTCGCAAGAACATTTGTTCTAGTAGGTTTGTATACTGAGCCAAAACTTATGTGTTGGAAATGAACCATGACAGATGCTGAAATCTCAACTTGCCAACACATTTGAAATTGGGTGTCCTCCCTCAGCAAGACTGATTGAATGGACACCAGAAAGAGTCCACAAATACACTACAGGTGATTCTGATGCATGAAATTGGCAAAATACCTCAGGATACTGAATATTGCCTAAATAGTGAGGTGTTTTTTGTTTGTTTGTTTTGGTCATTAAAGTACACTCTCTACACATTTAACTGAAGAGGAAATAATATTTTCTCTCTAGCAAACATGTCCCCTGATTTGTCTACATATCTTTTCCAGTGGGAACGAAGCTTAAGAGAAAGCATAGGCTGCCCCATTCTCCTAGATTTCTGTTATTGCCTGATGACTCCATTTTATTCATTCATCAACCTGTCTGGAAGCTGTTCACTCTTCTCTCCTGCTTCTGTCCAGGAACCTTAGTCATCAATGAAACTAAGAGCTTACCACTGTTTTCCAAACTTGCTTTTCTTATACCGTATATTAAAGCAGTGGTCCGCAACCTTTTTGACACCAGGAACTAGTTTCATGGAAGACAAATTTGCCATGGCCGGGGTCGGGGCGGCGGAAGTGGTGGAGGCGGTAGGGAGGGTGTGGGTGGTTGGTTTCGGGATGAAACTGTTCCATCTCATATCATCAGGCATTATACTATCATAAGGAGCGCGACCTAGATCCCTTGTGTGTGCAGTTCAAAATAGGGTCCGCGCTCTTAGGACAAGCTAAAACCACCACTGATCTGACAGGAGCCAGAGCTCAGGCGGTAATGCTCACTGGCCGGTTGCTCGCCTCCTGCTGCGCAGCCCGAGTAGGGACCCGTGCATTAAAGCTCAATCCACTAAAAAGTTATACAGTCCCATTTCCTGCTGTTTTCTCTCTCTTTCTCTTTTTTTTTTTTTTTTTTTTTTTTTCTTACCATATTTCTGTGATGTTCTTATTGAATTACTGGTGCTTTTCAAATTGATCTTTAACGATTCTAACATATTCTGAGCCCTTCCATAAAATGCCTGAAATACATTTTTTCTTCAATTTTGCCGTCTGTTTAATGGTATTTTGCAAATTTATTCATTCATTAGAATTATTTATGTGTAATAGATGTTATTTTCATCAATCATAACTTTTGCTAATATCTCCTCCCTTTTTATAACTTCTATTTCTACTCCCGCTTTAGTGTCTCTTGATTATTAGAAGTTCTTAAATTTAATGCTGTTGAATTTATCAGTTGCTCCAGGCATGATTTGTATTCTTTCCCAGATTTAAGAAATTCTTCCCAATATCTCTCTTGCACATGCATCTCTTTGTTCTTCTGTAGTGTCTTCTCGATGCGATGTGTTATGGGTTTTTGTTTTTTCCACTAAAATCTTCAAACTACATAAAAATAATTTTTTTCGTCCCAGTGCTATCCTTTTGCACTGATCTACATGATCTCTAACATTTATCAGTACTTATAAGAATTTGGGTTGGTATTTGTACATTCTTTCTTGTTTCATTGAACTTTTTATCTATACAATAATTTCACTTAGATGCAATCACTATATCTTAATTATAAATCTTGAAATCCGTAGGGCGTAGGGCTTGTCTCTCTCTCTCCCTCTTTTTTTTTTTTTTTTTTTTTTTTTTTTCCGTAGTGTATTTGTTTCACTTAGCTCTCTGAATTTATTTACATATTGTAGAATCAGGTTGTCAAAATCCATGAAAAGTCTTTTAGGATTTAACTGACTAGAATTCCATTGACTATTAATCAATTTAAGGCAAGTTGATGACTATACAATATTTATTCTTTATTTTTACCCAATAAGGAAGTATATAATTATAAATATTTAGCTCTTAAGTATTTTCAATGAAGTTTTGTAATTTATTTTCATAACATATATATTTTTCTAGGCATGTTATAAATTTTTGATAGGTATAATGATTCTCATTTACTTAAGTATAAATTCTAACTATAGCTGGTTAGAAAATGATTTTTACATGTTGATTTTTGCATTTAGTAACCTAACAAAATATTCATATTAATTCCATAAACTTGTCTGTTTTTTTCAGTTTTCTACATCACATGAAAATAATAAAAATGTAAATTTTTTCTTAAAAAATCTTATCTTTATTCCTTACAAACTCTTAAGATTCTCTAATACAGTATGAAATAGAAGTAGTGATTATGAACATCCTTGATTTGTTTTGGATTATAAAGAAATGCTTTCAACATTTTACCATTAAATATAATATTTATTGATAGGATCATTGTGTACAGGAATACATGGACTTTACGAATTTATGGAATTTTCATACTATTTCTAACTTGCTAATATTCTTCTAAATCATGAACAGGTATTTATATAATTCAAAATATTTTAAAATTTTTGAGTTTATTATATTTTATTCTCCCTTTTTTAATGCAATAAATTACTTTAAACTTTTTTTTTTTATACTAAAGCAAACTTAAGTTCTGGAATTAAATCCAACAAGTCTACTTTTTTATAGCTTCTGCATTCAATACGTTTATATTATCATTAGAAATTTTGCAAGTGAATCTGTGATTTTAATTTCTTGCACTGTATTTATTATAAGATTTATGTAATTTTTGTTTACTCCATAAAATGAGTTGAGGAAAATTTGTTGTTTTATTATTCTCAGGATCCTTTAGTATAAAATTGGTTGCATTATTTCCTTAAATATGTAATATATAATATAATTTGTCTTATGACTAGAACCCTTTACTTACTGTTATGCATATGATTCCCATAAGTTACCAGATTGGGAAGTTCCTAGGTTCATTTCTTACTTCCAATGCACTTAGGGCTCTCAAAGCAGAGGATAAAGATTTCCAGGTTTTGAAAGAATTCTCAGTATGATTGTTGATCTTTAAAGCTTTCTTTCTTGAGTGTCTGCTTTCACTTTGGAGAGTCTACAGATTTCTTAATGTTATGTTAGCTCTTACATTTATTTAAAAAGATATGTTGTAAAATCTCTTACTTAGATTAGTATTCCAGTTCAGACGGTCATTGAGAGTATCTAATCTGCTATACTATCCCGACCTATATTTTTTCTGATATTATTACTTGATTTTTTACAGTTTGATTAATATATATGGTCTTGATTTCAGGCTGACCATCAGTAAATAAGAGAGATCAAAACTGAAATATAAGTTTCTTTCCAACCCAGCCAGTCTTTTTTCAGATAGTTTATGGTTAGTATATTAACTGTATACTAATTTAAAAGTATACTCCTTTAAAAATAACCCTGTGATTCATTATCTGTTGAAAAAGAGGAATGGTTTCTGAAATCTATCCACATTTTTCAGTTTGGGCAAGTTAGGGCTGTTATATAGTAGTCACACCTTAATTCTTGTAAATACTTACACAAATTTTTTCTTCCTAGATATTTATTCATTCTGAAATATATCACAGAGTGGATACAAGTAGTGAAAAAGAACCTGTACACTACTGTGATAATTCACCCTGCATTGCTGGAAGCATGCAACGCTAGTATAATGACAGACTGCTGAAAACAGCTAATGATCTAAGGTTTGTTGTTGTTATTGTATTCCCCAAGATGTACTGTAATGAAGAACTTATCTCAGAGCTTGTCAGCTATGAGATGATTTTTCTTCACTCTGCTCAGTATGTGCCTATAAGCAACATCTCTATTATGCTGCTACCATTAACAGAGTAATTAGGAAGGCTATCATGGTCTCAAACTCTCTAAGTGTTTGAGACTCCGCTTCATAAAATGTTCATTAGAGGACAAATTACCACATTTTAAATAGAGAAAACATCATCTCAAAATATGTCTTTTCTGATCCCCACTGCCAATATCTCAGGTTTTGTTTACTACTGTTTTTCATTATTACAGTCATTAGGACTAGCTAAGCTTGGAAGCAATCATGTTCAGAGTATAATTTTTGAGCATTAACTCAACATTAAAAAATGCTTCGTAGTACTTGTCTGAATGGACAGAAAAAGATACATCATAAACTACATATCATTGCAGTCAAAGGTTATGAGTAGATATGTTAATATGCTGTTGAGATTGCATTTAATAAGTATAGGTAGGAATCTCCATGGAGAGCTTTGCTACTTCAAAGGAGTTAAACAGAATAGTCCTTTTTGGTCTTTTTTTGAAAGGGAGAGGAACATATCTTTTCATGAACATTAAAAAAAAAAAAAAAACAAAATTAAAAACCTGAAGAAGCTTAAGTTGTGGGTAGTTTATAAATATATATAAATTTAGATTTTCATGTTTTTGTTGTTAATAATTATCCTATTTTCCTTTTTTTTTTTTTTTTTTTTTTTTGGTCTTTCACATCTGTTTATATTTTCTTTTAAATAGAGACAGGGTTTCTCTCACTATGTTGGTCAGGCTGGTTACGAACTCCTGGCCTCAAGTGATCCTCCCGTCTCGGCCTCCAAAAGTGCTAGGATGGCAGGCATGAGCCACAATATCTGGCCATATCTGATTTTGATTTGAACATTTTTAATGAGCTTCCTATGTTCATACAATGATCAGTTTTATCCATATCAACGATAGGATTAGCTTCAATAAATAAAGAACTAAATAGTAATTAAGATAATTCATTTAACCAGAATCAATCAGAATTTATAATTTGGATGGTTCTCATTTGAAATATGTATTTGTAAACTTTTAAAGAATATTTATAAATTGACAAGACAAATTAAAAATGCCATTGAATCAAAGGATTATGTCCTGAGGGTTTCTTATTCTTACCTTCTCTCTCTTTCATTTACAGTTTCTCAGACAGGATTCTGTAGTTCCTGTCAAACTGAAAAGTACCCAGAGTCTGAGCATTCCTGATAGTGTATAAAGCCTGAGACAAGCTCACACTCTAAAACAGGCTGTTTCAATTTTATACTCCATTTAACACTTCATTTGATGCTCAAACTTCATTTTAGTCTGCAGTGTTAACATTCCAGGATTTACGTGAGTTGGGCAATAGGTGTGGATTCAATACTCCTGAAAGATAGTTTGGGCAAATCTAGGCTCTGATGCCCGAGAAGAGTGAGAGCCATTCTGTTTACAACTGTAAAAATCTTACTTGATTTTTAAGACTAAGGACCATAAAGCTACACAAAAGGGAGCCTTCCTGCAAAAGGAACTGCAACTTATACTCTGAAAATAATGGGAGCATCACTAACAGGTGGTGCATAGGTCATCCAATTGATATGCAATGTCTGAGGAGCTGTCAGAGAAACAAAGTCTGTAGTAGATGTGCACGGAAATTACTCAGATGTTTAAATTCAGAAAAGTACAGCAAGGACACAAATTTTCAGCCTTTTTTGGAAAGGAGTATGAGCTCTGAGAGACAAATATTGGAAGCAAATATTAGATTTCCTTTGAAATGAACTTTCAGATTTTGACTTTGTTCACTCAGGATTGCTTACATGTCTTCTGACCAGGCTTACTTGATAAGCAACCTGCACACGGGCACAGGGCCCACACTTAGAAGAGCCTCATGCTTAGTTTAATGTGTTTCGTTGCCATCTTGAAATTCTTCAGAAATTTTTAACAAGAAGCCTCACATTTTCATCTCGTATTGGGGCCCAGACATTATGTAATCAGTCTTGTTTCTGCTATATAATACAAATTGAACTTAAAAATAGCAATCTCCAAAACATCAATAGAAAGAGGGATCACTTTTCCCTGTATTGGTTGGACAATGGACAGAAATGGGACTACAATAAGGACTGAGCCCATGAGAGATCATACTGAGGTCCTCATGACGTTTTAAGCTTATCAAAACAAAATGCTAATCAAATACTGTTCATCCTATTCAAAACCACAGCTTTTGTTTTTCTATATTAATTTACAGTTTATTTGGTGAGAGATGGCATTGTTTAATATTAGTAGCTTTTAAAGCTCCATTTTCTTAAAATGTAAACACAATAATATCCACCAGCCTATCAGGGATCCACATAAAATAAGCAAGATGATTGAAAATAAACAAGATGATTTATTACTAGGCATTTATTTTCCAAAAGTAAGAATTCAAATAGCATCTCTTTGCCATAAAAGACAAGCAGGTGAGCAAAAGTAATAGATGCAGCCCATTTGGCAAATTGAAATTTCATGATAGAGAGCTGGGCAAGCTCCTTTGGAAGAAATGTGAATTCAGACATACATGTCAGTATCTCTCAATTGTGTAATTGTGTGGATAAAGATAAAAGCTGTGCTACGGATAGAAACGATGGGTTTTTTTTTTTGTTTTTTTTTTGTTTTTTTGTTTTTTTTTTTGAGACAGTGTCTTGCTCTGTCATGCAGGCTGGAGTGGAAGTGGTGTGATCTCACTTCACTGCAACTTCCGCCTCCCAGGTTCAAGCGATTCTCCTGCCTCAGCCTCCCGAGTAGCTGGGGTTATAGGTGCCCGACACTGCACCTGGTTATTTATTTTTATTTTTATTTTTTTTTAATAGAGACACGGTTTTACCAGGTTGGCCAGACGTTTCTTGAACTCCTGACCTCAGGTGATCCACCTGCCTCGGCCTCCCAAAGTGCTGGGATTACAGGTGTGAGCCACTGTGCCAGGCCTGTTGATTCTTTATAAGCTGTATTTGTTGAATAATGTTAAACAGGGAGATGTTGATTATATCTTTATCACAGTAATGATGATGTTCTATTTTTATTGAATATACTTTCTATGTAGTCTAGTAAACCACATTCACCTAGAAGAACTAAAACTAAGATTTATTTTATCTTTCTCTAGTTAAATTCACATTTATAAATTGTCCTTTTCATGACCACCTCAGTGTTCTGCTTCAACTCAATATTAAACCATGTACTATGAAATATTAATGAGAAAAGTCAGATCCATTTATATTTTATGCTGAAATGTAGCCAATTCTTCCATAGTGATAATACAATTACGGAACTAATTTTGAAGTTCATAATGGATTTTTAAAAGTAACTTATCCATTATAGGCTGTAGCCAGATGTTGTGTAAGACACTGATGGAGAAAAAAGATGCTAATACTACAGCATATTAACAGTTTAGTAAAATCATATGTGCAATGCTATGCAGCCAATAAATGTGTAAAAAATATTATTTTCTCCCTTATGTTTGTTTTCTGCAACATCATAAGTGTAGTTTCTTCTTTTATCCTAAGTAACAGGAAGCCACTCAGAAATTCAGAGGCCAAGTTTAGTATAGGGCATGAGAATTTGGAATATTAGTAATAGAAGAAAATAATTTATAATCTGTCTTCTTTTTCTTATTTCTCACTTGCTCCACTTTATTGCCTCCCTCATCATTTTATCACAAGTTTTCCAGGGGGGCTTTAGTAAACTGTATACTATTAAACTTTGTGTTTTTTTTTCCTCACCGCTCATTGCCAGTGTACAACTAAAAACACACTTTTTTTTCTTTTTCTTTTTTAAATAAGACTCTTACTTTCTCAGATATGAGAATCTCTTTTTTTCTTTCTTTGTCACTGGCTATTTCTATTCATTTTTATAAGAAGATTCAGCCTACTCTTTTTATTGAATGAAGGCTTATTTCTGATCATGTAACTATTATTTGTTTCACAGAAAATTGTATTCATCCCAGTGCTTCAATTATCATCTATATGACAATGACTCGCACATGTATCTCTGCACCAATCATCATCTCCGTGGATCAAATCCATATATTAACCTGGCTCATGAAAACTTAAATTCTTCAAAGACATTGAAAACATATGAAACCAAACTTCTTACTCTACCCAGAGTCCTATTCCAGAATTTTCTCTTTTGATAAGTGCCATAACTGCATGTCCAGTTATACAACCCTGTAATCTGAGACTCATTCCTTATACTTTCTCTCCTTCTAAAACTTTTCTAAGTTCTATGATTTTGCTCCAAAATATTTATTAGAAAGTCTACACTTTTCTCCTTCTCAGAAACAAACTCCTTAGTCTAAATTACCATTATATCTGACCTGGACTAATTAAATAGCTTCATAACTATTATGTCCATATTGACTTTGGCTAACCCTTTTCCCCAGTGCCAAGAAAGAGCAATGTTTTAAAAATGCAAATTCAATCACTTAATTCTTCTATCTGAACTATCAACAACTACCCATTATTCCTAGGGTCAAGACCAAGATACTTAATAATAATACTATTTGTAAGACTCTGCGCCTCACTTCCTGATCTCTAGCCATGCTGCCCTCCTTTAGTTCCTTTTAGATACCAGACTCTTCTACATGCTAAGCCTTTACATATGCTGGTTTGTCTATCTGCAGTACCCGCTCTGCCTTCTCATCTCTCATTTTCACCTGGTTAACTCTCTCTTAGTTTCCAAACCTCAGTTCAAACATCATTCCTTGATTTAAGACTTCCTCATGATCTACTCATGACTGTATCTATTTTACACTGTTATTACACAATGTCCTCAAATTTAAGCACTATTCACAGATTGAATGTTATGTTACTTTTTAATAATTTAGTGAATATATATACATATATAAATTATCCTTAATAGGTTAGGCTTTCTGAGAGCAAATTCAATTGTAACTTATTTGATGAAGACTTTAATTCAACAGATTTTGTAGGATTAAAGTCTCCATAAAAGAAGTTACAGTTTATGTTTATTTACAAATACATATTTTTATTCTTATAAATGATTATGTAATTAATTAAAATGTTTATAATACATTAATTAATAAACATATGACAGCCAACTTGCCCAAACTGTTTAGAAACATTTCAGTAAGATTAAGTGAGAGCTTTCAATAATTTCAGCAACAGATTTGAAACCACCTTTGCAAAATTTATAACTGAGAAAGTTATTGCGGCGAAAGAGACGTGACCTAACCAACCCCGTTTTGCTTCTAATGTCGAGGCTGTCCTTGTTCATTCCTGGGTTTAGGCCTAACTAACTTTTGGAGGAACTTACTTTATAGTTTAACTTTGAAACAAAGAAAATAACAGTTTTTTCCCAAAGCAAACACTCTTCCTGCCTGGGGACTACACTGCTTTGCAGGACTAACAAATTAGCCATGAGATTAGAAATTTATGGTTTAGGAGTCATGCAGCTGGAGGCTGTAAGATTCTGAACCTCCCTAAATTGCTCTTGGGAATAACATCAGTATTGTGAAACCTAAGATCAGTGCTTGAGATATTTCACAGATCCTGCACTGGATGAATTGGCTGGTACCACCCAGTTCGATCAACTGGTTCATCTGGTCTCATGGCCCTTACCCAAGAAATGACTCAGCGCAAGAGGACAGCTTCAACTCCCTGTGATTTCATCTTGGACCCAATCAGCCAACACACTTGACTCAATGGTCCCTTAACCACCGAAGTATCCTTAAACTCTGATCCCTGAACTTGTGGGGAGACTGATTTGAGTAATAATAAAACTCCCCTCTCTGGTACAGCCCCTTCTGCATGAATTAAACTCTTTCTCTATTGCAATTCTCCTGTCTTGATAAATTGGCTCTGTCAAGGCAGCGAGCAAGGAGAACCTGTTGGGAGGTTACAGACACAGCTTCTTTCCTTCCTTACTACTTTTCTTATTACCATTCTTCCTTTTTCCTGTATTCCTCCATTCTTGCCCCCCTGCTTTTTATCCAGTCACTATTAAGTACTTGGTATAGAGCTTTGTACATCTTAGATGTACAAATGAATTGTAAAATGAATTAATGAATCAGAATATCAATTTTCATATGGCTTGTAACATTTTCTAGTTACACAATGTTAACTAGGTTATGTTTGCCTTCTAATAGTCTGTCAAGTAGAATAAGAAATGCAACATCTACTAAAAGTTGTTTGGAAACTAAGTGGAAAAAGAAGAACAACTTCTAGAAATACTTTTTTAAATTAAAAAGTTGTTATAGTTGTCATCATTTTTGAATGTCTATTACTATTTGTTGTGTAAACTATGCAAATAAAAATTAAGCCCTATAAAATACATGACTTTGTACATTACAGTGCTTTAGTATTAAACTCAATCTTGACTCTTAAGTCATCCCCATGGAGTTCTCTTGTGAAACCCAGAGATATTGCAACGGATGCTCTGGTTATCATAAAATTCCACACAAATACCACATAATACAGACTGCTGTCTATGGTTTTCTAATGAAAATATTTCCTTCTTTTATGAGTTATGTGTCCTTTAGATAGCCACTCAGGCCTATGATATTGAGGTTAAAGGTCTTCAGAGAATGCTTCTAAGCCTTCCTTAGGACAGTTAAAGGCAGCTATCCCAGTAAATCAGGATGGACAGCAGATTGATAGTATACTCAATTTACCTTTAAGATAAAGTACACTGAGAACAAGTTCTCAACAGGAAATAAAGATGAATTCCACTATGGGTACAGGCCATTCCCCACTGTTCACATAGGGATTTGAAAATTGGAAAAAAAAAAAAAAATGAGGGTATGTATCACTCAGAATCAGTGCTGTATTGCTCAAAAGAATGAATTATGGTCATAAAGGTACATTTTATGCAGAAACTCTGATATAGAAATGATTCTATGACTCTGACCTTTGCACTTGTTTTCTGCATATTTTTTTTCTATTTTTCATTGTTACATACCAATAATTGATTTCAGTCAGTCACTCAATCTGTATTTACCATAGTAAAAATTTTAGGGCATCTTTTCTTTACTATCCCACTGTTTGAATCTCTAACTTGTCTTTTGTCTTTGGACTTAAATACTTCTATTTAAATTTTCATGTCACATGTAAATTAACTGCTACTTGGCCAGGGAAGTTAGACAAATATTTATCATGGGGGAATTACAAGAGCATCAGAAATGACTGCTAAAATCTTCATGTGTATTTTTAGAAACATTAAATGGTTTATGTAGTGCTAATGTTTGGCTTCTTCTGAATATTCATAGGGAATCAGAGTCTAGATAAAGAAAATAAATAGTCAAAAGATGGTATAAACCACAAAGGGATTCTAGTTTTGAAGAAAAAAGTAGCGGAAGTGAGATCCCTTCAAATTCTAATTTAGAGTATATTAAATATTAACCATAGTTGAATAGTCTTCTTAATCTCTCAAAAGATATTGAGCTTTCAATCTATGTTTTCTATAATTCTTTTACATGGTAAATACAAGTTTACAGTGGAATATAGTTTCTGCAGACACAAAATCGATTTTTAAAAATGGTATTTTTCCAAAACATTATGAACCAAACATAAAATCAACTAATTTTTTAATATATATTTAAACAGTACTTTTATACACATATATACATATATTATTATGATTTCTCCAAATTGTTTTTCAGCATGCATATTTTATTTAGGAAGATATTATGAATATATTTTCCATTAATGGGCATTAATAACAAACATCATTTTCTAGGTTTGATGATATTTAACTTAGTAAGTCCCCTTTTATTACAACTATAGAAGGTTCTTTTTTTTTCTTTCTTAATTTATAGATTTATTTTATTAAATCTTTGTTTCTACTTAATATATTTTTTTCTTAGGATGAATTCCTACAATTAGCATTTCTGGGAAGAGAGGTGAAATATGAAACATGTAAGCTCTCAACAAACGTTTGTTGAGTGAAAATTTTGAATGAACAAATAAATAAATGATTGTAAGATGTGGTACCTCCCTGAATTTCATCCCCTTCTCAAAGAGTTAATAGAAAATAAGACACAGTCATGACATTGAGATGGTTCTGGAATGGCAAGCTATGACTCTGTTTTTTATTCAACATGAAATCATCTAGCTGTGCCAAGCAGCTTCATTTATTAAAACTGCTTTAGTGAAGTATATACAAGTATTTAATCTGAATTTGAGTACAGATACACTTGTGAGAAAAGAAGTTGTTTCGTTTCTTTTGATTTTTGTGCATTATTCAAAGATTTAAACATTAACAGCTACGATGATAAAATCTGAAATGTTTTGAACATGAAACTCTCATTTTAAGATTCACAATAACTGAAGAACACTCATAAAATACCTACTGATGTTTCATTCTTTTCCATTAAAAATATCCAAATTGTAAAGAAAATTTGGCTTTTTGAAACTTCACTTGTAGGCTACTCTTATGTTACAATCACTTTCTTCATAGAAAATGACTGCATTAAAACAATGCTAAACAATAATTAATGGTTTTCAAAACAGCATGCTTCATAGTTTATTTTAGATAATTGCTAATTCATATAAATTTTACTGTCAGTCCCCTTACAAAGTATTTGAATATAAGAAACTTTTAATACTATATACCTATACCTGTTATAGCTACAGATTGATTTATATTTCTTTACAATACATAATTTACTGTAATACAGAGTTTAACTGTATAATGAAAACCTCTTTAGGTTTGGTCATATCTGTAGCAATAGTCTATGAGGGTTTTTTTGGTCTATGTAATTTCTTCATTCATTCAGCAAATATTTATTGAATGTCACCTATGTTGGCATTGCTGTAGTTGCTAAAAATACAAGGAAAACAGCAAGCACAATATCAAACCTGTTATTTACCCAGTTGTATTTTAAAACTTGACCTAGACTGAGGCCAAAATGAGCTTCCCATTTGACCTCTGCTGAATTGAATTTATCCCATCAGTTACAGCCTTTGCCTATATTTTGCATAATCACTTTTCATATTGAAAAGTCAGGGTTATTCCATTTCCTGGAATAAGCTCATGATGAAGGATATTCCTTTTTGCATCCTTGCACTTTCTTAAATTTTATTATATATTTCTTTTCATGCATTTGTATTAGCCAAGTACAGAGTTAATGGACTTACTATTTTAGGATCCATTTGTTAAAATTTCAATTTCATTTTAAACTCTCAAATCAGTTTTATGAATTAAAACTAGCATATCATTACTTCCTTACTTTTGCCTAAAATAGGGCATTCATTTATTTTATATTTAAAACTCAAAAGCT
Organism: Macaca mulatta; assembly: GCF_049350105.2. Lineage (NCBI taxonomy): Eukaryota > Metazoa > Chordata > Mammalia > Primates > Cercopithecidae > Macaca > Macaca mulatta. The sequence continues at coordinate 94,563,298 of NC_133414.1, read as the reverse complement.
TTATTCTTCATTAACACAGACACACAGTGCTACTACATAAAAGCTACTGATTACAATATATTAACTATTCACAATAAGCAAAAAACCAGTAACTTCAAGTTGCCTCAGCACAAAGTAATAGAGTCTTTTGTTGAGAAGAAGGTTCTACTCAAAAGTCTGTTTCAAGTTGAAGATGCAATGAGTCTGTAATCATTTTGCTTAAAGGTCGGCCAATTTAAAATTTATGTGCAAATTTTACAACGAGACTTTGTTATATTCACCTACATAGCCCTTGCTCCTATAATATTATGCCTAACATTTAATAAGCATTAAATATTGATTAATGAAAAAATCATTAAATAAACTTATATGAGTTGGTAACCTAGCCAATACGATCATGAAATGACTATCAATTAGTGATTTGAAAAGTATTATCCTTGGGAAACTATCTTAGTAATGCTACACGTTCCTTTTTAATATTCATAAAAATAAAAGGGTAATTTCGCCTAGCAGGTGGACTATGTTCAATGCCTGAGTTGCATTCAGAGTAAGCTAAGGCACTGACAGTAAGCATTGAGCACTGTGCTAGATGCTGCTCCCTCTCCAGGTCTAATGACTAGTATGGTCTGAAAACATTAAGTTTTTTTCCTTGTGTAGTGTGTGTGTATGTGTGAGTTTTAATTTTCTTTAATTTTCTTTCTCTTTGATAGGTCAATGGGGAAAATACTATACAAATTAGAAAGGGAAGTGAATTATAAAATGTGCTTAGCTCTTAGGACATGCAAGAAAAGTACTGAAATGCAAAATCTCAGAGACTACATATCTGCCATTCCACTATTCTCATGTATCAGCCACACCAAATTATTATTACTCTTTAAACAACCTTCAAGTCTAGCATCATGTTTAAGGGCATGGAAACTAGAACAAGGCTGTGTTCACTCAGCTGGGTCATTTACTAATCAAATTATTGAGATATATTTAAAATATATATTTATATATTTGTAAATATGTGTTGAGTATTGAATACTGACACAAGATAATATATATATACATTAATTTATATATATGTGCGTAAGATTTTCTCTGTTTAAAAATACTCTTCTGTTTTTCATATTGTAAAATGCTACTGACATCAATTTTTCTGCTTTCATATGCCCATGTATAGAGTAACAGCACATGTAGTCTAACTTGAAGAAAAGAACATCGGAGGAAAAATAATACTTTAACACGTTTATCTAGTATCGAATAAACATGTTCATATCCAAAATTAAATGTATTATAGGATGTAAGCCATCTGATTTTAACTACATAGCAATCTCAACTAAGCAAAGTAAATAAAAGTAAACCCACATCTAAGCACATCAGAGCAAAACTGAAGAAATGCAAATCAAAAGAAAATGTGTAAGTACACAATGTGGTATTGCTAACTCTAGATACTATTGTGCAGAGGATTTCTAGAGCTCATTCATCTTGCATAATGGGAACTCTGTATCTTTTAACTAATACCTTCCTACTTCTCCATCCTCCAGCAACCGCCAGTCTATTATCTGCCTGTATGAGTTTAATTAATGCATTAAATAGATAACTCACGTAACTGGAACTATGTAGTACTTGTCTTATTTTAATTGGCTTACTCCACTTAGCGAATGTTTTCCAGCTTCATCCATGTTGTCACAAATTGCAGGATATCCTTTTTGGCAAATACTGAATAAGATTTCATTGCATGTGCGTACCACATCTTCTTTATCCATTTATGCGGATTTGTTTTAAAATCTTGACTATTGTGAATAATGTTACAATAAGCATTAGAGTGAGGCTATTTCTTCCAGCTTATGATTTCAATCCTATTAGATATAGATCCAGAACTGGGATTGCTGGATTATACAGTAATTCTATTTTTAATTTTTTTGAAAAACCACCAAATTGTTTCCCATATCCAAGGTTTATTGGTCAGCTATTTAAATTGTATAATTTGCTGTGATTTATTTAATCATTCTAAATATTTACTTACCGACATAAAACATAAAGTACCAATCAAATGAGATGTCACTATTTGCAATAATTATCTGTTAATCTATAGCTGCGCACTAGAATCTATCATTGCATTCTTGTCTGCAGGAGAGAAGACACCTCTGTGTTTGTAGGCTCTCCCAACATCTTGTGAATCACTAAAGAAAAACCAGTTGTTCTAACTTTTCTAACAAAACCAGGAACTGAGATTCTAAATGCACATACTCTCATATCATTTTATGTTCATGAGAAATATGAATCTAGAACTTGGAAGTTAAGAACTGCCTGTTTAATAAAATCATCTTGAAACAGAAAGAAGGCAGGAAGGGTAAAAAAGAAAGAAGGAAGGAAGGAGACAGAGAAAAAGAGAAAGAAAAGAAGGAAAAGAAGGCAGGAACAAAAGAAAGAATGGAAAGAGAGAAGGAGGAAAAGAGGGAGAGAGGAAAAGAAGGAAAGAAGAAATAAAAGTGTTTTTAAAAAAAACCCAAATGAAGAAGAGAGATGATCTAAAAAGAAGAAAACATTACTCCAGAGCTTCTCAAACTGGCATCTTATGGACTCCTAAGAATTTCTGTATTTTATACAGGGATCCATAAATTTCCTAAAACTGTATCGAAATTTTTCCATTTAATTAATCTACCTATCTAAATATCGATTGCTATGGTTTGAATGTATCCCCCAACAGTTCATGTGCTGGAAACTTAATTGCCATTGTAACAATATTAACAGGTGGGACTTTTAAGAGGTGATAGGGTCACCAGGGTGGAGCTCTTGTGAATGGATTAATATGATCATCCAGGGAGTGAGTTCTCTAAGGAGTGAATGAGTTTTCACAGGACTGAGTTCTCTTGAGAGTGGGTTGTAGTAAAAGCAAGTTGGCTGCCTCTCTGATTTCCTTTGCTTGTGCTCAGTATTTCCTCTGCTCTTCTGCCATAAGAAAACGTAAAGAAGACCCTCACTGGATACCTGAGTCACGTTCTTGAACTCCCCAAACACCAGAACTGTAAGAAATAAATTTTTCTTTATAAACTACCCAGTCTATTATATTTTGTTATAGCAACAGAAAATAAAGGCATCTATCATTGTATTACTGGATATAATATACATAAACTTTATACAAACTGTACATATTTGTGTGAATTGAATTTTGTCCCTCAAGGACACGGGTTGAAGTCCTAATTCTGATACCTGTTAATGTGTATAAATGTGTATGTTCCTATGTATGTTTTACAATAATTAAATGTTTAATATTTTTAATATCTTAAACATCACAGTATGTATTGGGGAGGGATAATTGTTAGAGATCACCTCTGCTATTGACACAAAAGGTATTGGGGTGAAGCGTCTTAATATTTTCTGCATGTTTTGCATACTTAAAATGTTTCAGAGTTAAAACTTAATAAATACACAGCATTTTTATTGTGTTAAGGAAAGTGAAAATTTGCCTTTATTAGGTAATTTTAATTTGGACCCTAACTTACTAAATAAGAGCATTTCCCTGACCACTTTCTATACCCAACTCTAACCTCTTTAATATACATAATACCCAATACCACTGTATCGTTGCATTTCATCTTAGCAAGATTAAAATGGGTTCTAAGTATCTTCCAGAGGAACCAAGTTGACATAGGCTTCAACACAGACTACAACATTTTGTTTCTTATTTTCAGGTGCCAATACCTCCAAATAGTGACAGTTACAATAATATAGAATTAGCCATGGAAATGAAAAAGATAGAACAAATAATGGGAAATAAAATTAGAGAACAAGAAAAGGCATGTTGAAAGAAATAAAAAAAGACGGGAGGAGGAAAGTTTATCTATATCTCTGACTAATGTGTGTTTAAAGAATGGTAGATTGTTAACAGTTATGAAACGTCCTTAACTGAAAAATTCCAAGAGTCTTCTATAAATTTCCAACACAAAATTTTTAGCCAAATGTGTAACTAGTGATATTAAGATTTCATAAATTTCAAGGATAAAAATTCTGGGTTTATAACGACATTCTCATTAGAAAAGAAAAATAATCTTTTCTGATGTTTCTCTCTCTCTCTCTCTCTCTATCCGCCTGGCCCCTCCCAAATTTCATGTCCTCACATTTCAAAACCAGTCATGCCTTCCCAACAGTTCCCCAAAGTCTTAACTCATTTCATTCACTCCCCTAAAGAAGAAAGTTAAGAAAATCTGAGAAAAGCGTTAAGCAACACAAGACAAAACATACTTAAAACTTAATACAATGGTGACCAAACATTTCATCTCTGGTTTCTCTGTTTTAGAAACACCTGAATATATGATTGAAGCAAAAGACAAGTCTGTATTCACAGCTTGCTTATCAGAATTCTAAAATCTGTATATTCTATTACTATTTGATGTTAAGCCAGAGTTTCAAGAAAATCCATTCTTAATAATGTTTAAAATGACAACAGCACTTCTGTTATACAATTTAAAAGATCAACTGAAATGAGAAATGGAAAGAATGTTAATTTTGCCAAAAGATTAAATAAGTGAAATTCCTGGAATTCTTGATCAATAGTAGATTTTTTTACTAAGTTAAAGATCAGACAATGTAATTAAATGAAGAAAATTTACCAAGCTCTCAGATGAGGATTGGCTTCTTTGAAGTCACAAAAGGGCAAAAGAACAAGCTTGTTGTATTAGTCCCTTTTCATACTGCTGGTAGAGACATACCTGAGACTGGGCAATTTACAAAATAAAGGAGTTTAATGGACTTACAGTTCCACATGGCTGGGGAAGTCTCACAATCATGGCAGAAGGCAAGGAAGAGGGAGTCATGTCTTACACAGATGGCAGCAGGCAAAGAGAGAGTTTGTTCAGGGAAACTCCCCCCTATAAAACCACCAGATCCTGTGAAACTTATTCACTATCACAAGAACAGTATGGGAAAGACCTGCCCACATGATTCAATTACCTCCAACTGAGTCCTTCTCACAACACATGGGAATTCAATATAAGATTTGGGCAGGAATACAGGCAAATTATATTATTCCCCCCTAGTCCCTCCCAAATCTCGTGTCCTCACATTTCAAAACCAATCACGCCTTCCCAACAGTCCCCCAAAGTCTTAATTCATTTGAGCATTAACTCAAAAGTCCACAATCCAAAGTCTCATCTGAGACAAGGCAAGTCCCTTCTGTCTACGAGCCTTTAGATCAAAAGCAAGTTAGTTACTTCCTAGATACAATGAGGTAACAGGCATTTGGGTAAATACACCCATGTCAAATGGGAGAAATTGGCCAAAATGAAGGGGCTACAGGCCCCAAGCAAGTCTAAAATTCAGCAAGGCAGTCAAATGGTATTTTTTATTTTATTTTATTTTATTTTTTTTATTTTTTGAGATGAAGTCTCACTCTTGCCACCCAGGATGGAGTGCAATGGCGTGATCTCGGCTCACTGCAACCTCTATCTCCTGGGTTCAAGCAATTCTCCAGCCTCAGTCTCCGGAGTAGCTGGAATAACAGGTACTCGCCACCATGACGGGCTAATTTTTGTATTTTTAGTAAAGATGCAATTTCACCATGTTGGCCAGGCTGGTCTCAAACTTCTAACCTCAGGTGATCTGCCCACCTCGGCCTCCCAAAGTGCTAGGATTAGAGGCGTGAGCTGCCACACCCGTCCCGGACAGTCAAACCTTAAAGTTCGAAAATGATCTCTTTTACCTCCATGTTTCACATCTAGGTCATGTTGAAGCAAGAGGTGGGCTCCCATGACCTTGGGCAGTTCTGCCCCTGTGGCTTTGCAAGGTATACCCCCACTCTTGGCTACTTTTATGGGCTGGCGTTGAGTGTCTGCGGCTTTCCCAGGCACATAGTGCAAGCTGTCATTAAATCTACAATTCTGGGGTCTGGAGGATGGCAGGTGCCCCAGTAGGGACTCTGTGTGGGGGATCCAACTCCACTTTTCCCTTCTGCACTGCCCTAGCAGAGGTTCTCCATACGGGCCGGGTCCCTGGAGCAAACTTCTGCCTGGGCATCCAGGCATTTCCATACATCCTCTGAAATCTGGGGGTAGGGTCCCTAACTCAAATTCTTGACTTCTTTGCACCCACAGGCTCAATACCACATGGGAGCTGCCAAAGCTTGGGGTTTGCATTCCCTGAAGCCATGACACAAGCTCTATGTTGGCCCCTATCAGCCATAGCTGGAGAGGCTGTGATGCAGGGGCACCAAGTCCCTAGGCTGCACACAGCATAAAGATGCTGGGCCTGGCTCACAAAACCATTTCTTCCTCTTAGGCCTCAGGCCCTGTGATGGAAGGGGCTGCTGTGAAGAACTCTGACATGCCCTAGGGACATTTTCCCCATTTCTTGGGGATTAACATTCAACTCCTCATTACTTATGCATATTTCTGCAGCAGACTTGGATTTCTCCTCAGAAAACAGGATTTTCTTTTCTATCGCATCATTAGGCTGCTAATTTTTCAAACCTTTATGCTCTGCTTCCTTTACAAAACTGAATGCCTTTAACAGCACCGGAGTCACATCTTGAAGGCTTTGCTGCTTAGAAATTTCTTCAACCAGATACCCTAAATCATATCTCTCAGGTTCAAAGTTCCACAAATCTCTAGGGCAGAAGCAAATGCTGCCAGTCTCTTTGCTAAAACCTAACAAGAGTTACCTTTGCTCCACTTCCCAATAAGTTCCTCATCTCCAACTGTGACCACTTCAGCCTGGACTTCGTTGTCCATATCATTATCAGCATTTTGGCCAAAGCCATTCAACTAGTCTCTAGGAAGTTCCAAACTTTCCCACATTCCCTGTCTTCTTCTGAGCCACCCAAACTGTTCCCATCTCTGCCTGTTACCCAGTTCCAAAGTGGCTTCCACATTTTGGGGTATCTTTTCAGCAGCACCCACTTTTCTCATAGCAATTTAATGTATTATTTCATTTTCATGCTGCCGATAAGACATGCTCAAGCCTGGGCAATGTACAAAATAAAGAAATTTAATGGACTTACAGTTCCACATGGCTGAGGAGGTCTCACAGTCATGGCAGAAAGCAAGGGGGAGGAAGTCACATCTTACATGGATGGCAGCAGGCAAAGAGAGAGATTGTGCTGGGAAACTCCCCCTTATAAAACCACCAGATATCATGATACTGATTCACTACAACAAGAACAGAACAGGAAAAACCTGTCCCCATGATTCTATTACCTCCCACTTGCTCCTTCCCACAATAAGTGGAAATTCACGTTGAGATTTGGCTAGGGACACAGCCAAACCATATCACTTCTTGTTAATGTTCTGAATTGCTCATGGTTAGTTATGGTCATGTATAGCTAGGTCTTGAACAAAAAATGTCAAAATTATTGGTTAAATTTCCTGGCTTCAATCTGCTACCACTGTCCCTAACTTCATACTGAAGTATTATCCCAGGGAGCTGTTCTGAAGTAAATGTTCTTGGTGAAGGATGAAGATGAATCGGGGGAAATAATTCACCATTACTGGAAAATACTTCACTGTTCTTGACTCAGAAATATATTATTTTTGTTATTATGATAATTTATTATATGTCCTGCTCATTAAATATCCTGTTCATAATAATCTGTAACCAAATCTCTGTGATAATGATTTGCATATAGGAGTCTAATGTATTCATTGTTCCCAATAAGCCTATGAACACACTGAATAGTCAGTTATGTAAGGACCTGAACTCAGGAACTGCTCACTTACACATATAATGTACATATTCTGGACCATGGTTACTACATTTCATATTTGTCAATTCTGTATTTGAGTATTTTCCAAACATAAAAATAGCTTAGAACTTTAAATGGCAAACAGAACACATCAAAATTCATTATTTCTTTTTCTGTATTAAATTATTTTTCCCGATCTGGTTAAAGGGTAAATAGTACTTTTCCTGAACTATTTTTATTAAAATATTAGTATTACAAGTTTCACCTCTTTTTAGATAATGCTTTCACTTAAAGGTGCTTATCCACATTAGCTGCTATTTCAAAGGCTGAAGACTCTTGAAGTCCTTTTTTCAGATAACATTCATAAGACAGATATGAGAAAGCTTTGTGTCCACATCATTTAAAAGAAAAATATTGTATCTAATTTCTAATGTACCACTCATGTGCATATGCAAAATCTAGTCTCAATTATACTTTCTCCTTTTTTTATTTCTACTTAATGCTTCTCTTCATTCTCTAAAAGTATTTCAAGTTTAAAAATACATCAAAAGCCAAACTGGTTTGAAACTAGTTTCAGCATTAACCTTCACATAACACAGCAAGGATTCCTCCTTGTTATGATTTCAGCCTTGCACACTTCCACAAATCCATGCACAGAAAGTCAGACTCAGGCCAAGGATTTCTTTCAATTTGTTGAGAGAAACCAGCAATGTGATTAATAAGAATTATTTAAGAATTGTTGCAAGGCAAGGTGTCAAAACATACCATGCTACAAAACTTCCAGTGCTCTCGCTTTCATAGAAAAAGGAGAAGGAAATCTTTTGTATTAGGTAATGAAAAATGATTTACCCAAACATATTCTGGGAGGTACAATTTCTCTCTCACTTTGTGGGACTAGCAGTAAGATGCATGCTTTCTTTCCTTCTTTAACTTATCTCCATAGAATATTGATTGAGGTAAAAGGAAAACTTTGGTTTTTTTTTTTATTCACACAACACTTCTGATACCAAATGTGTGGCTTTTTTTTTTTCCTCACACCAACCAATTCTCCAACTCTACGAACACCAAAAGAGTATCCTAAACTTTATGTCTGACATTAAGTACCTAGAGTTTTAGCACAGACACCACAAGTTAAGGACTCTGCCTCACAACATTTCCCCACAATTCAGACACCAATCACAAGTCCTAGGTTGTCGCTTCCACTCTAACCACCTATACATTAGGGGTTCCCACAACCCTCTCTTCAGATCTTATACCTTGCTGTAATGACTCACAATTCAGGGAAATACTTTCTTATTACTGGTTTATTATAGAGGATACAACTCAGAAAAAAAAAATGAAAAAATAAGTGATGCATGGGGGCAAAGTGTGGATTATGGGGTGTGAAGCTTCCACGGTTTTTCAAGGTGTGCCACCCTCCCGGCACCTCCATTGTTCACCAACCCAGAAGCTCTATGAACCTCATTGTTCAGAGCTTTTATGAAGATTTCACCAAATAGGCATGGATGAGTAAATCACTGGCCATTTGTGACTGAACTCAACCTGTAGCCCCTTTTCTTCCCTGGAGATTGAAGGGTGGGGATGAAAGTCCCAACCCTCTGATATCATGGTTGCTTTCTCTGTCAATCAATGCCCATTCTCCAAAAGTCATCTTATTAGCATAACCTTGGATGTGGTTGAAGAAAGCTTATGATGAATAGCAAAAGATGTTCCTTTCACCCACATCACTTAGTAAATTCCAAAGGTTTTTGAAGCTCTTGTGTTAGGAACCTGGGATGAAGACCAAGTATTTTAACAAAAGATTTTCCCATCACTCCTATTATTCAGGAAGTTATAAGGGTTTTACAAGCTCTGTAACAAGAATTGGGGGGCAGAGACTAAATCTGTATATTTTATTACATCACAGAAGCATTAATACATTGATTTGCAGAACGCTTTCATTGAAGATGGACGTGCTTTTTAATTTTTTTTTAAATATAGACATAGTAAAATTCACTTTTTGTGTGTGTACGGTTCCATAAATTTTGACAAACACATTGTCACATCACTACAGTCATAGTCAAAATACACAATGATTTCATCAACACCCCCCAAAAATCACCTCATATTTTCCCTTTGTACCTCCTTCAAATATAAAAACAAACACTATCCGGGCACGGTGGCTCACGCCTGTAATCCCAGCATTTTGGGAGGCCGAGGCGGGCAGATCACGAGGTCAGGAGATAGAGACCATCCTGGCTAACATGGTGAAACCCCATCTCTATTAAATATACAAAAAATTAGCCAGGCGTGGTGGCGGGTGCCTGTAGTCCCAGCTACTCGGGAGGCTGAGGCAGGAGAATGGCGTGAACCCAGGAGACAGAGCTTGCAGTGGAGATCGCCACTGCACTCCAGCCTTGGCAACAGAGCGAGACTCCATCTCAAAAAACAACAACAACAACAAAACTATAAGACTAACTTCTATTGTTTCTATTTTATAATTGTATAATTGTATTTTATAATTTTTGTGTGATGTACTTTAAAAAAAAAAAGATTTGCTGAAGTAATCTTATTTTTTCAATGAATATTAAATAACTACTACAAACCAGGTACTCTATAAGTCATCTGGGTCAGAGCAGTAAGTAGAAAAGCCTTATGATGTTTACATATTTCAATGGGGAAAAGAATAAGTAGTAAAAAGTAAGCATATAAATAAGAACATTATATAGTATGTTAGAAAAAAAATCCTAAAGAAAGAAAAAGGAGAGAGATTGGAAGTGATAAGTTGCAGATAAATGATTGCAAATTTATATAGGGTGATCATTAAAAAAGTAATTCCATGGTGATAAAGATTATTCAAATTCCAAATCTTTACCTGATGATAATCTGGATTTTATAAAATCTATTTTTAGTGAATTTACATAAAAATGTGTTTAAATCAAAGTCTTAATTGAATTCACCTAACCATATCATTGAGTTTCTTTTTCTCTATATTACATTGCTTTTACTTGCAATTTAAGTCCATCTCTTTCATATATTTGAAAACTGCACAGGTAGGAAATACATCTTAAAATGCATTTGCAAAATTATAAATTTTTAGAAAAATTTGGAAATATGTCATATTTTGGTTGTAATTTAAGCACATGACATTATATCTCCATTCTCTCGACTCAATTTATGTGACTTTAAATGATCAAAAAAGTTATTAATTCATACATATGAATGATGTCAGCACATTTCTTAAAGCTGGAAAACTGAATACTAAGGTGTATGCCTAAATGAAACCAGACTATCTGACCTCTAGGACCCTAGTAAGGGGCTGGGGCATGACTGAGAGAAAAATGAAGAATGAACACAAATTTACAAACTAAATAGTTGCACAGATAAAATTATGAGATTATCTCCTTGCTTCCTTTAGTAACTCCCCACCCACTAGCGATCATAGATATTTAATCTCCGAGCAGAAGACTGGAGGATTCTTTCCTGGAGAAACTGAACATTCTAGAAGTAAAGCCCTCCAGAATACTAACATTTGGGAGAGGAGATGGAGTGATTCTTAAATAAATGAATGAATTTGCTCCTAGTTTTTATAAGTGTAACTTGTGAGTTAACAAGCCCTGCTCAGCCACACAAAGCTCCAGGACAGACTTCAACACTTCACTCTTGCATGGGAAAGATGTCCAGGAGTCACTGGATTTGAGAAAAAGCCTGGAATATCCATGAACAAACCCAAAATACTCATAAGGAGAAAAGGGGTATAAGAATGCATTTAAACCCAGGATTTTCACAAAGCACAACATACTTCAAAGAGAAAAATAATGTAAAAAATATTTTTATCATTCCATGCAATTAAGTTTAAAAGATTATAAATTTAGGAACAGTTAACCAATTTGTTTCTTAGAATCCTCAGCTGTAGGAATATTTCTTGAAAGAAAGGACATACAAAAGGGTTTCTGTAGATGAATCCTAGAGTAACTAGGATTTCACAGATTCTGAGCATGGAAGTGAACAGATCTAAGTTAGTGAAAACTGAACTCTGTAAATGAACAAAACCATAAATCTTTCATTTTGAGAGTACAGTTAATGGAAAGAGAAAGTAGCACTTGAATACCTTATAGAATACCTTATAGAATACTGACTGGATAGTGTGGGCTTTTTTTTTTTTTTTTAATTGATGGAATCTCATCCTGTCACCCAGGCTGGAGTGCAGAGTGCAGTGGGGCGATCTGGACTCACTGCAACCTCCGCCTCCCGGGTTCAAGCGATTTTCCTGCCTCCGCCTCCTGAGTAGCTGGGACTACCGGCATGTACCACCACACCTAATGATCTTTTTTGTTGTTGTTGTTTTGTTTTGTTTTGTTTTGTTTTAGTAGAGACGGGGTTTCACCATGTTGGCCAGGCTGGTCTTGAACTCCTGACCTCAGGTGTTCCGTCCGCCTTGGCCTCCCAAAGAGCTGGGATTACAGCCATGAGCCACCATGCCCGGCGATAATGTCGACTTTTATTTTAAATACACATCCAATATCTCAAGTATCTTCTATAATTTTCTCATAAGTATTAGTTTTAATGCCATGTACCTAGAAGGTCTCACTCAAAAAATCTCTTTTTGACAACAATGAGATGGCTACTTACAGCATAGTATGCAGGCTAACAGCTGATTCCTAAAATATTATTACTTCACTGTATATCTGAATCTATAATCTGACTTTAATATAATTGATTGAAATGAATAATCTATTTTTGGTCCTGGTTTCATCCCATTTTATGATTTATTCCAGACTATACAAAAGATAAGTCCTCCTTCATGATGAATTGAGACCTGTGGTAACCTTCTCAACTCTTGGACACACAGAAATAAGATGTAACCCATCAATTCTCATGGAGATCATTAAAATGACCATTTAAAGTACAGCAAATGCAATGTGTTGTGGCTCTTTTAATTAAAGGTGTTACTTGTCAACCCATAGATAAGTGATGCTATGCCATTACTCCTCTTGCAGATGAGAGTCAACTCCCCACATCTTAAGTTATAAGCCTATTTTCATAAACTAGATAATCAGAAAATGGTGTCTTTCATGTACAGCAGTGTCACTATTATATATAACCAGTGTCACCTGGTTAATAGAATTATTTGCTTCCCTAATATGCACATAATTCGGGAGGGATCTGAAATTAGTGGAATTTTCTAATTCGCCAAGCTTTGGCAAAATCTTTATCTGGCAGTAATTCGCGCTTAATTAGCAAATTCATATACTTTGCAGTTTCAAATTTTTGAGATTTCTTACAATTCTCGATGAGGGATGTGCCAGACATAAAGAAGACCTTGATCCAAATGCTAATATTCAGAATTGGACTGACCTCCAATAAAATATGACACTCAAGTCCCTAGCTAATTTAAGTATTCAATTCTAATTGAACCAAATGGCAACAGTCAAGAAAGTTTTAGAGTTCTTCACAAGGCAGCATTCTCTCCATTAAACTCATAATTACACTGGTCATACTATATATGAAGTTGGGTTAACAATGAACGGTTAAAGAACATGAATGTGGCATGGCACATGAAGAATACAGAATTATATCCATAACTTACAACAATTTTGTTTATTTTCTAAGAATAATCTAAATGCATTCCTGTTTTATCAATTTCATATTAATAAATGCAATGGATATATTGTTAGCAAATTGTATTGGACAATTCTCACACTGCTTTTAAAAATATGTATTACAGTCTGTATTTTATGGTGACCTGAGACTACATTTTACCACTTCCACTTGTTATCCAGAGTTTACCCTACATTCGCCTCTATAATATTTTATTGTTCTCCACAGAAATTGAAATCCAAATTTAATCTACTATCCTACAGTGATATTTTTCTTTTGAAGCCACTGCTCAAAATGAGGTGCTTGTTTTCAGTACATACAGACACCATTTAAATGGCTTCCTGGATGATCTTAGCCTTAAACAGAGAGTGATATGTTGACATGCATGCCACACGAAGATGCATTATACAAGATGCACTCACCAAAGAGATACAACCTGTAGGCACAGTGAGAATCCAAGACAGAGGAAAAGGATTCCAAAAATCCCGCATCATTTTCTATCAAGCAATATACCTCTCTGCATGTCACAATGACAGTGTTACTTTATAGAACCATAAGGAAACTCTCATTAACAAAAAATCAGCACATTAAAAATTGTAAATTCATCTAATACTTAAATCAAGATTTTCATATTTTATCTAAATAAGGATGAGATTTTCCCAGGAATTCTTTAAAAATTGAGCTCAAGTATTACATTTAAAATTGATTCAATTTAGGAAAATATGTATAGGAAGCTTATGAGAAATTTTTATATCACACAACATGCTGTAAGAGCACTGATTAGAGCTAGCCTGATTTTTTAAATGAGATAACTGTAGATTCAGATGTTGATTTAAAAAATAATACAGACAGATCTTATCTGCCCTTTATTCAGTTTGGACCAAAGACAACATACTGCACAATTTTAGAACAATATATGACATTGATGTAGTCATATATAGAATATTCTATCACCACAAAGATCTCTCATGTTGTCCTTTTATAGTGACATCTACATGGTATCATAAGTTTTTAAAACATTTACTTATTGAAGGACATCTGTGTGGTTTCCAGATTTTGGCTATTATGTATAAAGCTACCATAAACAAACATTTGTGAACAGGTTTTTGCCTTAACATAAATTTTTATTTCTTTAGAATAAGTGCACAGGAGTGCTATAATGTATCATATGATAGTTGTATGTTTAATTTGGTAAAAAAAAATTGTCAAAATATTTTCTAAGGTGGTAGTGCAATTTTACATTCCCACCAACAATGTACTGTGAGTAAATTTCTCTGAATCCTTCCTGGTATTTGCTGTTTTAATTGTTACTTATTGTATCCATTCTGATAGGTCTGAAGTGATACCTTCTTATGGTTTTCACTTGCATTTCCTTAATGGCTAATGATATTTAATATCTTTTCATGTGCTTAATTGCTTATGACTTCTTTGGTAAACTACCTATTTCTGTATTTACGCCCATTTTCTAACTGGATTTTTTTTCCTCTCTTTTACTGTTGCACATTGAAAATTATATTGTAGATGTTAGCCCTTTATTATATGTGTGGTTTGCAAATATTTTCTCCTAATCTTCAAATTCTTCTTTCATCCTTTTAACAGTATCTTTTGTAGAGCAAAACTTTTAATCTTGATGAAGCCCAATTATCAATTTTTCCTTTTATAAATTATACTTTTGATGTCAAGTCTAAGAACCCTTTGCTTTGCTCTATTGCCTAAAGAATGTTTTCTAAATTTTTATTCTGAAAGTTTTATAATTTTACATTTTAGTCCATGATCCAGTTTGAGTTAATGTTTTACCAACTTTTGAGACTTCTGTTGAAATTCATTTTATTGTATATGGATGTTCAATTGTTCCAGCGAAATTTATTAAAAAGACTGTCTTTCCTACACTGAATTGCTTTTGCACTTTTGTCAAAAAGCAGTTGAAAATTTGTATGGGACTGTCTGAGTTCTCTGTTCTGTTTTATTGAACTGTATGTCTATCCTTCAGCCAAAACAGCGCTGTCTTGATTATCGTGATTAGAAAATTAGATGAAGTTAGTAAACTGCTTTATCACACTTTATTCTTTTACGAAATTGTTTCAGCTGTGCTAGTTCCATTGCCTTTCCATATACATGTTAGAATACTATTGTCTAATATTTGATAGGAATTTTATCAAACCTGTATCTCAATTTTTTTGGAAGAATTATGTTAAATGTATGCCAATGTAGACAGAATTGGCATAATTATCATGCTGAATATTCCAATCTATGAAAAAGTGTGTTTCTTCATTTATTTAGGTTTTTATTAATTTATTTCATAAAATTCTGTGGTTTTAATATAAAAACACTGCACACGTTTTACTAGATATTTCATTTAATTTTGAGAAATTATAAATGGTGTTGTGTTCAAATATTCATTACTAACATACATAAATATAATGGAGAGAGAGATGGGAGAGAGAAATTTGTGTGAAGAAATTGCCTCATATAACCATGAAAGCTGGTAAGTACAGAATCTGCAGGGTAAGTTGGCAGGCTGACCAAAGAAAAACGTATTTTTCACCTACAGTATGAAGACAGGCTGCAGCCAGATTCTTTTCTCCCTCAGGGGAACCAGCCTTCTCTTTTTAAGGCTTCCAGTGGTGGATAAAGACTATCTATCTCCTTTACTCAAACTCTGCTGATTTAAATGGTTATCTCATATCAAACATAACTTCAAAGTAACATCCAGACTACTATTTGAGCAAATAGCTGGATAACATATTCTAGCCTTTATGTATACCTACTTTATTTAAATATAAAATTAAACATCAAAAGTCCAAACTTTTTAAACTTGTCACCCATTTATTTCATCCACACTAAATCTTCAAGCAAAGACAATAACAAAGTCATATTTCTCGTTTTCATGATACAAGTACCCAGCATACAACCACAAATGCACGAACTTTTGCTGAAGAAAATGATGCAAAGAGTGACGTTCACTCATCTCCTTAATACCCTGTAACTAAAATATTGCAACACAAAGCTAACATTAATTAAATGCTATGATATGAAGTCAATACATGCTATGTTCTATAGTAAGGTTATAAGAGAAGAAAACAAAGCTATTTGAGACATATACACACACACACGGAAACGTATTTGTAACAAAATAAGAAATATTCATGACAGTTATAGTCTTATAATTTTTGTAAGTGATCATGGGTCGTAACTAGTATTTATGACTACCTTCTTCTAATCCATTCTGCATTATCTTTGCCCACAGCAAGCACCTCAGTTGGTTTTGGTTCTTTACTTGGTGGAATGAGCTAAACTTTCCTTACTGAAGGGTTTAGGCTGTTAGTAGTCTTGCTTGAATCAGGTTGTTGTAGTTTATTGTTGGCATTAATCATAGGTAATGGTGACACTAAGAGATGCCCTAAGTTATCCCCTGTATTTTAGGCATACTCTTCCTTATTTCCATTGTGGAGTAACAGTCCAGTTTCCCCTTGGTAATCAGAATCAAACACCACGACCACAGAGTAACTCTCTTCTTCGCCTGTTGACTCAGAGGCATGAGGGTTTTCAACTGGCCAGGCAGCAGTCTTGATTTCTAGCTCAACTTCCTTACTAGTTATAGGGCTATTCAAATGATCTATTTCATATTGAGTGAATTTTGGTAGTTGGTGTTTTTATTGGTAGAAATACATGTATTTCATCTAAGTTGTCTATTTTATGTATATTGAGTTGTTCGCAATATTATTATCCTTTTGATATCTATAGAGTCTTTAGTGATATTCTCTATTTCATTCATGATATTGATAAATTGTGTCTGTCTCTGTTTTTTTGTCAGACTGTCTAAAGGCTTATTTTATTGATTTTTCAAAGAACAGACATGGTTGTCTCTAAAGATTTTCCTTTGTTCTCAATTTTATTCATTCTGATCATATATTATTTCCTTCATTCTATTGCATAGGATTAATTTTGCACTTCATTTTTTTTTTTAGTTATTAGAAAAGAGCTTACATTATTAATTTGAGAGATTTTCCTCTTTTCAAATGTATGTATTTAGTGCTTCACATTTGCCTCTAACAACCATTTTATCTGTGTCTCACAAATTTTGGTGTGTTTGGAGTAGCTGGATGCAGTGCAGCAAGACAGTCTTCTCATTTGCACTCTGATGGACTGGGGGGGTGTGACCAGAGTTTCTTTTCTTGGGGTTTGACTGCAGAACTGCAAGTAGGGTCTAAAGGTTTTCTGTCATGCTCAGCTGAACATTTCCTGGAATTTGGATGGAAATAATAGGCTTTTTGGCAGGTTTTTTTTTTGTTTTTGTCTGAGCCTATTTTGGTGCTTTCAGGTTATCACCTTCTCCAGCACACAATTTAGGATACATGAGGGGAAAATAAAACCTAAGGATATCACTGAACAGTTAATTCTTTGAGTTCCATGGTTCCTAGTAGGTCTGCCTTCTTCCCTTCTTTTCTCAGCCTTTCAGGTTTTTATGTTTTACATACATAAATGTAACTTATACTAACATAACATGCTTTTAAGTTGTACTTAGTGGGTGAAATAAGGAAAAGTGCATCTACTTCATTTTCCTTATAATCTACTTTTGACTCACCCAAACTGCTTTTATAAGTCCTTCAGAAAAGAAAAAAAGAAAGCATTGCTTTCAAACCCACATACATTAAAATGGCATAAGAAGTCTGAACTAATTGAGAAAGGAATGTAGTTCTTATCTGCACTGAGCTACTCAGTTTGAACTAATTCCAGTCATTTAATGTATCCTGGCTTAAGTTCTCACTTAGGAAAGAGGATTAACTATAAGTTAGCATCTATAGGCCAGAGTACCAACCTGCTTGGCAATATCTAATGATTATTTGTATATGGATGTTGTGAAGTTCTCTTATATCATATTTAACAATTAAAGACAACTAATATCAAGTTCTAATATTCAATGTAATATACATTCCGATTGAACTATTTCCCTCAAGTAGATAGTATTTTCATAATATTTCAAATATAGATTGTTTTGAAGAATCATAAAACCATATGACTTAAGCCCATAGTATTCCAGAAGAAGTAAAGCTATCTGTGAAAACAGGAGCCACTGCTTCCACATTCCATCCAGAACAAAAAGGTAACTAATTATTAAATTGACTTATCTTGCAAGTAAACATTCTGATTTATCTATCCCTTTGCTCACTGAGTGATTGCAACTGCATAGAAAGCATTGTATTCAGTGCTGCTGGTAATAGAACAAGGAGTCAAAACTTCGGGCTAGATGACTAGCTCATGACCCATCAGTTGAATTGGCTCTGCCTGCTTTCATAATTTAATTTCACATGCAACCTTTTGGCTCAAGCAAAGCATATGAATTTGAAAGGAATATCACACAGAAGCAGAGATGAAATGTTTCAGTATCACAACAACCAGTATATCCTGGGCAGGCAGGGACATCTGATGACTCAGAGGCAGAGAGAAGCAGAGTGGCACTGTCCTCATACCAAAGTGAAAGCCTGCAGCCAGCTGAGGCCCCCAGGCACTGTTGTCCCCCATGGCACAGAGCTGCCTTTGCCATTACAGAAGAAAGAGAAACAAAGAATGGGAAGATGAAGGATGACATGTGATTTATTTCTTTCCTCAAGACTTAACATAATGTCTGGGACATTATGGGACAAGCAGGCACTGCAAAACTATTCAATGGGGATAAACTACTCTGATTTACAATTTTTTCCCTTGCTGTCCAACAATGGATAAGGCAATGCTTCACTCAGAATGTCAGTTTTCCCATTTGTAAAATGGGAATGAAAATAATATTATGTTGTTTCAAGGATAAAATTTGGCAATGCCCATAAAAGTACTTTGTGAATTTTAAAGTGCTATGAAAATTTAAAGGAAATAAAATGTATCTACCATGCCTACATTCTTCCTTCTAGATATGAACATGCCCAGTGACAAAACATTATATCTACTATTCTAGTCAATGAGTAATTTAAGTGCAATAATCCCCACACAAAGCATAATAAAGTAATATTTACTTTTGAAGTTTAAAAATAACTTTAGCCTGAAACTGATTTTTTAAAATTAACACTGAATTTACCAATAAAATGGCAATCCTGTATAATTTTAAATGTAAATGGTAGACCCACCCAAACTGTCATTAACATTGTGAAAATATAGATAATTTATCAATTTCCAAAATCAATCAAGAGTTTACCATAAGGTAAAACATGGAATCTAATAAAAAGAATCAACCATGAGACATCACTATTTTATTACTATTGAACTTGCCCACCTGAAAGTTGAGATAAAGCCCATTAACTCAGCAAGATTTTAATTCTAATTTCCTAGAATGAAAACATAAGTTTTGTACCTACTGAAATGTCTTGGGTTTTGCAATGAAATGTTTTTCCCCTTACACAGTTCCTATCAGTATTTCACCACCTGCATTTACTCTAAATCTAAAACTAATGAGGGGATCTTTTTGGTAAGGACACAAATCATGAATCATAAATCTCTCTCTTGGAGAGTATAGTCTTTATGAAATATATTCTGAAAATTGAGGTGGTGGCAGTAAAAACTGTGATAATAGAGCATTCTCAGGACTGCAGAGTTTTGAGTATTCTATAAATTTCAAGTGTCAAGAACCTGGAAGGAGTGCAAAAGAAGTTACCATTTAAATTAATAGAGGTGTAGTAGATTTAATAGAAACTTGAGATTCTCAGAATTAGAACTCTAATAAGCGATGCTCATTGATTGCCACAGTAGACAGAGTAAAGTAAAATCTTACATTATTCATGTTGAAAACCTTGAAATAGAATGTTCAGACAGATTTTGGTATGAACATGTTTGCATTCATATTCCCATTCAAAGTATACAGAAGGAAAGAAAAGGCAAAATTCCAATGGCAAAAAATAACATGGCACAATGAAGGAAAAATACATCTTCTTGAAGATGTAGAAAAAGTGTAGATCTTTGAATATCTGATAGAGACACCAAAATATTAAGGCAAAAAAGTTGGGTTCAATATTTTAGATATATACACATATAGGTATATATACATTAAGCTTCCTAAAGGAAAAATTGTAATAATGCTATCATTATGTCTTCTCAATAACAGATTTATATATATATATAATATACATCTTAAAATATTTTTCTGCTATGTAATATGTATGTTACATATAACTTTTATATTCTCATTGGAAAGATCAGATATCTTTAAAATTGTATAAGGTATATATTTCTAATCACTTGTTTAATTTTAAAAATTGATATTTTTGGGCCAGGCGCGGTGGCTCACGCCTGTAATCCCAGCACTCTGGGAGGCCGAGGCGGGCGGATCACCAGGTCAGGAGATCGAGACCATCCTGGCTAACACGGTGAAACCCCGTCTCCACTAAAAATACAAAAAAAATTAGCCAGGCGTGGTGGCAGGCGCCTGTAGTCCCAGCTACTCTGGAGGCTGAGGCAGGAGAATGGCGTGAATCTGGGAGCGGGAGCTTGCAGTGAGCCAAGATCGGCCACTGTACTCCAGCCTGGGTGACAGAGCCAGACTCCGTCTCAAAAAAAAAAAAATATTAATGTAGAGGACTACGTGCTCACAAACAGGGTGTTCCCAATAAGTCCTGTTCTCGCAAAGGAAGCAGGGCGTTCCCCATAAGTCCTGCTCTGGCAAACGAAGCAGGGCGTTCCCGACAAGTCCTGCTCTCTCAAACGAAGCAGGGCGTTCCCAATAAGTCCTGCTCTTGCAAAGGAAGCAGGGCGTTGGGGGCCTGTTTATATGTAAACATCTTGAAAATCCAGAAAGTCAGGGAAAGGTCAGAAAAACAACAATGTGTCTTGTGACTTGGCAACATTCCACAAACGACTGTATAAAATAAAGCAGAGCGCGCCATTCGAGGCGGCCGCCATGTTTGTCTTGTCTTGTGTTGTCTTGTGTGTTCATTCCTTTGTTTAGGAAACACGCGGACCCCAACATATTATTAATAATAAATAAATAAATAAAATGTATATGTATATATGTGTGTATATATATTTTTTCTTTCCCAAAAGTTAATCTTAATCTTACAATATTATACATTTTATCTTTTCTTTTCTGCTTTCTAAATTACTTTCTTCCTCTCTCTCTGCCTCTCTATTTTTTTCTTTTTCCCCATTGTTATATCACAAAGAGATTTTCCACACCTCCTACCTACTTCTGTTATTCTTCTTGATCCAACTTGCCCCCAAACTAAATAATTAAAACATTTTTTAAAATGTATTGTTCCTCAGACACCATAAAAAAAAATTCCTAATAAGTTGAGACGCCTATCCTACTAATTATTTTTGATTTTATAAATATTGAAATGATAATTACAGAGAAAATAACATTATAAAATTAATTATTTCTAATGAGAGAGAAAAATATGTTTATAATTTGTTCTTTTTGAATAAAAATATATATTTTTTTAAATTTAGAAATTTTAATTCAATAATCACATCCCTCTCAGTTAGAGATTAATGAGAGTCATACTAACAAGCATTCCTATTTTACCAGTGCATTATCATTAAAAATTACTTTAAAAACTAAGATTATTTTAATGGATCACAATAAATATTATAGAAAATATTTTTCTATTATCAAGTGAGTTTCACTAAATAAAATGGATAGTTGGGCAGATTATAATGAGACCTAATTCATCTGATTAAATGTGAAAAGGTTTGATTCTCTCCATGGGCCCTTGGTTTTGAGATGTGTGTCTCTAAAACAAGTGGTGAATTATTGAGCTCACCACTACCAGACAGGGCACATGAGTGGAGAAAGCAAACTAGGGTGTGGAAGACGGCTATCCTGGAGTAAGTATTAAATTCTGATCTCTTTAGATGATAGCCAGAAACAATCTCCACTCGTATACCTTCTGGATTGGAGAATGGCAAAGGAATAATGGATCTGCTGGACAGGAAAGATGGTCCATGAAGAGCACGGTATCTGTTGTTAATCTCATTATTCTGAGTAGGAAAATGCCTTACCTGTAAGCACATTCTATCTGAAGGCATTTTCTAATATAGAGATCAGAGCATTGATCTCTGAGAAGAAAGAAAATAATCATTTAAAAGATAAAACAAACATAAAACTAGAACTTCAAATATACTCATATCTTAGGTGCCTCATTGTCCCTGTCCTCACGGTATAGGCTTAAAATCACCTGTTCCTACTTACATTAGTGAAAAGAGGAAAGAACTATTCCAGAAAACCAAACTATAATTATAAGGAGTTTTCCTTAAACAGCAATCTTTCATTTAAGAGAGTTTTAGCAAAAGAAAATCATATTGCTAAAGACTTTTGTGGATATTTGCATAGAATTATAAAGCAGTTTCAAAGGTAAGCTATTTTGAACATGTGGCCATGTTCAGATTGGAGGTCAGTTTGCAAGGAAAGCAATATATTTACTCCTTTTTAATCTCAGCAACTTGAATGTGAGTCACAAAGCAATACAGATGGGACCATAAACAACAGTCTCATGACAAAAACTGCTTAGTTTTAAGAAAGAAACTAAAAGAGCCAATATATTTTCACGTTACAGGAAATACTACAACTCAGACATATTTCACCTTTCCAACTAAAATCCAGTCATTGTAATTTAAGCATTCTCTTACAATGGCTGTTCTTTTAGCTATTTCTTTGCAAATTTCAATTTTTAATATATTCAAGTTGTATAATATTCTCTATCCATGACCATAAAAACAGTTAAAACGCTGGGTGCTGTAGTTTACACCTGTAATCCCAGCATTTGGGGCAGCCGAGGCAGGAGGATTGCTAGAAGCCAGGAGTTCAAATACCAGCCTGGGCAACAAAGCAAGATCCCATCGCTATGAAGAATTTTAAAAATTACTCAGGGGTGGTAGCATGTGCTTGTATTCTCACCTATTCAAGAGGTTGAGGTGGGAGGATCACTTGAACCCAGTAGGTCGAGGCTGCAGCGAGCTATGATTGTGCCACTGCACTACTCTCATTCTGGGCAACAGAATGAGACCTTATCTTAAAAAAAAAAAAAAAAAAAAAAAAAAAGAAAGAAAGAAAAAAGAAAAAAAGAAAAGGTAAAAGATACTCTTTCTTTGACATAGTGCTTATACTGAACCTAATGATATTTTTCAGGGGCCAGAGAAAATACTGAACCAGGATAAGAATATAACAAAAATCAATGGGTGATCACAATAGGAAAAAAAATAGTTTCTGATTAAACTTTAAGCAGGAAATCTACTGATTAAAAACAGATTACTACATTTGTTTCCCAACAAATTCTGAGTGCACCTTCATTATTTTAACTGTAAGGTGTTCTTTAAAAACAGTTACATTCCACCATGTCCCACTTCAGGTTAAAATCAATCCTTTAATGTCTTCCCTTACTGAGATGAATCCCAACCCATCACCTAGGCTAGAAGGGTCATGACTGCTCTTCATGTTGCCTGACTTATTGAGCCTATTTTTATGCTCTTTCTCTATGCCTATCTTTAATTCTACTTCCATTTATTTCCCTTTCCTATCTCAAGTTTTTCTCACATTTCCTCCCATCCTTGAAATTCATTTTTTTTTCACTTTTATATTTTCCTCCATGGCTACATTTATTTTTCCTTTAGGAGCTCACATTAAATATCTTCTAGGAGAACTTAAACCCATATCAAGCATGTCCTTCTCATCATTTAATTCAAAACACTTATTTGTTTTCATTATCACATTAAAAATCTATAATTATTTCCTTTATTTATTTCTTAGAAGTCAGCCTTCTATTCTAGCATGTGAAAACTCCAAAAGCAGGAAATATTTCTATTTTATTATGCCCCCAGCATGTGTCTGACACATAATGGGTTCTTAATAAATTTTTCGTAATTATTCTATTCATGTATAAATATTGTTGAATCAGTAAACATCATAAAACATAGTGAAAGTAAATGCATTTGAAGACTTTGGAAAAAAATAAAACTATTACAACGCTTTTTATATTTATAAAAGGACTTGTTAATTCTAACCTATTTGTTTTCCCAACCCAGGCTAACTTTTTATTTAAGAATTTTGAATCTGAACTGGTAAAATTATGCTAAAGAAAATAATGTGCCATATAAACACACACAGCATGTGTTAAAAAGTTGAAAATTAACCAGTGAATTTGATATGGATAGACTATTAGCTTACACAATTCCACTTAAAAATGATAGACTGGATAAAGAAAATGTGGCACATATATACCATGGAATCCTATGCAGCCATAAAAAATAATGAGTTCATCATATCCTTTTCAGGGACATGGATAAAGCGGGAAGCCATATCCTCAGTAAACCAACACAGGAACAGGAAATCAAATACTACATGGTCTCCACTCGTAAGTGGGAGTTGAACAATGAGAACACATGGAGACAGGGAAGGGAATATCACACACTGAGGCCTGTCAGAGGGTGGAGGGCTAGGGAAGGGATAGCATTAGGAGAAATACCTAATGTAGATGACAGGTTGATGGGTGCAGTAAATCAACATGGCACTTGTATACCTATGTAACAAACTTGCACGTTCCACACATGTATCCCAAAACTTAAAGTATAATAATTTTTAAAACGATCTGTGCAATTCAAATGAAATATAACATTGCAAAAGTATTATTTTATGGTGTGTTACAAAAGACGCCTTCCAGAGAAGGTGGCTTTAGGAGATCATTAACACACTGTTGAATAAGAATCAGTTCTATTCGGTTTCACAACATGTTCCTCAGTAACATAAAATTTGGTAATGCATGACAGAGTCTACTTTGCTTTTAAAATTTTCATATGGGACAGCTTCTTTATGCTTTTATCTCATAAGGATCAGAGAGTGTCAGAGTGAGCTATTCAGTATCTATCCATCAGCTTGTTAATAAGAGATGCCCCCAAAGCAGGAAGTTACTCAGTCCTGCGTTCAAGAGTGCCTCCATAGTGGTGACTATGGAACCTTGATCATCTTGAATACAGTAATTACATCTTAGTTATTTTTCTATCTTCCCTATGTATCATAGTGCCTGACATACATTAGTGCCTCATGAACGTTTACTGAATGCATTTTACAAATGCATTAGCGATAGTTTATCTAGCATTCTTGCAAAGTTTCAAAAAGGATTACAGTGGCACCTTAGTAGAATATTCATGAAATAGACCTTCTGGAAAAATGAGGAGATTGAGTAGATTTTTGAAGATCAGGTAGTAGGTAGGCAGCCTGATCAATTCTAGGTTCATAGAGGAAGGCTCCACAGAAGTGTGTCCTCTTCTTTGCGGCTAAAGGTTGCTGAAGAGCACAAATCAAAATGTAGACTTCAGTCCTAATTACAGGTAACTCACTGTACACTCATGAAATCAGACAAGTAGACTTGATGTGTGCTAATACTCTTCCAACAGCCAAAAAACGTTGTTTCCTAAAATTTTGATCTTACATGCAGAACTAAGTTTTCAATATTTATGTATTCAGTATATTAGGTGCCATTTGATGATAAACTGATGAATCATCCAACTCTAGAACAATTGGAAACAGCTTCTGATTTTTACATGCTGTGAACCAAGGGAGTAGCACTCTATTAAAAGAGGTTGTAATTTGGAGATTGTGAATTTAATCTGCTGTGAGTCACTGTGATGGTAAACTTTTGTATTAATTGTGTTTTCATGTTGCTCGAGGGCAAGCTGCTGAAAGGAGATTATTGTAAATAAGCCATTAGTATAAAAACCCATTCGTGTCATATCAAGAAAAAAGTCAAAGAAAGCTATTAACTTTGCTCTGTCAGTTAGCTATGTTAACTCATTCATCCTAGAGTTTTTCTGTTGTAAGGTAAAAAAGGCCATATGAATGCAATGGTAAAGGGTATCAATTATAAAAAATATATTTTATTTAAACAGGGTGAAAATATTTTGCATTGTCTAATAGATCCTAAAAGCTTAACAAATGTGGGCAGCTGGATGTCCATCTGTTAATATGAAAATAATGAGACAATTTCTCATGGAGTAGATAGCAACCCACATTATGCCACGCACTGTATAATAATTGCAGCTTGCTGTGTGTCTCACTTAAAAAAAAAAAAGGCAAAATGTGAGTTTTCCATGATGCTCTCATTGAATATATCAAAGGAATATGAGCATGGATTCTTTATCATCGATTTTGACTGCTCTAAAGAATAGAGATATTTAAAGGTCCATATTATGGTATGCCAATGCAGTATTTAGTACAGAACTATAGTCTGACAACTAAAAAATAGAATTCTTAAGTTCATTAACACTATTTGAAAACTAAAAATAATAGTAAAACAGTAGAAATAAGAAAATGTACTTAGGAATTCCTGTCCCCATACAACTTCTATTTTAGAAAGAAGCCATCGTGCCCTAAGTATTGCTCCTCTGCTCTCCTACACATATGACACTACTCATACATACGTATTCCAAATGTCTCTTTTGAAGAGAAAATACTGAAAAAAAAAAAACCAAAATTGTTTAGAACCTTAAAACATAAAATATCACTAATTATAAATATTATAAAACAAACCCTCTTCGGTACAGTGGTTCCCTTCTTTTCTGCAACTCTGATTTGAGGGGCATGAGAAATGGGGAATTAACAAAAAATACAGTTCTTATAAATTTTTTAGAATTCCAAAATTTCAGTTAAATTCCTTCCTAGAAGCCTATTCAAAAGTGCAACTGTGGAGAACTAACATCCTAATAGACAATTTTGTGTAAAGGTTTCCGTTTGGGATGGCATTACAGATGTTCAAAAGAAAGAAATGGTAAAAATGTAAATATCTGAAGTTTGTAATGTTTTAAAGTTGACCCATTGCTTGCTAGTGTACAGGACAATTAATCTTTTAATTATCAGGCAAATACAAATTTCCATAGTGGTTTTTTACTTAGTTGTAAATAGATACATCTTCATGTATTTCTTTAGGTGTTATACTATGAGCAGATTAATTATATTGCACATTCTGTTATAAAATGCTATAAGTCAGACTGTTCTATTTGGATGGGAAAGTGGAATAGAATAATGTGCAGTGGCTTATTAAACTGAAGGAACCTGAAAAAAATTGCTGGGCCAATTATGTTGAAAAACATGTTACATACATTGTGAGTAAAACAAAATGCGTATACCTATAAAAATATACTATTTGTGTTCTACTTAGACATAAATGGGTTTTGATGAGGGAGGTAGACAGTGTAGGGGATCAGGAAGAGAGAAGAGCAGAATAACTTCTGGGAACTTTTTCACAATACGAGAACATAATCTTCCTTTTAGGGTAGAGCAAATTAACGCTTATTAAATTTAAATAATTGAATGCATGATGCACACCCAGTTACTGGCAGATATAGATTTGAACCCAGATATATTCTGTCTTGAAATTCCATCTTCTTATCTACTTCGTTGTATGTAGACATCATTTATAATATATAATAAATTATAGTTATTACATACACATTATATATGTATTATATACACATATATATATATGTAATGATAACATCTCAATGCCCATTGTTACCCTGGGAAACCACTCTTTCTGGACTGTTATATATTATGGCTACCTTTCTCTTTATACATTTTCTCTAATGTTGACCTAACTCAGACTAAATTGGTGGGAAAAAGGACATTTAACTGCTGAAGAAAAACAAAAACAATAATTGTCTAGAAAGGACAGTTGAGATAGAGGCCGAGTTCTCCTGAAAGCCTGGCTCTCATCATAATGGGAAACAATTCCATGTCATTTATTCTTGGGTTAACAGAGTTTGTAGCTATTTCTTACTATCCCACACTTCCTGGCTTTGTCCACAATATTCATCATTTTATACATTACAGAGCTCTCTAAACAAAAAAATTAATTCCAACTGCCTGTATTTTTTTTCCCTTTCACTTCAGTATACTCACTACCAAGAAACAAAACAATCAGTTATATTTCTTAAAATCCAAAACAAAGACATCAAACGTAATAGAATTGTCCTCTTATCTTAAATTATTCTTATCTTAAATAGCTCAGTTACGTTTTTCCATATCCAAGTTTATTGAGTTTCAATAATGTGGTTTTTGAAAATGATTTACAGAGAATATAGAAGAAAAGTTTCATGTTAAAATATACACTTCTTGATATTTTGTTCAATGATGACATTCGGAGCGAGATGACTGTAATGTTGGATGTTGTTTCACAATGAATTAAAATAATTGAATACATCATTATTAAGAATCACAGAAACTTATACTACAAATACCCGGTGACTTATAATGATACGTGTTTGTAATATTTACACATCTGTATACTTTGTTCATTTATAAACACAGAAGATATAGTTGGTCTTCTACTTAAAGATCAGAAAAAAATCTATATAGTCTTATAGACTTATTCTTCTAGTTAATATATACATGAACATAGTTACTTGTCATATACTTACTATAATTTCTTTCTATAATAGTAGATAATAATATTTGACAATATATAGTTATATTTGAATTTCAAAAGATCACTCAGCAACAGTTAAGAATTGGTATTTTTCTTAGACTATATTATAAAAACTATTCTTTTTTAAGTCTGGCAAAGCTTTTGTAAAATAATTACGAATGCAAATGTTTAAAATGCAACAAAACGGAAAAAGGTGAAATGTGTTAAGTATGATTTTAAAATATACTAGAGTTTAATCCAAGTGCTGTAGATGACAAAGTCTTACTGAAAAATATTTCCAAAGATATAAGTTATAGGCAAAGTTACACAGTTTATTAATAATCTATCTCGTGCTAAATCTGTAGTCTCTCAGTCTCTCAGATCAGTCCTCCCAATCACCTAGCCACAACTGTGTTAAATTATTTCTGTGTCTTGGTCATACTTTTTATTCCACCCTCATCACCATCCCCACATTTACATATCTACTCATCAACTTTGTTTTTTTTATAATATTGATTTATGCAGGGGAAAATGTCCATATTTATACATTCAGTACTTCTCAGGAGTAATGAAGTCTTCAAACTTTCTATAGAAATACAGATATTTCGGCCGGGCTTGGTGGCTCATGCCTGCAATCCCAGCACTTTGGGAGGCCGAGGCAGGCGGATCATGAGGTCGGAAACTCGAGATCAGTCTGCCCAATATGGTGAAACTCTGTCTCTACTAAAAATACAAAAATCTGCCGGCCGTGGTGGTGCATGCCTGTAATCCCAGCTACTTGGGAGGCTGAAGCAGGAGAATTGCTTGAACCTGGGAGGCAGAAATTGCAGTGAGCCTAGACTGCGCCACTGCATTCCAGCCTGGGCAATAGAGCAAGGCTCCTTCTAGAAACAAAACAAAACAAAAAAATACCAAATGTTTCTAATCAAAGGGACTCACACAAAAGTTTGATCTAATTTTTTTTTTTTTTTGTAAATTAGTATATGTTCCAAAATTTTTTTCATTTTCTGTATATTTGAAATTATTTAAGAAGTTGAGTACCTACAGCAATACATATGCTACTGTAAATAAATAATATTATTACTGGTCAGTAATGTCACTGCAGCATTTTTTTTTTTAAACTCAGTGATTACTTGTCAGGGAAACTTACAGCTTGAAAAGACATGACCCACAAAGAGATTCATAACCTAGATTAATAAAGTATTTTAAATATAGAATTACATAGACATGATTTTCAGAACATTGCAAATGATATAAATCTTAACATTTATAAATACAACTTCAAGAATTGCCAGATGTTTATATCAGTTCTTAATATTTTGTGAAACAGTTTACTGAATTTTAATACCAGCTGCAGGATATTAATAATATTTATAAAAATTATAATTTCCTATTAATTCTTTTAAAGAATTTATCATTACAAAGTTTCTACAACTTTTCCTGAACCCATTTGCAGCTTCAGCCTATATTTATTTTGGAATATACATTAATGAAGACAGATTTTACGAAGAAAGGAAGCATGCTTTGGAGTCACAGATACAGAGACTGTTAATTCATTTTTCTAAATGTTGTCACTGTTTTTGAACAGGTAACTTCTTTCTAAGTATCAGTTTCCTTTTCTGTAATATGGGCACATTAATATGTTATTCATAATGTTATTTTGAAATTGAAAATGAGAAAATAAAAGTGTTAAATTTCCTAACACAGTTGCCTACAACATAGTTAAACTCAATAAATAGTGGCTAATATTGTTACGATTAGTATTTGCATAATTGTAGCTCTCACACTGAGCTTTCCCTCAACACTAGACTCAAATTTGAAATCTAACTAGATTCTAAATCTCAATGTTTCTAATCTTTACCATCTTTAACCATATAAATCAGTTTTGCTTAAAGCTGGCTGAGTTTTTCTCATGACACTTATATCCACTGACAGTACTATTCATCGTGATCATAATAAAATATTAGCTCTACTGCACACTGGTTGGGAACCTGGGGCAGATAGGGGAGGAAGGCATAAGAGAGGAAACTGAGCCTTAATTTCAACATCTTTAAATTAGAAACATTTTTAAGATTTGTCTCAACATGTTGTTGTGATTAAATATTAGTATATGCAAAGAACTTAACTTTTCCAGCCACAAAGCAATGATTCAATAAATGCTAACAATTGTTACATTATTATTAAATTATAATTTTCTTTTAATCACAAATGTATTTCTTACATCAAAAAAATTAAGAACTCTTATAGGGCCTTATAGGCAGTTTT
This sequence comes from Macaca mulatta, assembly GCF_049350105.2. Classification (NCBI taxonomy): domain Eukaryota; kingdom Metazoa; phylum Chordata; class Mammalia; order Primates; family Cercopithecidae; genus Macaca; species Macaca mulatta. Next base: position 94,532,440 of record NC_133414.1, on the reverse strand, counting down.
CCCCTATAGGTACACTATTCTTTCCCATGTGTCTTAATATCTTACCCTTTTAATTGATTTTAACATCTCCAGGATATGAAAGAGAGACTTAATAGAGTTTTTTTTCTCTATTCTCCTTAAGATTTCTTAATAGGGTTATAATCAATAATGAACTTTTTAATAGTTTTTAATAATTTCAACTTGAAGCTCTTCAAAATTTATAAATGGAGTGCTTTAACATGAAAAGCTGAGCAATCAATTTGGACAGACCTCTCTCATACTGTAGTCACCCAGAAACGGTTGCTAAAATACAGCAATAAGAAATATTTTAGTGCAAAACCCAGCTTAAAACAGAAAAAAAAAAAAGAGAATAGAAAATCCTCAGGTGACACAAGTGAAAAAAGTAATCAAAGTCAGATGGGGAAAAGTAAGGACAGTTTTACACATGAATGAACACCCAAGGGGTTGGCCCCCTGCACCCACTGAACTGGAAAGGCACCTTCTAGATCATGGAAAGCAAGGTTACGTGAATTACGCTTGGGACTGCTAAAAACTATTCCTTCAGTTACAATAAAAAAAGAGAGTGGAGATCTGGCTCATTTGTTGAGAACAATAGTTGGAAAAACTGTCATCTAACTAAAGTCTTAGTGAAAGATCAGAAGCACTGACCTGTAGCATGTACAGATATGGGGTAGTTACAGGAGTTCCAAGTTTAGAGCATAAAATAACAATCAGACAAGAACAGTTGAATTCCTTTGGCACTGATGGAGCAAAATAAAAATCACTCTGTTGGAACATTTTTATACCATGATCATTGGTGTACCACCCGAAAAATTGGAAAAAAGAAAAGTTCGTGAAAAAAAACACATGAGAGAGAGAGAGAGAGAAAGAGAGAGAACATGAATATGTGCTGGCCGCAGGGGTATGGATATCAATGAACTCAAAGTACAGCACAAATTATATCTTAATAACTGGAAATAATACAATACTTTGAAGGAGATAATAAATTAATTATGTTGAAATAAGAAATAAAAGCAGACATGGATTCTTAATGAAAATATAGTTCATTTTGAAAACAGAAAACTCAGATTTTTAAAAAATGCACAAAATTTGAAAACAGTTATAAAAATTGAAAGCTCAATGGATAAATCAGAGTAGATTAGGGAATTATGAAGAGGAAAAAACATAGTCTGGGAGATAGAAATGAAAAAGTACCCAGAATTCATTGCAGAGAAAATACAAAAAAAAAAAAAAAAAAAAAAGAAAAGAGGCATGGCAAAGAAAAGGTAAAGTTAGAAGATGTAAATTATGCTTAATTGAAAATCCAAATATAAAAAAGTAATGTGATGAGAGAAAATATTTGAAAGTATAATATCTCAAAACTGCTCAAGTACATTCATTTCCAAACTAAAGGCACTAAGTGCAGGTCAAGATAAATAAAAGCAAATGTGTAATTAGACACACGTAGGTGAAACTAGAACAAGAAGAAAACTCAAAAAATCTTGCCTTTTTCAAACTGTAATTTCTTCAAAGGGAAGAAAAAGCATTTTTTTTCTGGCAAATCATAACTATACTTTGCACATCACATAGGTTTTGGAGTGCCTTCTCACTTTCAGTGTGGTCTGAAAATTTTTAAGGTGAGAATCTTATTTGTAGTAGTTTGGAGTTATTATGTCCATATGAACCTTGCAAAAACAAGAAAACAAACAACACACACACACACAAACATACACAATTCCCCTATAGAGTAGTACAATTTCAATCCCGCTATCAAATAATTCTCATAAGCATAGTTCTAAGAAAAAAGAGCAGTTCAAAATAAACAGTCGCAAAAGACGCAAGGACCAAAGGCTCTATGAATGAATCACAGAAGAAAATAACACATAGACAAACCAAACTTCAAGAGAATTTGGGTACTAGAATTATAAAACATAATTTAAAAAGCAATCTTTCATATTTAAATGTAAGTATATAAATGTATGTGTGTAACTTGATAACATAAATTGAACAAGGAGAAAACAAAGGAGTTCATTGGAAAATTAAGCAAATAAAACATATAGAAATTTTAAAAAGAGGGCTTACTAGAGGGTGGCAAGATGGCTGATTAGATACAGCCAGGATGCACATTAACCACCGAGGGACTGGGTCACTGGAAAGACTGATGCACTCTAAGCAGATCTTCAGTGGGAAGGCTTTGGGGGACATGGAGGGAGGACACAGAGACTGGGTTGAAGCAGGGTAGCTGGGAATCCTGCATAGGGTTATAGCAAACCAGGAATTGTTCTTGGCTCCCAACAACTCCTGGAAAGGGGGTGACTTGAGCAGGGAAAGAACAACTCACTCTGGCTATGGACCTCTGGAATCCTGTCAGCAAGATACCCTACGACTCCCACAGACATTTGAGTTCGCAGGGACAGCTGCTTAGACAGGAGATAGGGGCAGAACCCCAGCTGGTGCAGAGTCCAGAAGGTTTGGTGTGGGAGCATCTGCAGTGGAGCACAGCCAGTGACACCCAGGCCTTGCTTTGCTCCCACAGTAGACTTTAGCCTTAAGTGAACTATTGGACCTAAACAAAGCAGGAAGATCTTGCCCATGAGACAGGGTCAGTCCAACCTGAGTATCCCTGTCTGCTGGCCTCTCCCAGGGCCCCAACCTGGCCACACCTGCAGCCTCCCCCAACTGGAGACTCCTCTGTGCCCTCTCCAAACTGGAGCCTCCTCTGTGCTACTTTACCAGCGTGCACTTGCCCACAGCCACCCACCACATCACTTTGTCAATGCATGCATGCACGGGAAGACCTTGCTGCCTATTCTCTACAGGTGCTGTGTGTGCTTGGACCCCATTGTGCCACTGTTGCTGGTATAAGTGCAAACTACCC